>NC_051849.1:67097016-67722016 GCF_905115235.1 Hermetia illucens | reverse complement strand
GATTTGTGAAGAGTACTAACTCCGTCTTGTGTTCGGCAAGCTCCAGCCCGTGTTCTTTAAGCCAAGACTTGATCGTCCGTATAGTCTCGTTCGCATATATCTGTACTTCGTCATGGTGATTGGATGTTATGACCACTCCAACGTCATCTGCAAATCCGACGACAACGGCTTGTTTAGCTACTGGAAGCCGTAAAACGCCACTATACATTAAGTTCCATAGCAGAGAGCCCAGAACAGACCCCTGCACCTCCGACCTTTCGTCCGTATCATAAAGTAGCTTCCGCTGTTGGAAGTAATTGAAGATTATATTTAATATTTTGGTGTTTTTACCGCGATAAGCGCTTCGATGATATGATTCAATCTGGCAGAATTGAACGCGTTCTTGATGTGAAGAGTCACCAGTCCGCAGTATTTTCCTTCATCGTAGACTTTTCTGGCTAGTTTAAAAACCAGTTTGGTAGCATCAACTGCCGACCGAGCCTTCCGAAAGCCAAACTGCCTATTCGATAAATAACCTCCACTATCAATTAATGGATATAACTGGTTATATATTACCCGCTCGAGGACCTTGCCTATTGTATTCAGAAGACAGATAAGTCTATAGGATGTTGGTTCACCTATCAACTTACCTGTCTTCGGGATAAATACAAGCTTTTGTATTTTCCACTCTGCGGGGGAGAACCCTTCTTTTAGGCAGTCTGTAAATACGCGTGCAAACATGCTTGGTGCCATTTTCATTACCAATTTCAGCGTTTTATTGGGGATTCGATCCATGCCACTGCTTCCAGGATTTCGTCTGTGGTTACTGGAGGTATGTCTTCGGCGCTCATTGGTAACATTGGGAAAATTGTTTCGAAACTATCTCCTACAATAGTCTAGGGCACATAATAGGATGGGACCTTTTGCCTTCTATTGCTGACATAACGGACTAGTACGCTCCTCCCAATGGATCTGAGTCTGCCTCGTCACAGAGTAGCTTGAAGCAATCATTTCTACTTTTCGTGATGGGCCATTGCAACTATTTTCGTGCCTCTTTATATTCGAGGTACCGTTGCTCATACTCTGGCATGTTTCTTCGGCGTTGACCCCGCCTTTTGGCCTTCAAGCGTTCCGCACGGCACTTCGCTATTTCAGTGCTCCACCAGTAGTTAGGGTTACGCTTCCGACAGTGTGCACGTCTTGGCCTGGAAGCGTCACACGCTCGGTATTTATATTGGGACAGCTGCGATGTTTTTTCTATAACCGTTCCAATAAACTCGGTGTTACACTGCAATACCTCCAGAAATGTATCCTCATCAAGTGGTCTTGATGACCACCCTGTTTCTGGTTTCTTCAGGTGAGGATTTATTGTTCTGGGTCCCTTTTCAATAGTAATAAATATCGCCTGGTGGTCGCTATGCGTGTATTCTTCGCTAACATGCCAGTGTAGATGCTTGACCAATGAATCACTTACGAAAGTAAGATCTACAACGGAGCCTAACTCTTCACGCCTAAAGGTGTTTACGCTTCCGATCTTTGCCAGGATGACGTTTAGGCAGGAGGAAACCTCGAGTAGAATTCTTCCCCTTTCATTTGTTTTCTGGCTTCCCCACTCCATTGCCCAAGCGTTGAAGTCGCCAGCAATAATTTTGTGGTTGCGATCTTTGGCGTATCTCGCCAGTCTATTTAGCATGTTGCAATACTCTGGTATTGTCATATTTGGGGCAGCATAACAGCTGTATATGTAGAGGTTATCGATTTTAACCGTTACAAAATCGTGTTCGCGGTGCTTCATTGCTTGCTGTAAGGCTCGATTGCCGCAAGCCCACAACGCAGTCTTTCTACCTATGTCTGTTTCCCAGACGCCGTGATGGAGGCTTTTGTATTGCTCGCAGACAATAGCAACATCGATTTCCTCTTGATATACTTTCTGGGCTAACAGGTCCTGGGCGGCTTGGCAGTGATTTAGATTCAACTGAATGACTCTCATTTACATAGTGTACTTAAAGCTATCCTGTAGGCTGGACTCCTGGTGCTACTCGTTATGTGGTTAGAATCGTGATTTTTGGTTCCCCTGCATAGAAGGCAATGAGGGTTTTTACTGCAGTCCTTCGCCAAATGATTTTCCTCTCCACATCTTCGACACAGTTTGGATCTATCAATGGTGCTAGTGCAATCCTTCGCCATATGTCCGAATCCGAGACAATTAAAACACTTTTTTAGTGGAATTTGCTCACACACAAAATCTTTATACCCGTTGTGTGAGCTTCCGGGATTCCGACTTGTTTTTTTACAGTTAATACGTAAATTAAGAACAGAAGTAGGTATTGTTGCTTATACTACAATTTTTTTTTTATTTTCCTTCCGCATACAATTGTTTCGGAGACAGGTTCACAGCCAGTTCCACTCCCACGTTGCGCCTGCCATGATTATTCGTCTTCACAATCAACCCCTTGGACGAATAACATAGGTATGCGCACGATAACTGTACCACCAATACTGTCGGTTACCGTCGTGGTTTAGATTTTTTTTTCCTTCACTAAATACAACGTGATGGAATTCCTGCCCCCAAAGTTTGTGTTTTTCGGTATCAACTTAGGTTTCGCTATCCGCGAAGCATATTGAACTTTTCGATTTTCATGCAATATTTGGAAAATCTTATTCCTGGTCCCATTTAGCTTGGGTGCTGCCTTTATTTCCACACAACTCCTTTTCTTGCTCACTGATAACCTTGAATGCACCCCTTGTGCGATGATTCTACAATCTGTTGTCGCAGTTGAAAGTACTTTGTTAAATACACTTAGTACTTATGACAGCTAAGTACTTTTTTTTAACAAAAACTCTATAAACTCGAAAATAAAAAATTCTTATAAAACATTTTAAATTCGCACAAGCGTTAGGCTACAGTCTGTCCGTCTATTTGCCCGCAATAATCACACTAAACTCTAAGTAACGATGATCTGAAACTAAGACTTCGTCTGACACCGGCCAATCTTTAATCGATTCTAGCACTTTTGAAGCACACATTTTTAGGTCAATTATTTCAATTTTTTGGCCCCATGAGCATAGTGATACACGTTACACTCGCAGTAATCATGCCAGCTGATCTGATGAAATCAAATAGTTTCACTTCTCCAGAATTGTGTTTGCGCCTCTGCACAACAACCTATTAAGAATTTAAGACCACTTAATTTCGCACTTTATTTGAGATCTTCTAACTCTGGCGTTGGTGGAAAACACAGTGAACAATGGAGGTAAGTATCGTGTTTCTGCTCTTGCTATTAATCTGGTATTATAAGATAACCGATCCTGAAGGTCTTTCATCTTACAAGATCTTGGCCCAATACCGGACCTTAAATTTCTTCTTCTTCTCATAGATAGATTTGCATTTTATACCTAACTGCCAGGTGTGGTGATAGCTTCCTAAGTGAGTAATCTGCAAGACTCCAAAGTTCCTGCACTTTCCTCACCTACTCCCTGAGACGCTGCGGTAGCGTACAGCCATTCAAATTGAAGCTACCCATCCCTCCTTCTTTCACAACTGGGCTTACGGCCGGCTAGGGCGGTTATTATTTGCCTTCTTTTGCAGTGGGTCAGTTAGATAAACTCCTCCGTTCTATTGATTTAATGCTTATCTTGGTGATGTTATCTTTCGTTGGCCGGACCGATTCTTCTTTCTCTGGTGAAATAGTGATACAGGAATATAAACCCTTCCTTCCCGATTTCGTGTTAGTATTCGTGCGTTTTTAGTTTACGAAGAAAGCGTGGAAGTAGGTTGTAGTCGTACATTGGAGCATTGCCTATTACATATGCGTGGATCTTACACTTTTGGCGTGCATTACCATCGATGTGGGTATCTGCTCCGTTCGGCGTGAGCCTTACCGAGTTGTATCTACTTGCTGATACTGAACATCTTCCGCTAAAAGTCTCGCCGCTTCGCGTATTATTTTGCACATTACCATACCTTGTGGTGCAACAACGTTTATGTCCTCATTTCTACCTTCACCTTTGCCTTCTTTTGCAGTGTCTTCCTTTGTCGATGGCTGGGAGCGTTCCCAGGGTCATCGTGTCCATTCTCAAATATCATTATCATATCAGTATAGAGCCCCCCCCGTACGGCTTAGCTGACAGTGCTGTAGGCGGTACCACACTCTTCTTTCTGGCTAACTGCACTCTGGGCCTTTCACAGATTACTGTGAGGCCTCCAATATCCACCCTACTCTTGGATTTGAAGTGACTTCTTATTGCTTATGTTAGAGATTCAATAACCATATGGTCCATATTCATATTTTAGTGTAGTTTAGTATTAGGGCCAAGTGGACTTGGCTTGTTCTGCCAAAACTATTTGTCCGTTGGTTTGTCATTAGATTTTGATTCGCCATGGAGTATAAAATATCCGGAAGGTTTTTACTGACATGTATATTCCAAAAGTGGAGCTTCGTAATTGTAAGTTATGATTAAGTTATCATCATCATCAATAACCTCGCGGATAATTTCTTCCAGGGCCAGGTTCAAGAGGACGCATGATAGGGCATCCACTTCTTTTAGACCGTTGGTGATGTTGAATGGTTTCGAGAGGGATCCTGCCTAACAAGATAGCGGAGAATATCTTATAGATGGTACTCACCACCGTGATACCTCTATAATTACTGTACTGCGTGATATCTCCCTTTTTAGATATGGGACAGATAATGCCTCGTTTTCAATCGGCAGGCATTGATTTGCTGTCCCACATTTTAAGTAGAAGTTTATGAACTACCTGGTGTAGTTGTTCGCCTCCATATTTTATCAGTTCGGCTGTAATCCCATCCGTTCCTTACAATTTATGGTTTTTAAATCGATGGATTGTATGGACTTTTTTTTCCATGCTTTGTGGTGGTTGTTAAGAAAATCAAAGTATCTCCATCCCTCCAATATGTCGGAAATCAGATTTCCATGTTTGTCTCGGTAGGATGGGCATCGAGGTGTATAAGGCTTTTTGGGTTCACAGACTTGTTGGTTCTCCCAGGCTCCCTTTTTCTCTATTTGAAGTCGCTTTTCCACTCGAAGAAGTTCGTGGTAAGTCTCTGCGTATGCCGGCGTTCTTTGCGGATGCAATATTTCCCGGTATAGGGCATTCTTTCGTTCCGTTGCTAGCTTACATTAATAGTCAAACCCATCCTTTCGATTTTTTGTTTGTGACTGGGGCCAGGTATGTTTGTGGCAGAATCAACGATAACGTTCTCGAGATGGTTGTGAGCATCATTTGTTGATGCTTCAACCCAAGAACCTCTGTTAGTTGCGATTATGTTATCTCTATTTCCCCCTTATATATATTACAACTGACTCTGTTATGGGCGGTTGCAGTGTTCATTCTACATTGATTGTCAGAGGAGAGTTGAGGTGGTATTATTATTCGACCTCGGACCACCATGCTAACGAGATAGTGATCCAAGCTTATATTCTTCCCCTTATATACTCTGATATTCATCAAGGCTAAGAGGTGGCGTCGTTCGATTAGCACGTGGTCAATTTGGTTGAAAGTGATCCCGTCTGGAGAGGCCCACGTATGTTTGTGGACCGTTTTCTGCACAAACCAAGTACTTCCAATAACCACTTCGAGCGACACTGCTTATTGAATAATTCACAGTTCGTTATCATTGGTATCCCTATGTAAGCTACGGGAGCCAACGTATCACCTGAATATGAGCTTCATCCTTACTTGGCTGTTTAAATCTCCAAGTGCGATTTTGATACCATACCTGCGGCAAGCTTTGAGGATTCGTACCAGCGCCTCGTAGAAGGCATCCTCCTTTGACTCTGCAGTGTCTTCTGTAGAGGCATGAACGTTAATGAGGCTTATATTTAGAAATTTGCTTGGAAAACGCATAGCCTTTCACTTATGTTTTCAAAGCCGATAACAACAGGTTTCATTTTTTGACTGACTAACCTAAACCTACTCCGAGTACATGGATTACCGGATGGCCACTGTAATATATGGTGTAGTGGCTCTTCTCCAGGGAACCGCTCCCTATCTAAAGCGTCTCTTGCAAAGCTGTTACATCAGCCCTATATTGGGATAGGGTATCCGCTAGCTGCTTCGTAACTCCTTTTCAACAAGGAGCGCACGTTCCATGTGGTTTCGTAACTCTGGTTTTCCATGAAGGGTTGTTAGCCTTACCCAACCTCCATCCTGGAGGATCAGTTGGTGCAATTTGTCTCGTTTTTAGGCGCGGGAAACTCGCTTCGTTTTCCAATAAGAAAGAACTCCCAGCGATTACCACGTGAAGGTGGAGATAGGGTTTGATAGTAAAGCTGTTGGTGTTTGTTCAACAGGAGTTTCCCAGGTTTTATGCTCCATCGTGGGTATCAATCCACGTTTCGCACAGGGACATATACTACCCTATGACCGATTAAGAAGTTTGCCTTATTTAAAGCACCGATAGCGCTAAATACAGCTAAAGTTTTAATCCTTTTAGCGACTTTGTGTGGTTACTAACCATTGGTTGAATCTTGAGTTGCCATTCACCAAAGAAATTATAATTTACTAAGTTAGGTAATGTGGTAATCATATTTCTTAAAAACGCTTCCTGTTTCTCAATCAATCATTCATAATAATAGGTAAATACCTTAAAAATAATAACTGGAATTGAACGTTGCTATAAATTTGCACATTGAGTTGATTTTTCATTGCAAGGTTGCTTGGAGTTAGATTGAAATTTTGCATAGTCGAGGTAAAAGTCGGTTGCTATATTCCGGGACAAAGTGCAAGCTTGTTCCTTACTGACGGCAAAGGATGTACTTGTTGACTTGATTAGGAAATTTCATGGACAGTTCATGGACCATTCACATGAAACTTCTCTGCAAACCTTTCTTGCACTGTGGTTTGCAACATGTACCAAATTAACGGTATATTTATCCACACATTATTTACTTTCTTAGTATAGTAGTATCGGGTGATGCTCAACTAGTTCGAACTTTCAAATTTCAAAGCTTTAACTTCAAAAGTTCTGCTTTTACACTCAACACTGCGGAATAGGATCCTATATCTGATGATACTTGAAAAATGTCCTCCTCGAAATAGCTGAAATTTTATTTTAGGAATGTATTCACTAATTAATAATTCTTCCTGCACACTCGCAACTAACAAATTATACCATTCAAAATTTATCCGAATCTACAAATGACTTCACAAGAGAAAATTTATTAGACAAGCGACCCCTGAACGAGTAACCTGTTCGCACCTTAGAACTGGACCCCAGCAAATGTTTGCGTTCCCGGTCAGTGAAAATTTCTCTTTAGCACTTTGATAAAAAGCAGATTCTAATTTCCATTCTAAATTCCCGTCCAATAAAGCGCATGTTCAGTTTCAGGCGGTACCAGCGCTAACTACTACCAGAACAAATCCCTTCTTCTCGCACAGCTGCAGACAACAAGGCCTGCTCCCACCATTTTCTTACATCCCCACCGCTCGCACTGTATCTATAGCAACCGGTTTTCCATGTACACTTCCAAATCCATTGGCGAAGCCACATCCCACGTTACATGTTCGGAGGGCAACCATTTCTCATTTGCCAGTTTGGGGCGGGGCTTAAGTTGTTGAGTTAGAACATACTCGCAGAGCGTTCACTCCGGCGGTGTGAAATGAAAATTCGACCCGGACCTGAAAACCGGGTCTGATCCGATGTCGAAGTTGAAACCGATAAGGAACTCCGCGCTGCCTCGCCCGAATTTTGCGATTTCCCTTCTCTAATTAATTTAAATCGATCAATTTTTTGCAGTTATTAATTAATGTGTCATATGGGCAGATTATTAAGTTCTTATGTTCTTCCAGTTTGTTTGCATTTTTGCCGGAGAGGTTCTGTGCCACTCCGGCCCCCGGAGCAGGGGTGAAATGAATCGCTGATTTAGAACTCCCTGGCAGCAGAACTGAAAGGATGAATGAAAGATGGGATGAAATCATGTGGCGCGGAAGCTGGGAAGGACGCTCTCCTCAAACAAATGAATAAGGAACCGAGGAAAAAAGAAAAATGCTTTCCAAGGAAGTGTATGCCGAACGTCGCCAAGGAGCTGGGAGAAGAACATGCCAAGGATAAATTTATGGAGGCGTGCGATGCGAGTCGAAAGGAAAAGTTTGGTGAGTTGTCAGTTTTAAATGTAATTTATGTTGATACGATTATGCCTGGCACGGCTCCGACAGAATGGGAAGCAATTATTATGAACTCCGTGTTCCTTTTGTTCTGCACGCTCTCGGTTTGCCTTAATTAAGGATGAAATAATAAGTATTCCGTTAGTGGATACTCCAAAGATAGATTCTCCAGGAACAGATAAGGAAATTTTATTTCCCAAGTATATAAATTAAACTTGGAAAGGATTTATTCTGGAAGTTCACCCGTACAACCCTTGTCCTTTTAGTGACATTTCGAAGGCTTTGAATTATTGATTAACTTTTATTCACATCACCGTTTCAAACTTATATTTCATAATATTCGCCGAATAACAGATAAATAATTGCACTCCTTCACTTTTCCTTGGATTACACAGAATAAGTAAATAAACTTTATAAAAATGTTAATATTGTTTTCTGACAGATTGGCAAATTGAATTAATCTATTTCCGTGTAATTAGACAAATTTAAAAGTCAGATGAGGAAGTTGGAGCGAAAGGAAGTAGCCCACACATGTATGTTTGGATGTAGTGGATGAGTAGATAAAGTATTCCTGGATTTAGCAGTAAAAATCTTTTTTTTCTCTATAGATACACATTTTACAGTATTATTTATAATTATTGCAGTTCTTAAGATATAATTTATATGCTTGCTTTGTAATAGCATTCCTTATTGTAAAAACGTCAACGCCGTAGTGGATAGGAGAGATAAGTAAAGGAGTCGGTTGATAAGTCCCTGGTTGAAGGATAATTTATTTTATCTGTAAGCAATTAAGCATTCAAGTTACTACTTCTATTTATTCTCGAATAAGAATATGCATTTTTTGATTGTTTCCCCATCAATCATTTTTTTAGTTTCAAATTTTTTCAATGGATAAATGCAATATTCTTGTACATACATATATATTGCACAGTTTTACAAAAAAATTTGTAGTTTCTGGAAAAATCACCATCCTCTCCCTGTTTACTGGGGTCGGATAATTTAAAAACGGTCAAGAAAATGTGAAGGTCGAAACCCATGATCCGGACCGATGCCAAAAGTGTCACCGATAACAACATGTCATTCGAGCGTTTATTAAAGGTGATCACCGGAAGTCAGATACGATGTGCATATCAGCAGGAGTGCTCATAACATTATCAGCGAACATATTGGCTTTCAAAAATTAGTACTAGAGGGTTATTCGCAGAAAATCAAAAGCAGGTCAGGTTGAATTTGACATGGGACAACCTCTTATGATTATTTTTTTTGCCTCCATGAACAAAATTTCTTGGTGGAAATGATCAAGGGTTGTGTGCGCAACTGTTTCATAATGCGTCCTACAACAAGGGATATCCTTATTTCCACATCGTTGGCTTCATCAATGAATGCATCAAAAAATGACCGTTTATATTGGAAACATCCTCGTAGCTGCCAAATAACGAAGGCGGATCTTGCGATGATAACATGTCTGCCACCGCCGGCAGACACAACACTACCTATGAAAATGGTCAGTCCTTTGATATTTCGTCCATTGACGCTACTGGCAAGGATGCGATGGCCAGTCAGGCTAAGAGCCTTAATTTCGTTGGTGTTTTGTCGACTTTTTCTGTCTCTTTCTGCAAATTCAGAAACATTTGGTAGGGTCCATAACTCAAAAGAGAGGAAGTAGATGTCGTCGTCATCGTAGTAGAGATGTTTGAGGGGAGATTCTCAGTGTGCCCCTTCACGTACTACAGCTAAGGTAACTTGAAGGGCTTTGTCGATAATAAGAAGAAAAAATATTGAGAACAAGATGCAACCCTGTCAGATCATATGTATGTTAGTTCTGATACGCATTAGTTTCTCTGAAATGTCGCAATATAGTAGAGTAATTTAGATACACTCTCTGTTGACGCCGATTAAAGTCTCCTCGATGAAGAATAGGTGGAACAGGAATTTAGGCTATTCCACAATAACACGAATGATGTCAACGTGGTCAGTGGAAGAGGGTTTGGAACGAAAACTAGCCTGCTCTCTGTCGATCAACAGATGTTCTTTGATGCGTTCCAATATTATTTTAGCTATTATCTTTGTCACGAAATTGAACTAATGTCAATGCAATAAAAAGATGACAGATTTCAACATCGTTTCGAAAATTATCCTTGCAGTCAATTCAATTACATATTATCTACGTATTTCGGTATTAGTGCAATTGTATTTCATGCACCAGAGTTCTTTTTCTAAGATTATCATACCAAAGTTCAAGAGAATACCTAGGCCCACTTTGTATTTGACGACGATTAAGTGAAAGTTCACTAGTCAAGTGATAATGTTAACACTGTGCAGCACTTGAACTTTTCAGTTTTTAAAGGGCAAAATCCGTGTAAATGGCGGTTTTTTAAATATTTTTTTAAGTAAAATTCGAAGCATTTATTGTGACTTGGGAAATTGCATGATATTATTGACATTGAAAGGTATCCAGATATTTTTTTGTAGGTAAATAGAAAAGCGACTTCTAAGGTGACTCCTTGGGCTTGCGACGAGAAATACCTAGATCCTTGTAGTTCTCTGTAATCAAGGGTTAATTTTTTTTTTAAATATGTTATTCTTCATTGCATGAACCTAAATTTAACAAAAAACAAGTCAGGAAACCGGAAGCTGGACGCTTCAGGTACGAAAGGTTTTGTGTATTTCTTAGTACGTAGCCCGTAATATATTCATATATTATGTGAGAGTATCCACCTTCGGGGGATATTGATATTCATAGTCTTCAATTTTCAAAGAAGCAACAAATTTGAGGTATTATAACTTTGTTAGTAATAGTGCCATTTCCACCAAACTGATGAACTGATGATGAACTTAAGGGGGGTTTGTAACCAATTACAAAAAATTGTAGTAATATACTATTATTAACTTTATTTAAACAGATATCGGCATGGAAGGTATTTCGGAGCCCAGGCACCATATAGTGGCAGCCTCCTGATTTTTTTTAGGTTTTTCGGTTTGGTAGTTTCTGAGAATGGCCCCCTTAAAGAAGTGATCACTTTCAACCCCACGCGCTCCCCACCCTTCCAATGAATGTCAAAACTAAAACCGGCTTCAAAAAGTACTAATCGAGACCTTTAATTTGATATCCCACATGACTATATTTGATGAAAAAAAATTTTACACCCTCCTTTTGCATGTATGGGGACCCCCCCCTTAAATTCGTCGTAAAAGGATGTAATTCACTGTATGCGTGAGCGTTCACAGTTCCCACCTTTCTACCAAATTTGGTGTCAATTGCTATAATCATCTCCGAGAAAAATGCGTGTGACGGACAGACAGACAGACAAACGGACAGACAGACAGACAGTAAACCGATTTTAATAAGGTTTTGTTTTACACAAAACCTTAAAAAGGGCTAGGAAGAATTAGATTTTTGAATGGAATTTTAATATTTCACTCGAATTTCAATTATTCTCGTTAATTATGACGTCAGCATCTTATTTGTATCGCTTAGGATGCTGTTAGTTAGAACGAAATTGATAAGTTTGAACTGCTATAACTTTCCCAATAATAGTTGGATTTGAATGAATTTTCATGTGTATGCACGAGGCTGTCCTCAATGTCGGTGCAATTTGGTACACTTAGGAGTAACTTAAGGGAAGTTTTTTAGTCATTTTCTAAAAGTTGATAATATACTATTAGTAAATTTTTTGAGCAGATACCGGAATAGGACATCTCTCGAAGATTAGATTTCACATAAATCTTTTACACAATCTTAAAAAGTGCTGCAGATAAGTAGATTCTTCATAAATGCGACTTTAATATTTCAGGCGAATGTCAATTATTCCGGGTAATTATGACGTCAGTATCTGATTTGCATGGCTTTGGAAGCGGTAAATTCGCGCGAAATTGCTAAGTTTGAACTGCTATAACTTTGGCGTTAATTACCAGATTTCTACGAAATTTTTCATGTATATGCGAAATATTCTCCTCTATGCTGATACAAAATTCGGAAGTCCTAGGATGAATTTAAGGGGGGTTTTTCAGTAAATTTATAAAAAGTGGTAATATAAAAACTTACTAATAAGTTTATTTGAGCAGATATCGGAATGGGACATATTTTGAGGCCTAGATTTCATCTAGGTGCACCACTCCGATTTTTTCCGGATTTTTAGTTTGGGTAGTTTCCGAAAATGAGTCCTGTCTCACTTCAAGTGCGTACATTTTGACTCATTACTCACGCACTTTGCAATTTATGCCAACACTAATATCAGTTTCGGAAAGTACAAATCGAGACCTTTCAGTTGATACCCTACACAACTATATCCGGTGAAGAAAAAATTTTGAATCCCCCTTTTGCATGTATGGGGAACCCCCCTTTAAACTCCACCTAAATTTATGCCACTCACTGTATGCGTGGGATTTCATAGTTCCCATCTGTCCACCAAATTTCGTTCGGATCGGTTTAGCCTTTTTGGAGAAAAATGCGTGTGACAGACAGACAGACAGACAGACATTGAATCGATTTTAATAAGGTTTTGTTTTACACAAAACCTTAAAAAGAAAAATTAGAGGAAAAAAAAACATTTTTTACCTAAACAATATGTTAAAAATATTATTTATTATGACAATTTTAGGATCACGCAAAGCCCAAAGAGTTGTTCCAAATTTGAAGTCGATCACTTCATTAGCTTTTGAATTACGAGTACATTGCACAACGCAGGAATAACCCGTTTAAGTTTTCGTTCGTGAAAAGTAAAGATGCTTACTTAAACTCTCTTTACACTATTTCGGTGAAAGCAATAAACGACTGTTTTAACAGTAACATAATCGTCACAAGTGACCCCTATTATCCAAAAAGTGAACTAGTAAACTTGTTGAGCCCAGAAATGAAACGCAAACGCGCATTTGCCTACTACGGTAGATTTGGAGGGTATCACTTTGCGAACTATGCAGGAACTTTTTATGTTTTTTATTAGATTCCAAAAACTGAAAATACATTCTGCAGATAGTAGATGAATTTTTAAAGGAAAAGACAAAAAATTCCAAAAAAAGGTATTTTTTACAGGGATTTTCCCCCTTGAAGCGTTATGTAAGCAGACACATGTATGTAACCTTTTCGTCTCCTCTTTTTGACATTCTCTCAAACCTTTTGGCGATTCCAATTCGATTAATTTGCAATATCCCCAGTTTCACCTTAAGAGGTGTTGGTCTAACGCTAGCTTTGCATCTTCTTATTGTTAACGTCCCAGATTACAGAAAAATGTCAATTTGAACTCCAGTCAGCGTATTATAGGTTCTTTAGACTTTTGTTTCAGTGAGTTGGCTTTGAAACAACTGAGTTTATCACCATAGACTAAAAAATTAGGAGAAGATTTGACATTAGATTAGAACATGCTTTTATAGTAATTATATATATAAACAGATATGTAATAATAAACATGCAATATTTAAGGGTGTGCTCTCATTCTCGTACATATCACAACAGATGCCAGAGTAGTGCCGCAATAGTCGTCCTTATTGGGAAAAGTCTAAGCATTCATACCACTAGACTGGAGTCCTATTTACTACTATTGTCGAAAATGATGGTATTCGTAGCCACAATGAGAAAGGGCAACCCCATTTACGGAGGTCCCGTAATATAGACATAACTACACCTACCATAGAATGTCCGTGGTAGTTGAAAAAATAAATAAATAAATAAAATGAATCATAAAAAACAAATCAAAAACTCTTCTAGGAATATTACGGTTCTCGCGTTATTATTCACTTTTTTGTGAGGTTGCATGTCCGGAGCTTTGAGGGAGATGAGTTGCTGAAACTTGGGTTTAACCGGCTTCTTCAAGTACTTCGGAACGAAATTAAGGATTTCTACTGTCAAATCTTAGTTAGGACTCTAGGGGACCGATCTTTTAAAAATTTACGGTAATTTACGGGGAACTCTGCCATCTTATGTAAATAGCATGTTGATCCCATGCCCAGGTAAAGGAAAAAATGATAGTACAAAAGGAACTGCTATATGAAATAATAAGCACTGAATTCCCTTTTTCCTATTTGGTGACCTTAAAACAGCAGCAAATAGCACAGAATACGACCGACTCCTAAATTACGCAAAGCTTCGTTGATGAATAGGTGGGCTCAAAATCTGTTATCAAAAAACAAAACATCATGTGCAGAAACAGGATGAGCAACCTCGGACAGGATGGATACCAAGGACACCGCACAAACGATTGAATGTCTACACTCTAGGATCCTAGAATGTTAGATCACTAAACAAATTTAGACCTACTCCAACAGGTCAGCAAATACAATACAGGGTTCTAATAGTCCTGGAAATGAACTGAAATGGCTACAAGATAACTGACATGATACAATTTTCAAATGCGAAACGCTATTAGGAAAACATGAGTTTGGAGTTACTTTCATCGTGGTTAGGGACTTTTAAGTACGAAAATAGCAGTAAAAAATTGTACGTGGATAAGACGATCCGTAAATACAAAGCCGGTTTCTTGACAGCAATATTCTCAAATGATCAGCTATTGACGATCAAATAGGTAGTAGAAAAATGCTGGTTACACTAAAGTTTCCTGTAGACATAAAAGGCACGCTGCTGCTGGGAAACGCCTACTGAACCAACACCAACAGCATTACTACCAAACCCTATCTCCATCTCCGCGTGGGAGATCTTTCTTAACGAAAAGCTGCAGATGGAGAAGGATGAAAGCGAGTCTCCCGCGCCTAAATCCGGGACAAATTGTACCAATTGTTCCTCCAGTGTGGGGGGCAGGGCTGACAACCCTACACGGAAAACATTTTGTTACGAAGCCACAACAGGAGCCTCGGACTGAATGGATTTTACAACGACGAACCCGGTAACGAAAAAGGAATAATGACTTGCGCATTTTCCCCTGGGACGTGCGCTCCCTGTACAGACATGGAGCAGCAAAGCAGCTAGCCGATACCCTGTCCCAATATAGGGCTGATGTAACAGCGTTGTAGGAGATGCGTTGGTTTTCTGGAGAAGAATCGCTACACCATATCGTGACCATCCAGTAAACCACGGAGCTGGTTTCTTAGTTGGTAGCTGGTTTGATGATTAATGTACGCTAGCAACGGAACGGAAGAATGCTGCATACCGAGTAATGTTGCATTCCCAAAGAACGCGGGCACCCGCGAAGACTTATCACGAACTCCGGCGAGCCTAGAAGCGTCTTCACTTGAAAAGTACTGGGAGCAACCGCACCAGCCGCGGAAGATTTACAAACAAGTCAGTAGGATGAAGGGGAAAATCTGATTTCCGACAGAATGGGCATGTTGGAGCGATAGGTTGAGTACTTTGATGAACTACTGAACAACCAGAACATCGGCGAGTTGGAGGTCCCACCAAGTATAGGAGAAACAGTCCGTGCAATTCTTCAGCTTAAAAATTATAAGTCGCCAGAGGCCGGTAGGACTACAGCCGAATTGGTTAAATATGAGAGAATTTGGTATCCCGACGAAATTGATAAAACTGACTAGGCTGAACCTGACCAATGTGCGAGGCTAGATAAAAGCCACTGGATCACTCTGAAGACCATTCGACATCAACAACGGTCTACGAAAAGGGATGCTCCATCATGCGTCCTCTTTAATCTGGCCCTGGAGAAAGTGATCCGCGATGCTGAGGGAAATACGAGGGGTACGATGCTCTTTAAGTCCACCCAAATACTGGCCTATGCTGGCGATATCGAGGAGGAGGAATGATCCGAGAAATACAAATTGCCTTCATCCAGATCGAGCAGGCGGCAATTGGCGCGCCACCTTGGGCTGCACATCAATGTCAGCACCAAAAAACAACCAACCAACAACATCAAACCGCACTGGTCAAACGGGGAGAATAAGGATAGGGGACTACAACTTTGAGACCGTTGATAATTTCTTCCATCTAGGGTGGCAAATTATAGTCGATAATAGCTATGATGATGAAAACCGCGCACGGTTGTTGGCTGCCCAACGAGCCTATCTCAGATAACAAAAAATATTCCACTTGAAACGTCTCACCATAGGGTCAAAGCTCTTACTGTACAATACAATGATCTCGCCAGTCCTTATGTGTTTCTCGGAGACTTGGGCTGTTAGCAAAAGAAGAAAGAAATCCTCTGAAGAATTTTTGTCCCCTACATGAGGATGGACGATTCCATAACCAACATAATGACGAAATCTATGAGCGATACCATGACCGTTCGGTTGTGGTTAAAATTCGGCTCAATAGGTTACGGTTGGCGGGTCACTTAATCGGTATGGATGAGGATGATCCAGCCCGGAAAGTCCAGTCAGGCAGACCCTGCCTGAGATGGAGTGATGGCGTAGGTCGGAGCGCCAGACAGCTTTTAGGGATATGGAATTGGTGGACCTCGGCGCAAAACCGGGATGTCTGGAGTTCCTTTTTATGACAGGCCTAGATACCGGTTGTTGCGCCGGTGATGATGATAATGATGAAAGGAGATTTTTATAAATATTGACAAATCAGCAATTGAAGTCAGTCTACTAAATAATGAAATCAAGACGGAAATCATGACGCAAACGAAAAAATGACGCCCACCAGAAAAAAAAACATATCAATTGCTGAGTACAACTTGGAAAACTGCCCTGAATGAAACGCAGGTCATCTATTTTCGTAAATTTCAGTTCTAGTCCAGAACAGAGGGGTTTGTGGACCAGAATCCGAGGAAGAAAGTTTCTCTCCAATTGGTCTGGTTCGTTATCAAGTGGATGGCGGACTCAGGACTCCACCGTACCTTTAACCATAAGTTGTCTCAAATAGTAGACAATTGTGAAGTCGCCAAAATAATCAAACTTCGAAGCTGCAATGGGACTAGCCATTTCAACACATTGGTGACACTCGGATACCGAAAAAGGTATTCCAATCGAGAGTAGAAGGACGACAAACAGTGGGAAAATCTCGAAAGTACTGGGCAGAGTCTGTTGACAAAGAGAGTGCTTCAGTGCTCGGATTTCAAAATTGGGGGATAGTTGGAAGAAGGTCATGCTGAAGGCCAGGACTAAAAAATAGTCGAATAAATTCAAATTTATTACTTAAAGAACATCCACTGGATACAGACATATGAATGTATAGTCAACACCGGAGAGGAGAATGCTCAAACGAACATCTGGCAACCATGAAGTTAGAGCTACCAAATAATCTGAAGAAGTGGGGAGTCTAGATATAGCTCCACCGAAATATCCGTCGACACTCACTTGCTTAGATCTTTGATTCTTGATATTTCTCACATCTCATTAATAAAAATCACGCGTTTTAAATCCAACATGTGATAGGTCTTTAATTCTGTTATCCACCAAAACCGCGATAAAATTTTATTCACTGCATGCGAAAAGGTTTAACCATCCGTTTCGAGCAGGAATTGCATGTTTATCTGCACATTTTTCTGGAGTAGTTGCTACTAAAGCACACTTTAAGGGGTGGTCTCGCTGCTTTCGCATCTCAATTCAAAAAACCTTGAACCTTTGATTATTTGTCAGTAGCGTCGTTAGTACCTCCAGGATTCTTCTTACTCAGCCTTGGTCCCGTTCAAAAGCGGGGTCGGCCCATCTTGATCCGTTTCGCCTCTTGGTTATAGTCCTGATCTGGATGGAGTCACGAAGTTTTCAAATCACCATGCAGCGTATTAAGTCAGCATTCGGTTATCTTATCGTTATTTAATAGTAGCAAATTAAAATTTTTAAAATTGTTTAGTCCTAGTGCCTTTTGTGTTTACGGTGAAAGAAACTGAAGGAAAAATAATTTTCAAGTGTAGAAAATTTGAAAAAATCTCTGCAAAAACTTCTAATTAATCTCACTCTCTCACAAGCGAATACAGTGCCGTTTAAAATCTTCTAGTTCCACCGATTTCTCGCCTGCCTGCTTAAAATTCTACCTGACAAAATGCAACTTTCGATTAAATATTCTAAGGAGCTTGGTATCTCGTTTATTTCATTGGTAATTTCGTCTCTGCTTTCACCAAGTGCAAATCTCCTCCAACAATTTCCCGTCGACTAGTTAAGTGTTCTTAACCCCTAATTGTAACTACGAATTCATAAAAGGTACTGTCATTGCATTACAACGGTGTGCGCCCCCTTACCCAATGAAAATCGTAAATCGAGTTATCTAAATGAATAAGTATTTTTGTTTATACCAACCTATGACGAATGACGTAAGGAGGTAACAAACGGCTGCATCTTCTGTTGACTCTTTATTTGAAAAACCTCGACTTATCCTTTGAAGTACAGAGTTATTGCTATTAAAAAAATCACTGATAAGGATTTTAAGGTTTTTTCACGGACTAAACCGACCCACCCTCGAAATTTCACTTTGTGTCACCCATGTACTGAACGAACGGCCTAACAGCTGGGGCCAGTTTAGCTGTTTATCGATATCTTCTGTTGTTGTGAGCCAAACCATTCCTTCAAGAAACTCCATTTCCCGATATTGTGCGCATCAATCTCACCATTCAATACCTCCACCGTCCCATCTAATTGCAGCAATAGCTAAATAACATATATGTACTTCTTATGATAGGCTCTGGTTGTAAAGAAGTCTGACCGACTGGTTCGATAACTTGAGGAAACTATCAGTTGGTGCGGCAATGTGCGAGGCCAGATACAAGCAGGAGGATCATTCTCAAGACCCTTCGCCATCAAGTCTAAGGCAAGGGTATGCACTGTCATGCATCCCTTTTAACCCGGTCTTGGGAAAAGTGATCTGTAACGCTGATGTAAATATGAGAGACACTATTTTCTTGAACTCCATCCTAATCTTGGGCTACGCTGACTACATTGTTATAATGGGAAGAACAACCCAAGGTGGACCAGATCGACTAGGCGGCTCAACATTTTAGGCTGCACATTATTGAAGGCAGAATGAAATAAATCGTGTCCGCACCAAAAAGAAAAACAACAACATCACTCACTATAACTGGGAAAAACTCGTAGATAAGAGCTAGGAACTACTTTAAATTCGTTCACATTTTCCTCCTATCTAGGGTAGCCAGCAAAGTCTATTTCAGTTTACAAAAACTTACCACAAAAATGGTCTTCACAGTCCACATCTATTCCTCTGGGGCCTGGATTCTTAGCAAGGATGACTAAGAACTCTTAGTCGCGTTCCAAAAAGTATCCTCCGAAGAATTGTTGGTCTCTTAAGGACAAGAGCATAATTACTCTGGTTACTCAGAACCGATATATGCGCGTATAGTACCTTACAGTGAGCTATTCACTCTCTCCGAGGTATTTGCCTATTGGGACAACAATGCAGTGAAAATATGTTGGAAGCTATATTGGTTCAAAAGATTGTTGAAGATCACAGGTCTGCATTGTACCCGATTATTAGACGCTTTCGGCTCTGGGATTCCAAGTATTTTGTTGAGGTAAACTGTTAGGTGCTGAAAAGTTTGGCTTAACGATGGGATAAGGGAGAACAACATCAATTGGCCAGCTGGCGCTCTGGCCACTGTGAATAGCAAGTTGCGTCGGCTTTCTTCGGATCAAAGCGCGGTCTCCTTCGTTTGTGCTAGCTGTCGTTAACTATACTCCGAGCGCTTGACATTTTTGCACCTTTATCTCCAATGCTTTTCCTTGTAAGGGCATTGGTTTCCCAAAAATTGTAGGTGGTGGCGTTAAGTCTGTGTTCGACAAAGTCAAAGAATTGAGCCGCCGCAACATGTGCATTGGTGCGAGATTTGATGTAGTGATGTTTTGAGGAACAGCTGGGCTCCCCAACGCATGTCTTGTGATGATCGTGGACTCTCCCCCACGCGAACATCATGGCAGTAGGGTATTAGGGGTGCCACGACCCATAATATAGGTGCCGTCGCTCCCCAGGCAAGCCTCTCACTGGTTTCCTACTTCTCCGCAGTTCCAACGACCACGAGAATGGATGTTTTCCACTTTACGTCTTCGTCAGTTTGCACCAACCGGTTTTGCTGGTTTGCAGAATTGTTGACTCAACCTGGTAACTACTGGATCGTGAGCTTTGGGCCATGGACTATGGCAAACGGTTTCGGCGTACGAGTTGGTACATGTCCTGGTAAAAGTCGAGAACAGAACTATCTCCGCATTGTTTGCGACTTTTAATTCACACTCTAGAGATCAATATACGGTAGTTGATTTTGTAATTGATTCTGGAGAGTACCCCGAAGACTCGGCCATCTAATTTCCATGCAGGACGATCGGAACTCCCAGCACCAATCAGTACCGGTAAAAGGCATATACCGTGTTATAGAATCGAAGGTGTCAACGCTTCGACTCTGAAAAGGAGCGTGTTAAGTGGCAGCGAACTTAGAGAATCATTATATTTTAAGCCCCATGAGTTTAAAATTTCAGCCGCTCTAACGGATTATAGCGTGCCAGGAGCTTTGGCTGTTGTATAGGCGGGAAGTTGCATAACAGACAATGTAGAGGGAAATTAAACAGCATTCGGAGGTCGGCCTATACAGGCAAGCTCATGAACCTGGGCGAACGCTATTCTTTGTCTAGTACCTCATTGATGAGTAGATTTAGCCTATGCATTAGCTGACCCTAGAAATAAGAAACAGAAGAGAGTACGTAGTCACGTCATAACGTCTTCTGTTTGGTGACTGATCCTGAGAGGCAAGACAATTTCCCATTGAGGAATTTCAGGTGATCAGAAGTAATCGCATGGCTAATTTAAAGAATATGTCGGAAGTTATTTTCGAAATTTCATTGTCTAAAGTGATTCGGACGTCACGCCATAAGATCGCCGTAATTGAGTCCGAAAAGGAAGACAATTTCCCATCGAAGAATTTCAGGCTAAGCATGTCAAACATGTGGCCATCAAGAGTAATTTCGTCGCCAATTCGGAGAATACGATGGAGGTAAATATAAAAATTACACTGTCTAAACCGCAAGGGAAAATGCCGTAGAAAACGCAACCGGAATTCATTTGAAAAGCGAATCGACCAAAGCATACCCTTATAGAATGTCTGCTCTATTTTTAATTATTCTAGTATTTTATTTCAATTCTTTTATTAAATTTGTGTTGACATCAACCTGTCGGTTTGTTGGAAAAACGTGCCATTCTCATCGACTGTTTGGGTCGGACTCTCGCTTCGCCGCAGCACTCCGCATCCAACTTAAACCAAAGAGATATCGGCGAGAAAACCCCTGGCGACCTTATGAGGCTGCAGTATGGTGCTGCAGTCCTCATTAGGATGCGGGGTAGATACCGAGCTACCTAGGGACGCTGACCACTGGCTGCGCGTGACGAGATGACGAAACCGGCTTCATTTTGGCAACGGCTTTCCGAAGCAGGCGCAACAATCCAGTCTCCAAGACCGTCTCTCTTGTCGAAGATCAAGTTGCTGGGAGGTGGTAGGTTCTCCTAGTATGTAGGATCAGCAAAGCTGGCAGCAAACTCTTCGCGGGCAGGGGTCGAGCGAAACGAACGGCAAGACCTGTGATTAGGGCTAGTCGTCGCGTGCTATAACAATAGCTTTTAGGATCCGCTACAGCACTCCATTGGATTATGGATGGTATGCAGCTTTCCGAGGTCCGAGAAGAAAGTAGATTCGAACTGCCTTCCCTGGTCTGTGATTATTACAACTGGAATGCTAAAGCGGGGAATTGACTCTCGAGAGGAGACCTCAGCATATGGCTGTGTAGTAATGTCCTTCAGATTTATCGTCGCAGGCCACTGTGTAAACTGATCAATAATCCTGACGCAACATTTGTAATCGGACGAATCTCGCAAAGACCTGCAATGTCGAGATGTATAATGTGGAAGTGCTCTGCTGACCCAGGAAATATATTTACTTTCTGGTTAATATAGTTTGTGACCTTACCTTTCTCTCGGGTTATTCTAGGAACAATATCTAAACGTGTGAGCTAACAACCTAACAGAAATATATGGAACAATAGTACTTCGTCTCCTTCGTGGAGAGATGTTGGCTTTGTCACTAATGTCGATGCTCTTCATCAGCAGCTTTTAGCTGAGTAGTTTCGCCTTCGTTTTCTTTGCTTTGGATCTTCTTGGGACAGTAGAACTTGGTACGCTGAATTTCGTCGTGTTTGGATACGATGTACTGGATACTGGATGTACGCTTGATAGGTGGGATGATGACGTGCTCGAAGGCATGCACCGTGGGATGGGTAATTTTGGTGACATCATCCATAGTCAAGAATGAAGTTTCCATGAAGCCAATCCAACTAGCAATTTTGCAGCGCTTTGATAATTTTTTTTAAGAGATGGAAATCTTTAAAGGACTAACCCCAGGGTGCATGATCCCAGAGAGTGTGAGATTTTTACTCACTAAAACCACCTCTCGTTAAGTTACGACTGAGATTTTCCCATCCTTTCTTGCATAATTAAGATTTGTTTCATCATCATCGCCAGCAATTTGGCTTTGCTTTTTTCAATCTTCTCATCATATTAGAGATATCAGTTGATTTGCGAACTTCGACGTTTCCATGTAATCGTAGTCGATGGCTATGCTGAAGTGCTTGGATTGATGACTTTATTTACCAATTACTTTCAGGTCCCTATGCTGATCCTAACTACGAATCAACCAGGGAGTGTCTACTACGCTTTTAATTTGTTTTTTCTTTTTGTAACGTTTACATGACCTTCAGATACAGTTCTGTGGAGCACAGCCTTAGGATCTGCCAATTCTGTCAATCTGTCAATTCCTCCCCAACGGCCAGTACATTCCTCTGTATCTGGCATTTAGCTCGTTCTTCTTTCTTAGGATGTATTTTTTCCAGTTGACCTTAGGATCGATTGCCATACCTAAATATTAGACCTTACTCACCTGTGGCACATCTTGTTCGTTTATAATGACTTTAGCTGGATTGTCTTTATTTTCCATTCCTTCGTTTATTCAACAATGTGATCAACGATGGGGGAGTGTCGTCTGCAAATATCACTATTTTGGCTTTTTCCCAGCAAGGTATATCAGGGTTGGGTCAAAGATACTGTCCTGCAGTACACCAGCTGCAACTATTTTTCCGTTCAGAATAGGTTCTTTCGGATTTCGCCCTCAATAGGTGATTTTAAAATATAGAAGAATTCTTCTGGGAGGTCCCTCTCCAATTTATACAGCAGATTTTGGAGGTGCCACATCTTATCAAACGAATGGGCGACATCGACAAAAATGGCTGAGCACACCTTTTTTTTCTATTTCATTTTCTATCGGATTCGTGATCCTGTGCATCTAATGGATTCTGGAAAGCTTCTCGCGGAAACCAATTTGGTAAGGTGGTATAATGTTTCAGTCTCTTAAGAAAAAGCCTTCCAAATAGTTTAGCTGTAGTAGGGAGTAGCGATGTTCGTCGATATGATTGGACTCTACTTGGCTCCTTGTTTGGTTTAGGAGCCATTATAACTTCGACCAATTTCCACTTTCTCCAATCCGAAAGCTGAATTAATTATCGGTAATCATTTGATTAGACCCTTTCCGGCAATTCTTTGAATATTTTCCCTGTAATAAGTCAATAGCCAGGAGCTTTATTAGTAGGCATGTTTGTTTCTGTCCTCAGCTCACGTAATTTTACACGGCGTATTTCTGAGTGGGGTTAAGCATATAGATGCTTGTGTATCCAGAAGCTGGAAAGATTTTCTAGAGGAATCGCGAAGAAATCTGCCTTTGCCTGTGTAGCCTTTTCGCTGTAGCGGAAATTTCACTTTTGTGCACTTTTGTAAGCGTCCTGCTTCAAATAATTCAACTCATCAGAAGCTGCCTCGCCCCTATCCTGGGATGCGGACTTAGGACTCCTCAACCCCGAAAAAAAAGTCTGGCTCCGGGCGGATTTACATTAGATATAATTAGCACCTTTGCCGTGTTCTACAAATTATAAAAGCGTGTAACACCCGTGTTGGATTTGTAGCTACATATATACGGATGGAAAAAAAGCCACGGATTTTAGCGTTTATGGACCATGTGAGGGCTTTCTGAGATAAGGCATACGTCTACCTCCTGAATATTAAGAAAGACTTCCAACTCTTGTAGGCGCTGTTCCAGTTCATTTACATTCCAAGTTATGATTTTCACGACGTTTGCCATTTGGTTTTCTTGTTATATTTTTGTCCCCCAACAAGTAGCAAACTTGTTGTTCATCAAGTCTTTTATTTAAAATATCAAGTTGACATTTCTCAGTGCTTCTATTTTAACCGTCATATTAAGGGTAGGTTTTAAGTTTTGAACTTTGTTAGAATTCTCTCCATTCTTCAAAGTAAGTATGAACAATTTAAGTCGTCGCTTACTGATTATTGTTTCTCCTTTTTCATTGGATTTTTTTTCTTTTGAAGGCTCTGTGTGAAACGACACACGTGTACATTTTTTTTCACCGAATATGGTCATGTTGGGTATGAAAGGGCTCGATTAGTATTTTTCGAAACTGATGTTATTTCTGATATTGGGTGAAACAGGGTAGATAGGGTTTAAAATATGTGCCCCAAAAAGTGAAACAATACTCATTCTCAGAACATATCTCACCGAAAAATCTGGAAAAAATCACAATGACTCTAGGCCTCAAAATACATTCCATTCCGATATCTACACAAATAAAGTTATTAATAGAATATTACCATGTTTTAGAAATTTACCGGAAAACCCCCCTTAAGTTCATCCCAGACGTACATCACGTACATCAGCATAAGCGATAATATAGGACATTATTCTGAAAAGTTTGAAGGCAATTCAACTATTATTAACAAATTTACAGAAGGTCGAAATTCCGCATTTCAAGTAAATGTATGGCATCCTAAGGCGTGTATGGCGTCATAATCATATAAAGTGAACCTATATGAACGGCGGGGCTCATGGGGACATTTTATTTTCCCTTTTGTGGGTAGTAACTAATATAATGGACATGCCAGCGGTTTTTAATTTACGTACATAATATATAAAATATATGTACGCTTTTGTGGGAGAAGTAGAATGGAAGTGTGTGAAGATTTTTGATTATTTATTATGAACGCAGTATTTATGCCGTTGCTGCTAGCTTGCACTTTTTTGTATTCCTAGCTATGTACAAATGGAAAACCGTGCATAGAGTGTTTCTCACATAAGATGAACACAAAACCTTTATACCCGAAGTGTTTAAGCTTGCAGTATCCCGACTTGTTTCAATATATTCACGGCGTCTAGGATCTTAAAACCTTTCTTTAGGTCTTCTACAATAGCTTGAGAGGCCTGTTGTTTTTGTCGTCGTACGTGTACCAATTTTTTCCATACTCAACTTTTTCGAGAGGGCCCTGTAGCCATTGTGTTTTCAGTGTGTACTTCCCAAACAGTGTTGACGAGACCAATTATTCAGTACTACTTTACCATGTCTGCCGACAGCAAGCTTTTAACTTGCATGCGCTTATCGATCCGGTAATATTAATCACAAGGAGTGAATGGCACTCCTTTATGACGTAGAGTGCATCTACGCAGCCTATTTTCTTCCCAAGTTAATTTTCAGTCAGGTTCCGCTTCAGTCTCATTATCATTACATTAAATGCTATGCAAGTGATAAGCCTACAGTAGCGGGACAGAACAAATATGACCCCAGATATGTGGTTGGTTGTCATAGATGGCTGACGGGAGGTGATACCTGGTTTTTATCTTATTTTAACAGTGACATATGTTTTATATTTGACTCCACGAGCTTGTTGGAAAACTGATCAATCCTGTCGAGCCCGGTCCTAGTGTAATGGTCTTAAGAGAAAGCACAGGCGTTTGAGTGCGCGTGTTGCCATGCAGCACTGGATGTATGTCGTTCAACCTTGCCTTGGTCTTTTAATTAACACAATTTACGATGCAAAGAGCATAATCCTCAAGCTCTTCCGTCAGTTCATCCACCCATCAATTGAACATCCCCTGGAATATGACAAATAGCCAATTGGCTCTTCGTCAGTCAGATGCACCTACTCTCAGCCCGGCCGAACATACTGTTAGTCTATCAAGAGACAATTTCCTCTAGCTATCCTGGGGGAGGTCGTGTGAGGATTTGTTTGTTTAAGCAACCTTGACCTGCAGCGGCTTCGCAACGGACCCATCAAATCAAAAAATACACTAACATGGCTCATTTTTTAAGAAAGTAATAAGAACATGTGGACACTGATATCAAAAATTCGGTGACTAAGCTTCTGCTCATCAATCCTCCAATCTTCTATTCGTGAATCAGTTCTAGGCTTTATCTCAAACAATTTTATTTAAACTCTACTAATCCCGTAATTTTTCATTCAACCTGTAGAATATTTTAATAAACTCTGCACTTTCGAATCAAATGAGTTTATCATTAGAAATCCATCAAAGCATAGCTGAAGTCGAGCTTAGTCATCGGAGTCTGCGAGTCTAAAGACACTCCAGCCATAGTTTCTAATGTGAAGTTTGCATTTGAGTAACTTTAAGATCTACGCAGGACAATTCCAGCACTCATTTTAGTGCAGGATAAGGAAGATTTGAGAATTGATTCCAATTTTGAATTAATACTGAATTCTAGTCAATTCCAGTTCAGTACGGTCATATAAAAAATCATTACCATTCCATCGAGGCAACCAGAAAGTCCCCTCGTGCCGGCTAAAAATCGATTTCTTCCCTAAAAACAAGAGCTACATACAATAAATTGCTTCCTGCACCTGTGAACATACTCAGCAAGCTTGAGCGCCATTTGAATCCCGCGGCAGCCATTGATGGAATGTTTCCCATTTCAGAAAAGCAGCCGGGTTCCAGCTCGCCAAAGACACCGCTGCGAAAACTTCGTTATGTTATCAGTGCCTAAGCTTGTACTGTTATCAGCAGTGACTTAACTGATAAGAAGACAGCCCACGAACGATGGCAGTTACTTATAACGTCATCAATGTACGTACGCATTTTCCCCCTGACAAACACTTGAACAAACTCATTTCGCCCATCCTCGAGCCTACTGCATAGTGTAGTGCGAATCCCCCCAACAAGCTCCACTCTTTCTCTTTCATACCATGCAGAAAATAGGAAAAAAATTGACTGAATTTCCCACCCCACGTGACGGTAGCTCACTTAAGCCCACCCTTGCGTTGGAAAACTCTGCCTTGGCCACGGGGAAGTCGAAGTCTATTATTGTGCGGACTGGTGTGCAGGCGAAGTGAGAGTGTGGTTAGGTCGGAAGGGGTGGTCGGCCGAGTCGGGAAAGCGTGTGGGCAGGGCTTAGGTTTTATGTACTCGATTCTGGTGCTGAAAAATAGGGGACAGGCTTTTCTCGGCTTTTCTTGGTTGTGATTGCTCTGTTTGAGAGGTGGATGTGTGGCTTTTTGTTATTCAGGAAAACAGATGAGAGGAAGAGGGCGTATTGGAACGTGCATATGTGTAGGTGGGTGGACCGTGAAAAATCTGTGCGTTCCACAATATGAACAATCTCATTGCGATCGCACACAGTCGACAGTAGGTGACTGAAGTGGCGGTTTTGCGTCAAGTGGTCTTGCTGCGATAGTTTTGACTCGACGTCCTTGTACTAGTAATCGGTCGAAGCTTTCGTAGATTGGCTCGAAAGGGTGTCTTACATCTTAAAAGCCCGTTTTATATTTTCGGGTACTTGGTACGGATCGCGGTGATTTTGTAATCAGTGAAGTGGTTTCCTTAAGCATTTACGATTGTTCATTCTCATCCTGGGGTGAATTCGGACGATTGCATTTTTGACATTTCTGGTATTGGAAAAGTGGAAGAATTTTGAGACTTTTGAGAAGATTTGATTGCAGTACACGTTGTTTTGAAGAAGCTGATCAAGAGTGTGGTGTACATGGGAACATTCCAACCGACAACTTCAATTGGGGACGCATGCGTCTGACGAGTTTTACATTTCTGTTACATCATTTGGATTGACTGAGGAGCGAGTGCTTTGTTCTGGGTGCCATTTCCCCGACAAGTGGTAGCAACCTCATCACTACTCCTTTACTACACAGTTCTCAGTTACCCCTCATGATCTCTTCGTTCTGAAGCCATCCTCTGAACTCCCCCGCATCCCGAAAAGGAGTGTTCCACTTTACGTATCTCATGCGGTGATATATTTACTGGGCGGCTGAGATTTAAAAGGAATTGATGTGCGGTACGAAAAAGTCGTCCTTTTTGGTGATCCTGACTTGTTCAGTGCTACTAGTTTTTTCATCTGTCGCTTGAACGTTGTCCAGCCTGTAATCATTCATCGTGTCGTTCGTGCTATATGTCCGGTCTCTGCGTTCTGTTATCCTCTCTTCAGGCATCGAGTCGTCCTTTAACAAATGACTTGGACGGCATTAACTGAATTTGACTGACGACAACACAACGTCGACATCGACGACGAGGACAACTTTTGCTGATCCACTGAGTGCGTGTAGAGTATAGGTACCGTTATTCGCCCGCCATTCGCCACCATCCGCCATACAAGTGCAGACATTCGGAAGTGACTTAACAAGGATCACATCTTAAGCTCAAGGTATTTGCAGGATTTATCCGGGGCCATACCTTTTGCTGCTGCTACTATTGCTGCCGAGTCTGGCATTACACATTTTTATTTATACGATTTTTTTGGTGAATGAACGAACGAATGAACTACTTCCCACGGTGATTTCGGGAGTCTTGGTGATGACGACTTTTGAATTGTGTCTGGATTGTTTTTCAGAGTCAGCTGAAAAAGTTTTGGTTTAGTGAACAATTTTGTAACTATTAATGCTGAAGATCCAAGAATATTGAATGATTTTTTTCGCATGATTGTGCTATAAGGTGTCTATAGAAGAAACAAAGAAAATCTTCCGAGCAGAGTGAATTCAAGTGACTGGTGCAATAAATCCGTGATATTTGCTGGTGGAGCTGAGGGGAGAGGCTGTGGAATATTTGCACTGTTGTAGTTTGGTGAGTACCAGCTGAAATGTATTACCTATTTTCTTCAGTAACATTTTACTTGTCTGAGAGTATTTCCTTCACTCCATAAGCTTTTGTCATTAAGTCTATTGACATATGTTCAATAAATAGAAAGGAATGAAATTTAAAAAAAGTAGTTCTCACTTCGTTAAGCCTGAATCGAATAAAATTCAGGTTGCGTTTGATTGAGATCGTCAGTTTTTTGAACGCAGAAACGAGATGTTTACATGATTCACAAAAAAGGCTCGGGCTCAGAAATTGATAAATTAGGTATCTTGCTTTCAGTCGCAACGCCTATCCTGCAGAAGAATATGAGGCTAGAGCTTCAATATAACGATAACGAAGTGCTGGATTACTGTTTATCAAGTGGTGTCTGGTGGTGTCTCTGTCACTAAAAAATGCTGCCATAACATACCTGCACAACTATGAAACACTGATTTTTCCCATCAAAACAAGACAGAAGTATGAATCCATCGGGATAGAAGCCTTTAATCTATTTTCAGTATTCGCACGTCAGTGTTAGATTCTTTTTGCTCCGCCTAGAAGTAGAAAAATTAAACAATGAATTCATGATTCTACGATTTCCATCTGTCATTAACTGTGACCTTGAAAACTCCAATTTTGGGTAACATCCATTTGCCAAGAATTCATATTTACCTGAGGATAACGCGGAGGAGAATGTAATTATGGTACACTTCTACTTTGATAAAGGACATATCAGGAACGCTTGTTCTAAAATAAATTAGCAGCGGTTTGAATATTCAAATATCATCAACTGAGAATGAAAACTCAAGTATCAGTTTTAGAAAAATTAGAAGAATTAGAATCTTGTTAAGGGAGCCAACAAGATTCGGGGCCAGAATTGTATAAAATTCAAAATTTCTTGATAAATTACTCATGGCAGGTTTCGAATAACATTTCAAGCTTTTTCAACGTACATTTGACAAACCTTCGATGATAAGTGATAGTAATCATCAATCCTGCAATATACCACTTTGAACTTGAAGTGTATTAGGCTTCACTCTGTAGTCGTTAATAGGTACGTTAGGGGTCAGTATGGTCAATACTTTATTCACCTAGGATTATTACTCTGGTTTAACAAAGATACCCATTCGCAGCAAAGTGGATTGATACCCCAGATTTAGCCTGCGATACAAATCGCTGTTCCACCAGTGAAGTTTGCGCTGGACAACTTCCACCGCGATAGTTTAGTGTCCCAATCTCTGAGCCATGTAGCAATCTTGCGAATCGTGAACATTCGTTATTATAACCCAGATGGCATTCAGATGTACTAAAAGGCTTTGACAGCTCGATGTTTGAGGGGATAGAGTGTCAGTCTCCTAATCTCGCTGCTCTGGTTTCGAATCCCAATCATCATGGGTGGTTGTGTTCGTCTCGTATTTGTTTCGTTGTTGTGAGCTTAAGTTTGATAATAGTGAAACTAAAGTACAATCTGACTGTGTGGATACTCCATACTCTAACAAGGAGTGAACAAGAAACACTAACTACTTCCGTCGGGAAACCGCGACCAGCTTCCGCAGTTCGCTTGGAAGGAGAGGGACTGCTTGCTAGCTGAAATAGGTAACATGGTCGCTGCCTCATCTTATGCATTCAGTTTATACTTGCATGTTATCAGATGAAAATGGATGGAAAATTAGCTCCATTTTACTAAAGGGCGATCCAGAATTTCAAACTTGTTTGACACGAGCGCTAACGCTTTTTAACCGTTAATTGTCCGAGAGTAGATTACCAAACCGCATTCATAGGATGATGGATGAATGAAAGCCACCCGTTCCTGATTATTTCTTAGCATCCACTAAATTGTTATCAAAATCTATTATTATAATCAGAAATCTCGACGAATTTTTTCTCGCTGCTGACTTGTTAGCAGCTTGAACAAACAATTAAATCACTTATACATATATGTAAAATGAATCAATCGTGGGAATGGTTAGTGAGCAAGATCGTTTGGAGGGAAAACCCCACAATCAATCTGAGTTAACTATTGCCAATCGCAAGATCAAAGCTGTACTTCAATTTGGAATAACTAACGCATTCAATTCAACCTAAGCGCCAAAACCCTTTGGTACATTACTGCTCTTGTTTGTTTGGGAATGTAGGGAAGAGTCTTGGAATTCGGATTTTTGAAACGTCCATATGTATGTCTTTTCTGAGTACGAAATAATTTCAAAACACTTTTGTATTGAAACATTTTTGGTCGTTAAGCTATTTCACACATCTTCGTCGAGATTGAAACCATGACTTCCAAAGGCTTCTTTCAACGTTCACTTGTTTTGACTCAGGCCTGTAGTGGTGAACCCATGTCCCATTACTGGTGACGGAGAAAACTTTCTTCTTCTTGAGCACAATGGGCCAATAACCTCCGGAAAATTCTTAAACGGATGTTAATCAGGAGAAAGAAGCCGAAGGATTCATCATGCTCATGAAGAAGCAATTTCGTCGACAGTGTAGAGCCTGTCTATCTTCAGAAGCTCCCTAATGGCACGAGGACGCCGAATGTGACTCAGCTTTTTCACCATTTTACGTCTATTTAAAAAACATGTATGCCACTCATACACGAGAGTTTTGGTGATAATTGCATCTTCCAATTGAACCGGTAAATTTTATGAAAGTTTCACTTCTTCTCGTGTCAAAAACTTTCCAATAATCCGTTTCCCAATAGAAGTAGAGTCCACTTCCTCACTCATTGCTCTAATATAGATAAAATAGGAATAATGTTGGCATTGGGCGCGGAAGTAGAGTAGGGAGACCCAGACCAAATTCGTGGCAAAATTCAAAGCATTTTGTGTTTCCAACAACCAATTTCCCGTTTATATTTGACTGACTTTTGTAAAAGTGGGGAGAATTGACGGCTCGACTGCACACGTGTAGCGAAAAATTTCGCAATCTGGAAACTGCAAGCGACGCGAAGGAAAAGATCGATGGAAATCATCTTATCTTGACACTGCTCCTCTTTCCTCCAGTTGTCTGTTTTTTCAGTGCTACCAACGAAAGTCAATACAATTGCAAACACCGTTTCGAGCGTTAGGCAATTATTTTTTATTCTGCTTATGTACAATACATCCTGCACTGAAGAGGTGAACAAGTTGTTCCCAGAATAGTAGTACTGCAAAATAATTGCCTAGCAGTGAAAACAGTACTTGCAATTTTATCCTTTTCCTCTTCTTCCTTAGCTTTCGTCCCATGCAGTAACAGTGTCGGCTCGTTTCAATCAATTGTGCCATTTTATTCAGTCATATGCCTAGTCCCGATGGACTATCAATCTAATGATCATCAACGATATCAGATCATCGTTGTTTCGGCCGGCTTGTTGGTCGCTATCCAATGATTTTAATATTCAAGTCGATTTTCGCATACCCTCATTTTGAATGTGCCCATATGTTACGCCACTCGTGCAACGCAACATCTTTGTCTCTATTACTGCGAGGCGCCGATCAGTGTCTTTTATACGAGCAAACACATAAAATCATAGAGGGCGAGATGGCTGACGACACTGGTGTAAATTTTGGGTTTGAGACGCTTATTGAGGCGTCGATCACAAAAAACGCCTGTTTGCCATTTCATCCAAGTTATAGTAATGGGTGAAGCAATTTCATAATGCAGTTCACCGTCGAATAGCATTGATTCGGAATACTTAAACTGTATACTACTTGGAAGGTCGTTGAAATGACAGTTTATAGTTCCTGCTTCATTTGGGTCTGTCATCAAAAATCCCGTTTTGTTCAGATTTATCTCAGACGGTATTGCATGAGGCGATCATTCCACTATTGGACAAGTTACTTGAGATCAGCTTTATTATCAGAAGCTAGGAAGATATCATCTTTGTAGGGCAACGTAAAGTATGCTGGACGTTGCATGTTTCGTGTGAGAGTGTCTATACAAGAACAAGGAAAATGTTTTTCTTGATAAATAGCGGCAGAGACACGAAACGGTTTTGATTTACCTGTTGTCAATAGAAAAAATTCTGCAAGTCCTTTTTCTATTATTATTGTTAGAATATAACATAAAAAGTCTCACCAAGCATCGTGTCACGAATAGCCCCGATGCCGAGTGCGGGGCAAATCCTGATACTACTGTTTTATCCTGCTTTAATGATTTTATTCGGAACTCACAACATTAATTGACTCTGAAAATGTATTTATTTACAAAAATTTGTATGAAACAAGACAGTGACAAAAATAATTAAGAAGTACTTTAGGCATCATTAAGGCTGCAACTAACGATTCTTCTGTAGATGTAGATGTCCACATTTTGGAAATCTGCTCCTTGGAAGGCTTCTCCTTATTAGACTTTTTTGACCTCCTCATGTCGTCTGTAACGTCTTTTCGCCTGCTTTTGGCAATGGCCGAACGGATAGCAGGACGTCAGGGATAGGTTATCATTGGTGGTATCTGGATGTGAGCCCTGTTTATCATTATCTGTTGACGATCGTGGTCTCATTGGTCTTTTCCCCATCATTGTTTATCAACCGGCCAAGAAATCTATTTCGGGAAAAACGCTTGAGGTGAGGGGTAAGAGTTCTGTAGCTTGAATCTGCATGTGATGCTTGAGTTTATTGCGGCTAAAGACGTCATAATTTTCTCAGGTTTATTCAACATTCAATACCCGCAATGCGTATTATAATAATAATAATAATCGTTGGCGCAACACTCCATATTGGATCAGGGCCTTGAAGTGTGTTAGAGCACTTCAGTCAAGACCGCGACGGTACACTACAGTACACTGTAAGAGGCAATGTGGTCCGCATTGCGCTCGCCCGAGAATATTATCCTAATTTGACTCGGGTACTCATTCACAGCTGTGTCGACTGGTATCCGACATCCAGTCACGATAACAAATCCCTCTACCACCAATGAGATTTTAACCGCGACCTTCCAATAATAGCGCTCTAACCACTTGAGCCATCCAGAGAGCGTATTATATGGTTTACTTAATGGTCCAAAAGGGTCCTATCCAAGGGTTGGAGTTTATGTGAACATTTGGGCGACAATGAAAAATGTGATTAGATGCTCACGGCGAAACTGGAAGGCCTCAATTGTGATAAGAGATAGGTGATTGTTTAGAAAACCCCAGGATTTGTCAGAAGTAATCATCTAGCCACTTTCGTTTACACTTTCAGCGCTTCCAATCGGTGCATCAGATAAAAAGTAAAGTTTGATTTTTCTCTGTGGAAATATGAAAAACGGTCATACAATTCGTTTTGAGAATGAAGGGGGTCCTAAGTCCGCATCAACTTAATGCAGGACCGGACCAATTGAGGAGCAACTTACTCCTTCTTTTCTGGTCCACGGACCCCTCGCAGGGCTTGCACCCAAACTTTTTTAAAAAAAAAGTCAAGCGACGGCGGCTTTACGGTTTCTTACCAGGGCAGAGGCAAATCGTCAGACGCTGCCTCACCTCTGCCCTGGGAGCAGCGTGACCGTAGCGGCTCGCAGATGTTGAATGCTCCTTTATATAAAGGAGGTGAGGCAGCGTCTGACGATTTGCCTCTGCCCTGGTAAGAAACCGTAAAGCCGCCGTCGCTTGACTTTTTTTAAAAAAGTTTGGGTGCAAGCCCTGCGAGGGGTCCATGGACCAGAAAAGAAGGAGTAAGTTGCTCCTCAATTGGTCCGGTCCTGCATTAAGTTGATGCGGACTTAGGACCCCCTTCATTCTCAAAACGAATATTTCAGCCCTGGCCAGCTTTGGTCAATAAGGCGGATTTGCGCTCAATATAATTCGTGGGCATGTCGTGTTTTACGAATTATATAAAGGAGCATTCAACATCTGCGAGCCGCTACGGTCACGCTGCTCCCAGGGCAGAGGTGAGGCAGCGTCTGACGATTTGCCTCTGCCCTGGTAAGAAACCGTAAAGCCGCCGTCGCTTGACTTTTTTTTAGGTCATACAATGTTTCCTTGAACTGATGCCATTGTCACAAGAGTTTATTTTTTATGGAAGTGACTCATTCAATCTGTTTAAAATTTATGCTACTCGCGATGTTACCTGAATTTTGTGGGGTGGCAGGTCTGGTTTCCTCTACATGTATTATATCATAGATAGGTCGTGGAGAATAGGCTAGATGACTGTAAATAAACTGAAAATTATTGATAAATTTATTGGCGGTAATATGATTGAAAGTTACTTAGCTTACTAGCTTTAAACTTACTTCTCCAGTCATTTCTTGATCAATCCATGAATTTAAAAATGTCTGAAACACGTTAGAGTAATATTTATCAAGTAACCATACATTCTGTTCCAATTAATCCACAATCTCTCAATCGAATTCTTTACGAAAACGCCGGAATATGATAGGCGAGTGCTTAGGAAAAAAATGAGGCTCAAAAGTCAATCACTTCCTGTGCATCAACAATCGCCCGGTCAATCATACTTTATGCACCTTAGGACCATAGATTAGAGCTAATTTTAAATGTATCTGACTAAGCTCAGAAGTCAGTGTTCTCACATAAGTTGCCTACTCATTAAATCTACAATCTGTAAATAAAAGAAAAACCGTTCACAGCTTAGAAGTTCAATTTTGAGCATGATTCCAGGCTAATGCGATAAGATAAATTCACTTTATCACGCTGTTTGTAACACCGTATTTACCTTCATTCATTTATATATATGTATATGCGAGCAAAGGTAGTTTACCTGCCCCTAGATAACAGGAGCTGCACCGAGAATTGGCCTGATTCAAACACAATGCATCTGTTAGTTTATGGCCACTTATTTGTAGTAATTTGAAATTGTTGCATACTTGGAATCTATTCGTCTCAATGTTGACTTAATAAACTAATGATTGTAATTAGTGTACATTTTTATCGTGTTTCCAACCGACCTTGAGATATCTTAATTTCTGCTATTTATTTAAGTGGATTATATTTGAGAGTAAGAGAAAAAATGCTACTGGATAATTGGGTGGCGGGATTCGCCCAAAAGAGTATATTTGCTCAATAAAATGTTTATAGTGTGGGCTCTTGAGTTAAACTTGCTTTTTAGGTAAATATTTGGTGAGCGTGGGGGTTATATAATTATCAAAACAATATAAAAATCTTTTGTTCTTGACCGCGAGATTTGCTAGAAAGTACTAACACAGTTTTAGTTTCAAGCATAGAGTTACTTTGGCTGAACAATTGTAGAAACATTAGTTGATTGGGGGAAAAGCACAATAAAGCTAATGAAAGACTTCATCCTTTCTGTCCTGGTTATAATATCTCCAACCGCTCAGAGGGTTACATAGTCTTTGTTTTGCTTGCCCGGCAATATACTGCATAAAAACAGATTCTTATATTTATCTGCCCAGATCTCTTCTTTACTTTGCCTTTTTGTGGCGTTGAGGATCGCCTGGTAATTTTCGAGAACTTTCTTAATCAAGACGAAACACATTTTTCGAAATGCCCTCGTTTCGCCTGACGGTGCGATGAGCGACCTGGTTGGGTATTAGCATCTCGATCTGTTGGTCGTGGAAGTTTGTATTCTTCCTGTTCTTTTCCGTCACAATATTAAGAGTGACGATAATACAACCGAAACATAGTCTCATTGAAAATAAAATGGCGAGAGGGGTAAGAGTAACAAAGAGGAGGCCTTAGTGACGCCATATAGTCTACAAAGAACAGAACAGGAGACATAAATTCATATCCCTTTCCATTTCAGGTGATGGTGAGATAGGATTATAAATAAATTTTTGTATACTTAAAAACATAGTGTTTAGTTGTCAAGAAATGGGCAATTGTTAACAATTGTTCTTGATTTTACGATGAATGTGGCATGTTTGTGGCGCTTGTTCATATAGCACAAGTACATTTCTAAATTTTCTTTGCCTCGATGTCAGGTGTGGAGCTTATCATGAATATGACACAAATAATTTCTTTTTTAGTTTTTTTCTGTCCCATCGTAGAAGAGAAAATTTTCTCCAAACTTTTTCTGCAAATACAACGGGAATAGGTGATCCCATTGCCATACTGCCTATATACTTTTGAAGTTTCCTTAAAGTCGTCAAGGGCGTGTTGTTAGCGCCTAGTTTCACACATTCTGTTACCCTGGGAGGGATGAGCGATCGGATGATCGGTATAGTTTCTTTGAAAATGAGAAAGCCATTTGTTACCAGGCTTCTCCTCCCTTTCCCAGGCCTCCAGGGTATATCTTCTTAGATAACTTCTATTTTTCCCGAAAAATTGGCGGAGCTGCGTTGCTGTCTAGAGTCGTCATGATACAGGGGTAAGGGGTAAGGAAGAACTCACGATTGGTTTTAAAGGTATCCTGCGATAGTGGGTTTCGACAAATGATTCTTTCGGAATTAGAACATGATGCTTGTATATACCAATGTGTGCTGATACTTTTTGAACAGAAGTGTTGTATTGCGTTGCATACTGAAGGAGAGATAGGATAGGATGTAAATATAGTACTACATTACTCATAGGAACACCATCTCGATTGTTAGAATCAGTCAGTATTCTCATATTTTGCAGCTGATGTCGAAACTATGCTTTATTAAAGTGTTAACCAGTACCTTTCACCTGAAATCTGATATGGCGGCGCTTTTAAAAAAAATATGTATATACCGCCCTTGTTTGTATAAAACTTCCCCTGAAGGTAAATGTGGTCCTTTTGATTTTTCCCGCAACTTTTTCAGCTTCTATGAGGAAGAGTATGTTAAGCTAGACATAGATGTCTTAAGTTAGTTTCAGGTATCTTTTTCTTCGAGTTTACTGTATGGAGCTCATTAATTCTGTTTTTATCCCATTTTTCTTGATTTATTTTTTTCTATAGCTTGTGACTTTATTAGGCGAAGGTATATAACTGAAGAAAGTGGAAGTTGTCCCGAAATATCGAAATATGCACACCAAAAGCACTAATAGGAAGAGAAAAAGATATTGTCTAATCATTTACATTTATTTTTATCGCTAGAAATACCGCAGGTATACTCTAAGTTGGTTACGATTTTATGATATCTTTTTCGTTAGGGTTAGTCGCGTTCGTATTATAACCGTTTTTCTGTCTTTCTCCTTATCCGTCCGCCTGTCCGTTTGCTCATAAATGTTTGCTCGTCAATTGCTTGATTCATTCTTCAGTTCAATCACTTTGGAACTTGGAGGAGCATAGCAGTTACAAGCGTATATACCGTTTCTGCCCATACGAAGACCTTTGCAGACTGACCAGCCCACCTATCAGATCGAGTATCCATTCATTATAGCCAAAGTTTCTATGGAGTTTGGTAATTATAGCTAGTTGCATCAGCTATTCATAGGTGATCTACAAAGGTAGATATTCGACGGCCCTATGGTTGTTCAACATCAACATGATGATGTTTCATGAACCTTGCTTTTCTATCGCAGTTACCGGCTTTCTGAATTAATTGAAATCGGGGAATATCGACTAAGGCTATGGTGTTTTTGCCTAGGTGGGCGGTTTCCTCTCATCTATTTGACCTGCGCATGAACATGGCCATACACGCACAGTTCCAAGTGTCCGTCTCCAACGAGGGATCTGGCAACCCACATAGGCGATCTCCCAGTCCGGTTGCCTATTTGTTTTGTCAACCGCACGCATCTTACTTGGAAATTGCTCCACCTATTGTCCGGAACGAGAACATTTCGAAACTCTACACATGCGTTTGACTTGAGCTGGATACGGGTCTCCCTCATTTTAAAATGGGGGAGAGTAACATTTTCTTTTTGCCAATATATGGGATATCAAATACTACCCAGCCAAAAAATCTGAACATAAAGGCTGTTCGTAAATAGTACCTAGGTCTCGAAACACCCATGATACCGCTATGTCTGTTCAAATAAGGTTCAATTTCGCTATAATTTTTTTTTTCAAATTGACTGAATGCAACCCAAGACATAGAATGTCAAAATTGGAATCGCCACTCAAAAAAAAAAATCGGAGTACCCGAAACTGGACCCTTCGGGTATAAAGGCTTTGTATTCATCTTGTGTGAGATCTAACTCCGCTCATATGAGTTCACTTTATGATTCTTCTACATTTCCATAAAACCCGTAGAAGATTGGCCGCTTTTTGGCTAAATTTTATTTGTCTTTAGATTTATCTTATTTCGCGAACCATTTGTTCTTTTCTTCAGAGAAAGATCTTCTGAATTTCTCTTCCTTTTTTTATGGTGTCAAAAAATGCTCTTTCAGTGTTTCCTTGCAGTTTTCAGAAAGTATGAATACTGTCGTAGTGAATATGCATTTAGTAAGCTACACTAAACACTGTTGACAATTGAATTCAATAATGTTTAAGGGCGCAGTAAATTCAAACGTTAAACACTATTTCGACCATTTATAACTTTGTTAGTAATGTCACTAATTTCACCGCACTCGCACTATCTCGTGTCCTTTATTATGATTTCCATTGTGAAAGGAGGCTTTCCAAAATTATTAACTTTAATTAGGCAGATATTAGGGAGATTCACTCGAATCATTTCTAAGAAGGTGTTATCTTTGTAAATTCGTTCTTTTGAATCCGTCGCTCCCACTCCTTCGTTAAGTATTGAAACCTTCCATTTCATATCTCCCATGGTTCTATTCACTGAAAAAATATATACGCTTTCCTTCTGCATGTATGGGTCCGGCCAATAACCCAGCAATGAACTATGCCGTTCATTGCAGACACACAAGCGGAAAAGCAGACATAAGGGGAGACAGGCGAAAAAGCAGCAACTCCTCCAAATGGATTCATCAGAGCGCACATTAAAGGATGCTACGTTCATTTATTTGTTTAACAGATCCTCTTCTTTTTCTTCTGTCTCTGTTCCGTTCACCAACGGGGTCAGCTTGTCGTGATCGATTTCGCCATTTGGTTCAATCAAATGCCTGATCTCGATGCAATCGCGACGCTTTCAAATCACCAATCATCAAATCACCGTTGTTTTAGCCGGTCTCTTGGTCGCTAACCATTTAGGATGCCCCTCTCGCAATTTTTCCAAACCCAATACCGATTGTGGATATCCTCATTTCGGATGTGATCAAAACCACTAGTCCAACCCAACGTCTTCGTCTCCATTACGACAAAACGTCGTTCATTGTCTTTTATAGTAGGTCAACACTTAGGATCACAGAGGTCAACAGGGCGGATGCCATTGCGGTAAATTTTATATTTGAGACGTTTGTTGATACTTCGATCACAAAGAACACCACATCATCCAGGATGCGTTAATGGGTAAGGCAATTTCGTAACGCATTTCTCCATTGGCTGATAGCATTGACCCGAGATATTTATATCGCTCAGTTCTTGGCAGGACAATGCCATTGATAGTGATTGTGACTATTTCATGGGGATCGGTCATCAAAAATTCAGTTTTATTCAGATCCAATCCGAGAGCGTGTTGCATGAGACGATCATACATTTTTGGACAAGTTGTTCGAGATCATTTTGACTATTCGACGCTAGGAAAACTTCATCCGCATAAAGCAGTGTATAGAAGAATAGAGTGCGATAGGTTCACAATACACAATTTTAACCTTCTATAAATTTGTTGATAATGGTCGAAATGTTATTCAAACTTTCCAAAATTCCATTATATTATAAAATATAGTAATATACTATTATTACCTTTTTTTAAGCAGATATCGGAATGGGATATATTGTGATATTTAGATTTCGTATGGATGCATCATTGTGATATTTTTCAGATTTTTCGGTTGGGTAGATTCTGAAAACGAGACCTGTTACACTTTTTGCCGGATACATTTTGAGCCCTCACTCCCCTATGTTTGTGACTCGGTATCAAAAATATCATTACTTTCAATAAATACTAATTCAGTCCTTTCATTTGATAGCCCACACGTCCATATTCTGTAACAAAAAATGCACACTCCCCTTCACATGTCTTCCTTAAACCCAGTGGAAAATAATACCACCCTTTGTATGTAAAGGGATTCACAAACCACACGTTCGCGCCAAATTTCATGACAATTGGCTTAGCCGTTTCCGAGTAAATTCGGTTTTATAGACAGACAAATAGGCAGACATCGAATCCATTCTAATAAGGATTTGTTTTACACAAAACTTTGTAAATAGGACTTGGATAGTCTCAAAGTGAGATTCACTTTGTTTACACATAGTAATAGAGAATTATATTAATCTGATAGTTGACAGTTGTAATCATTCCTTGCCTTTTGGAACAGTTTCTGTCTATCCTTTTATCCAATACCATTCTATCTATACTATAATACCAAACATCTGCATATTTCCCAAACAAATTTTGTGTCTTTAGCAAATTTGTCTCAGCCTCTAATTCGATAGTTGGTTGTGTTTGCTGTGCATACCGACGAGATAAGTAAGAAAAGTTCTTTCGTGGTGAGATCATTTGGAGTCCTAGATTCAAATATATCTCAAATAATATTCAATGAAAAGTGCAGACAGCCCGGGCCCAGTATAGTCAGCTGAGTAATTATCTCATTTTTGGTGATCAATCTATTATCTATCTTTTAAAATCCTCAGCTGTTGTGACTGCATTCTAAGTAATTAAGAAACTTGCTCGCCGTCAGACCATCCTGAACGCAGGATAAAAAGCATGAACTCTTTACCTTGACACCCGAAGATCCGTTGGGAACTTTAGGCAAAGCCCGTTAACTCTATCATTACTTTCCCTTGAGTCCTCGATTTGGCCTTAGTAAGATCTTTCACCTTTCCTCCATAATTTTCCAACGGATAAGGTTTGAAAAGAACATTCAACTCTGGTCCATCTCGGCTAAACATTGGCGCTTATTTTTCTGGTTTATGTGGATAAACGGACCTTCCGTTTACATTTTGTATATTTACACTCTAGAAAATCCCTAATCATACACTAATATGAACTCTAAATTTACCTCCACAATCTTCTTTGAGTATCATGCAAAGCGAAATATTTAAAGAAGATAACATTTCATTTGGATCTTGCTTAGATAATCTTAATTCGTTTGACTAAGGTTAGAAGTCAGTAAATAAATCTTCTCTGTAAAAATGAAAAAAAGTTATCTTTTTTCTTGATGTAAATATGGTAAGATTCGAAAGTATATTGTGTCTGCACGTGACACAATGAAAGGAAATTAAGAAAAGATAGGAATGATTGCATGTAAGGAAAGTAACTCGAATCAAAGGGTTGATAACTACAGTAAATATCATATTGAGCTACATATATATTTAGTACCTAAACATCACATCGTATACTACATTTATTTTATAATTATTCATGTATATAATATACTCCAAGTAATGCATCTATTAATCAGCCGAAGTTAAGTACGTGGTTTCTGGCGTTGAACTTTTTGGTTGCCCTCAGTATTTGCATGAAAAAAAAAGATTATTTATAATTACGGATAATCCTAGTGTATTTATTCGGAGATTTCGATATTTTGGGGAGTCAGTTGGCCCTTCCTTAATTTAGATTTAGATTTAGATACAATGAGATTGTAAGTACTGAGGAAAAGAGCAACTGACTCCCGAAATATCGATATCTGTGATTAAATATACTAGTGTTATCTCTACTTAAAAAGCAATCTTTTCATTTCATTCACTCGAAGTTAACTTATATGTATGTAAGCTGCATTGGGTTGGTAACTAAGTATTTGCGGATTTACCAAACAGGGTAAAATCAAATCTTCTATGCATTGTATTCCACAGTTTCAAATTCCACATTGAGTACGAGTTGGCAAGCGAGGAATTCTTTAATGAGCTGATCGGATGATTATCTAATATTTTCGTCGATCGCCCAAATGTACATAACAGTCCCAGAAATTGTTTGGTTTTTGTTGAAACGTTACAGTAACGTTGGTCGAAAACTATCCAATATTCAATCCATTGTAGTTCGTCTACTCCTCCGTGCCTTGATGGACAAACATTGATGCATTCGTAGTATGTCCGTCACTGCACATATCAACCACGAAAAGCCAATCTTAACCAATTCACGGACCTGGAAAACTGTAATTATTGTTGAAGGGAATGCCGGCGAAACTTGTTTCCCTGAAATACGCAAGGGTGAGCAAGAATAATGCAATTACTATCCAAAAACTGCTATTTCGACGTACTTCGACAAGATAAGACAAGAATTCTGCTTTGATCTCTCAAATCGATCAGCACGAGAAGGATGAGAAAGGCGTCTCCCAACCAATCACATTTACTCTGCGTGTACTTGATGCAACTCTTGTTATTACAGATTGCGTATCAGGTGTCCTTGACCAACGTCAAGCCATTGCCGAAGGATTTCAAGCCTATTGTATTCATGAAAAACATGAGTCCTGAATTCCTGGAATTGTAATTATGGAGATACTAAATATTTGCGAGAAATTGTTGAAAATGTGAGCAAATAACGTTGAAGGATTCAATCGGTTTCAGTTCTGGTTTTCTCAGCTAGGCTTTCAAGAAATTCAATGCCGGTAGCCTTAAGTTTTTTCTTTGTTGTGAAAAATACTATCAGACAGCATTCGAAACAAAAAGATTCTGACAATAAACGATCTTCCTCCATGTACTTTCTCGACCCCATACAGAATGTTCGACCACACCATGATCAACAGAAAAAAAAATAAATTCTAATCTTTTTAAAAAAAATTATAATTAATATCGACAAGCTGGGTGAATATTAGGGGGGAAAGTTATATTGAAGTTTGATCTGCGCCAGCTGATGAAGCTTAGCTTGAGATGAATGCCATGTATTTGTCATCAACTCTCGTTGTTCAGAAATAGTAGACCACCCCTGCTGTCAGAAGCTGCATGGGCTAGTAAAAAGGAACCTATTGACACTTTCATAGCTTTGTAAGGAGGAAAGACTGGGCTCTGGGCGAAAATTAAGTGCCTCCCCCCCCCAAATTTGCATAATTAATCTAAGTTTGTTAAAGTTTCACTGTTTCGGGCGCTGGAGAAACCTCCAGTCGTCCCCCCTGTCGATGGGAGCGTGTGTGCGGTTGTGTTTTCTCCGATAAAGTAGCCGCCGGCATGAAGGCCTGTTTCATGGGCCCCAATGAGACAGTAATATAAATCGTAGTGCCATCGAGGATTTACATATTTTTAACTGTATGTGGTTTCTTTTTTTATTTTACTACCAAGCCGCAAAATCCAGTCAAACTTCGCTAAAATGACTAAAAGTCCCAAGTATCTAGGATTCTGTAGGCGGTTTGCAATGAGCGTCGAATACAAGAGTCTTGTCTGCAAAATATATGCGAAGTTTCCGCTTAAACATTTGGGTGTGTCTTTTCATGCTGACGCGATTCATCGAGGTGGTGCACAATTTAGCAAGAAATGAAGTCTTAAGGAACCAGTGTACTTATGCGAAATCCAATGGCAAGAAAACTATGTCACGCTCAATAAAGAGCTCGGTTTTGGACCCTAATAGAGAAAAATAATGCAATGACTTGGAACTCAGCATCCATAAACAGAAATGAAAATTCTTTGGTATCTGAGCTAATAAAATTATATATATATATATATATATATATCCACATGGCTTAGTAGCTGGAGTGATAGGCTTTCGAAGCGGAAGGTCGCAGTTCGAATCGCACTGGATGTCGGATACCAATCGACTCAACTTTGAATGAGTGAGTATCTTAAACAAATCAGGGTAATAATCAACGGCGAGCAAAATGCTTCTACAATGTACCGTACTCCTATAGTGTACTGTTACGGTCTCGAGTTAAGTGTTCTAATACACCTTGAGACCCAGATCCAAATGGAGTCACGGCAACGATTATTCTTATTATTAAATTGTATTTCTACTATTTTAGGATAACCTATAACGACGGGAATAAATTAAAAGTAAATATCCTTGCATCATATTATCTATAGCGCATACTTTTTAGTACGTTAGCAACGGAGACAGTTCATGAGTCCCCTTGGAAGCGTTCTGTGAGATTGGAAAAGGATTTATGACCGTGACATCCAGGAAATAAGAGGAACGACCGAAGAACTTACCAGCTTATCCCTACTAGTAGTGGTACATTTCAAAATGCTTATGGCGCAATCTGAACCCAAGCGCTCGTAGGATTGTGTGAATCCCTCCAAGAAGAGCCTTATGTACTAGACTAGATTGTCACATGGAAGGTGGCGATTTAAATTTCATCGGTGGCAGTGTGTATTATGACTGGGTGTCGGATGCTAGTCGCCTCAGTGCCTGAGTCAAATTAGGTTAATAACCCTGGGCGAGCGCATTACCTCCTATCATCCAAATCTCGAATGAAGTGCTTTAACATGCTTTAAGGCCCAACTGGATACTCACGTCAATGATTACTAAAAAGAGACTTAGAATCATATTGGATATGCTCACAGATTCCTAGTGGCTAAACTGCCATCTTGGGAAATAAGGAATATTTGTGAAAATTATCTTCAGATTCTGTGGTAACGGTGATGAAATATATATTCTGGAACAGTGTCTGGGACTTCTGAAAAGCAGAAAACGTACCTGAAGGTACATATAATACAAAAATAATCGGAGCTGGAACCTTTAGAAGTAGGAAATAATCTTAAATATCTCTCAGTTGAAATACTTATCGATATACTTTAACTATTAGTTATAAAAGAACCATCCAAGGAATACAATAGTGCTAAAGCTGAGAACCCTCCCCCCACCTTCACTCCAGCATCGAAATAGTTTGAACCAGACTCCAGGTCATCCAGGGAAACCGTGAGGGATTTAGGTACAATATTTAAAACTGGCAATGCACTGCAACCACACAGAACCTCAGCATCAGCATACAACTTGATGTCATTTAAGCACATAAAATATGTTAACCCTCTCTTATGGTAGTATGTGGTCATATTTAATGCAAAGCCAAGACCTCCTTTTATCGCTTGAACAAAAGTAAGTTAGTGCCGAGGTATGCATTGATCCATCCACTAATAACGAATTTTATCAAATTGTAAAGAGTTGTAAGCAAATCATTGGTGTTGTTTCTGCGAGTTCCTGTACAGTGTATTTGTGAGGGAGAAGGTAGGTAATCCCTGCTGTGAGGAATGATGAAAGTGGTAACCAACGGTGTATAATTCTGTTGCTCCTGTTACTCGAAACTGCGCTGTTTTCACGCATTGTTGGAATTTGCTAAGTTCACTGAAAAGCACCGCTGATTGCTCAAGTACAGGGTACTATAGCACACGCCATACCTTTGTAACCAATTGAGTACGGCAACAGCTTCGAATCTACCAAAATACACCAGTGACTGTATAATAGAGGCATATTAGAGCACAGTGGAGAGGCAATTTCATCATTGATTTCAGATAAAATTCTCGGGATCGCTGGAGATGCGTAGACCCTGGTCTATATAAAGGAGACTTTAGCTTGATGGTGGGTACCGAAATTGTTGCCCGCAATGAGACGTGGTGTTGTCAATGCCGTCGCCTCTAGCCCATCGGTTCTTGGCCAGCAGTTTTCGCGATGACCACAAGTAGAACACGTTCCGTGATGACGCCCGGAATTGTGTCAGCCTGGGTGACTGGACTACAACCCGCTACACCGAATGATAAATAGGTTCATTTCCCCAATCCATTCCATCTGCAGTCTCGTTGATCCTACTGAAATGATAGCTATGGATTGCATCACAGCAAGCTAAGCGGTTTCAGCTCTTTCAGTCCGTGAAAGGTCGGCCCAGTCGTCCGGTCCTGCTGGTTATTCACACAGCATTCCATCCTTCTCATAAAGTGATGGTATATTTTATAGTTATCTGATGCTATCATGATAGATTCTTCCCCTATTAATTTGCAAGACAATAAAGTTCTTGCGCTTTTCATAATTACCTGTGTGACACTATCAATCAAAGTTATTTCCTTTGTTTTCACAATTGGGATTGGGAACCAGTCTTAACCTCGGCAGATACAGGATTTTACCTAACACTAGCAGTACGTACGAATTTTTTAGACTCGGATTTCCTATCTACTTCCAAGACATCAAGAGAAGCCTTAAGCGATTTAGGTATAATACATGTAACTGAAAATGTTATGGAAATTACAACCAACCTGCCGAGACGCCGAGTTTCTTTGACTCCTTGAGCTAGTGACTCATAGTTTACCTTCTTCACCAACTATTTCCGTTAACTATTGCTATTATTATTAACTTCTTTTAGTTAATTCAATTTGCATGCCCCCAAAAGTCTTCTTCCACTGTTAGTGCTCACTTTCATGCATGTGTAAATGCGCAAATATTGTATTAAATAAGCTTTTTGGGGCTGCCATATGTAGGTGTCCCGAAAGGCCTGCACTGTTATTTTACTGTTTTGTGTAGTTCTAGGAGGACTAACTTGGCAGCCATCTTGAAATGTTGGATTCCATTGTATGTCATACCTTGCGGTGGATGGACTTTTCACCTTTTTTCAATATGTGACCCACACTCTGCCACCTCCGTCTTCCGATCAACACGCTCACTAGTGTCTGTATGGCAGTAAAGCCTCTTATTTGATATTGTCTCAGATTTGAGGGACTTGAGTTGATGAAAGCTTGGACCTTTCGAGTAACAATCAGCAGCAACAACAATTGGGCGATATTTTACCCATTAAAGCATCAAACGAAATTATCTGGATATATTTTTTATGTAACCAAAGTTTGAAGGTCCTTTATGTAGCCAATCCAATCTAAATGCTTTCAGATGAATATACATATATATCTATGAGGTAATAATTTATACCAACTTCCCATTAGATTAACGGCGAAACTTAGAACGATTTACCCAGAAGCATCTACCCCGAAAATCCACAATTACTTGGTTACCCGCCTAATAGATACTAACCAGTGCAGACAATACAAAATCTTCTATTTATATAAATAAACGGCGGCTATGCACATATGAGATTGTTTTGATTGCATTATAATCGTGCCTGATGTAGTAATTAAGATTGAAAATTATGAGTTTATAAGGCGTAAATCTTGTCTAAATACGACGGGATATAATATGACAGGCCAGTCAGAGAAGTTAACATGTTCACTTTATTGTATTTCTCTGATTAAATCGAGAGACAGTTTTTGAACTATTTAGAGAATGAAAATACGTGGGTATGTAATGAATTCCGCTTTGTAATTTATTTGAGTAATAAACAGAAAGTTTACTTTGAAGCAAGTGATTCTAGATAATGATCATGATCAGCTTTAGTGTTCCGTAAATGAGATCATTTAAGCTACACGGGAACTCAGAAATTTAGAGAATAGTTTGATCATTTGGCAAACGGAATATGTTGTATTAAAGCGAATTAAAAGTCACGTAGCGTATCTCAATTAACTATTATTGTCATATTTACAATTCTTTATAAACATAAATCAATTAATTAATTAGATTTAAGGGGGTTTTTCAGTTGACAAACCATTCTTGATTTTTTACAATCGCTACGATTTCGTCAAACGCTATGAAAAATAAAAATATAATATATTATTCAGAGCCAAAAATAGTATCGATTCACGGCTGTCAACTGAGCAAATTGATTATCCAATTTTAAACAGTAATGAGAACTCGCCCTCAGTGGAATGCCTTTTTATCATATTTTTGGCAAACGCATAGTCATGAAGTGTACAAGTTTAGAGGGATAGTGTTGCAAAAGCAATTACTGTACACCTAAACATATGGACACCTACATAGTGCACGCGACATAGATACATATTTATAGAAAATTGGTTTGAAATAGCAAAAAGCAATAAAAGTATGCTCAATTATATGAATTTCTTGAAATAAATTCACAAACGAACGCGTTGTATTTCACCAAGCAAACCAACAAAACAGACTTCTTGGCATATTATGAATTGTATTCGTTTGGGCATTCATGCCAAGAAGAAATGATAGCTTTTTTGACGATGTTTAACATAAACGTTCAGATAAAATATTTGACAAATAAGCAGTTTCATTGCCTATTGTTTTCGGCGGGCTCATAAATTTATCAGTTGGATCAGAGGTGCCGACAATTTTTTTAGACTAGTCCCACAAGCATAATTTTTAAATTAATTTATAGATCTTTACGTACATCTGTACACTCATATTTTTTTCCAGTGTTATTATGTGTTTTCTTTTTCTATTTGACACGATCTCCATCGTCCATCACATTCTATCAATTCAAATTTGAAGCTTTATCAATTATCTGGCCATTATATTTCTATCAAAACATACTTACGATATAATTTGTATGTATGTCCATAATTGCTTTCTTACTGTATCTTAATATTTTCGTTATATTTGTTATAATCGACCATAATCACCTGTGGTAGCAATAAAAATAAAATAATTGTAAAACATTTACTCGAGTGATAATCTCAGTCAGAGAACTGTATTTTTTCTGGTTAGTTATCGAAAAAACTTTATGACTGGCTACTGGATTAGGAAAAAATTTCAGTACGTTCAAGTGTTCTGTGATTTAATTGAAAATGGGCTTAAAAAATAGAATCACACTGCAGTAGCCTATCAAGTGATAAGATGTGTTCGCGTTGGATTTTTGCAAGTAATGTTTAGATAAAGGTGTTCTAGATATTTTATCGATTCCAGATGGGCCGTTTGATGAGATTTCTATAAAATCATTAATTAAATTATTCCGAATGCAAGAAAAATCATAATCACAATCGAGTCAGCGATTACAGTCTAATCAGATGCCACCGCAAGCCTCAAATCAACAAACAAAGACACGCTGCATGTTTTATACAGGGAACGTTGTATAAGAATATCGCCACCCTACTACGTATGTGTGCATCAACTCGAAGGTGCATAAGCTAAATTTCGGAGAAGGTGCCATCATACGTCAAGAATATACGCGGTTATACATTGCATTTGGGTCACTAAGAATTATAACATTTGGTTCTAGTCTTCTTTCTAGTCCTAGAAAGATGATGTGCCAAGTGCATCAGCTTATAGGATTCGTAACCCCTCCTCCGCTTATATCCTTGCGAGACCGCTATAAAGTATTACTTCGCGGGAAGGACTCTGATCTAGACCATTACATTCAGATTATTCGTTCAATGCACTTTTCAGGCTCGTTTCAGTTCTTGGAGTTTTTTGGATTGCGGCTATTGTGTGGTTTACTACTGTCCACTTCGCCTCTGACCATTGCATTTGCTCTACGAGATTGTGGGGTGTTCAACTTTCTAATGTGTCAGATCCTAGCGACGCGTTTGAAACGGTTGCGAGATTCGTCAATGCGAAGCAATGCAAATACGTCCTGTCACCACCGTGTTCAGAAGGGGACTATGGCAGGTGGTAGTTTAACTCTGCTTCGCTCGACCCATCTTTCAATACATGGATCAAGGCATGGGTCCAAAGGCCCTTTTCGAAATCTGGTCATTGTGCTGCCACCTAATAGATGCTAGTTGCTCTTCACAAGTCTACAATCAATTTAGCCTACATTCGACCATTCGACGCGCCCCTTTTCTTATAGAGATAGTATATTTCATTCATCAAAAAATACAAAGTGGTCATTTTTACGGCAACAAACACTGCCTCACCTGTTGATGCCAGGTTTACCATGGCCATCCGCAGCTGTCATTGCGGTGCTTTGTAGCTGCAACTACGGTAAGTTGTTTTCATGGCAATCAATGTTATCTCCTCAGGCAAGCGAATAATAAGCAGTGCATCGTTCATGACATACTGCAGGAAGCCCAATATAAAACCATAAGAAACACCTGCTGTCCCAATGTATTGTTTACGAACGTTCCAGACGGGTCTCTCCGAGAGGTAATTTTCAATTAACGGTGCCAAGTAGTTAGTAACACCCATTTTGTTGAAAGTTTGAACTTCTTGACATCTATTGTCATCATCGCGTAGCACCATGTTGAACCGCTGGGTGAGGTCTACTCTCCTTCTGGGGAAGAAATTTGTGATTATTTTGAAAAAAAGCTGCAAGCACTTCACTTGGGGTGATTTTGACCAATATATCTTATTCATTACAACTTTGTGAGTAGCACCCTATGCCTGCAGCAATCTTGTTTTTTTTTCTCGTATGTTTTTTTAAAGTTACTGGAACTACCGGCATTTTTCCTACCGCTTCTAACGCTTCAACATCTCTCTTGCCTGGGAAATGTCTCCCCGTTAGCAGCAAACTTGACTACAACGTCGCGATTCCCTGCTTTCACCAGTAGTTTGGTTTTCTAGTGTCCTACTGACGATTTGCGCCATTATATCATCACATACTTCAGTCAAATGCAGACCTAGCAGATTCACTTTTTCCACCCCTTTTTATTTCTGCCTCTTCCCGAAAAGCCCCAGTTAACCAGTCAACTATCCTCGTTTTCTATTTCCACCTACAGCTTCTGATGTCCTCATTTCCAAGGTCGACAAAGATAGCCTGACGTTCATTTGAGTGTTCAGCAGACTGTCAGATCGTTCCTCGAACCAACGAGGTCTGCTGGAGCCTTTTGGCAGTCTAGCTAGGCCTTGCGATAAAGGGTCGAAAGGGGGGATTTCCCCCGGGTGCGAAGTATTCTTGGAGCCAAGAATGATAATTTCAATGAAAAAAGTGGTACCTGACCCAACTCGTATAATTTTCATCCAAAGCCCCGTTTTCCCCAATACCTTTCACTCCGGCCACGGATTCTCTCTACGGTCCTGAGTGTAGCAGCTTTACATTGATTTTTACTTTGACAAAAGAGGCTTCTTGAAAAGCCATTGTTACACATATCGCGGCGTTTCCAGGCATATCACTCACCTAAGTTACGCTATGGTACTTTCGGTATGGTTCATAAATTACCGCCTTGTCTACATTCGACTCTTATACGGTGTGCGGAAGCAGTTCCTGGGTTGCCACGCAGTGGTTGCGGTTGTTTATTTGTACAGTTTAGTTCCTTACTAAATGCCAGCGATCTGCGAATACCTTCAACCTATCGGCCGTCTAGATCCCTTTTCTACTTGCACAGCATACATTATGGGTGCAATCCTTGATAAATTGACCCTATTCTCCGCAAATTCTGCACCTTTTCAGCTAGTAATGTTGGCAGATGCATGCTGCTACAAAGTGGTTAAAATAAATGCCTCTGAAGTATCTTTTTACAGATACCTGCTAACTGAGTCTATATATGACCTAATCTATCTTCACTTTGCCTACGATACTATCGGCTGTTTCAACGGACAATTTAGCAATAGTGGCTCTGTATCTCAGCATGGCTTCCTGGCCCTTTCCGTAAATTTACTTTGTCTGGGTCCTTGTACTTACTTGTTATCCCCTACTCACTGGCCCCAAAACTTAGCTTGATCTTCTAACAGTTCCTCGAGTTTGCTGCAAAAACTATCCAAAGGCTTGTTGCTGGAACTGTTTAATTCCAGCATCCGATTGGCCGCATCGCACTAGGCAAATACAGGGTTGCCTAGTGCGATGCGGCCAAGTTTGTAAGTTCCACATCTGCGTTTACCTTCCGATGGATATTGGCGTTGAACATATCTCCCTTCTTGGAAATAATTTTTATTTCCGAACGGATCCTCTGACTGTCCTTTTTCTTTTTTAATGCTAAACCTTATCCACTTTTTGAGATAGAAAACAAAGCAGTTGGTGATAAACCAAGATTATCCAGGTCTGCCTAGCGTTAAATTTGATACATTTGTTAATTTTAGAAAATATAAATTGTATGCATTCTGGGAAGAAAATCTAAGGACGTTACGGAAAGCAACGGCTGAGAATCGAATGGTTTGTTTAGAAGTGAGCTTGTTAAAAGAGGGAGACATAAAAAGGGAGTTTCCCTCGGGACTGGAGGAGGAGGTAATTATGGTACCATAATTACATTGATTGCCTAATTTTAAGGAGGAGCTAACAATTTTCACTTCTACCTGGATTTTTTCCCTACTACGCTGTTTGGAGGATACTGATCTTGGCGCTAACGTGTGATGTTAAAATTTACTTGCTGCTTCAGATCAGTGTCAAGTCTTCAAAAGCGCTGCATAACGCTAATAACTTGAGCACTATAATCGCAGTATATCAAATATGGAAAGAAATGTCACTTCCACAAACTGATGGGACAAATGGCGTCTCTCGAAGTGATACCTTAATTAGTGCGCAGCCATCAACTTAATTCATAATAGCTTTAGTATACCATTGACAAGCGATGGAAAAGGAAATAGCTTGCTTTTTCTAGCATTTTTCAGAGATTACAGCAAGTCGAGCGAGTTTATTCACCATTTGTTGTTATTCGCACTAAGAGTAGGTTATAAAACATGAACGCTGTAACAAATCAAACAACAGCTTGATCTCCGTGTTCTGCCCTATCGAAAGAGAGGAAGAAGACGGTGATTATCCCCAAGTTTGAGGAGAGCCCGGTTAACTTTCAACCTGGGTCTGAATTTTCCTCTAAAGATCTTGCTCGTATTATATAACTGCTTCTCGAAATGCCTTTATCTGCTTTATATGGTAAGTTTTCAATTTTGAAAAATTAAGTTCGAAATACAGAGAGCAGGCCTTGGTAGAAAGCAGTTCAAAAATAATCCTTAAACGTGATACAGGTATACTTCAGTCTGATTCTTGCGGAAGAAAAGTATATCCCCAATTGGTTGCATTAGAGCTGCTTATGGCCACCAGATAGGAGCAAAAAGCCCTCGTAGAATACCCAGCAACCATCACCAAACTGTCTTCTGGGATAACTAAAAATGTCCAACTAAGAAACCACCACTCCATACACTAGCTTGATCTATGCATGCATGGCCACCGAGACGTTCCTCTTTAGCTGACAAGTCTCAAATCCTTCCATATTGAGCCAGTTACAAAATTATGCAAACTTATGAAAATTTGCAAGGTGCCACGTAGAATGTAGTGTCTCCTCCTAGTGAAGAACTTTTCATGAACCATCAATGTTTTTCTAAGAAAGATCATATAGGTAGGTGTTTCAATTTAGAGTTTTGGGAAATTTTTCTGGAAAAATTAAACATGTTGCACCCCCAGAAGCAAAGTAAGGTTTTGGGAAACTACATAAAGTTTATATAGGATTCGATAGATCACGTTCTTGTTACATAGAGTAAAAAAATACATCTTAATGGTTTGAAATGATAACAATAAAGCCTTAAAGAACGAAGTCCGTGCTCGTGGTCAAAAGTCGGCAGCTTCTGTCATCCCTTTCTAATCTCCTCTTTCTCGTCCTCTCTCATTAGACCCGGCAGGGATCCCGACGGCTCCCTGGCGTCCTTCTTCCCACGTAATTCTTTTGCTCGCTTTTTTAATTTGCTTTATCGTGACATGTCACCTACTTTTGCCACATGACTTGGCCAGTTGATGTTTGGGCGTTTTGTCCTTCAGTGGTTCTATATAAGGCAACTTCATTCCACCTATTAAGGCCCAGATATTTTGAGATCATACAATTGATTAAACTGAAAAAAAAATACTGTTCAGATTTCCTTCCTTTTACACTCAATCTTCACACTAAAACAATTGTTTAGATCCGGGGATATTACTTACTTACAAGTCCTGCAACAAATCTTGAATTCCGAAGATCATTTGATTGTAATTAGGCGGTGTTTCTAGCGATTAATTATTTGAAATATTAAAAACTTGTTTTTCCTATTCGCTAGTGTTGATTTTTATTTTGCAAAGACCGATATTTCGGGAACCGCTTGTTCCCTTCGTCAGCGCTAACAAGTCTGCTCATCAGTGGGTTTATTAGATATATTTATACTAATCTAAATCTATAATACTATTCTAATTATAGCTGGTGGCATGGTATTATAGCTTTAGGTTTGTATAAATATAGCTAATAAACCCACTGATGAGCAGACTTGTTAGCGCTAATAAAGGGAACAATTGGTTCCCGAAATATCGGAATTTCCAACACTAGCGAATAGGAAAAACAAGTTTTTATTATTTCAAACGAAGATCATTGTTTTCCTCAGTGGTGATCTACTAAACAAATTTCCACTCCAGTTGTTATATTAGATGCCATAGTATCCAAATTTCGCCGAAAATTGTTTAAAAGATTGCAAAAATAGTTATGAACCTAATAATTACAAAATTTTAGGAATGGGGTTTTCCAAATTTTTAAATCCAGCTTCTTTGTTCTATTATTAAGCTAACAAAATACATCCGCCAACTAACAACCGGCTATAAAACCACCCATTCCAATTACTGTGCCGTTCATTTTCCCTACTAAAAACGTGGAATTCCTGTAATATAACTTTAAGTGAAGCCAATCTAGCAAGTGCAATTATTTCACCATGTAAATGCATTGCAAATAATACATGCAGTGTTATATTGCCCCCACGAACGTAAACATGTGCTTCTAAACAATGAAATGATTAGATAAAATATTGAGGTTGCTTCAGATGTCAATTAATGCGCATTTTTTGTTGAAATCCTTATCGAAAAGTATAACGATACAATGTTTGTAATGAAGTGTATATGTACGTACGTAACGTCTAGTAAAAGCGGAGTCGACGCATACCTCAACAACAAATTCATCAAATATGTCAATGGACGCTGTTACAACATAATAGCAGAGTATAGGGTGCAATGGTATAATTTTGTTGAGCCTTGGGTGGAATTTATGCTACGTTGAAAATTGTAGCGATAACTGAGATTAGTTGTAATCAAATGATCATCTGTTTTAGCATTTGGCACCTACAAATGAAAGGCTGTAAAGCTGTCTGGAAAATTGACAAACTTTGGCCGTCCAGATCCGTCCACACCCCGCACGCAGACAGCTTGATACCAAATCCCCACGCGGAGGCAACCGATAATCTCCTTAAACTAGATATCGCAATCAAAGGAGGTGAACCCTCAACAAATTTTCATATGATACCTCTTTCAGCCTCAAATAGCTAGTTAACAGGGAAAGTTGCAGGAACTGGAATGAACCCGGCAACTAGAGCCCTCCTCATGAAGTAATACTGCACAGTGGTCCCGCAGGGATATGGACGGAGAAGTTCGGGTGGTTTTAGCGGGTGAGGATCCCACACTATGCTGCAACTTCGGGTAGCGGCATCTGTTGAAAATTTCTACCTACACCCATAATTTCCTTAAAAAGCTTTTAAATCGTTTGGTTTTTTTCATCAGGTACTTCCCAATATTTATATATGATATTTCTCCTATCGTCGAAAGAGGAACCTAACGCTAGACCATTATTAGGCCGACATGCATTTTTCTTAAACTTCTCATGCTTGGAATGGAATCACCTGTAGAATTTTAGACGAAGAACAGAAACCCTTAAATAAAGTACCAACAAGGGCTCAGAAGATAGAGTAATGTTCAGGGACGGTAAGAGTCATTAAACGATCGGGTACGCAAAGAAGTGCTACTTTGGTGGTATGTTCATGCATTGATGGTGATCCGCACAAGTTCAGCGAAGCTCACAATGGCCATCCGCACTTGCAAAGCCAATATCATGAGCAAATTATACTGTGTGTACTGGGGTACATAATACTGTTCTTCCAGGTACAAGTGCCGATTATCGCTGGCGAATCCGTTAGTATTATGATGCTGTTCTGTTAGGTGGCTTGGGCCTCGAAAAATAATTTAGCATTTGCATCTGATATATGGCGATTCTATGCTTACACACAATGCCCAGTAAAGCAATAATAAGTGTTAAGTAACATCAGTGCCGATGTGATATCACATCACAAAATATCACCGAATATTTTAACGCGCTCGATTCATCACGCAGCCCTTCGCAAAATATCTTACGATAGCATATAAAAATCTGTTCCTTTTTTTATCTCTTGCATTTTTTCATTCGTTAACTACTTGTTACCCTACATTTTCCACTATAAATGTGATAAACACCACTCTTGTCATAGATTATATTTGGTGATGTCGGCTGAAGAGTATAATATCAGATGTTGGTATACTGTTAAGGTAACGAAAGGTGATCTTTGTAATGTTATTTTGCAATTTTAGTATTTTAATTATTAGGTGAAGACGCTTTACTGTTTCTTACCAGGGCAGAGGCAAATCGTCAGACGTTGCTTTACCTCTGCCCTGGGAGCAGCGTGATAGTTCGTAGAACTCGACATGACTGCGAATTATATTGAGCTTAACTATTATACTAATACTTTGGGCAAAAGCTTCGCCAGAGTTGAACATATTTTTTTAAGGATTGCGTTGTCGTAAGTCCGCATCCACTCGTTTAGGACTTAACACCCAAGAGGTCCTTGGACCAAAAAAAGAGGGTGTAAGTTGCTCCCAATTTGGTTCGGTCCGACATCAAGTGTATGCGGACTGAGGCCCCCGACAAAGCTTCTAAGAAAGACTTATATTTCCAGAAAAAACAAGGCAATCGGGGACGTGCAAATGATTGATTCAGCCCCAACTTCCCCTAAACCTAACAATCTACTTGCAATTATTTCGGTTTAAATCCATCAATCATTTAATACGTATACCCTACTAAGCCAAACTAAAGGGGAAACATCAAATCCAAAAGTGAAAACATTAAGGAGTCTGGTGATCCAATAGACACTAAGCAAATAAATTAGTACTAAACGATCATCAGACGTGAAAAGGCGACATCAGAAATATTTTTATCGATTAATAGTATGAAATGCCGACGGCTTTTCGTATAGTTTGGAGCATGAAAAAAAATTTGTCTGGTCGAAAACGAGAAAATGAGTTTGAAATTAGTCTGGAGTACCGTCGGCAAGTCTTTAATTTCACCCAGGAAAAGTTTAGTGACTCAAGAGTAGGCAAACAATCAATTGATATTCAGAATTGGAATGTATATTAATTTCGGTTTGATAACACCAGGCTGCTTCGTTAATAACTTGGATGTGTTGAACTTCTTGAAATGGTCTCTGCCGCTCTGAGGACTTTTGAACGCTATTTTTATGATACTTTAAGGGGCAGTTTTAGTACGGAAGCTTAGTACTTTCCTTCATTATTAGCTCCATCAGCTGAACGCAAAATGTGCGTGAATTGTAATTCATTGTAAAGATCTGAAAATAAATGGACATGAGTAGTAGTTCACAACCTACACTTAACAATGCAACTAAAGTCCGCACACCAACGCAAGGGGATGACCAGCCCCTTTCTCGGCTTGAAGTCCTTAAAGTAATGCTCACAGAGCAACAGATCAATCGATTTATCGGCTTAACTTCAAACCATCCTGGGGATATTTTATTCTATTCCACTCCCTCGCAACTCGTGTATGTGTGACCTGAAGACGAGAGTAGATTTTCCCAACATTTTCTATATCTTCGTACTGCCGGCGTATAGCTTTCCACTTATAGTTTGAAGGAAGCTATTGTTGCTCGATGAAACTACATAGTATCAGTAGTCAATTTATGTAGTGGCGTGGACTAGAACGGAGCCACCGACGCTGGTGGACATTCTGTCTAGAAGTTTGTTATTGGCAGAGTAACCAGAACGTTATGTATCTGTTAGTATTCGGGTATGTTCGAACATAAGTATGTATGCCTGTATCTATTCAGGAGTATCATTTCCTGTAAGCTGATAACCTTCCGCAGAGTCCATTTTCTAGTATTTGCGCCTTGAGCTAGTCCGATTACCCTTGAGGACAACCTCTAGACTTATTCGATGTACTGAAAAATGAACTAAAAATGTAAAGAGGTTTTCACTTAGCAGCCAGGAACAGAGTGCAGATACTGCCTTTTTACTGTATGTGCAATTTAAGTTTAGAGAATGTTGAAATAGAATTTTCATCCCTTATGCTTGTTTGGGAATTGATATGTTATGATATGGTGCTTGATATTTGTTAGATGATGTAGAAAATACAATGATATTATACGCTTTAAATTTAATTATAAAATTTATAAAAATCATGAAGCTAAAATGAATGAATTGGGAAATCTCCATGGTGGTGAAATGTTGAACCCAGTAATGTCAACTGATGCATGGGGCGAGGGCAGAGTCAAATTGTTATACGTGCTAGTCTAAAATCGACCCCACAACGTCTTTATGAAGAAAGTTATTATTTTTGTCTGTAATTTATAACAAATGGCGCTCAATGTGGGGCTTAACCTTCGCTTAGTTTCAAATAAATGAACCTGTGGACGATAACGTTTTACAGCTCTCAGCTTCGTTTTGGTATGTCGGATAAAGATGCATTAGTTTCTTCTTTCTTCTCACATGGGCTTCATCTGCCCTTGACTTCAGGTTTCAAAACTTGGCCGAATGCAAGTGTTTCTAGTATTTATTCTCATTCCATCTTGTAAAGTAGACTATGCTTCCCTTTGGTAGTTAACCATAAGATCTTGTCGTTGAGGACACATTGTTGGGGTCTTCACAAGTGTCTGGGTTAACGGGCCTTTGCAGCCTTTTTTCGCAGGGTGAAGTACAAAATGAGATCAATCTTAAACGGAACACGGAGTCGACTAAAGCTATGCCGTCTTCCGTGTTCAATGTTTTATCATTAGTTTGTTCTCGAATTCCAAACAATGAAGATTGCATTTCCGCGATTTTCTTTTGTTTTGATTAGGTTATAAGATGTTTCTCTTTGATTAATGCACTTTGTAGAAGAATATGTCTGTGCACTGATTTCTAATAAATTTTGCGCTTGATATGGCACTTTGCCATCAGTGAGTTCTGCTGATTGAGAGTAGCGGAGTTGAAAAACCAACGAAAAGAGCAGCCCCCAGGAGTTAATTTTCTTCACCTCTTTTTTTCTAACTTTCTTATTTTTTATTTTGGTTATATCTTCTTGAATACCTTTCTTTTATTTTGATAATTTCCTCTTTTTTTAAAACAATTAATTACAAATTAGCGAAATATTAACTTAACTATGTATTGAGTTTTCTGTTTTTCTGCCTTGGGTATTGTTTTTTCGCGCTACTTCGCCATAATTATAAGACGAGTGCTGGCTGATTGAACATGTGACAGGAATTCTCTTGACATATTCGTGGGCTATCCTGACTTCCATTGTACTAGTACACTCCTAGCAAGCTTTCGTGACCAATTGTCACTTCAGATGATTCCACGTATAGTCTCGGGTCTGATCGCTCTAATAGAGCATTCACCTACTGCATCACGTCCAGCAAACTAAAGTGAATATAGTGTTTCCTATTTCCTATTATTTTCTAAGGTGTCTGGGTTATGTCCTGGATATAGAAGCGACTATAGGCCTGGATCTTTTTTGCATGATATTACTTTCAAATGAAGTATGCAGCTTGAAAAAAAATATTTGGGAAAAAATTCGAAATAGTACAGGAGGAGTTTTGTGCTCTAGAAAATCACTTCGTCGAAATATTTAAAGAGTGCTTCTAGAGCAGGTATGATTCCTTTGCCAAGAAATTTTTTTTCTAACATTGACAGTACACATTACACGCGTTATTAACCCCCTTAGATGTTAAACTTTCTCAGTAATACTGAGTGGGAATGACGATCAAGAGTACCATACATTCCAATTTCTCCCCTATTCCTTTTTAAATTGTCACAGATTGTCAGACACCAAGGAATCAAATTTGGATTATTCAGAAAACAGTTTGATTTTAGCTGTTCGCTGTCTAATCATATCAGTTCCGATTTGCAATTGAAACAAGGTTGCACTCTCAATAAAAAAAGTTTTCCAACTGTCCTTTGGGGTGACCATTAAGGAAAAATTTCGGAATACACTAAAAATATATCCTTTTCGTAAAAGCGGCGGAAATGGGCAGAGATTTGTTAGATAGTAACCAACAACTCTCTTCGGCAATAATATAGAAGACCCTCGCAATGCATTTTCTCCAACGTGAACGAGAATTCTGCCTATATATACCTATTCTGGGTTTGAGCGAAATGATCCTTCTCCTGCGGCATTTTACTATTGTACTTGGGAAAATTATGTGGTAGTAGACGCCAATTCGGTATCGTCTATTACTGATAGCTTCCGAAAGATGCGCACTCGAGTTATGTTCCAAAGGAGAATTCCTATATCAAAGGGGAAAAGCTTTCTATTAACAACCCCATGCCGTTCAGGAAAGGCTTCTTAAAGATAACAATATGATGGTGATCTGTATATCAGGATGGGTTCTGACAACACGTTGCTCAGACTTGTGGTGGGAAGGCATGGTCTCAGTAACAGTAAACAGTAACAGTAACAGTAAAGTAAACATTCTCGTCATCAGTGGAACACTGTTTGAGCCCAGGGCCTGCCACAAGGTCAGGTGGAGTTCGGTAATGAATATCTAATCGAATCAATCACAAGTCGGCTCATTTGGGGCTAGGAGAAGTTGTTGGCCACATCCTAGAACAATGTTAATAGATATGGCTAACTCGGAAGCATGGAGGCGTATGGAATTGGGAATTGAACACGAGCAGGGTGGACATGACGCACTCCAATTTTGTTATCATGACAAAGTTCGAGAAGTGCAGCATAGAGCACATCATGACGAAAAGAATTTCATCATTGAGTTGGCTATGGAAGTAGAGGCTGGCACAGATAGAGAATAGAAAGAATTTGAGTGTGATGGCAAACCCTTTGATGGTATTTTTCATCCACAATGATTAGTAACTTAGTAAATGGGAGGACTACCATTCTGAATCGTACAACGTCCGGTGAAATTTCGTGTCTTGTGGATGATATGGAAAGCCACCGTAACATACGTATATGGACTGCTCCGCAAGCAGAAGTAAAATAATTTTTGTTATGAACACGCCGAAAAGTAGTTGCTCAATTGCTACTTCAAAGTTTTGGGAATCTGAAGTTTTTCTCAGTAAGTGGAAGATGAGGATAATCATTAAAATTCCGAATGGATGGGTATTCGTGTGCGCCCCGTTATCTTAAAGAAAGTGCCTTAAATAATTCTGGACTTCATTAAAACAATTCGAAAGTTCAATCGGTAAGGAGTAGGTTAACTTTCGATCAGGACGCTCCTGTACCGACGACATAAACACTGTTCAGATCGTTTTAAAACAGCGTGAGGAGTTTAAATCCCTGCTCAACTGGTCATTCATCGATTCAACTCAATTTAGGAAAGGTATTCTTTAGCGCTAATAGCTTTTATAAGGTAAAATATCAAAAAGAAATTCGAGGTACAAAGTAGAGTTCACCATGTTTGAATCCTGTAATCGGTATTATTTCTGCTCATGGAGGGGTCCAATGGACCATGAAATCTTTTCTCAAACGCTTCGACTACGCTGGTATCTGTTTGCTCTCTCACTGATTCAAGGAATTTGGCCAACATCGAAGGTGGTGATAAAGTTGAATATTTTGGACATGTCGTTTCTGCGAACGGCGGCTTGGCTAACAACGCTATATCCGCCTTCGCTGTTTTATTCGAAATCTGCATGTTAACGTTCTTTCTGTGTTGTCATGTGGGATTAACAGATGAAAAGAGACCTCGATTATTACTCAACGCTTTTTTGAAACGTGTCGTCGAGGTAATCTGGTCTGACACAATTTCGAACGAAGAAGATGGTCAGAACTCTTCCTATATGCTTTAATGGGCATAAGTTTTGATCAATTGGACAATAGATAGGTCACACATTGTAAAAGCGTGGAAACCTCATTGTGGGGTATGCCATGCATTTTATTCAGCTGTCCCAGAATACCCAGTGAGTGGGCCACTCTAGAATTACATGGCGCGGAACAGTAGAAGGAGACTCTAGGTTTCCCGGAAAGTGAAGAAACCAACGGGCGACGCTATGTTTCTATCCATAGTGGTCTATGCATCTATGCATGGGAATCCGTGCAGCAGATATAAATCTGTTTTGATACTCAAAGCAATAGCCGCTTGCCGTGGGCATTAACCACCTCTTTTTCGGCTCCTATATCGACGATGTAGAATGCCATTTGTAATTTACTTTTTTAAATAATTTAATTCATTTGCTCTGAATACATTCCTCATCCTAATTTAAATAATAGCACGACTTTGCATTTTCGTCTTTTGCGTTTTAGCCTGGTTTCGATCGCGTATTTCAGGATGCGACGAGTTCGTCTTTGCAGTGTTAGAAGCGATATTTTTTCCTACCTTTTGATTTGATGGTCTTTTTTTTGGGGGGGGGTCTTGTTTTTTGCGTCCCATCCCGATAAAATTACGTTCCTCGGATATAATACGCAAATTCCGTATGTCTAGAAGAGTTGTAGCACAGTGGGATGCGAGGGCGTTGCAACAGGGACTTCAATGGTCAACAATTGGTACGTGGTTTTTTCATGTCGAACTTGTTGGTTGCCCTCACCGTGTGAGTAAAACGACCGGATTGTTTTATATATACGGACAACCCAAGGATATTTAATTGTAGATATCGATTTTTCGGAAGCCAGTTGCTCCCCTCCTCAGTGCTAGGAATCGGTAATTTTCGAGATATTGGGTGTAGTTCCGCCCTGACAATAGGCGATTCTGGTTGATCATTAAAAATACCGTCCAGCATGGAGTCCTAAAACGGTATATGAAAGTCTTGAAAATATTGTAAACAATATTGATCTTCTCAGATTGATCGGCTGCAGGTCTTATTTTCCTAATGATGTAAACATTTCTTCCTCACTCGCCTATCTTGTTCTGGAGATTAGGGTTTCGTATCTCTTCGTTCATTAATAAACAGCAGAAGATTGCTTTTCTTGAGAATTTTTAGTTTCACAAGCGACTGCTTTCTAGTGGCCTCTACAATGAAGCTAAAGAATGAAGAAAAGATCGCTAGGATGGCAGCCTCTACCTATTTTGTCCTCATCTGCCCGGGTTCCATCAACCTCTGCTCTAGTTTTCCTTTTCATGCTTTTTCAGAGGAGTACTCCTCAGTATTTCAGCCAGTATCATCAAAATTGTAGGCACTTCATTAATATCTGCTCACTTTTATTCATTGGGTTCTTGCAGTATTAAGTCGTCAGAATTCACTGTCACTGTTTAAAATTTCGCACAATACTCGTATTTTCACTATACTATCCACGGGTAGTCAAATAACTATAGCGCTAGCTGCTGCAGGATGGCATTTTGAGTCTATTGGTGTGAAATTCTGATAGCTGTCGTACGCCTCTTATAGCTCGGAATAAAGTGCACGAAATTATCCCCATTTTTCGTATTCTTTAATTTTCCACAAAACATTTTCATTCATCTCCACCAAAATCTCAAATTATATACACATACGAAGTCCATATACTCACATATCCCTCCACAAATCAAAACTACATACCAATGGATTAGAATGGGGGATTTGAAAGATTTTCTCTTTAATCTCCTCAAATGATCAACAGATGAGCTTTTATTAAAGCGATTATCATTAATAATCGCTACAGATACTCGAACGATGTACAGGAATACGAATTTGTGTTTGTGAATCGGTTTAGTATGTATTTATTGGCCGATACACATAGGCTGGCAAAAAACGGTCTGACTTGCAACCATTAGTTAGTCAGGCGTGTCGTAGCCATTTTGATAAGCATCATTTCTTATGGATACCATATGGGTTGGTTCTTTCACTGGTTGAGGGTTCGTTGCATGTGTTTGTTGAAAATCTGTAACTGAAATATATTTATTGATTGCTGGAACTAGTTTCAGCAATTATCTTTTCATTCCGTTTATTAGAGTTGATTTAGTATCTTCCAATATTTCGACTGAACAACTCATCCAAGTTATCCAATTTTCAGAATTGCTGCTCAAAATTTATTTCTTCCTCAAAACTTCCATGGATGGAAAACAATATAATTTTATCATTTTTCTCCGATATCTTTCCACAATTCAAACTCCAAGAGGCTCATCGAGACTACCTCCGCCACCACATATGATATCCATAATAATTCCTCCCCAATACTTGGACTTCTCAATGAGCCCCAGAACCTAAAGTATGTGGAGGATATATTCGGCAAATACATCTCAAATCCTTGTTGATCCTCATTTGATCTCTTCGATGTAATATTTTAATCGCTTGGCTTACAAGTGAGATGATACGAAGGCAAATTGGCTACCGTTTTCTCAGTTATTTGCCACTCAAAGTAAAATTGAATGAATGGCGAATGTATCTGTATCTGGTTATCCAAAGTCGGCGTACGAATAATCCTCTGTTTTGGATACGATGGAATCTTTAAAATTTCCCCTGATTTGTGCGTCTGAGTGAATATTATTTGAATTTTATTGTCAAGACATTCCAATTTTACAAGAAAATTTTGTGGGAGGTGCATGTTTTATATTTTTAGTGTTGAGGAATTTTCATGGGAGTTTTATTTATGGCTGCTCATATAATGGGAACTATTTCATTGTCGACAGACGCAAAGTTATTGGCTTTCTTAGCAATAGTCGGAAATAAATTTATGATGGTTCCATAATATTGTAGAATGTTTAATCGAGTTAGAAATATGAATTCAACATTGAATGATTTAATGCAAGCATTTCAATAAATATAACGAATATAAACAGAGAATTTTAGTGGAAGTCTGAGAATTTGTTCAAGCTTTAAGCAACGGTGTTTGAGACTCGTAAATAGACACAGAAGTTGTGTAGTTATGATTGTAATTAATAGTAACAAATCATTATGTATGCAAACTTCTTGGCAACAAATTTAGTGCAGTCGTTTTTAGTCGATAGTGCATACTTCTTTAGTTCCATAAACGCCACTTGGTTGACATACGTTTCTAAATATATTGTAGAAAAGGAGCTCGCACCGATTCAATGAACATGGGATCTGGATCTGGATCTACGAGGGTAAACGCCAAAAAGTTGGGAATTTTCAGATTCACTAGTACCTAACCGCAGCTCATCGGTACTGATCGATATTACTAGCTTTGCTTGCCTTGTTTGCAAAGCTGGGTTGCTTGATACCTCGGTCCCCCAGACGTCATTGCCAAAAATTACGTGAAAAGGGAATTACTTCGCAAGACACCTAACCTATGTCCTGTTAAATATCGACATTTGTAGAACCAAATGTAAAAAAGTTAATCATAATACCTACCTGACCGCGTGCGTGAAATGGCACTAATCGCTACTTAGAGGGAAGGGTTATTAACGACAAACTGCATCCTCATCTCATAATTTCTGCAGCTCCTGATCCATTTGAGGCACAACCTTCTAAGCTTTCTAATAATAACAAACGTTGGTGCTTACAGCGGATCATACGATACAACCTATAGTCTTGAAACACTGAAAGTCCAGATATGTTGCACGCTGCTAAGAAGAGTGTTGTAAATCACATTCTGCCTATAAGAAGAGCATTATCACCAAAATGGATATTCCTCTTGCCGTCCAATTAGGTACGTAGTATTCAATGAGAAAAATAGAAAAGGAAGCTAAGATTGTGAACTTAAGGCAGTCTGATTATGAGCCTCTTATTCTCCGGGGTCTTCTCTTTTTGAGATGAGGTCGTGCATCTTTAAAATAGCTTTGTGGCGGTCATAATTACTTCAAGGAAACGTATCTGGTAGAAAAAGTCAATAGTTGGCAGAATGTACAATAACGACCATCAGTAGAATTACTGAACGATCTCGGTATCACGACACCTTTCTGAAGTTTCAGGAAAAAAATTCCTCGGTCGGAACTGAAAGAATGGCGTGTCACCAAGCTAAGCATCATATAATCACAATGCCCGGACTACTAGTTACTTTAAAACCCACATGTTTAGCTTTGGACAAACTGAATATCGCGAAAATGAATTCCATACCATGATCCATCTCAAATATTGATTGTGCTGCACCCTTATATATGGTGCTGAGAACAAATAACAAATGGAGACCGTGCGTAGATTATTCCCAACCGAATAGCCGGACTGGCGTACCCAGTTCAAGACATCCATGATTTCGCGCAAACACTCTACTGAAAAAAACATTTTCCGAATAAAGGCACTTAACAAGGTCCTAATAACTGGAGAAGATATGACAAAAAACTGCTTTTACAGTGACATTCATATATGAGGGCCTATTTTATGACATTCACCCCACGGAATATAGCGCAAACTTCCCAGCAATTCAGTAAGGAGGCTTTGAGAAGTTTAGACGTCTGCGTTAAAAGCTATTAAAAAGTGCTGAAACAGGCAACGCTATTTGCGCATCAAAACTTCGACGCGCCTTCAGCGATGCATCAAATTTCGTAATTAGAGCAGTCCTCCAACAATGGACCAAATACAGCTGGGAGCCATTGGATTCCTTTGCAAGGAAGCTTGGCCCGGTGGAAATTAAATACGCTACCTGCGATAGAAGTTGGTGACTATGTGTCTGAAGATCGAATTCCTTCATCAGATGCTTGCAGAAAGCGAGTTGACCTTCTTTGATATTCACACCTTCCCCAAAGAGAGCGGTTGTCCTTTACGCCAATTTCATCATCTAGATCATATCGGTCAGTTCATCACCGATATCCAGCACGTATCCGGTTGTGAGAACGATGTTGCGGATTCATTATAGCACGTTGAGGAGTTGAAATTATTGATTGATTACACAAAGCTTGCAGAATCTTAGTCCGTGGATAAAGAGCTCAAAATGCTAGAATAGGGAGAGATGTCTTCAAATAAAGCAATTTCAGGTTCTATGAGCCAGCTGCACTCACTCATTCCGAAAAATTGCTTTACCAACGTCCACCACCTATCTCACGCTGGAACAAACCGCAATGTTAAGTGTGGTAACAAACAGGTATGTTTATCTGCTGGACAGCGGTGTATGACTAGTCATCCGTACAGTTTCGGAAAACCACACCACAACCAGGGTGAAGATGGTCAGCAATTACGCCTCCAAGATGAGATTTTCAGTTTAGTGTCGAACAATGAACAGGTCTATACTTCCACCTTCGGCAAAAAGATACATAATAATAATAATAATCGTTGGCACAACAATCCATATTGGATCAGGGCCTTGAAGTGTGTTAGAGCACTTCATTCAAGACCGTAACGGTACACTAGGAGGCAATGTGGTCAGCATTGCGCTCGCCCGAGATTATTACCCTGATTTGACTCAGGTACTCATTCACAGCTGAGTCGACTGGTATCCGACGTCAAATCACGATGCAAATTCCACTGCCACCAGTGAGATTTGAACCGCGACCTTCCGTATGACAGCCTAGTGCTCTAAAGATACATAGCATTTTCAAATGTTACGCGCAATCGATGGAAGTTGACAAAATAGCAAACAAATTTTCATATCCAAGGATCTGGCGACGATTAAGCCTTCATCCGTAATGACGAACCCTGAGAATAAACTATTCTAAAAAATGTACCTGGGTTCATACTGGGTTATCTATAGAACGAGTGAAATTTCGTTGATCTTTTCCTAGGACAAAACAATCACCATTGCGGGAAGGGGGCAATTTCATGGAGCAATAGACAAGAATGCGGCGAACGGGGGAATTGTAAAGTTTTAAGGGTGGTTGAACCGAGTTAAAGGTACATTCCGGAAACGCGATTGCTGTAATCCAGGCGGTTTCTGCCGAAGCCCAGCGTGCCGCCAAAAGAGTAGGAAAGCACAGTGAGGGAGGATTTGAGAGAGTAGCATGTTTTTTGCGCATTTAGTGTCAACTTATTTATAGAGAATCAGGAAACTAGAGTGTCTAAGTTCGACCGAAAGAACACACAGTTTGTTGGAGAAGTTGGGGATGAAAAGGCCGTTGATGAAGAATCAAAATAGCAATGCACCCACGCATGATATGAATGTATTGAAAGAAACTCTGCAGTCACGAGAGTCAAAGGTTTCAGAAAAATCCGTGTAGATAACTTGCGCTTCCTGCCGAGAATTTTGACATTTGGCAGCGAAGTGGGCGAAGTCTAGTAGGGTGTTGACCGTGGATTGACATTTCATCAACTAATGTTGCTGCTTTTTAGCTATAAGGTGGTCAAACCAGTCGTGGACATATTTCTCAAAGATTTTGTAGCAGGACGATTGGAATTTTCGGCAAGTGTATGATCACCACTTTTGCGTATAAAAATAATGAAAGCGTCTTTCCACTGGCTAAGAAAATGAAAACCTTCTGGGCTTTTGTTAAAAATTATACAGAGCATTATTTAGTTTTAGAAAAAAGACAATAGGAAGACTGTCTGGATTGGGACAAACATTAGTGTTAAATTTGCCAATGAAGAGGAGTAAATTGGGGTATTGCAGAAGATGCGAATTTAGCTGTACTCAGTCAGGAGTGAGAAGAGAAGAGAGACGAATCGGTAGAATAGTTTGCGAACTGACGAAAATAGGAGAAAGTGGGGGAGAGAGATTAAGATAATCTCTCCCTTCCCAGGTGATTCCAAATTCACACCGTCGCCGAAACAATACCGACCTTAATTGCGATCTATTCTCATACGCGAATACACTTGTATTGCTGTACAGATTTCAGGTTTCAAAATAGTTTGTTTCAAACTTTTAGCTTATGTAAGTTGTGTTTGAAATCGTGAAAGACCTTGACAGCCCAAAACACATTGTGTCCGTTCTTACAGACACAAAACACTTTTCGAGGGTTTCCCAATACTAATATGTTTTCTGGTCATTTCTATCAATTAGCGAATTCAATACGAGTTGCCCAAAAGTCAGGATCACTTCTGCAAATCTGCTGTAACGAAAATGGACTTGCACCACTAGCTCTCTATACTTGTCAATTTCACTGACCATAATAATCGATCATGTTTACACGCCGTTCATCTAATTGCCCATAAAGTCAATAATGCAAAGCATAACAATAATAAAAGGTAAATGAATACTTTTTTTTATAATATATATAGCAGTATGAAAAATAATGGCCTTAAGGCGGAATTAAGGCGATAATTTTGATATAAAATGTTAAAAGAAAGTAAAATTTAGCAATTGTATGATAAGTAGAGGAATTAGAAATTTTGGCAGAAAGGAAATTATTAAAACTCTATGCAGTTCTGAGGGGAGAGGACGAAGGCAACTCGATGCATGAGATTTTTAGACGACCCCTAATGAAGTTCAGGAGACGACGGGATTGTTCCACAAGCTGTAAGATCGATTCAAAATTAATTGTAGGTGGGCAAGTGACATAACTAAAATTCGTGGCCGTTGGAATGTCCCTTTTCGAGGAGGTTTCGGTGTAGCAAGAAAGTTTCGAAATTTGTAAGTTACTAGTCAAAAATGCTTACCTCTTTTCGTATCTTTTAATAATAAGCAGGGAATACTTTGGGTTTACTTCTAAACCTCAACCTGGTATGCAATAGGCTTGTCGTGTCATTAGCATAAATCATCCTGAGATGCATCAAGGAACACCACGAAAGTTTGATCGATGGAGAGAAGGCTGGTTTCCGCTCTTGATCCTCCTGTACCGCCAACACCAACATCCTTCCGATCATTAAAAACCAATGTGCGAATTTTTTTTTCAGTGTTCCTTCTGCTCTCGATCGATTTCAAGAAATCTCCCAATAGCGTAAGTTCGGGGTGTATGCTTTACGCAGGCGAGACATTTCGGAGAGAGCTATTGTCTGAGCGACATATGATGGGGCGAAATTTCACATGGTGCATGCAGGTAAAATTTTAAAATTTTGGAAGAATTTGAAGTCTAAAGGGGAGTTCGCCAGAAGGACATGCCATTTTTCCTCAAATACCTTGACTATACTGACGACACCTGTTTGCGTTGTCACCAATTCTTGCACGTTGACCAAATGGTTGTGAATTTAAAGGCAAGCAGAGTCGGATATATATATAAACACCAGAAAAACCAAGCTTTTTGGTTTAATTGGTTATCGCACTCCTCCTATTTGCCTTAATGGGCAGAAAATCGAGTTTATACACATATTTAGGTTGCATTATTTCTGCCGACGGCGAACTGATATGTGAACAATAATGGACCCGAATTCATTATTTTGTCCCAAATTGAAAATTCAACTTTTTCAATAAGCATCAAGTTGAGTGCCAATATTCTGATGTGTCATCGGGACCCTCTGACCTGTGATAGTAACTAATGAAAAACGTCCCTGGCGTACGGATCAGGTGCCAACGGCCATGCTGGAGAGAAAAATAAAGTGATAGTGGATAGGTTAGACATTTAGAAGGGGCCACCGGCACTGGAACCTACTATTCCAGGCAGACGTACGAGAGTGGATGAATAGTGCAAGCTTCCCGGAAAATTATAGGGTGGGTTGAAACTGACTGGGTTGGTGCGTTGATATTGTTAAGGTTGCAGAGGGTTTTGATGACCGATTTGTCCCTACTAGAGATTTTAGATACATAGAAATGAGCTGTGGGCAATGATAATGCAAGTTGGGAATTGTGACAGACACAAGCCTTCGAAATAGAAATCGGAAAGGTCAGTAATGAATTTCTGGACTAGACGTAGTGAACAAAAGGCCAGGATCACCTATTTGTTCTGATTTGGACACTGCTTTTTTATAACAAAATTCTATTATTTTGTTGAAATCTCTACTTTAAATTATCACCATGTAACGAATGTTGATCCTGCTGTGGATTCTTCCTAAATGGATTAAACATGACTTGTTTGGAAATGCAAAGATTAGTGCAGAAATGGGAGGTTCAAGTAGGCTGAGAAAACAAAGCTGCTTTTGCCGGAGATCAAAAGACACACAGGTCAACTGGTTGATTTAATTGAACTCCTTTTCCGTTATGAAGAGTACAACTTTCTGAAGAAGATTCACTTCCTCCTGGCTTTTTCGATACTTCTGTGCCACCTCGAATCCTTAAGTTGTTCTTATTGAATAACTGCTTCAAGTTTTTCAAAAATCCTTTACGATAATGTGGTTAACAAAAATTGATATAATTAATGCAACGATTTTTCGCCATTCGTCGACAATTAAATTGTGTTCGTCTGTACAAAAGGATATAAACAGAAACTAATAATTACGTCCGAAAATGAAGTCAAATAGTTCAAGTAAATTACTCTACAGTTAATAATAATAATCGTTGGCGCAACAATCCATATTGGATCAGGGCCTTGAAGTGTGTTAGAGCACTTCATTCAAGACCGTAACGGTACACTAGGAGGCAATGTGGTCAGCATTGCGCTCTACAGTTGCCAGATTTAAATAATTACAGATTAATCCACAATGTTAATTTTTACACATCCAGATTTTTATGAAGTTAACCCCTTAGCCTTTCAATGCGAAACATGTTCTCTTTGGACTAAACAGGGTCAAAATTCAGTAGCGGCGGATCAATAGTATCGACAAATTTCAAAAAAAAATTTCTTTGGTTGGATGGATGGTTCATGCTTCTGAATATCCAAACCTTTGGGGTTTGGCGATTTTTTTTACTTTCTAATACGTAATTTAGGTATTTCCACTTTGTTCGCATTGTGTTTGTCCCAAATGGAAAGTTTAAAATGACATTCAACTGATAATTTCTTTAGGATAACTTGTAACGTTCGGAAAAACCCACAAAATTACATTTGCTCGTTGCTATTTGCTCGTTGGCGTCAGTATCTTTCTCCAACCGTTCTATAAAATCACCAATAAAACGTTCGGTGCAATAAACGCTTATGCATCAAATGTACTATATTTATTGCATTCTTTTCTTAAGCAGTGAGCAAACATCAGAGATAAATTTGCTCAAATGAAAGATGAGAATTCATGTCTTGCTCCATTGTTCAGTAATTTGTAGCCTGATATGTGTATACATGCGTATCTAAATATCTACATCCATGCAAGTTCATATCCTTTTATACATATATGTAACTGCCAATTGAAATTTCATACCCAAAAACTCAAAATATCCATTGTTTGAATAATTTTTCTTGGCCAATAAAGCTCCATTTAAAATTACTTGAAGAATATTCAAGGAACGAAAAAAGATAAGGAAAACCATGGCAGAGTGACGACGATAATGAAGAAATTATAATACCTTACAAGACTGGGTAAATTTGTAAACAGTTTAGGAAAACAAAAGGATTTGCAACGTACGCTCAGGAATAATTACAATATAATTTAGATGATATGACAACAGCAAAGACAACCCCGAGAACCAAGAAAATTTAGATAAATTCACTTTCAACTTATCACGACAGGAGAACTAAGCCTTAGGCATATAATGTGATATTTATTTTTTCTGAAACAAAATATTTTATCTGAATATAGGCAAAGCTCTGGGCAAACTACATTTCTAAACACGGATTTTCGGTTAGTCATGCGAGTATGTACCCACTTCAAATAACAACAATAGCAGATGTTCCAATGATGCTTTTAAGCCTGATTTCAGTGCGTCTGGCGAAGGCAAATTAGATATCATTCATTTGGAATTGTTTTCAGAAAAATAAGAAAATTTATTTTGGACTTATAGGATTGCGGTATGAATGTCGAAAGGCTGTATTCCATGTTTGATGTGTGTTTCAAATGTTTCCTAGAAACTTCGACAAGAATAAGTTATGGTATCATCGGGAATTAAATTTATGACTAGTTTTAATTTCATTTTAATTTAAAAATTGACAATTTGATGTCGAGGATAAGGTCATAGAATGCAAGTTAGTTGCGTTCAGTCTGGCGGTTAAAAGTGAACGTTGAGTTGGTTAAGTAAGATAAAACCGTGCTTAGAAGGAATAGTTGCGTTAAGGTACTTAAAACTTTTGTAATAAGGTGGAATTGAACAAAGTTTAAGGTTTAAACCAATGGGACTTTATCTGTACAAAAGGATTTAAACGTGAGTATAACATGGATTGAAAGAAGCTTCCTTTTAAAGCACGCAAATGGTTTTCAAGCTCTTTGTTGGAAAGAAGTATATTATATAACGCCTCAACTAATGGAAGATTGAATAATATCTTAAAGAGAAAGAATACCCATAAGGATTGACTTCTTTTTATTTGTGTTTAATGAATTTCTAAATTCTTCGTTTTCGCATTTTTTAAAAAATGCATCCCTGTCATGAGCAGTCTATTCGGTCTGGTAAATAGGCAATATTAGTAGCTTTCACGCAGTAGGAAGGACTCCATTGTGTTGGGTGTTTATTTTATTGGAATATTTATATGTTTGTAGTACATTTTCCTGTAAATCACGCGTAAGCCACTGGCAAAAAGCAATAATTATTCTTTAAATAGTTTGTAAAATTGCCTAGCACCGAATGTTTAACAGCATAAAACGGATAACTTTACTGTGTAATCTAAGATTGTCCACAATAAGAAGCTTGAACCAAAGAAATATGTTATTCCAGCCTCGAATCAAATTTTTCATGGCCCATTTGAGTTCTAGGAAATCGATGAGAAATATTCTAAACTTTTACCTGATAAATAACCCAGGAATGCCAATTATTATGATATCTGGAGGATCCAATCGAGGAAGTAATATAACAGCAAAATCTCAAAAGTAAAATAATTATTCAAACCAATGAATTGAAGTGGAATTTAGGAGCGGTGCCTGCGCTTTTGTGTAATTTGGGGAGAGAGTGAAACTAAGGTGAACATTGCTCTTTCAACGTTGTATCTTTTGCAACAAAAGTGATTTAAAGAGGCAAGCTATTGTTAAATCGCTATTGATGAGTGTTTTTTAAATTATCATTAAAAAAAAAAGATACAATATATCAATTTTGACTGCTTATTCATTAAGGCGGAAATTCTAATGGTCAAAAAATATTTAAGAAAAAAACAAAACAAAATAACGGCCAGCACTGCACCACTGCTAGTGGAAAAATAAACTATGCTCTTCGTAAAATCCAGCCAAAAATAATCGTATACCAAAATACCGAAATATTTCTGTTAATTTTGAGCAACAGCTATTACATGAGCCTCAATTTCGAGAAAAATATATTTTTCCGTGATTTGGTACACTTGTGAACATTGGCCATGAGGTTTCGAGAAAAACACGTTAAAAGTTTGTTGTGCCGTTTAGAAACAAGGAGACCCTACACGTTTTTATAGCTGGAACTATAATGCGCATATCTAAGTATCAAAATTTTTCGGAAAGTAAATTAGAGATCTTTCAAAACTCCTTATCGTCCATAATGGCACATATTCGCTTGAATATTTATAATGTCGAGTTGATATTTCCAACATCTTACTTCTCACTTACACCACTTGACAAAAAAAATCCGAATGACATTTCCCATGCCATTTGCTAGTCATTCTGCTACGCGGAGGTTGGTCCCTACCGAATTACGTCTACGTTTGATGGAAGATGCCCGAAGTATTGCCCACCAGAAGCTATACATTTTATTAATTTCCTGACAATTTCCAGACCTAAGCCTGAAGGGCTGCTACTTTAAAGACAACTTGTTCCCTTCCTGAGAGCGAGGTAAAACTTATATACTTTACTTTCCCTTAAACCTCACCCTTATTATACTTCACTTTTATATAAGCATCTCCTGCTCGCTACTTAATCAATCTACATAGAGGAAATCCACTAATCGCAAAATCCAAATTAAATCTGGTGTTCACAGGTTGCTTCCTATCCATAGGCTTTCATATGCCTTCAATTGCGACATCCCTCTTCTATCAGGTGTTTGAACACAATGGATTTGGTAGCCTTTCTATTATTTTTCTTGGGTTCTTCCACTACCCTTAAGTGTTTTGTGAAATGTGACCAACTATTTGTCCGATGTAGGCTTTTGGAAACTCAGGGCACCTTATAGAGTCCACTGATTTCTGGTTTTCCTCGTATGCTCCATTAAAGGGGTCATCTCGTGTGAAGGCCGTTTTTTTTGGCTTTTTTTAGAAATTTGTTGTGGAGAACGGGATAAAGATACAAATACGAATTTTTCGCCATAGGTTTATTGATATCTTGAGCGTGCATAGTAATTTTGACAGCCCGATCGCATAGTTGATTATTGAAATACTGAGCAATTTATTCACCCATCTCCAAAAAAAGGTGTTTTTCTGCTGCCACGCTGCAATTATCTTAAAGAAAAAAAGTAAACGGCATTTTAACGTATAGTCCGCAAACTAGGATTATTAAAAAGTATTAAAAACTAAATTTTTGGTGCCGTGTTAAACTTTTTTTTATAAATTTTGGAGTTTTTTCACGGCTTTTTTAATGAATAAAAAAAAACTACTGAATGAATCACGACGAGTGGTGAAAATTTCAAAGAATTTCGTTGGATAAATTTTGGGCTATGGTGGCAGCCGATTTTCAGTATGCAGTTTCGAGAAAAACGCATTTAAAAAGTAGAATGCGATTTTTAGCCATAAAACCTTAACTGATCATTAACCTGCTATACCAGCGAAGTTATCCGAATGTCGCCCGGACCGATAAATACGAGCTTTATTACGTCGATCGAAATAAATCTGGCATGTGACTTATCATGTGTTTAACACTATAATTTCCGAACGACTCCGAATATCAAAAAATGACTTTGCCCATATATTCTACACTATATCTAGATTGATGTAAAAAAAAAATACATTCCGCGGATCCGACACACGGGATGACCCCCTTAAATTAAGTTAATTGAGGAAAGGTGCTCAATCGAAAAACCAAGATAAAGATGGAAGACACAGTCTACACTAACAGTGAAAAGTTAATAGATGCAAGAAATTTGAGGGCGTGGTTACTGAACGAAGACAGTTGGATACAAATGTTGCAGGAAGTGAAGGATGAAAGTGCCTATGACGCTGGAAAGAATATGGCTTTAATTCAACCAACCAAAAAATACTTCTATCCACAGTAATTTCACTGTATTTTCTTTCATCATTTATTGTATAGGTCGTCTTCTGCCCGCCTTTGATTCACAGCAATATTTTTGAATAGCTACAACGGGACTTGTTCCATAATAATCTTCCAAATGTTACTCTTCATCTTAGTTCATTAGCACAACAATCGAGATGTTATTTCGCCAATTTAAGGTTTCAAATTCTGTATTAGTATCAACTCTCCAGTCAAAGATTTTTATTCCATTCCTGGGTTTCTATTCTCCACCTCAAAATTAAAAATCTCTGTTAGTTCCTCATCATTTCTATGTGCTTTCCATAATTAGTCTATGCCCAGATTCTATTCATCTGTAATGCAAACAAATAAATGCTATTTGATTGACCATACTATGTATAGGATGCAGTTAGTCTGTCAGTTTTGACTGTTCAGGCGGCCAGTGATCGAATGAAAAATGATCCGGCCAACCGGCCAGACATGTTTGTTTAGGCTGCGAGCGAGGATTTCATGTTTGTTTAGGCTATGAGAGAGAATGTTATGGGCATCTTTATCGCCTGTGAATATTTTTAATAAATGTTTACATGCAAAAATATCTCAAATTCTCGTCTCAAAACTGTCCAAGCCCAAAATTGAACTAATGATGTAGCGGCTTGCGGGTTCATGAATGGTATATTCAGTTCAACTGGCGGCTGGTATATTGGAGGCTCTTCCAGCATAATCTACAGGTCGAACTAAACGTGAATGGCGGGCTTTACTGTTCTCACCTTACTCTCTTCAATGATTTCGTAGTATTCGTTTCCAATTTGAATTCTCTGAGCCTTTTTCCGATTTCGATCTTTTGCTACAATTGATTCAGTTTAGAGGTGCATTTCCTTTTCTATTCGAGTGGAAGCAACCTCTTTTCAAAATGCACATACACATATAGGTTTCATTCAACGATTTCACTGGTTGATTTACCACCTATCGATGACTCTATATCGATCGATATCGATGATCATGGCATGCGATTTTGCAGTGTCTCCACTGGTACTCTTGTGTTGTGCTGTAGCATCAAAGAAGAAGACGCTACAACATATGTCAGTCCTTAACCTCCCGAAGTCTTCATATCAACTCTTCTTAGCGGAACGATAGCATCCTAACATTTTGGAAACCGAGTAATGCTTCGGTCTACCGAGTGCTTTTATATGTTTCCCAATGAACGTGTGCTTCCAGTAAAGGACGGGAGCTGCCAAACAACTAGCCGATAACCCATCCCAATATAGGGTTGATGTTGAGCCACTATTCTGTAGACATGGTGTTCCGGGCTCTAATAAAAACATCATCTCGAATCCCCTCTGACAATCAGGTGAGAGTAAACACGAAGTCATCCACAACAAAGCCCCGCATAACACTTAGAAGGGGGAAATCGATGCGCAATAACCGCAATAACCAGAGCTCTTGGAGATAAAGCATAGACAAATAATCTTCACAATCAGTTAAAGTTAGTTATCATCTTACCAACAAGTCAGCATGATGCAGTCATAAATACTTCAAAGTTCATTCTGGCGAAAAATGATGAAATCTGGCATCTTGGCACGATGGGTTGAGTATTTTGATAAATTGCTCAGCAACCAGAATACCGGCGAGTCGGGCGTTTCGCCTATTGAAGAAGACGGATAAATACTGCCCCCACCAAGCATGGAAGAAATAGTCCTTGCAATTCATCAGGTTAAGAATTATAAGTCACCAAGTACCTGTGGAATTACAGTCGAACTGGTTAAATATGGAGGCGACCAACTATAACAAGTCGTTCATCAATTGATGCTCAGGCTGTGGAATAGACAATTAATGCCTGGTGACTTACAACGAGGCATGATCTTTCCCTTACATGAAAAGGGAGATATGATGCAGTAAAGTAATCATAGAGGTATCACGCTGCCGAGTACAATCTATCAATCTCTAGTATATTCCCCGTTTTCTTGCTAGACTGGGTAGCCCCATAGATCCGGAACATTGGCTTATACCAAAGAAGTTTAACCCGAGGTAAATCACAAACATATCGGATTTTCTCTCTGCAGCAAGCGACAGAAAACTGTAGGAATATATCCATCAGTTCCACAATCTTTTCATCGACTTATGATAGCATAGCCAGGGGAAACTGTACACAGCCATGAGAGAATTCGGTATCCGCACCAAATTGATAAGACTGGATGGACCTTTTCGTAGCCTATATTACGGTATTTATGAATGATACGACGACCTTTTGGTTGTGGTTAAAATCCGGCTCACAACCGATAACAGCTACCATGATGAAATCCGCGCACGGTTGTTGGCAGCCAACAGAGCCTATTTCAGCTTACAAAGACTGTTCCGCTCGAAACGTCTCATCATAGGGTCAAAGCTCTTACTGTACAAGACTATGATCTTGCAAGTCCTTATGTATTCCTCGGAAACTTAGGTTCTTAGCAAGAAAAATTGCGAACTCTTGGCCGCGTTCGAGAAAAGAATCCTCCGAAGAATTTTTGGTCCCCTACATGAGGATGGACAATAAAATCCGGCTCAATAGGTTACGGTGGGCGGGTCACTTAATCCGTATGGATGAGGATGATGCCACCCGGCAAGTCTATAAGGGCAATATCTATGGTAGAAAAAGAAAAAGAAGACGAGGCAGACCCTGCCTAAGATGGAGCGATGGCGTGGGTCAGGATGTCAGACAGCTTTTAGGGATATCGAATTGGTGGACCGGGCGGCGCAAAACCGGGATGTCTGAAGTTCCTTATTAAGGTAGGCCTAGACCGGATACTGGTTGTTGCGCCGTTGATGATGATGATAAAATCCGGTTAATCAGATTGCGGGGGGCGGGTCTCTTAATCCGTATGTGTGAGGATGATCCAGACCGGAAAGGATATAAAGGCAATATCTATAGTCGAAAAAGAAGACATGTCAGACCCTGCATAGGGCAAGACGCCATACAGCTTTTAGCGATATATTCTTGGCGTACCTTGGCGAGAAACCATAATGTCTGGGGTTTCTTATTAAGGCAGGTTTAGATCGAATACCGGTTGTTGCGCCGTTAAAGATGATGACCTTGTATAATGGGTAAAACTAACTTTCTGTGTGCGTACGTATTCTTTGATCTCAGGTGCGGTTCATCATTCACATCTCAATGACGTAATATCGGTCTGGCCACATCAAAGTTTTATATTTTGAACTTTATTAGATGCACTACAATCTTTCAAGATAGATAATCCAGAGAAATATTGAATACCATTGGTGCAAGCTCATGACCTTCTTTTAAGGGGAGAAATACACGTAGATGGTCGATCAAAATCCATTTTTTCCCCATTTTCTTGAATTTTGAGGTCTCCACAACATCTGGCGAAAACGACAAGATAATATTTAGACAAAAAAGTCAATTACAGCAGAGAAAGTGAAACCTGTTTTACGAGTGTTTTATTCATTCCTAGATTTTCTCACCCGTTTTTCTAACCGGTATTCAAAATTTCTCGAAAACCGATGAACCGTTTGCCTAGTTTTTCTCCACTGTACACGTGGGGTCGTAAGTCATGTAGTTTCCCTCTTCATCACCGCACTCGGGTCCGGAGACTTATGGCTCCGCTTGTGCGGTAGAGCCCTTTCTTTTTTTTTATTTTTTTCGTTTGGCCGTTGTGAGTTTCTGTTTATTGTCTATTTTTAAATCCGGTGCAGACCCACGCATCGGTATAGAAACATTAACTTTGTACTAATGGCACGTGAGGGATCAAAGTGAACAAATGACCCTCCCACCCCCCTTCCCGTGCCTGGCTAGCACAGAGGCGTGCAAGAACGTGTCAACCAAGTGCTTTGATGGAGCTTTAGTCTTTGCGGGCGGACCTTCACAGTCAATTTCGCCAATTTTTTTAGGTTTCTGGGATAACTCTTCTCTCTAGGTCGTCTTCGGCCACTCAGGATGGTCTTTTGATGATCCCATTCCTTTAGATTCATTACACTCTTTTTGAGGTTTATTAGAGGAAGAAGAAAATTCCCGATCTTATTAGTGCAGTCAGATTATGCGTTCCCTGACTATCATAAGCAGATTGACCCAATTTAAAGATTTGGCTGAAAGTCACTTCTTAAACAATGTCCCTATTGGAATTTCCTGTACTTTCCAGTCCCTTTTTGCTGCAATGGTCTAGAATACATATTACACGTCTAAGGAACATATACATATTCCTTTCTGCACACATAAAATAACTTAATCTTCTCTTCCTTTTTTTCCAGATACATACAAACAACAAATTTTTTGCTGGTGAAAAGTTTAAAATAACCGCCTCAAAACGACGTTCCTGCAGCATTTCAAAGACGTCGTTTCGACAAAATTCCAAACAAAACAACAAAATTTCTCAACCATATTTCCATCATACATAAATATGGAACGTGGTGGATTAGAGAGCATGTCGGATTCGACCGGCCTCTGTTTACAGGATTTAGTTAATGGAGGAGGTGGCGGCGGAGGCGGTGGAGGTGGAGGTGGTGGTGGAAGTTCCGGAGGTGGAAATGGTAGTGCCAGTACAAATGGGAACGGTGAACATTTACACAATCATCACAATCTTCATGATACGGTCGCGACAAGTGTTTCACCCACCATTACAGGACTCATGCCGGTCGTAACGGGCGGCAGCGGATTGAATCACTTGCACCATAGTACACATGACATTAGCAATCATCATCATCACCATCATCATCATCATGGGATTGTGCCGCCACATGAACCGCTCGAAAAGTTAAAAAGTAAGTATTTAGGTATAATTGAATTGTACCGGGGTTTAATTGTGTTTCAGGACTTAGTCATTTGAATTTTAGAATAAGGACGTACCATAAGAAGGGTTGCACTTTGCTCATTATTCTGAACGCTATCAAATTGCGATATTGAAATGAATGGTTCCAAGCTATTTCCATCCATTTTCTTCTTATCAAGAAATGGAACGAAAATATCAAATATTTTGAGGGGAAGCCAGTAATCGCCACTTCCCAAAAAATAGAGCTGCAAAGCAATTCTTATTCCACAATTATAACCCCTTCCCACTCCATTCTCCTTATGCATACACGCGTGTATCTCAATTAACTTTAATCGGAAAAATCAAGCTGTAATGCGATTACGTCGATTTGTAATTCGATATCATTCATCAGTTACATAATAGAGCATAATTGTATACAAAGTGTTGCTCATTTTCCTTTGGGTGAGCCCGAAACCTCGATGGTTTTTGTCCCCCTAAACGGTTGCCGGATCTCTTGAGTGTTCCCATTAAACAGGAAAAGCGCTTTCCGCCGTTGCGAGAAGGGTGCTCAATTAGCCGTAACGTTTTCCCTCGATACCGTCTTCCGAAGTGCCCTCACGGGGTGATATGTTTGCTGCCCTCGGTGCCTGACACTTTTTCCACACTTTGACTAATTTGCTTGGCAAACGATGGAAAAGTGTGAAATTTTCAGTCTACTAAGCGTGATTACATCCTTTCCCCTTGGACGAATATTTGAAATTTATATGCATGTTTGCATAAAGGATATCGCCCATAAGGATGACTATAGGAACGGAGGAAACCTGCTGCATTTATGCTCATGGAGAAATCATAGCAAACGTGCGCCTAGCCGTCTGTTTAATACTCAACGAAGTGCGTGAGTTTGAATTCAGCGGATCGAATTACTTGCCTGTGAAACGATGCTGTCGAATTCGTCTTCTGAAGGACGAGGAATACAAGGACAAGGATGAATCGACAATTCCTGTGGCACGTACACTGTGTGTACATTTTTGCATTTTCCTGCTTTTACGAGGGTTTTTAAGTATGCATATTCCGGCTTTTGTGATGGGTTCGTGGGCAAGAATTATGTTTACTATAAGTTTTTCCTTGGCAGGGCTGATTTTTTGCTTTTGAACAAACAGAGGAAATGGAGATGGTCCAATGGAAATGTTTGCATGGGATTCTGTGCACTTGTTGCAAAGAGCACTCATTCGTTGAGGATGAGGGTTTAGTCATTGTATCTCGACTGCCTTGAACCCATGATTTAGGCGTCTCATTTTTCAGATAAAGTGAGTTAATCCAGGATTATTAGTTAAGGATTCGAAGCAGGTGCGAGAATACTTTTTCAATTAAAACTGAATTAGTGTTTGTTATTTATATGTGGTCCCGTTTTTATGGAAGTGTTTGAACCAAATCGAATTCCCCTGAATGTACAAATAAAGTGTCTTTATTGATTAGTTTTGTAAATGTCACACAACATATAAAGGTCGCCTGCATGTTAGTAAAAATGCCCGTTTTTAGTAAACAGTCCACGGTTTGGACAATTCTAATTTTCTCTAACAGTATCTACATACTTCTATAAATTTCTACGTGCCCAAAAACTACCAACTTATTTGAATAAAATATTCGTCTTCAAGTGGCGCTAAATTGCGTAATGAAAGCAGGTAAAGCTCTGAAAAACTAACTTTCTCTTTCGACTAAATTATCATATCATTGTGTTCATGCGATGTCCTGGTGTTATCACCCATTGTTTAATGTTTATGTAAACACTATGAAAAAGTCACGGGTCGGGTTTACTATCCCCAAGGGTTCTAGACGAGTACTCGGCAAGGGTTTCTAAATTATCTAGCACTACACTATCTGCCCAGAAGCACTTTAAAGGCGGCAAACATCCACTTCATATTACAAATTTGAATGAGTTCAAAAACTGTTTGCTTACATTTGTTCATATCTTGTAACATGTTTTCTGTAGATAAGTGTATGTTAACAGCAAATAAGAAGTGTCTCAGCGGGAATGTTATCTTCAAGTCATTCCCTTTGAGTTTCTTTCAATTTGTTTCCTGTAATATGACAATAGGTGGATAGAGTTGCACTATGAGGATTTAAATTTGAAATTTGGATGGAATGGAAATGAAAGTTTAGTTAAAGAACAGTCTACCGGAATTGTGCTCTTCAATGAACAATTTGTTTTAGATTTGTTTTAACCAACTGAGAACTACAAGGTTTCGAAGGAGGGTCATAGAAATCCAGCACAAGCAATAATAATAATGGAGCAGCCATACCATATTTTGCAAAGAGATATATTGATCGAGGTATTGTGACAGAAAGGATATAGTGGATTTTAGTAGAAAGCTACTAAAGTCCGCTATCCATGTTCAGTTCGGACTGCCAGTTACGCTGATTCACTCGGCCGCCAATTGAATTGAAAGCATACCCGCAAGCTGCGATATCAGTAGTTAAGCTCAGGACGTGCATGACCTTAAGACGAGAATTTGAGATAGCATTAAGCTTAAAATCCTTGCCCACAGCCCAAAAAACATATCTGGCTGGTTGGCTTAATCATTTTTCATTCGGTCACCAGCCGTCTGACCAGTCAAAACTGACTGATCAACTGCATTCAATCCAAGTTACGGCTGCCAAATACTCACTCTTCAGACATAACTGACAGGCAAAACCGAACGCGGATGGCGGGCTTAAGTATCTAACTACAATCCGCGCTCGTTGTAGGTTGTCTATGTTAAGTGTACTTTTGTCATTTATATTAGCAGATTCATAACTTAGCTAACACTGCAGCTATCTTTAATCAAATAGCATCCTGTTAGTTGACAAACAGAAAGGGGATCTTGAAGAATTCCTACATATCTCCATCCACAATGAAAAAACAAATAAAAAGAATCATTGTTCTTCCACCTTGAGCAAGGGAGTAGCAATCTAGACCAAGTGCGGAAGTTATATTCATACTGGGACTTTTGCGAATTTCTGATTGGAAGTACTAGCTGAATCCTAAGAGAAACCATTTATTGTGTACCTCCGTTTCTAATAAAATCGTACTGTAAATCTAGATTGAGTTCTGATTTGAGTTATTCTTGTCAACCTAATCCGTAATGTGGTTATAAAGAGTTATTGTTAGCGACTTTAATCCAATACGGGCTCACTTCCAAAGACTGCATCTAATGCGACCATGGTACTCCATACCTCCAATGAGCCTTCATGGCTAGATCTAACTCAGTTTATCCCTTTGTAGACTGTCGAGCCTGATCGTCTTTTTTCGATAAATAAACAGCACAAACAAAGTCTCCTCAGCTAAAAGCAAACCACATTACCGCAAATTATTCCAAGATTCCAATTCTGATGTGACTCTCAAGTAAAGGTTTTTTTCTTGTTACTGAAACTAAGATGCTGGTCATCAAGAGACAATATAGTCAGCATTGCGCTCGCCTGACATTATTACCCTGATGTAACTTAGCTACTCATTAATAGCTCAGTTGACTGGCATCAGACATCCAGTCACGATACAAATCCTTTTGCTACCAGCCTAGCGCGCCAACCACTAATCCATTCAGGCTCAAGCTTGAGTGCTTACCCCAAAATGAAGATCCATGCCCCACAAAAAGCAATTAGCAATTAGTTCGGTTCGATGACAAGACCGTGCGGACTCAGAACTCCTAATTCCTTAAACAAATTGTGTTATAATTCGTAAGTAGAGATACTACAGCTATGACGAGCACACAAGACACCGCTGTACGAGTGGTAAACGTAGAGTCTGCTCTACGTTTACCCCAGCACAAAGCCAACACAAACGTCCATAGCAAACCGTGATTCAAATACAGGGCAACTAGATCAAGTGGTTGATGTTCAATAAAATCGGTTTCACACCATCTGCTTCCGAGATTGCGTATAGTATCGCGTCTGATGATACTCTGAATACTATTTTTCTTCTTTAGCCTTTGTTCCATTTGAAGCGGGGTCGGCCCATCTTGATCGGTTGTGCCATTTTGTCCTGGAAAAAGGCCTGATCTTTCCATAATATCATGTATTCGATTTCAACGAACATATGCATCCTTTCATGCTGAAAAGTTCTTCAATGGACTTTGACATATCCTGGGTACTATATATCCCAGGCTGCCTCTCACATTTATAGCAGCTTCAATTTTTTTTATTCTAATGAACTCACTCACCCTTACATCATATATAACGTTCATCGCAATTATAGTAACCACATCCCCCATTTAGTTTTCCTGCCGAATCTTTTTTTTTTGTTTTTTTACGCCATCTGGGTGGCACGCTCAAGGTCACTCTCCTCTGGGTTCCCTGGCATAGGAACATATAAGGGTATGAGCGGGCTGACAGATTGGCCAGGCAAGGCTCTGCTCTTGGCAGTCCCTCGGGGAATACAGTCGGTGTTCCGCTGGCGGCTGTCGGGGGCCAAGTCTACTCGCACTACCTAGCAACCGCGGGCCTGAGATGGCGAAGGCTTACAAGCTGTGCCAAATCAAGGAGAATTTGGCCCGCTTATAACATAGCCCGATCACGAGAGCTCCTGTGCCAGACGCGTGCAAATGCATTCAAGATTACGGCGGTCTGCACAGGGCACTGGCCCATAGGGGACCATACCACTAGGCTCGGCTTACCTTACAACTCGCATTGCCGAAGCTGCGGAGAAGGAAGGGAAACCCTCATGCACTTTCTCTGCGATTGCCCAGCTCTGGCCCGAGTCAGGCTGCGGACACTGGGTAAACCATTCTTTTGGGACCTCAGTGAGATTTCTAGCTGCAGGGTCGGAGAGCTGCTTTCCTTTGTGAATACTACGGGCTGGCTCTGAAGATCCGAGCCAACTGGACTCTGCTTCCCTGTTCCTATAACAACAGTCACGGTCTTAGGAGTTTGTGGCATCAAAACGGCGCACCATTGGCCGCTAATTGGGCTCCTCGGAGAGGCCACTGATACTTACCTACCTACCTTGTTTTTTGCGAGCCAATCTCTTTGTTTGAAGCTATTTCCCCGTAGATGGATCTTATGCATTTGTCAAGCATTCAAGATCCACTTAAATGCCAAGTATTCGATCCATTCTATGGTCAGATGCCCACTATTCCATTCCCCCGCCTGGGGTTCCCATTGTTAATACGGAATTTGGCGCCTCACAACTGGTTTTCTTCATGATAAATGCATCAGTAGACGCCTCAAATTCAAATACTGCAAAACCCTCAGTGACAATAAACGGGACCTCACGGTAATGAAGGCAAAGATGTGGAATTGAACCAGTGGCATAACTTGTCATAATCACATCCACATTGTAAAAAAACTGGAAGAGAGACGTCTTCGATAGTATGAAGATATAATTCAATTGCTAAGATCGACCAAAATGACGTAATTGATTAAGATGAGTTGACCCTCTTGCTGAAAGAGATTGATACCAATATTGTTTGCGCTTCACTTCGACCTACATACTATATTTCCATTTCTAAAGAAACGAAATCATCATATCTTTCATCTCCCTACTTTTATTTTACAGAATCGAGATTCTTACATGTTAAAGTTTCCATGCAGAGTATACACACTCCTATAGAGCCACTAATTTCGGTCACTCCGATGGCATGAGTTTCCTTTAATTATCCTCTCTTGGTTTCAAATTTATCTATGTGACAAAGTAAGTCGAATCACTTTCAATAGTTGCTTTGCGACACTGTGGTTTCTCAAGGTTCCACCCTTGGCCCATTCATGTCATCACTTTTCTTGTTATTCATTATGCTGCTCAATATGCAGTTACTAGCTCGATGTTTAACCTTTTGCAAGGATCTTTGAGGAACGTTTGGTGATAAATTGCAATGAAATTGCGTTACATCGCATCCTCGCGTGAGACCGGGAATATGTATCTCTCATGGCTATCTTTTGATAGCGGATTTTACTGCATGGCGTAGCACCTAACGCAACAGTTGCCGCTCCTGAATGTGTGACCTATCCACTGTCGCTTCCGTCTTCTGATCGGAATGTATACGCGTGCCAGATCTGTGCGCCAACGAAGTTTTTCATTTGAGGAAGCGTCAGAACAGCGTACTCTGATAATTGGCAAAGGCTTCCTGTTTCGAGTAACAGTGGAGTTCACTTTCTATGTGCTAATCCTAACACAGAAAGAACACTAGCACAGAACAGTCTCAACTTGGCCTTGGTATCGTGATAACTCCATTTCCAAATTTTAAACAAGGCAGTGAAAGCGGATCTAGCGCTGTTAATGTGTCGGACAGCGTGGAGTTCGGTGCGGCCATCGGCAGAAATCACGCTATCTAGATATACAAATTGATCGAGATAGAGAGAGTGCGATGACCCGTCAGATTGAGAAACTTGGTTTTATTGGTGTTTATCTTCAATCCAATTATACTTACTTCTCTTTCTAAATCCAGAGCCATTTCGCTAAGGGGCCTGACCTGGTGAGAGAATAACCAGATGTCAACAGCGTAGTCCAGGTGTTTGAGGAAAGATATCGTTGCCATCCACATCATCCGGGCAAGGCAGGAGGAAGAACGTCACCGATAACAAGGAGAAATAATATCGGTGGCAGGATGCAACCCTGCGGATTCTGATTCTCCGAGATTTCACCCCGGTGCACGTGACATTTTGCGCCATCATATATCCCTCTGTGTAGTGCACCTGCACCTTCCTGTTGACACTATCGAAAGCTTTCTCGAAATCGATGAAGAGCAGGTGCAGCAAAGATCCAAACTCCGCGCATTGTTCCAAAATGATCTGTAGGGCGTTGATGTGGTCAATGCAGGAGAACATGGAGCGAAAACCAGCCTGGTCTATGCCAATCAAGCTTCGGAGATGTTTTTTTTCCCTTCCAATTATCACACGCAGAACGGGTACCCTTCTAAAACTAAGCTTTTACTAAGAATAGTTGATTCCATACCATCAATGCCAAGAGCTTTGTTACCTCTCTGATCGCGCAAGGCTGGTTCAAACTCACTAATGATGTTGGTCATGAATGAACTTTCACCATTTTCGGAGGTTTCTGGGATGATTTTTGGGTGGAAGTACCCATTGAGGTGGAACCCGGCAACTATATGAAGTACTGAACTAATCTCTTCTCCATATGTGTCAGTTATTAACAAATTTTTCTTCTATATCTCTAGAGAAGTTTGTTTCCGGCTTGTATCGCTATCTCAAACGATTCACAACATTTCCTCGTCAAACCAATCATTTCCATGAAGGGGACATTTTTGTGGTGTGTTGTAAGCTTTAACGCAATCTGTCACGCGCTGCTTTTCTTAAATTTGACATGCTTCACTAAGCGGCGGTGATATTTCGCCTTTACCAGATGGTGATCTAAGTAGATAGACGAAAGGTTCTGAAGACCATTATGTTAGCGGTAACCTTTTTTTCAATTGGTTTTTCACCTATTTGGCTGAATTTGCGACCGTCTGGTAGGCCCAGTTCCGTAGCTATTTCAATGTGAGCAGCATAGCGAGAAAATTACAAATTCGTGCCGGTACTAAAGTCACCAGCTCGTTGACCATTGCCAGTGTTTGTTTCGTGGAAATTGTGTCCTCCTCTCAGCCTCTGTGAGTTTCCTAGCGTCCGACTTGTGCATTTTTTAATAGATGCAAAATCTATTTGAAATTTCTTTTAACTTTGAATAGGTGAAATGGTGGTGAACTTTGCAATTGGAAAGATATCCATTTATATGAAAGTTTATGTAGTTTCCTAAAATGTTGTCAAATCTGGGATTCTATGATTGGAGGAGTGAAAAATCGTGATTTTGTCGGGCGGGTCAAGATTTTGGCACTGCTCAAGAAAATTACTATAAATCTGTAACGGTAAAAGATAGAGCGGCCATTTCATGGAACAATTTTCTCCAAACAGCCTTTGAAATTTCCACCGTCGTCAACGGGGCATCCTGTATGTGGTTGTTTTAGGAGAAAGGAAAGAAGGCTGAGTTTTGTGAAGGACTTTTGTGATATAAGATATTATGGAATTGTCCTCATTCTTCAAGGAAGTTTAGGTGTATATTTCAGTAGCAAATGGGCCATCGATTTTCACTAGTGCTAAAATAAGGGAAAGGAATAAATGAAGTCTTTTCATTTCAAGGCTTCAAATTGTCTCAGAATTACATAATGCGGCTAAGCTGCTAGACAACCAGATAAGAACTTATCTGGAAATCTTATTGCCACATCTTACTATCTTCCCTTCTCTAAAACGCGAAATCATTTGATAGTTTCCTTAATATTTCAACGTTTTTTTATGTTAAGCAAAAGATTCAAATTAAATGAGCTGCATCATATCTCATTTCTGCTGTTGTATCCTTTCCTGAAATTCGATACCTTAATTCCGATTCAGAAGTTGAACATGAGCATTCCCTCAAAAAAATAAATTACCATATCCGGAAGAAAAAAGTGCACAACCTATAAGATACATGAATACAGAAGGAAACCGGAAAAGTGCCAAAGAAAATTCCAAAAACTCTGAAAGTCGGGCCACACCACACTTTTCCATGGCATTTGGGTGCTTTCAAGTATCCTCTTCAGACAAGGATAGACCAATTACTCATCTTGGTAATCCCCAACACTTCTGTTCACATTACATCGACCTTTATGCCGAGCACTAGCTTTAGGTCTGAACTGCAGGCACACTCCTCTTAGCCTGGCTTTATCTCGTATGGCACCCGCCAGAATGTATCTTTTGGATATTAAAATACGCCAGGGTGATGTGAGCATGCACCACCTAGACTTTTTTTTTATTTCTTATTCGTAGATAATTTATATGACCGTAAATTGGTAAATATGTATATCTGCTTGTATGCAGCTATATAACTGTAGAGTGGCTGGGCGAATGGAGATGGGATAGGATATCCTCATCCCCATAGCAAACGGAATTTATGGAAATACATGAAAATATATTTAGGTAAATAACTAGCAATTGCAGTTATTTCTGCAGTTTTCTTAGCAAAACTGTAAATTTAATATTATTGATAGGCAGAGCAATTATCGCTACAAGTATTAGAGTAGCACAAAATGTTAAATCAATGGAGCCTTGATAAGTATTGCAAGTGGTTGAATTGAATGCACACGTCTAGACCTTTTCCGCTGGACACGGGTGCTGGCACTCGTTTCCACATATTTTTACCAAAATCCTTCCAAATTTATTCCTAGAAAATATAAAGGCTTCGATTTGTTTTCAAGGAAAATTTATTGATTGTTTGGTATATATATATTTCACTAATAACCGGAAGAAATAGATCTTTGCGAATTGAGAGCCCATTCTCAAACAAATTATTTAAAAAATTTGGATTGTCTTTGAAGTAGACAAACCAATTGATCCCAGAGAAAACAGTGATCAGCATCAAATTCCAACACTTACGTCTCAATGCTAAATTTCACTGGCCTTCCCGAAACGGCTTAATCGCAGCTGTTGACATCATAATTCTTCTTTTCGAATTAATTAAGTGAGGGAAGTGTCATCATATGAGGACGATGCTGATGTTTTTTTATATCGGCTGGAACGATATGCGTATTCAGACGTAAAACGATGTCATTTGCTGTGAATGCACGTTTTCTTCTGGAAATCATTCTGGAAAATCTTGATAAATACATACACAAGCACATGTACGAGTATGGATACGTAGAAGCACATCATACGAGTACGTATCATTCTTGAGGGACTGTAACGATTTAGTGGCGTCGAAATTTAAATGAAGTCAACATGCAAAGGAATTAGCTCGCACATAAACTTCATCTAATGGATCATTAGTTAGGACTAATTTGTCAGTCTATCATTTCAATAATTAGCCTTGTAAGGTAATTTTCGATTTGGAGGGGGAGGGAGGATGAGGAATTATTTAAATTTTTGCAGAGATTTTTCAAATATATGTGGATAATTAGGTGATCATTAAATGTTTGTCACTGATATGTGAATTGGGTTTAGATTGGTAATACGCTTTTATGAGGCGACGAATCCATATTCTGTAATGTTTCATTGACACATATCCTCTTTTTGGTTCGTATGAAAAGAGCTATCTAAATACCTCCAAAACCAACCAGCTGAAAAATATGAAAAAATATGGTATACGGGATGCATATGGTATCTAGACATCAAAATACGATATTTAAGTGTGATCTTGCGGTGTTTCTAGCGATTAAATTTTTTGAAATTATTAAGCCACTTACTCCCTTCAGCAGTGCTATAAGTCTACTTACAAGTCTTGATTATTTTAAAAAACAAAAAGGAATGTAAGAAATCTTCTCAAATAAAGTTAGTAATAGTACATTATCGTATTTTGAAAATTTATTCGGAAGCCCCCTTAAGTTCATCCTAGATCCGTAAGATTGCAATAATATAGGTTTCAAAAAGGAAAGTTTGGTGGAACCCTTAATATCATTAACAAAGTTACAGTAGCTCGAAGTAGCCTCATTCGCGTCAAATTACTTCACTAATTGATAAAATATCAGTACTAAATCGAATTGAATATCGGGTATATTCGAAGTATCCACACTTCGAACTATTCAAAAATGGAATCGTCGGGCACCCAAATATTCTTACATAAAAAATCAACGGAACCTTTCATTCTTGAAGTGCCGAGCTTCCGGTTTCTAACTCATTTTTTTTTTCAAAATTTTCATTTCTTGATCAATATCAATTTCATCCCCAATCTCAGTAATCCTTCTCAGATACAATAGACTTTTGTCAGCAATTTTTCTCATTTTTGAAGTTCCCTAAAACTCAGTTACTGAGGCACAAAAATTAGGTACAATAAATAGAGAACGATTGCGAAGAATCAAGTTGAAATTTGTAGGCAACTTCTATTAAAGCGGTTGTACCTTGGTTTCGATGCCATAATATTGCCTCTTACAAGAATCTAAGTGTGACCGTTTTTATCTTTCGGTTCCTTCTTTCAATTCTTGGATATCTATTCCTCAGTCATACTTTATAGTTTCTCCGTCCATAATATTCCCGAATATGTTTCTCTAGTTTAGTCCTCCTGCCATAATTATGATGACCATGCAATTGAAATAGTGCAAAGGAGATTTATCCGATTTCTAATCTTAAAAGAACCTTCCTTCCTCGATCGCCTGGTTTTTCTTAACCTGACACCTCTATCAATCCGAAAAGAGAGAGTGAGTGATTTACGAATTGTAATGGTTTTTTTGACTTATATGCAGTAAATATTTGGAGTATTCTCCTTTTATTGTCGATTAAATAAATAAAAAAATATTCGACACCTATGCTATGTCATCTGTTATGACCTTTTTAATATTTTCTTGATGGTTACTGCGTTTCGTCGCTTATTCCTGAGTGTCTACGTGACGTTGTATTTAATTGTAAAAACTTTTCTCATCGAAATGTCTAAGTCGTTTGCTGTGGGCCAAGTCATATGGCGGCATCTTCGTTTATCGCTGGGAAAGTTGAAGTTAATAAATTCTTTTCGCCACTGATTGCTTTGAAAATTTGCAAAGCTCATAGCCAAATAATAGAGTAGGCCACGTTATTGAAAGCGGCCACGATCCTTGTGGGAAAAGTATCTACTGTACAAGGGAAGGCTGACGAACTGCAGAATAACGACATCTGGTAATCGTGACAACGCAGATAAGATGTGTTCAAAAAAGTCTGGGTATGCACGTACAACGACCTCCCTAACGATAGGTAATCAATTAAGCGGAATAAGGAAACGAACTACTCCCTTTTTCTTTATATTTTTTTTTTATAATGAAAAATTAGCTGACGGTTTCGACTCAAGGGCATATGCAGTTCTTCAGATACTATCTTATTTCTGTTCTACGAAGGGGCGTGACCTAAAATAAGAAATCCTAAGTCAGCATCTTCTTGACGCACTAATTTTTGGGAGCAACTGACTCTCAAATTTAGTACACAGATCACCTGTGTTGGGCAAGTAACATATCCATATTATAAGCAACTGTCGTACTTCATGATTATGTTACTGCATTTATCTTATTTACTTTTATGAAAAAGATTGTTATACTTAATAATTAATATTCGAATGTTAAGGCAAACTTTTGACAGAAATTTTGGCAGTTTTTGTATTGACAAGTTTTTGAATTTCGTTAGTACTAGGGCGTCTTTTGACACCTTGAAGCACATTGATAGTGCATGTCCTAAATTCCGCCAATATACTAGACTTTGTCCTTAAAATTCATTTAAAGAACAGGCGCCAGATTTTTGGCCGTATAGTAATGAGGGAAGACATGGTAACAACGTCAACACCAAAAACAAAAACAACAAGTCCGGGAACGGAAGCTAAGTGCTTGACGTATGAAAGATTTTGTGTATTTCTTATATAGATAGCATGTGCATGAACCACAGTTGAGCGGTTTTTGAGAACAGGTCCTTGAAGTAACTGGCCCTTTTTGGACGCCGGCACTCCTCTCTTTTGCAGCCAATGTCAAAACAAATTCCGGTTTCGAAAAGTACTAATCGAGAAAGTGAAACCTCGAAAATGGTATCAAGTCTTACTGGTCAACTGAAAACAATAAAGACAGGAGAATGGAACTGTTGAAACTGTTTCTGGTACCAAGGGTCGAAACCGCAACCAATAGTCGCTATCATGATGAGGTGCTGCGATCTTGCTTTAAGCAGTTAGCAATCGATGAAGTTTTTCTGGAGAAAACCCATTGAGTGTTGACATATTTCGAAAAGCTGTCCTAGCCGTTCCTAGTTTAATATACATAGGTTTATTGTAACAAGCATCCATAATACTCTGATCTGTTAGGAGATGTTATAATGTCTAACTAGACAATGGTGTCGTTGATCACAGTGGAAGATTGTTAATGTGCGCTTCCATCAGAAGATGAGGAAGCCTTACTCAAAGAGATTGCGAAGCATTGTAATCGTTGTCAATGGCTTCCTAAGCTTGTGTAATAGTTATTGGTGATAACCTTGCGTGGTGTCATGAAATGTTTCCACTCGCTTCTTTATAGTTAAGATTGGATAGACACCAATGATTAGCCTTTTGTTTAGATACCTTACAAAGGAGGCGTAGGGTCTTACTTCACCATTGGTGTGCCGGCGGCCACAATTGTCTGGACCTATTCTGGTGGCTTAACTGAAAGACGCGTTGGATCCATCCATCGTTTGGATCAAAGGCATCAGGCAACTTTGGTTTGGAGGACTTGTCCCAAGGATGTCGTGCGTCACTTTAATAAAAGGCTTCTCGTATTGATAAGTATCTACCGAACAGCATTTGTGGGTGGGAAATTGAATTGCGAACAGTCTATCTCCATGGCTCAATGTCCGCTCAATGTATTGGTGCCATGGAAAAGTCAGTCATCTCGCCTTGAAACATGATTGTAATCTTGAATTGGTTATAATCATACAAATTAGTGTACCTATGTTGTTTAACTGACATATAAATAAATAGGCCTACCGATACTCTCGCGAGCTTGCTTAAGGCCCATAAATACCTGGCGAGCAAATGCGAGTGTTTTTTCATAGCTCTGTCGGTATTTTATCCACACCAGATGTTTTACTTGTCTTACATGTTTCAATTGGTTGTTATACATCTTTGTTTTCAGTTCGCCTGATTGAGGATGAAACTTCCTCCAGTAAACTAACCATGGGGCCAAATTACCCTTTTTGCCAAGAAGTTCCTGGAGTAAGACAGCATTCTTTCATTATTTGATTACTGATGTGTCAAAGTATTATCACCACCATTTTCATCGATATTCGTTTCGGAGAGCTTTTTGTTAGCTTCAGTTTTGGGCATGCTCTTTTCAGTTTATTACTGGCGTTGTTGTTTATATTAGATAACTAGGGTGGTAAGAAGAACTATCTAGGTTTACAAAGGTTGATTAAGAGATCAGGACTACCAGCGGAAAAAAAAGTGGGAGAATTGACATACAGGCCCGCCAGCACTCAAGTGAAGCTCCCTTGCACGGCTCTGTTCAATTCACGCCGGCAATATAAGGCTTCCTTTTAATTCTTTTCCCGACTTCTGCAAAAGCAGCACGTATCCTTAATTTACTGCATTCGAAGCCGGTTTCAATCTGAAAATTTAAGTAAAGACGGAAAAATTCAGTCCTGTTTCAGAGAGGCGAAATAGGAAGTAATGATAAAGGTTCGATCGTCGGAATTGAACCGGAAAACCCAAAAGCCCAGAATTGCGATAGTGAGAGAGAAATCTAAATTGGATCCTCGAACTTGATATCAGCTTTCTTGTGGGAAGCTAGGGATGAGTGATTTGCAAAAAGTAGGGTGTACGGCGCGGGATAGTGAATACGCCGTATGACTACGTGACACAAACAACAAGAAGTATCGAAAGGGCACTTCCTTGATAAACACCGACAGAGGCAGGAAGCGGTTTAGATATACTCCGGCATTTCAAGCTTTACTTTTCTTACTTTTACTTTTCAACGGCGCTTCGATTCGCAGGACAGCAATGAACATGCGATACGAATGTCTTTACTATCAGATTGAAAATGGTGGCGACTTAGGTAACATAGACGATTTGGGGTTTACTATACATAGTATCAAATGTAGACAGATATAACAAAGATTTAACAAAACAATATATTGATTAGTACCGCGTCATGCGTGTTTGCAAGTCAACGATTCGCTGGTCACCCTTTTTTCGTGCACAAAGGCACCCCCATGGCAGCGGTTGCTGACACGATCATTAAGATCGGGTTTTCGGGAGGCATGCTACAGGTTTCTATTTCTAGCAGTTACAATAAGGCGTCTATTTCAGCAACTGGTCAACCTGTTTGTGGTGCGAATGCGGTGAAGAAGTAATCATGATGTCCGTTGAGATAATAGTCAGTTTCATCAGCCGGCTATTAAACGGATCGATTTCCTTAATGACCTTATAAAAACTATCAGAGATGGTAATGTCGACACCATATTGAGTCCGTGGCTTACCGAACGAGAGGAGTGTATAGCCCTATTACTGCGAGATGAGCATATTGGAACAACTCCAAATATATTTAAATTTCCCCCTTCGCTAATCACAGTATTATAGAATTTATGGATTAAATTCTATTATGATTTATTAAATTAAGCAACATTATATTTTAAATTATTCCTCTTCAATGACTGCCAACCAACTGTCTTCTTTCTCTCTTTTCTTATCATTCCTTTTTATCTGACGTTTCTCGCCACCTACTCTGTTCCTCACTCTTGCAGCGAGGTCTGAACTGAGTGGAGCGCCGGTGGCGTCATCTGTCCGCTGGTATCATTATTGTTTTTCATTTTACTGAGGATAGTACTGACTATATTGCCTTAACCCCTTTTCCTTTATCTGGACCAGCATGCAATTTGCGAAATATATGCATAAAATTGACCACATATAAAAAATTTAGATAAACTATGGTCGCAATTCCCAAGTGGTTACCTCTCCATCTGTTTCCTAAAGCAATTCCCTACTCCAAAGAAAAAGTCATATTTCTCACTCTGTCAGAAAGATATTTTTTCTATAATACATTTCCAAGAGCACAACATCTTTTCCAACACAAAACTTTAAAGTGCAATTTGAAAGTCTACAAAGAGTCGACATGTAAGAAATGAGTATCTTCTCTTACGTATGTGGGTAGTATACGCCAGGATAGTGGATCGATCCTCTTAATCCTCCATCTATTTGATGTCGTGGCAACTTTCTACAATGAAGGGTTGGAATCGAAATATTTATATAAAAATAAGATTCACCTGACTTTCTGAAAATACCCAATATAACACCAAGAGCACGTTTCAATGTTTTTCAACTCCGGCTCCATGGAAGGAGTTCAATTTGTAAAGTTGTAAAAGAAGAAACAACAAAGCAATGGAGTGTATCAGTGGGAAATGGTTTTCAAAAGAATGGAAAATAAATTATGATTTAATATTGGTTTGAAGGGTTCTCCCTTTGCGAGGCTTAAATTTTCCAATGTTAATTTATTAAGCGGCTTTAGTAGATATTCTCCTGTTAGACTTACGAAGTAAGCTGTATTCTTTCCTTTTAAAATATGTAACTTACAAATTGCAATTCTAGGCAATAATTTTGAATCTTCTTTGTCGCTGCCTTCTTCTTCGACTTAAACTTTTCCCATTTTGTGCTCCGTTATAAACAGTAACCACACAACGTCTTAGATACTTGCAGCAGAAACACCCAATAGAAAAAATATCTTTCAAACAAAGTTTAGATTGAAAACGTTCTAGATGTCAATATTTTCTCACTGAAAATTATTACTGCGGTTAATCGTATTGAAACATGACCACATTCCCTGTCGAGATGTCGTTTTGTATTTGTCCACTGTTCGATAATTTATGTCCTCGCTACTGCACAGGAAAGATAGACGGGGATTTTATGTCGGTCCTCCTGGCTGTAAACCGAGTACTGATCATGCAAATGTATGCCTACATGTATGTGCTCTGCTTCCACTTTTTCTGACTCCTTGTGTCATCAGAATAATGTGGCAAATGTTATGGCCAAAGGACGAATGAATGAATGGTTTTGGTTTATGATGACCGGACAACAGAATAGTGTCCAGCTGTTCATGTGCCCTTAAGGATATTCGAACGATTGGAATAATTAATTGTTTTCGGGTTGTTTTGGGTATATTTTCATGGAAGAAATGAAGTTTTTGTGTGGGATGAACCCTGAGTAGGGTCGTATTTCATTTGAAAGAAAGTATTTAGTGCAGATTTGATAGTTCCAGAAGGCTTAGGTAAACAGTGGAAATTGAATTTAATGAGGAAAGATAAGATGCGGTCATGTAGGTGTGAACTTGAAACACCCACCGTTAAAGACTAATAAAATAAACTGTCCGTAGTGACATGTCGAACGATCCTAACCGAAATTTGTTCATTTAATCTCTTTCCGACTCTCCTTCCAACCCCTGCAACTAATATCCCAGCAAAGTGATTCTGCTGGAGGGCGAAGGAAATCCAATCTCGGCTCCCTTCACTTTCAATTCCAACATTAATCCTTTTCCCCGAAAATTAAGAATCAAATTAAGTTATTCATTAATTTGTTTGTCTGGTTACAGAATAATTTTACGAGCAGGCATTCAGGTTTAATACATCCATGTATGTATTCACGAATGTACATATGTCTAACCCTCCTGCTTGGATGGTCAGTTCACCTTATCAGAGCTTCATTGCGACCCTTTCCCGTTTATTCCGATAACAGTTTGCGCTATATTCCATTCTATACCATCTAATGTTAAGGGTGACATGAGTGTCTTATAGCAGAATTACCCCCAGCCTCGAAAACCGAAAAAAATAGTAACATACAAGGAAGATATCCTTGCCACGGAGAAGATCCAGAGACATAATAACACTAATACGAAGACAAATAAACTGGGTGGCGTATAATAACAATCACGGACTTGGTTATATCATCGTCTCGCCCCCAATATAATCTGGCAGCAAGGGTCGTCCTCGTGTCATCCTTATCGTGCTGTTTACGCATTCATACATGTAACGAGGACGAAATGATCATGGAGTGTATCTCGGTTGGGTGGAGGAGTCCTGTTGTCTTGGAAATGATGATGGGATGTATGTAACGTATGTTATATGGATATGAGATGGGAGAAAAATGTCATCCATATGGGACCAATTTTCTGCCCAAATAGAGAGACGCACGGAAATGTTGTTTAGGGGGATGCCGCTACTGCACAAGCCAAATTATAGGAGAGAATTCTGAGGTTAGGGTGATTTGGATGGTGTCATCATTGTGATTTTTATATAAATAGGAATAGAATGGCTAATATAGGTCCATATGTTGTTGTGATTTTTTTATAGTTCCATTTTCTCTGTGCACGTTTGTTGCTGGGGTCGATTATACTCATTTAGTTTTATAGAGGTTACATGTATTGATTCAGGGAGTTTCGGTCAACCCTTTTCGATGGTTTTGATTATGTTAGAAATGAAAACCATTCACAAGTTTTTTTTTCACTAAATTACAAAAGAACAAAATTGAGGCTAAATAGCTGGAAATTGTTTTTCTTAGAATCGTTTGAAGATTTATGTATCACATAAGGGAATGTCAATATTGTATCTCAATTCAATAATGGATTGCTAAATGGTTTAGTACTAAAGTTCAATGTGAATGATTCGAATCTCTGTGATAAGTGGGACAGAGGTGGGTCGAATTTACTGTAGTCTTTCGACGAATTAGGTCAAGTAAAAATCATAGTCGTGCTTTGAACCCTCTCAGAAACTGAAAGGCGTTATTGACAGTTGTTGGGCTTTTGAATCCTGAACTCTGGACTAGGTCCTGTTTGAATAGATTAGCCCACAACTTGAAAAGAATTCTCGCGGCTTACTTAAGCAGCCTTCATACAAATGATATGTATGTACCTGTGTGTATCGGGTCACTCACAAATCACAACTAACAACCAGTCCAGATTTAAAGCAAGGAGATCCACAGTAGATGCATGCAAGTCGCGGATCCGATATATTTTGGGGGGGTGCACAGAGTCGCGGAGCTTGACGAGTGGTGTTTTTCGTTACGCTTGATGTAAGAAATGCCTTCACTTCAGACGAAAAGACACTTTAGGCACACTAGGCAATGTTTCCACTCTGTTGTAGTCTATGAGATGCTAAAGGGTCAGAGAAGTTGGTGCTCACCTTGGAAGTAGCACAAGGATCCTTCCTAGGGCTGCACCTCTGGAACGTTTCCTACGATACGACTCGACATGTCAGAAGAGTCATGCCTGATTATGTAAATGACATCGAGGCGCTTGTTCAGAATGCACGGTCGAACAAGCGTCGCTTCAGCCTTGCACTGAAAAAGGATTCGACCAGCGGGTCAAAGCCAACGTTAAGTACGTTAGATAGACGTTCGACTCAAAGATGAGCTTTTGCGAGCAAATAAAACCAGCAGCGGACAAGGCTGCAACTGGAATTCTGGTCTTAAGTCGATAAATAGCAAACAGTGAGGGGTCCTACGTCTATCAAGCGATGTAGGCTAATAAGTGCAACGCAGTTCATTCTGCTCTACGGTGCGGAGATGTGAGCTGATGCTTTTGGCAAGGCCTGACAGAAGTACAGAAACTGGGAGCTTTGCGGGTGTCGTCTACCTACCGCATTATCTCTGTATCAGTCATACTGGTAATTGCAGTAGTGGTTCCTGTTGTCCTTCTTGGCAAGGATTGCAAAGTCAGGGACAAGTGCAAAAGTGAAAAGCCAAGGGAGTGGTTGTGACCACTGACACTAAATGAGTGGCACCTCTCTTGGTAAAATGAGATAAGATGAATTGCGCAGCTCATTTGCAACTTGGCACATGGTTGAATCGGAAGCATGGTGAGACTGATATTTCCCTACCCAACTCTTAAGTGAGAACGGAGGTTTTCAGTCTGTGCAGCAAAATTGGGAAGCTAAGACCCCCTGATTGTGTGTCTTTCATTGGGTTTGTGGACGACCAATTTGTCAAAAACTTCATTTGGACTTAGGGAAGATCTTTTCAGACAACATTATCGGGGAGATGCTGAAGAGCGCTGAAAAGTGAGGCCGTGTTCGGGTTCTTCTTGTTGCAAAAAAGATAGAGCTTGACTGGTGGAGGGGCCCGATGGTAGGAGGTTCCTTGAACTAACGGTTACCTTTCTCCTCTCCCCTCCCGTTGGTGAAGGGAATTCCTTGTTTTGAAGGTTCCTCAACGCAAGAGAGCTCGGGGGCCAGCCTGAAACAATGCAATGGAACTCGCGTTTGCCGAAGCAACGTTTGTACGAGTGACTAACTTATTACAATTGTAACATACTAAGTTGGTCTTCAAAAATAATCTACAGGCTTTTGAATTCCTGAGATGTACCCGCTGACCCTTTGTGCGTCAACAGTAAATCTATAATATGATGTTGAGGGATCAGCTAAACGGGGTGTTATCTTATAGTGCTTAGATTAATCTTCTGTGCAATTTTGTTTTTGCTAATTTTATTATTATACCTTCAGCCGGTTGGATCGAGGAGTACGACCTCATTGTAGCTGTTGAAATTCTCACGTGTAGATTGTGCGCGGACTTAAAAATATCTAATTTATTTGTGGAAGAAAGTTCTTCCCACTTGATTCAGTGCGTCATCAAGCGGATACGACTCACAGCTCAATCGATTTTTAAATGATTAAAAGGAACGTTACGGTTAAAAAGAGTCCGTTACTTTGTCAAACAATCAAACAATTGGCGATGGCGATTCCAGTGTGATGTTCGCCGAGGATTAGAATCAATGATCCTAATTTATTTGTAATTATCTATTGTCGATATGTTACCCTATTTTGGTGCGGCATCATTATAATTGGATATAAATATTCACCGAATAGTATTGCTTGTTGCACTCGACTCGTTCGTCCTGGCAGAAGTTATACTCTAGAAATAAACAAATTCCCACTTCGTCATAGTCAGTGAATCTTTATTAGTAACCACAATGTACCGTGCGACCGCCGCATTGATATGAGTTTTTCTCCCCCATTCTACTGACCCAGCTTCTTTTGAATGTCCTTGACCTGAGTGCCCTATGTAGGTATATGGGCAATCTTCGCAAGGTTAGGTCTTCTCAGCGCCTTGGAATGTATGATTTCTCCTTCATCCTACCGCGTCAATACTTTCTTTGGCCATAATGCTTCGGAAGGACGAGAACATTTCCACTGAGTATGTTATACTGGCTCGTTTTATGCCCTTACACATTCTCTCTTGCTTGAACAGAGTTGTCAACGGATTTCGTTCATCGTTTCCTGCTTCCTCCTTATTAAACTATGGAAGAGCTTTATTCAATTTTCAATGGCAGTATTCACAATGTATGCTTGGTGCATTGTGTATTCATGGGTTTCCTGTATATGTCGAATTATATTTCATTATTTTTCCTTATTATTTCGACCTCGAGACAGGGAATTTCTACGTTCTTTTTCCTATTCCATATTCTATAATGGAGTGCGACTTTTTGACTTGATTCAGTATATTTTGCTTATACCCATTTTTCACAATTGGCAGAACGACATCCATACAGCGTAACTTAGGTTGGTCTTGTGGTCCTCCATTTTCCTAAGTCTGCTATAAAGATTTCACTTAGTAGTGGATAATGGGTTTCTCTTTGCTGCTCTTTTAGTCGTTTCATAGTATTTATTTCTGAAAGTAAAATAGTTTTTCTGGCATACAGCTCGCCACTAGTTTTGTAAGTTTGGCTTTCCCTTCTCCGCCCGCGGTGCTATCGTGCTTCTTCGATCCACTCTTCTAATTTCCGAGAAGCTTCATTCACTGGGAAACTGGGATGCTGGGAAAAGTGCCTTTACATCGTATGGAATTAGGATTTCATCATGTTCTGCGAGGAACTCCTTTAATCTCCCGATGACTTTTGAGTCTTTTTAAGGTTTTGTTCGTAAAACAAAACCTTATTAAAATCGGTTTACTGTCTGTCTGTCTGTCCGTCTGTCTGTCCGTCACACGCATTTTTCTCGGAGACGGTTGTAGCGATTGGCACCAAATTTGGTAGGAAGGTGGGAACTGCGAACGCTCACGCATATAGTGAGTTACATATTTTTACGTCGAATTTAAGGGGGGTCCCCATACATGCAAAAGGGAGTGTACATTTTTTTTCTCATCAAATATAGTCTTGCGGGGTACCAAATTAAAGGTCTCGGTTAGTACTTTTCGAAGCAGTTGCTAGTTTTGACATTTATCGGAAAGGTGGGTAGTGCGGAGGGTTGAAATTGATCATTTTTTTAACGAACGCATTCTCAGAAACTAACCAACTGCAAAATCTGAAAAAAATCAGGGGGCTGTCACTATATAGTGGCTAGGCTCCGAAACACCTTCCATACCGATACCTGCTCAAATAAAGTTAATAATAGTACATTACTATAATTTTTAATAATTGATAGGAAAACCCCCCTTAAGTTCACCCTAAAATCACGAAATATTGCAGCAATATAGGCTAGAGTATGATCCTGTCAAATTTGGTGAAAATCGCATTATTACTAATAAAGTTATACTAGGTCAAAACTGTCGCTTCTCTGCCAGTTCAAGACTATGAATGTCAATATCACTTGAAAGTGGTTATTTTCCCATAATATATGCATATATTACGTGCTATATACTAATGGGACAAATGCATACTCAAATCTCTTTATAAAGCAAATACACAAAACCTTTCATACCTGAAGTGGCTAGCTTCCGGTTTCCCGAATTGTTTGATGATTATGATAGAGTATCATTATGTTCGATCCAGACCTACCTCTAAAACATTCCGGTTTTTCGTCGGTGGTTGTGATTTTCGGCTTCAGATAAGAGAAATTTTCAATGATTTTATGGTAATGCTTTTATTCGGCTTCGCTCAGCCTAAATAGTATTATTAATTTTGTGGGGATACCGAATTCTCTCGCATCCTTGGAATCAATGAAAACATGGTGCAGCTGATGGCCACATTCTAACAGTTTTTCCAACGACGGCGACTCAGCAAACTAAGATAGCGGAGAATATCTAGATGGTTCTCAGTAATGTGATATATGTATCGCTTCAAGCAGATCTGAAAATTATAATATAAAGGCATAGCGATTTTGTGCTTGCCGAAAGATTTCCAAATAGAAGCCTCACCATATGACTGGGTACTTTTCCAAGTGCCGATGACATGAAACCTGTGAGCAATTTTAAATACCTTCCGTTTCACCTCTAAACGAAAACGGCGTAGTAGATTTAGCATAGTCTCAAAGGGATTAACCCATAGCTATTCCGATCAATGCACTGTCAAAATTCGTTTTACGTGAAGCTATTCTACATTTAGTGTCCTGCTAAGGTAAATAGAGTGTATTGCCGTAAGGAATGGATGCAAAAACGCTTATGGGGACGCCTTATACTTCACATAGAAGTGGTTAAGAATACAAATCTCATTCTCATTCATAAAACCCAAAACTTCCCTTTTTGACGGAATCATTAGCCTCAAACATCCCCCTATGTTAATCCCCAAACAATAAAAAGCCAAAGAGATGAACAATTTTCAAAAGACGAAAAAATTGTGGTAAACGTGCCGTACATCGTTTCAGATTCATTTTTTAATGGCAGACAGATGATGAGATTAGTCAGGCCTCGATGTCTGTCAAGATTTATAGCATTACTCCTCTATTTTCGGACTATACCCCGAGTCAAAGCAGTCGGCACATCCATCTACAGCTTGGGGCCTTGTATTGGTGAAATTTACCATTTCACCACTTCAACATTTTTCTCCTTACAATAGATCATCATGTTGATAGTACTACTGTGAGCCAAATGAAAATTGAGAAATTTAAAATCTGAAAATTGAGTAGATTATCGGGTTTTCCTTGCGGTTTTATGGCCCATGTTGGTCGATTCTTGCAAGATTTCATGCTACTTTCGGGTTATTAGTTCTCCTTCCCAAATAATAAACAAATTTTAAGAAATGAGGTGAATTCATAACTATTTCCAAATGTTTTGTTTGAGGACGTTTCATTTTTATTTTCTTTTTATTATAAATTATTGCCTATCTGGCCGCCAAACTGATTTATGTTCAGTGCTAACAAGTGGTCACCTCTTCAGCGATCTTGTAGGGGCGTCATAATATTTTCAAATTTTCAAACATCTTGTTAAGATAATCGATTAAGCACGCTTCAGATTTGGATTAGAAGTAGTTAAGAGCTTATTTAGTTTAGTCAGTTTCAATTTATCACAATATTTTAAAGGATTCCCCAAGAGGTATTAAGCGATATTAGTTGGCCAAATAATAAAGGTGTACATGTGGTATGGTATGACATCATGGGGTAGCTTTAAATCATCTGGTTCTTCATTTGAAGAAACAGATGTGAAAAACAAAGTCGATACCACAGACTGTTACATGTAGCAGCATAAACGTAGGCTTCTTCGTAACAATAACTTCCAAAATCTCTCGATTCCATCAAAAGCAAAGCAATGAGGGTTAAGGTTCAAATAGAGGTATTTTCGCCTTTCCTATGTGAATTTGAAATGAAGTTTTGCTTATTTGATGAAAATTTGAGATATTTTTGTGTATTGTATTGTATCTTTTCTTCCACTCTAAACAAACATGAAATCGTCACACCCGAAATAAACATGTCTGGCCGGTTGGCCGAATCATTTTCATTCGATCAACGATCGCCTGAACGGTCAAAACTGACCGACCAACTGCATTCCATCCAAATTTTGATCGCCGGTCAAATGCGGTATCTTCAGGTGGAACTGCAGACTTTAATGGGGCTGGTCAATCGACTACTGTCGACCATATGGCCATATGTCACATTTAGGTAATGGTGACCGTGCAGGTCCGATCGCACCTAAGTGGAACTTTACAGAAATCTTCGTCAATATTAGCTTTCATGCCAGCGCGTTAGTTAGTCCAGAAATGGGGAGAGGGTGGTTCGCATGTCTTTTCCTATCTGCCATTATATGTATTATATATAATACACAGTACTGCCATAAGTTCTGACAGTACTTTGAAAATCGATTGTAGCAAAATTAGCAAAATAGTTTGCTAAGTAAGCACACATAGTGGTTGCTCGGTTCTTCCCATAAAACTTCAGACGCCTGGGCCACTCATCGATCGCTGCATGAATTGTTTTCACTATACTGGGCTTCAAAGTTGTCAAATTCGAGTATCGACGACGACAGGCGACCTCTTCTAGCTTATTCCCAGAGAAGTTAGCCGATGCTATGGAATCTGGCACGTTCACCGATAACCAATTTTGAATTTTCTTGTTCTTTCTTCTTGTGGGCTGGTACAGAATCCTGAAAGCGTCAATCATTATCCTCGAACAAACTTTCATTAAGAGGCTCAACTACGACCTCTAACCTCTGCTCATACACCGCTAAGGCGGTCTTGACACCGGAAAGTCCCCACCACACCACATCATTGAAGGAGGGTGGCGCCCCCTTTTAATGCGTGATATTCGACCGTTAGCCTGATAACATGGCCTCCCATCCCAGCCGATCATTTTAGCGATTATCCGTACAAAAGATTATGCGATGCTTATTTTTTGCGAAGCGTAGTTGCCCTTTATTTTGAATGCCGAAGCCAAGTAATCTGTCGAGCTACTTGCGATCTGAATCTGCTGGGGCCTCCAAGCAGATGGAGGTTTCTGGTTCATCCGAGATGCTAACAGTTCACAACGGCATGTTTTGATCGCGGTACATTTGAAAATGGGGAATGCCACTTTCAATTAACTCAGCGACTTCTTCTTCTTCATAGAGTTAAATTGCGCTTCAAATAGTTCAAGCATCTAATGTAACAGTTCTTGCAATAGCCGCGATGATTTTTTTCTTTTTGGAGATCGCCACCTGCCCTATTTCTTTCTTCTCAAATTGCACTTCTTAACCAGAGCAAAGAAAAATTCTCAGCCTCACTTTCCGCGAATCATTTTCCACATACACCCACAACAAAAATCCCCGTAGCATCAGTCATGCATTGTATGAACCCCGCAAGAAAAGGTTAATGATCATTTTGCAAAATTCGGAAATTTGTGTATTGCAATTGGAAATATTTTAGTGGTGTTGTTAGGATTTCGAAAAATCCAAAAAGTGAGCAGGTTCTCTGAAGAAAATTTTCAAAAAGATAATTGAAAAGATCGTTTGCAAATTATTATTTTAAAATATGTTACTATTTTGGGTGGTTTACAAGACAAAAATTGTTTCTACGATATATGGAAGACAAAGATTCTCCCTAAAGTTCCCACAAACATTTTATATCATATTTCAGCCTTTTCTTTAAATAGCTGAACCTCCTCGAGAATATAAATACCGCAAAATATCCAAAACCCTCACAAACTCAATAAACTTAAATAACTCATCGAAATCCTACCAAAAAGAAATATTATAGTCACATTACTCTTGCAGGGGCCAAAAACATCATTCATTTACCCATCCATTCATTCATTCCGCCATTCATTGTTCTTTTACCATTGATGTCCTTTACTCTAGTGTAGCCTGACATAGGGCGAGAGTATCATAAATCATTACATTGCAATTTTGACTTTTCGGGACAAAAGGAGGCCTGACAAAATACACACTGTGTAGAACAAAAAAAATCCACACAATCAGGATGAGAGGGCACTTTTTTCGTTACGAGACAGAAGGACTCCGAAGAAGGATGATGCGTTTTTGGTAAACAAACAAAACGCCCGGCAGATGTCCGAATTGGCAATTTGCCAATAAAATCTTATGTCCCAGGCAATTTTGATTGTTGTATCGAGATAACCCCAATGCTACGTGGTCAGACTCTTCGGATACAAGCATACGTACACTTAACCATTTGATATTTCGTGCAGAAGGGTTAGAAGATTTTGATTCCATCAATAAAGTGGTAAACCAATAATTTCACACCTCGTTTGACTCAGAGGAAATCCACTGCGAATTAAGAATGTTCGTTTTTGTTCTTCAGAGGGAGACGATTTTTCAGCTTTACCAATGCAGGAACGCTAAATAGGTGTTTGATTTTTATGAACAAATCTGTTCACTAATAAAAAAACTGACTCCAATCCCGAACACTGAACATGCGGTGCAAATAGCTAACAGAAGTTTATAATGACCCCGTGCAGGGCTATTAAATGGCTTTCAGCTCATTGAAAAATTATTTTAATTAGCGTGTTGGATTCTCATCCTGATGCAAGTAGAGCTCAGCGGGGGCATTAACATAATGTGGTGCGAGATTTAAATTAATTTGGAAGTGTTTGCATATGTCGTGTTGCCTGATTAATTGGGATGTCTAGAGAAAGCTGGGGATGGAGCAAGAATATGATCTGATGTTTTCCAAATAATCAGTTCTAACCAGCTACCAGCATTCTAGTGGGTTTCATACATTTTTGGCATCTGCACAAAGGAAATTTGTGTTGTTTGCATTTGGTGCAAAATGATGTAATAATTTGTTAATTAAACTTATGTTGTGTTAAATTATTCACTTAGAAGCTTAAAGAAGTATGTAATGGGGAACTTCATCATTAGCAATCAAAAATATGGGCATTGTCATTTTAAGCGTTTATATCTCTTTCGAGCAAAATAAGGCCGTGGAAGTGCAACTGTATGACGGTGGTGTACTAGGGCCAAGTTCACAAAAAAGTTTCATGACCGCAAGCATAACTTTCGTAAAATTTTAGCGTTTCTAAACCACCCTAAACTTCTCGTTTCTCCTATAGCTCTTCCCACAATTTGGACATGTCACTTTAGATATGCAGCTGGATTTGTTCTTTAATTTGCGATCCTTGAGGTTCCTAGCCTGATTTTGAGCTGGTGAATCCTACTCGTTGAGTCCTTGTCGATGTTCAATCCTTTTTAAGTTTCGACGAAGCCAGAGAGTATATGACCCATATTCTTCTTATCTTTTCGAAGTTATTAACGAGGAATGTCAGTGCCCTCAATTCAGACCGTTACTCCTCTTTCCGCATGGGTCTTTCAATAATCGACGGTTGGAAGCCGTCCTTCACTCCGGTGTCGATGATATACTCCTTTTCTTCCTAAATCTTCCAGCACTGAGGGGCATGGTGAACAATCGATGGATCATTTCATGGAAAAGCCCATTTTATGTGAATGGAAGTATTTCGAATTTTTAGGAATCGTTCGCTGCGGGTGTATAGGTTTTCGATAGATATCAAAAGAGATTCTCCTTTTCCTCCGTAATGGTCCTTAAATTTAGAAATTGGAGTTCTGCATTGTCCTCTATTTCCGTTGTGAATCTTAGCTTCCGATGTGACTTATTGTTTTTGTTTTGATGAACAATGGTGAAAATGTCATCTACATATCTTGTCCAGATCTTTGGGATCAGGTCCTTGGCATACAGATCATTCTCAATCATATCCATGAATACGTCACTCAAAAAGGGGGATAGGATGCTCCCTATTGCCACTTCCCTGGTTCCTTTGTAGAACTTCCGTTTGAAAGCCAGGGTAGCTTTTCGTCATGCATACCCCCGCAAGTTTCATGAGCATCCCTGTTTATTTTTTTCCACGCCGAGTACGTGGACTTTTTACATAATAGGCACTCCTCCAGATAAAGAAGCGATATCCGGTGTCGTGAATTCCACATCCTTCAGCTTCCTGATGAAGTTCACTCTGAGGGTCTTTCCAGGTTGTAACCTCGAAGTTCTGTAAATTTACTCAACAGCAACTTGACGATAGAGCACGAGGCAGCGGGGTATATGAAGTGACATGTCCAGATTTGAAGAAGAGTTGCACAGTACAAACGAAAAGACTGGTATTGTTACGCTGTCGAGAGCACAAGGGAGAGGCGGAAATGGCCAGTAGCAAGAAAACAAGTGCATATCGCCGAAATTCATGATAAGACGGTACATTATAGAGGGAAAGCATAGCATCACATGGGACAACGTAGAGATCATCGAGGTGTGCAGGAACAGTAGAAAGTTGAACGCCCAAGAGAGCTTAGCGATCTTAAAGGAACCAGAAGGGAACAGATTGAATCATGACATGGGTACCGGGCAGAAAAAGCTTCAACTATGTAAAAGTTAATATTTAAAGACCAGAATTGTATAAAATATCTTAGTTGAGCAGGTGCTCAGGTAGGGCACCACTTGTGCCGGAAATACGTATTTACGAATAAAATTAGCATATCCCGTTTTAGAAGTAACATTAACTCATTTTATCTATTTTGATTCTAGTAGAAAGCGTGTAGCCCCGTCATTTTAAAAAGAAAAATCTAAAATTATAATCGTGTGTATTTAATTAGCTACACTTATGTAGTTACTGAAAAAAATGTTATTATGCTTATTGTGATCCAAGGGAGTTCTTCTGTTCGCCATGTAGGACTTCCAGAAAACCTTGTTGTGTTGTTTGTACTGTCCTACAGCCGGAATTTCGTGCAAAATTGTAAATAATATTTTTTTTTTACTTCTGAAGAGCTGCTTAATCGATTCTTATATTATGCTAACAATTTAATAATGTGCTCACAACAAAATCTTGAGAAACGGTTCTCTGGGGGTTTCGAACAGATGCAACTCCTTAAAAAGAATTGGTATATTACATACTATCCTGTCCTTCCTATTTCAAAGGTCCTGCTTGGTTATCCCATAGTCTTAACTACCTCAAGCTGCGGTTGCCAATAATTATAGCCCCTACCTTGACAATGCTTTCTGATGCTCTCGACATCTTAAGTTGATTTTGCATCAGATGGATTCAAATGATTGAATGGTTCTCTGATGATTTTCTTTCCTAATAATGGTACCAAATTCGAAATTTTTCTGATCATTGGGAATATTAGCAATTCAGAACCAGAGATATACCCCGGTGGAATTGCTGATGTAGAGTACAAGTTCGGGAATTCCGCTGACAAAGAAACTTAGTACCTACCTTAGTAACTTAATAAGAAAAACTGGAAATTCATATAGGCATTTTCTAAATCATTGCCATTCTACGATGAAGTTATTGTTGACATTAAATTTCAAGCTGTCTTGTGTCGTGAAGGTACCTGCGAGCATATTGGGTTCTGTCAATAGCGGAACCCGAATAAGTTATTGGGCTCACAGCATCGAACTATACCGCCTTTCTCAAACAAATAGAAAAGAGAGAGTAACAGTTAAGCTATTAGCTAGCTTCCGCACTGGTACAATTTCTGTAACCTTCCAGTCTAAAAGTAACCATCATTGATGCAGTTATTTAAGACTACAGAGTGAAAATTGAGAGTCCTTCGCCAAGATGCCTCTTTTTCAATTCTTTATAGAGAATAAAGTTTCCAGACAGTCTCGTCTTGCTTATAGTAATTTTTTCCGAACTTTAATTTCATTGTCATTACCCCTAATTCTGCTCAAGCCAAAGCGAAATATAAACATCTATGACACAACCAGAATTCGAATTCGGGCGCGACATCAAGATTTATATATTTAACCAACTCAGTCATCAGTACACGGTGTACCACAATACGGACCCGGACCGGAAGAATCTAAAGCTGCCCTTGAAGAGATAACAAAGGCACTTTATTGTTTGATATACAAATTTGAGACCTGAAGTGCGCAAGAGCTTTTCTTGGGATTCTTGGAGTGAGAAAGAAATTAAACATATAGCATATAAGCAACTTAGAAAAATGAAAATACACTACCAGGCACTAATATGTACATCTACGGTGCCCGATTCAGCTGTGCCTATACCTTCTTCGGTGAAACGGCCGCTGAGAAACAACGCAATGATATTTGGAACCCCTTAAGGTTACAATCGTTTCAATTTTTGTTGCATATATTACATAAACGCATATAAAATCAAAAATTTGGCAAAAAGGAACTGGTCCATCAAAAACAAAAAGCGCTACCTCCCCCATTCTCCCTCCTAAGAAAAATATGGCTCTGCTTAGATCAGTTTAGCACCGAACCAACACATCGTGCCCTAACTAACCAAGTTTTACAGTGGCGATTTATATTATTAAGATTGTACTTAAAGCTATTCGAAGCCAGGATTGTTATAAAATCATCAAGAGTGATTTCAAATTTTGGATGATTAGCCTAAAAAGGAGGGTCTGTAGCCGAAAAACGTGGCATTAGGTTGCTTTCTAACAGCTCCATTTCAATATGAAGGGGATGTGTTCTCAGAACAATGCAGTTACCGCCCTTCCGCCTGTCCAGGTTAAGAATCCATACATGGGAACAATCATTATCTAGAAACCACTTCGGTCATTTTCAATTATTCTGTCAGCCGTAGTAATGTAATCATAGGCTGGCGAGAGTGGATGATTTTAAACGTTGCCAAGCGGTTTACACGATGATAGTGTAAATAGTCGTCAGATATTATCTTCTCACGAGTACTGAATAGATGGTGTTTTAATGTAGGGTGACATGAATTTAATGACATGCCAATTATACTATTATCTCTTTTCTTAAGGAGTCGCCTAGTAAATTTGCAAAGCAAACTTCCACGTCAAAGTAACCGATAAAATACAGGAATGAATGTTACGTACAATTTTTTATCAGTACAGAGTTATCCCAGTCATTCAAATGATGCCTAAACTGACTGCGTAGAGTCTCTCGAATGAGGACGCGAGCAATGGTATTTTGCTCTGCGACTGTACAGGAGAACACAACAGCTCGAACTCCACTCGCACGCTTGGCGAACCCTAGACTCCATAGGAAAGAGACCTTCTAGGGCATTACAGAAACAATCCCTACAGATAGTATTAAAAGGATGCACCTCGGAATTTTATATTGATTATTACCAATGTTATATTCGCAGTCGTCGCCTTTATGATACAAGTCATGTCCATTATCCGCATACGCCAGAGTTAAGGCTTAACGAGCTGTACTTCTTGATAAATTTGGAGAGGGTCATCCAAAACGTAGGACTAGCCTAATCTCGCTTGTGCCAATTCCCCTAGACATGATGCGATAAAAGGAGGAAGCACTTAAATGGTGTAGACCAGAAGAAGTAGTCATTATAACAATAGGAAAATGCATGTACTCAGAATTCTAGAAAATCAAACTAAGGAAAAAAATCAGGCATGTACAGCATGAAAAAAAAAGAAACTGCTGACAAGACCTAAAATGAGAAGGAATAATCAAGAAAAATCAACAATCGATATAATGCGGAAATGATGCAAAAGGGATAACAAAAAACGAGTGCAGAATATATTTATTTTTTTAATCTGTAACCTTGTCCCGTTTGGTAGCAGAAACGGTTCGTGTATATCGTCCGGATGAAGTCGGAAGGCTCTCAAGTCACCATCTAACGTGTTAGGTTATTATCGTTTCAATCGGTCTTTAGGTAATTTCCCATCGACTTCGTTGTTTAGGCCAATGTTAGCCACTAAGTTCTCATCATCGAAAATTACTTTATCATGCCATCAAGATGCCCCTCCCAAGTTTTCCATGGTTGCCAATCTCCTCATTTTGGACATGACCATAAGGTGTTACCCAACTGACCTTCATCTCCTTTATCGTGACACGGCATGCATTGCCTTTGGTAGTCGGGCCGTACGTAGAACTTCAGAGGGCAACAGGGTGAATTGCATTGCAACATATTTTGCACGTGAGATGATCGTCGATGAGTTGAACAAAAAAAATGCAAGTCGTGGCTGACAAAGTAAAGATGGAGGTGCATGATGTAAAAACTTTGAACTGCTGAAGTGCATTCTCTTCGTAAGTTTTTCTTTTAGAAACAATCCTCTGACTATTTACATCATGCTACCGTCATGGCAGATTATAAATTGCCTTCTTTGAACTTGTGAAGCCGAAAATGGAGTCCTATGCCGAATGTAACTTCAGTCCATCAGAAGATCGACATGTGGAAAGTAAAACCCATTCAGCTGTCATCCTTGCAACCTGTGCTATAGTCTCAATAATCTGGCCTAGTGGGTTCTGTTCTTGATTCACACTGTCTTCTTTCTGTGTATGTACAATCCACATATCTCTAGCAGCACATTTTTACATGGTCTCACACGCATCATTGTGATGCGGGCTTTTGGATTTTGTCTTCAGCCCATCCTTAGGTTGGTCGTCCCTCGGTTCGGTTGGCGGGAAGGGAGTTTATGCATAAAAACCCGTATATTGTTACCATAAACCCCTATGCAGGGCTTAGTGCGACAATCACAGCTGAGCTTCAAATCTCCCCATGATTTTTTGAGAAGCTTGCACTCTTCCTCCACTGTTCAATGGCACACAGTTGTAGGGCGCTCCACTTATCGCTTATAGTAGCACAGAGAGAGCATTGGCTTGGAATCAACTTGATTTTGATATATTTAAAATCGCGAAGGCTGACCTAGCGCCGTTAATACTTTGGTCGACATTAATTTGGACGCCGCCGTCACCAGCAACGGCGCTACCTAGATATATAAACTGTTCAGCGACCCAAGCACATCTGCGAGAAATAAATCTTCAGGAAAACATAAAAATGATAATTCTGCTGGGCATGACTTGTAATTCACCAGGTATCGACGCACCAGTGATCAAAAGACCAACTGCGAGAACAAATCTGTACATCATATAGTTGCGAGTATATTAGAAAAGACTATATAACTACATGTTATCAGCAGTATAATCAACATCTATAAGGATTCGCATTATCCTTCATTTCTTCCACCAAAAAAGCGCCAGCATGGCCATACGACCAATCGAGTCGCTATGATTCAGGACATTTCGCGCTCAACTCGGCATCCAACTACAATACCAGGCTCCCCGGTTATCTTTGCAGAAGCAGCAGTTACTTAACGATTTAATGACATATTTTTTGCAAAATACTCCCAGTAATCTTCCCAATAAAATTTATCCCATGAAGCTTAGTCATAATCTCCACTAAATACATTAAATGAACTTTTAAGTAGTCCACTAAGCGGAATTAATTCTCTGTTTGTTTGTAGCATTGCTCGCATAAATCTTAATCCTTGTGGTCTCAAGATTGCAAATAGCTCTAAGTCTTGGTTACATTCATTGTACAAAATCGCGGATGCTTCGAATATTCTTGATATACAACCTTCGTGAATGGAAATGAATTATTAAGCGTGCGAAGAGATAAATTAATGTCCACGGGATATTCAGTTTGATATGAATTTATAGCTTTGAATTGTCCACAGTATGAATGTTTCAAGAAGGTATTAGCATGTTGATGGTCTTTGTTCAATAATAAGAGACAGTGTGACGGCAAATCCGAGATAGTACATTCCAGGTGAAGTAGATTGAAGAGTTAAGTAACCAGAAGCTATTTCGAACCTTTTAATTATTTGAGCGGATCCAACCCTCCTCATTGACTTTTATAAATTTTTTATAATCTTAAAAATAATCCCCAAATTTTCATTGTCAAAATGCCTGAAAACACTCAGATGACAAATTCATTTGGTACTAAAAACGTGTTAAACCGTCTGACAGCGGTCGGAAAACCATTGGCAGTGACTAATTTTACACATTCGCTTGCCTTAGTAATTTCTGGGCTACAAATTGGCCGTCAACATCAACAAGACATAGTAGAACATCAACACCGTCATCACCTCAACTTTTTCATCATCAAGATGCTTGGGTTGACTTGATAGTCTTGTTTGAGCATAGTTTAATGCTCATTTAACACACGCTTACCACTTGTCAAGCTACAAGAATTTCTCACAGATTTATCTCTTTTGAGGCGCGTATTGAAGGAATTCCCATTCCAAATGTGCGGTAGAAGATACTGGAGTAGTGGGTGTATACGCCGGAAACCGTCGCAGATATCGCCCTGTTCGAGATCTGAATTCTGTAAATTTATTATTTTCGCTTAATTGTTGTCTTTATTATGAGAATCGTGGAGTTGCTCACACATTACTCCCAACTTAGTGAAAAGATATTGGTCGTGTTGACTAACTTACAAGTTTGAGTAAAAAATCCTCCACAAGGGACTTTCTCCTCGATCTCATACAAATTTCCAAAGTACTTCGTTCTACTCTACTCCAAACACTAATTTGTTTGAGGGTTAATTCGATGCATCCAAGCCGTGCGCTTACATGGGTAATTAAACAAAAGATTTATTGCTTCACAACCAATAGCACTCCTTGAGAGGCGACCATTCGAAATTAATTAGGAAAATTATGCGGAACAGGAGACCATCAGATTCTGCATCACATTAGGGGTCATTAAATGGAAACTCCAGCACAAATTTTATAAACTTTTAAGAGAATAGTACTCAGGATAAACTGCCAGGATATGCAATTTCAAGAGGCAATCTATATAAAGGAAGAAAACGCTTAATGCAACCCAATAAAGATTGCAAGAGGTTTTTAAAACTCCTGGGTTTGCTGCCGGCTATGGAGCTTCTCACTGAAATGAAAATACAATAGACCTGCCAAGGAGAATCTTGCGGCCGTTACGACAGGAGGTTATATTCTGCTATTAATGAATATTAAAGTTAGTCTAAGGCCATAAATCCTTTTATGATCCTTTTAATAGTGTACTAAAAAAGAGTATCTCTTTGCCCGTCTGGAGTGCGGCTAACTTCTTGGCTGGGGAGCTATCTCAGGGACTAAGGTTTTTTTTTTGACATTTTTGTAGAGTTCTCAAATTGCGATATACACAATACATGCTCCTTACTATTATATAATGAATCCTGAGTGTTTTTAAACTTCAGCAATTACTTTCTTAAGTTCAATTTGCCACTTACTTGAAACTGGAGCCTTTAAATTTTTTCTTGTGTTGGTTTTCTATTTTCAGTGTGGGCTGAAACTGGTGATTTTCGTGATACAACGCATAGTTCTATGACAGCTGTAGCAAATAGTCTGGATCATACACAGTTGGGATTTCAGTCATCTTCAATACGAAGTCGGAGTAGAGATCGAAAAAATGATGGTAAGTGTGAACTTCTTTTAGTTACTTTCGGGTCTGTATCGCCAATCTTTAGACATATTCTTCAGAATATAGCTAGGCCTTGTAAATAGTGTTTTGTGGAATGAAAGAGACCTGGGGTCTCATCCAGCCGATGATGGACCGTACCAACTGTGTGGAAAATATCTTTTGAGTCAGGATCTGAAAATATGTAGATTTAATTTTTTTAACAGTTAGCTAGTTTTGGTTATATTTATTTATAAAATTAATTAACCATCAGGTTCCCCAGTTTTCCCCAGATTCTAGTTTTTGAAGGTTTTGTATAAAACAAAACCTTATTAAAATCGGTTTACTGTCCGTCTGTCTGTTTTTTTTCTGAAGAGGTGGAAATTTTCATAAGATGCGGGCCTGGCAACGCCAGTGTATGGGTATTTTACCCATTGCGACCATACCCAACACCCCCAGCCCCGCGGAAATACCATAAAGTATCACATCCCGGAGAGCAGTTAGCTCACTTTAGTTTGTCCACCTTTCTTCTCTACGCAACGTACATAACCGCGTTTTTCTCATCTTTTCGTTCTGGATAGATGTGATTATGTCGCACACCAATTTTCCTCACATGCTACCATACTCGGTAGCAGATTTTCTGGTAGGAGCGCCTATCCTAGAGTCTCCTCTAGGTTCTTCTTTTCATCCACACATATTAGACAGTGGAAGAATACGCGCTCAGGATCCTCTGGGGCTTCATAACGGCTTAGATAATCGGGTAAGGTGTCCACTTTAAACCTGTGCAGGCGGGACTTAACGCCCCATGAGAAACTGGGTAATATTATAGTTGACCTCACCGTGTCGTCTCTTCTCTTGATGGCAGGGATGGGCCTGTGAGTCCAATGCATTTGTCATTGATTTACAGATCTCTCTTACACCGTTCTTTGTCTGCGATAAAGGTCAGATGGGCTTCGTATTGTATGTGCTCGTTATCTCATATGCCAAGATTTCAATCATGAGATGACGAGCGTTGCATCATCTGAGCCAGTCCTAAGGGCAGAGCACATCCTTTGAGCTAGCCTTCATTAGATTGCACTCAATTTACGAGCGTTAGCTGAAATCTGCAATGCCTTTCCCCAAACTGGGGCTGCATGGAACAAGGTCATGACTCTTCTACATTCGGCATAATTCTTGCCAAGACCACACTTACAGTAGATGCTTTGTTGCAAACATACTACACGTGTTGCCTATAAGTCAGATTTCCGTCTACCCTCTCTCCTAAATATTTGATGGCCGGATTGGAAGTGATGATATGATTTTCAGTTTGAATGCTGGCATACGGTGCTTGGTGAAGAGGAAAGCTTCCGTTTCTCCCTCCGCAAGTGTTCGACTGGAACTTTTTAACCAACCCTTAACAGCACTGATTGCTTCACCTGAGTATAACTCAGCATCTTCTAGATGCTTTGCGATCACAACCAGTGCAATGTCATCGGCGTAACCCACAACAGTGGATTCCTACGGAAGGGGAAGATGAAGTACTTTAGTGTACATGATGTTCCACAGTAGTGGGCCCAATACGGAGCCCTGTGGGACATCCGCGGAGACGACCTACCCCTGTCAACGGTGTAATGCCAAAACCTCCTTTCTGCTAAATAACTGTCGACAATAGCAACGAGATAAGCGGGAATACAAATCTTTGCCAACGATTTCCACATTAGATTCCAATTGGCCGAATTGAATGGATTCTTCACGTGCACGCACGTCAAAACCGTGCAATATTTACTACCCTTTCTGTGAATCGCATCCCCGGCCGAGTCAGCAACCAATTTGATGGCATCAATGGTTAATCTAGCTTTACTGCCGATCTGGCTGCAAAATGAGCTGAGAGTAATCTATTATCCTCAGCGGAACATTGTCGCGAAATTATTTTATTTTTAACTTAAACTTTTAAAAGAAATTCTTCAAAGTTGTTCGGAATATGACTAATGTAATTCCAAATTTGATTCAATGCCAAATAATTCTTCTGGCTTTAAATGTGATTTCCCTCTTAAAGCCGTCCCTCTTGCTTCGTTGGTTGGTGAGCTTGAGAGCTTTGCGGACTTCTTTATATCAGTTCTCTTTTTGCCCCTGATAGATTCTACCTACCGTAATCTGAGCCGCTCTTCTGGCTCGATGGTAAGTTGATTGAAGGCTGGTCAGTTTACTATTCCCTCTGTAGTTTGGTCTTCTACTGGGTAATGAGCACCTCCTAAACGTGGATGTGTCACATGCTTTGGCCGTGCTTGATTAGGTTGATCTGAACACACCTCTATGAAGGTCTGCTCATGTAAAGCTTTTGCAGACTAGCCTGAAAAAGCCTCTCTGCCCTGAAGGTTCACACATAGCTCAGAGAAGATTACCTGGTGTAGTGTTCGTTGACGCACCAGGACATACCACGGGTCAGTGCAGAACAAACAAAGGTTAGATCTACAACCGAGCCACGTCTTCTTTCCGAAAGATGTTTGCATCATATTCGTCGGCCAGATATACCCAACTACGCAAAAGCTTCTAATAAACTGCGCTCCTTCGCCTAACCAAAGCCACTGGTTGTCTGACTTGCACTGCATTGTAGGGCTTGTTGACCACATGCTCATATCACCGCTCCACCAGCCGAATACGCGACCGTGACGGGATTACATACGGTTCACTTATGATGGGAATTTCCATTTGAGATTCGCACGTGGTCTGCTCAATCAAGTTATAAGCGATCCTGCAATGATTGAAGTTTATTTGAATAAACCCCATTTTCTCATTGCGATCAGCTCCTTTCTAAATTCCGGGCATTCCATTTATCTAGCCTATGGCTATAATATAGACTATGATATTTTCATGTTCAAGGGAAATCACACTATTATTGATGAAGTATAGTAGATCAAATCTAAGACTTTGAATTTCAGTATCAGTAGTACATACATTATGCGCTAGATACAAATGGAATAAATGTTCCCCGAAATGTTTTTATATAAGAAATACACAAAACCTTTCATACTTGAAGTGTCCAGCTTCCGGTTTCCCGACCTGTTCACGATAAGATTGTGTAATTTCTCTCTCTTTCACCATGAACCTTTAGCGATGTAGTATCGCGTACTGCACTCTTCGATTATAACCGCATACTTTAGATAGGGACGGACTCGGAGTTCCTATAAAGTGTCATATCCGGTGAAAAACATGAGCCACATGCTGCTCGAAGGATTGTTTCATTTTGGTCAGCTCGGTTGATCAAAGTTAGGGGTTAGCCTTACCAAATTCAAGTGCGCCTTCCAACTTAGCACGCTACTGATCGCAACCGCTGCTTACGGGTTTCAAAATAACTTCATGGGCACCAACTTAGATATTAATAGTATAACTTCTCCGGCAAACTATATAAGATCATTTTAATCCATCATTTGATAAGTTAGATTAGATGAGTAAATTGGTCCAAATTATTGCATTCCATGACTGCAAACACTGCTAGTTCCTCCACGAATCCGGTCGCTGCTATTTCCGTCGATGAGACCAATTTGATTCTATCAAAGTGTTGAAAAAAGTGGGCTAGCAGCCATTAGGTATAAACAAGTTAGAATTGAAGGTCAACTGCATGAAAGTCCTCCCTACGTCTGACGTGCACGAGTTCTGAATCTGGCATTGAAATCGCCTACTAGAATCTTTTTTAGTTTATTTTCGGTGAATTTGAAAAGGTTTGTAAGTTCTAGTGGAAGGACTGATTAGAGGTAGATAGAGACAAGTAGGCGAAGATGAAGATTAAATCTACCAAAGTGGTTTTGGTGATTAATATGAGAGAATACTAGCTTCCCTTCAATGAAGAATAGGTTAGCATTGGCAACACCTCCATAATTGCCACCAATTGGTTTGTGAATTGTGCTGTAACTTGAAATATCAACGCAAGTTTTGAAGTTGATAATGCTGAAAGTGTAATCACATCTGTTAGTGTGTTAAGAACTCCTGGAAATTGAAATTATTGATGTGTCCTTGTAGAGAGAGTTTTGACCATAATATCAAGTCCTTTTAAAATCAAATATATAATTTAACTACTAACTAATTGAAAAGTAAGTACTCGCTTTGTGCTCTGCTTGAAATTCCCGAAAGAGTCCTTGATTCATAAAGTGTGTTATCTACATTCAGTCATCATTATCATCAACAGTGCAACAACCGGTATCCGATCTAGACCTGGAAGGAAGGAAGGAACTCCAGACATCTCAGTTTTGAGCCGAAGTCCACCAATTCGATATCCCTAAAAGCTGTCTGACGTCCTGACCTACGTCATCGTTCCATCTCAGGCAGGGTCTGCCTAGTCATCTTTTTCTACCACAGATTGCCCTTATAGACTTTTCGGATTAAGTGACCCGCCCACCGTAACCTATTGAGCCACAACTTGACGGTCATGGTATTGCTCATAAATTTCGTCGACATATAGGCTACGGAATGGACCATCCTCATGTAGAGGGCCAGAAATTCTTCGGAGTATTCTTCTCTCGAACGCGGCCAAGAGTTCGCATTTTTTTTGTTAAGAATCCAGGTCTCCGAGGAATACATAAGGACTGGCAGGATCATTGTCTTGTACAGTAAGAGCTTTGACCCTATGGTGAGACGTTTCGAGCGGAACAGTTTTTGTAAGCTGAAATAGGTTCTGTTGGCAGCCAGCAACCGTGCGTGGATTTCATCATCATAGCTGTTATCGGTTGTGATTTTCGACCCTAGATAGGAGAAATTTTGAACGGTCTCAAAGTTGTAGCCTCCTATCTTTATTCTTCACGTTTGACCAGTGCGGTTTGTTGTTGTTGGTAGGTTGGTTTTTGGTCGGGTTTTCGGTTAAGGTCAACCTAGCCAGTCTTATCAATGTAGTTGGGATATCGAATTCATTCAGTCATAGTTCCTCACAATAAGAACTGTTTGATGGTAGAATGGCTATATCAGCTAGTAAGCCTCAGGACATGCTTGAATAATCGTATTCGAGGTTGCAATTCTTCTTCGATTTTGAGTGGGAGTAGACTTTTCATTACCGCGACAAAGTTAATGAAACTTAAACTGGTAAAATGGGAATACACACAAGTCAACGTTTAAGGATGTAGGGTCCATGCCGTTACAATGAAATGCAAATTTCATGAAATTGTGCGGACGAATAGAATTCGATTGTTTTGAGTGATGAAATCAGAGGCCAAACAAAAGTCATTTCAGCCACTCAAAGGCAAATGCATTTAGAAATCCGATAAAGTTGCAGAAACAGTATTGGAAGAGTGGAGATGGAGGTTGTTGCTTGATTACATATATATAAGATTATTGAAAATTGTAAGACGCGGACAGAACTCAAATAGGAAAATCAGGGCGAAAAGAGGAAAATGGGGGTTGTAGGTGGGGATGAGCTGCGACACTTCCCCAAGGACGTTGTGGTAAGCTAGTATGATACGGGCATATCCAAATTATCACAGCACCTACAAAAATACTACATTGACCGAAAAAGCCACAAAGAAAAAAAACAATATTTTTGTATTTAAAGAAAATAGTAAACTTATTTTTGGGATTATCCTTATATTCATATTCATCCAATTAATAATTAGGCCCACCTTTGCCAGATTTACTTGTGCCTCCATTGTTGGTTTTTCCACACCAATTTCCTTGACTGCAGTCGATTTTCCGTGTAGAATCAATACGATCGAAAGGTGCATCATTTATCATTGACATTTACGGCTTTAGTTATCGCTTCCTTTCAACTTTACCGCTGCGGGAAAATACTCCTTATCGCTGCTTCATTGAAATTGATTATGTACGACATTCACTTATCCCAGACGATTAGAAATAAATCCACTGCGCGTCTTATTTGTTTACAATTGACGCGACTATTATCAACATCAAACCAGTTAACCACACATTGCCGTGATAATGTTCAAGGAGTCTTCTCATTTCCAGGCTCCCCAAAAAGGCCATAATTGAAATTTGGTCGTGGTGCGGTTCTAAAAGAGTTGCCGCCCGCTTGCTTGCATTTTTTATCATATTCAAAGGCAAATCAGGCGGTTTACGTATGTTGATTGCTTTTTACTGGTAGAAACATTCACGGATGAATTAAACAAACAAAAAATCACCAGAAATTATGATCGATTGGCCTAGCTGTCTTGCAATTTATCGTGATTAATCGATTCGGTAGTCTTTGAAAATGTCCGACACTCCATATTACCGCGGTCCTATCGAAAATTGTTCGCCATGCGATATCTTGTAATTGCAAAAAGATTCCGATTATTTTTACTGGTGTGCAGTTAACGACCATTATGACGGTCGTATAGAGCAACAACAAAGCACTCAAATCGTTCACTGGAGCAGCGTAAACAGAGCACAATTATTCTGCCAATAAAAGTAAAAAAAATCGTAATAAGGTGTCATTGTTGTGCACCGCGCTCCATTTCATACCGTGTCATAAATTGCGGGCGGTTTTCTCTTCCGTATCTGTCGATATCAAAGGCAAACAGAATAGAAGCAATTTCGTATTAGTGAGAGATAACAGGATTTACGCTCTTCAATTAGTCAGTGGGACGTTGCTTTATTGCCGCAACTTCACCGTATTGGTTGTCGTCTGTGAACATTTTGACAGGGGGTAGTTGACAAAGAAGTCGATACTATAGATAAGATACTCGCATACATATTTTTGCATATGGAAGCCAGATTGAAAGAAGTATGGCCGAATAGATTGCCGCTCGGCATGGATCTCATCGGCACGTATCTTCGAACGTCATTCTTGCATAATTAAGTATTATCTACGGATTTGATTAGTAGCTAATGTGCGTATATTTTGATTTTATATACGTGGAGCAGCCAAATATAAAAAGAGGGTCTTTTTTTGCCTGGGAGTGATATGTTTTCAAGATAATTTTTTACTATGTCTGCATAGCTTCCTTGCGTCCATTTCTCCCACTGTTCAACAAATTTCCCGTCTTCGCTATAATAAAAAGTAGCTCTAACCAATTGTGTACAAAAGGATGAACCTTCTCATAGCTATTACATGGCGACTATTCTTTTAAACATTTTCCTCTTCTTAGAAAAACTCTTACGAATTCTACTTGTGCAAATAAATTACTGAGAGAGATATGTACATCAAGATTTAACATATCTCCCATCCCTCTTGACAATGAATAGTAAGCAACGGAAGTAGTCACCTTTCGCCAGCTTCTTCTAGTGCCAACTAAATGAGATTAAAATGCATACATGTTGCAGCATCCATATCTACAAGAGAGGGGAAAGAGGGTGATTTCATCGGCCGGCGAGGTTTCTGGGAGCCCGGAACGGATATTTTAATTGTTAGCTTTCTTCTCGAATTTTCGGCATAGTATTCCTAATTTCATTTTTTCTCAACTGTCCTGGTGTTGATTTTTGCACTGCCAAAGTCACCCTTTGTGAACTCTACCAGAATCTCACTTTACCTCTGAGGTTACCAAATGCGCAAATGTTTTCCAACATATTTTTTGTTTTTTAGTTTTTTTAAGTTCATAAGAGCAGGTTGTTTTTTAACTGGAAATACCAATATAATGACTATTAGATATATGAGAATCAATCTAAGTTAGCTTTGTTGACATATCAGATAAGCGTAATACGATGGTGAGACGTTCTTTTCCATGGAAAATGGGCCAGTACTAGTGGGCAGGACTATATTCTGTTTAGTATCTTTCGAGATGTCAGCTGTAACATTCTAACTGATTTAAGACATGCCTTGCAACCTTCTAGGCATAGCAGTAGATATTCATTGGCTTGCGTGCGCTGAGTATGCTCAGCAACAGATCCGTTGGAAATACAACTTCAGCAACACGGAGGAGCATGTGATGCGGGTTTCTTGTCCCTCATAAATAAGTGCTCTTCAAATTGCGGTGGCGCGCAGAGGTAGGCAGCCTCCCTTTCATAGATGAAATCGCCTCGAGGAAAGGAGGCAGGACGAAGCCTCTAGTTATCTCTCTGGTGTTGGCTCGTCCATTGAATGATTTGAAGCAAATAAAATGGCTTGTTAAACAGCTTATAGGCTCAATATGGGGTCTTATTTATATTATCAATTCACTTGTACCAACAGAGTTGTTTGTCTGGATTAATTACAGGCATCCTTATGTTCCACTGACGCAACAATTTTATTCCGCTTTGAGATTTTACCCTTAAAAAGTGAAATGTGAAATGACCATTTTCATCAAAACAAATTGAAGGATTATACACTTTTAAGGTTTTATATAAAACAAAACCTTATTAAAATCGCTTTACTGTCTGCGCATATTTAAGACTGAATGTCAATATCACGCCAAAGGATATTCTCACATTATATATGCATTTATTACGTGCTAGGTACTAACGGGACAAATGTCACTCAAAAGTTTTTATAAAAGAAAGCCACAAACCTTTCATACCTGAAGCGTTCAGCTTCCAGTTTTACGACTTGTTATATATTAAATAAGCCTGCTAAGTTCCAAAAAGATCAGTTAAGTAGTTTCCAAGTAATTTTGGTCACCGGTCTCAAACATGCCATTTGCAGAAAAACGTGTTCAGGTGGTTTTCGGTCCAGATTCTTCTTTTTAAATGATTATATCTCTGCCAATTTCATACGGATCGACTTGAAATTTTAAAGACGTATTCTCAAATAGTAATACTTAAAAAATGCATTAAAGAAATCGATTTTTACAAAGCCACAGGTCAGATTAACCCCTTAAGGTCAATGTAGAATTACGTCACTTTTAAGTATGACCCTTGGAGGAGTATTTGCGTGCTGCCTGCCATCGCAAAGATAATAGCTAAAATAATCCTGGAACGCATCAAAGAACATCTCGTAAGCTTGATGGCAGAAAGAAGGCTGGCTTCCGCTCCGAATCCTGCTGAATTGACCACATCAACATCCTACGGATCATTGGGAATAGTACGCATAGTTTGAATCTTCGCTTCACCTGCGCTTCGTCGATTTTGAGAAAGCTTTTGAAAACGCGAAAATTGAGTGCATCTGAAGTGCTCTACAGAGAAGGGGCATTCTGAAAGAACCAATAGCTATTATCAGGTCGATATATGATGACGCAAAATATTACGTGCTACAACGAGGTAAAATCTCAAAGAAATGTGAGCTCTGAAGTGTTGTCCGCCAGGATTGCATCCTCTCACCGATATTATGTATTTCTTCTTATTATGTGTGACGTTCTTCATAATGCCTTGTCTGGAGGACGGGGGGAAGTTCAGGGGATGATTACATCTTCCTCAAATACTTCAGCTAAGATGATGACATCTGTTTGCCCTCTTCTTGGGTCAATTGAATAATCAAATGGCTCTGAATTTGGAAAAAGAGGGAGGCAGAGTTGGACTGAAGCTAAACACCAACAAAACCAAGCTTCTCAATCTGATGGGTCATCGTAGTCTCCCTATTTGCAATTTGCATATTTAGGAAGTGTCGTTTCCGCCGACGATGGCACGGAACTGGAAGTTACGCGTTGCATTAATAGCGCTAGATCCACTTTTGTTGCCTTGTCTAAAATCTGGAAATATATTTGTCTCAACATTAAGATCAAGCTGAAACTCGGAAAGCGGAAGTGGAAGTGGGCTCTCCCAAGACAACCAAGGAGTGGGTCGCTTGAAGGGCACTTGGAGGAGAACAATATAGAAGAAATGCGGGCACCTCGGTAAATCATAGGGAAACTGAAGCATATTTCGGATGACCACAAATGAAGACGCATAGTCTTATACCCCAAGGAGTAAATGGCAACCATAAAATAATAGGTATAACTAAAATATATAAATTTCTGGGAATAAGTCCTTGGTCTGCAGCTGAAATTTTCACATCCCACTGTAAAATTTTGAATCATATCATAAATTATTAATCGGCGCAGCCATTTGTGACGATTGGGATTCGAACACAGAGCAGCAAAATTGAGAGGCTGACATTCTACGCCATCAACCATCGCGCTGTCAAAAGGAAAACTTTGTCCATCTATAACTCTGTTAATAATAGTAGGATTTCCGTATAACTTTCCAGAATTTGAGGGGACTTCTGATAAATTTTTGAAATATAATGATTTATTGTATGTACAATTTAGGCCCTAAAATGGCACCTGTTGTCTGTAAAGAGTTTTGCAAACCAAATATTTCTGCAAAATTTGGTAACAATAGACTCAACCGCATCTGAGTAAATTGGATGCGGCAGGCAGACATTGATAAGATGATAAGATTTGGTTGTACTAAAAACCTAGACAAAACCCTAACAAAGTAGATACTCATTTTGTTGGACTTCCTATTTCAGCTTGCGTCTTTTATTATTTCATAGCAATTGCATCTCAATATTTATGTCAACTTGCGCAGAAGACTGTCTACATGCATGAAAAATCAAGAATTCGAGAAATTCTTTTGACATCTGGGTCACTCCTTAGTCATTGGCTAAAAAGTAGAGAGGAAACAGGAATTGAATCAAAATAGAAGAGCAACTCGTTGGCAATTTGTTGTAAAAAGGATTCAAAAATAGAAAACCAATGAAATATAATCCTCCTTTAATTCGAGATAAAATTTTGAATCTAAAAATGCAATCACGAACTCCATATCCACAAAAAAAAAGTAGAACAAGTGACAGCATGAAATATCTTGAAGTGATTTATATATTTATATGTATTTTGCCAATCAGGTGGTTAAATCCATCTCGAAGACTTTCGGATCCGCCGAAGACAATTGTTGAATTGCAACGTCTAACATACCACACGACAATCTTATCGCTCATCTGAGGCTATTTATAATTTCTAATATAATTAAAACTATGCAGCCATTTACGCTTCACATGTCTCTTTCCTTCTGATTGGAAATTCCCATCTGGTCATATCCCAGGTAACTTATCTTAAAATTAGTCCGCAAGCTTACAAGTCTGTTCACAGATTAGAAATTAATTAATCAGTGCAAACAACTACAAGCAACACAGGAGAAGCCGAAAGCATTGACACCAGAAACTTTCGATTTTGCAGAAATTGCCAAAACGTTTGTATTACGCTGGGACCCAAATTTTTGACTGTGTTTTCTTTGCAATCAATCTGCCACGTATTTTATCTACAATCTGTATTTTTCTATGGTCCGGTAGCCGATAAAGTAACGCAAATATAATTGATTATCTGAAGCGGGTCTATGATTTTATTGCTAATCGAAATGAATCCCATCCCCATGAAATTCATGGAGCATAGCGAACGGTAGATGTAATCTTAAAAGGCCCCGAAAGTCATGACATCATTAACGCTAATCCCTAAATCACTCATTTTTGAAGTTTTCGATAACCGGGACGGCTTGAGTGTTTTGTTGTAGGCGATTGTTTATGCAGGTATTTATAATTACGTTAAGAAAATTGATGAAATAAAACTGCTGATTACTCACATGCGGTTATGTCGTGATTTTCCATTTGGATCCTGGAACCATCAAATTTAAATTAGGATTTGTACGAATTTTGTTCAGCTGGCTTTGATTAGAGATGCTAAGTTGGGAATCGGAGTATGTGCCCTCTAAATGAAGTACTCAATTTGCAGTCTTTGGTTCCATTTATTTAAAGCACTGCAATGAGAGCAGTTCATAGGCTAATTCTATTAGCACTATGGGTAACATCGGACATGGGGCACAGAGCATTGGAAGAGTTACTGACAGATTATTATATTATGGTTTGGTAGAAGATATAAAGTTACCCTGAAACGTAGAGAGAACTTGGAAGTTCCAGAGGATTGCATGGCGAGATATACGAAATTCTTCTACACCGATGGCTCAAAAACAGAACCGGGTTCTGGAGCCAGAGTGTACTTCTGAAATAAAAAACAGAATTAGGCTTTTCCTTTGGGATAATATACAACGGGTTTTCAAGCTGAAGTATATGCGATCCTTAGAGCGATAAACTGGGTGATTGACGAGCGGTTGAACGGCAGGGAACCTGTGATAGCCAAACTGTACTGAGGGCATTGAGTAGTCCTTTGATTACCATGAGAATCGTTCAGGAATGCATAAGCCGTTTGAGCACTATCTCTAAATTCAATACGGTGGAACTACTCTGGGTATCTGGTCCTTGTGGTGTAAAGGGAAATGAAATCTCAAATGCTAAAGAAGGGTCAATCTCCCCCATGCCGGGACCGGAACCAGCCAATGGAATGCCAGTAATATTGGCTAAGACTGTCTTCATCAACTCGGTACAATCTTCCCATAATGATAAGTGGCAGAGCTGCTTGACACACTAAATTTCCCCTATCAGAACCAAACATGCATACCGCAAAGTGTATCCTGTAGAAAAGCAGGAAGACTTGCAAGAGTGTTATAGGCATTCTGGCAGACCATAATTCACTAGCTGAACATCATTCAAGATAAGGAAGCGGGTACCATCACATCCACTAACGGAAATCATGCGAATCCGGGATAGTCCGTTAGACGGGAGAGTCGAGTACAATGGGCCACCACTGTCTGAGTGCTCAGAGGCTATAGCTTCTCTCCACAGGAATATGCTCACAAGAGATCGTTGCTCCTAACGAGTCATGATACTGAAGCTGTCAAAAGCTTAGGGAGGCGCAAGTCCTAATTCCCGAAACTCTTAGAGCTTCTATTATATCTACTTAATAATGCACCAACAAAGTCTTCGAACAAAAATCATAATTGATATTAGTTGAAAAATATCTGTAGATTCTCCTCCAAAATTTCAATTGCTTACTCCTTATTCTCATTCATTTTCTCAGAAAGTATAATTTGATTAGGCAGCGGCCTCGGTGATCGAAACTTTCCATCCCTGCGGGAAAATGAGTACGCAATTCGTAAGCAAAAGCGAGTCATTGTCACGGAATTATCTTCCTCAAGGCCGATGTCAGCGCTTGTTTTGTCTCCCACATCTAGAAGACAACTTTCAAATCTACCACTTATCGTGTTGTGGTTGGACTAATTACAAGATGTTCGTTGCCAGTTAGCTGAAACCTAACTGATTTTATGGAAGACACTATGTTCGAACAGTGTGCCACCAATGACATGGCAGTGGAAATTACAGAACAACAGAAACCTTCCACTATTGTCGTTACCAACCATCCTATAATCCAATCATAAACCGTTGACGGAAGCAAAAGATTGTTATCAAAAGATCAGTTTTATTTCAAGGCTTGGTAGCCATTTCCGAAGCATAAGGGAAGTGAAGTTATGTATGTAGCTTGCGTACAATTCTCTTCAAAACAGAGGTATGAAAAGTTTTATGGATGTTTTAGCAATGATGCCTGGGTACACCATTGTTCCGTTGTTTTAATTCTTTTAACTTTGACCTACTATATCTTTAATAATAGTGGAATTTTCACCAAACTTTTTAGCATGAAGCTATTAAGGCCTATATTATTGGGTTTTATAAACTCAACGGCGGTTCGCAGCTAATCTAATATAATAATAAACTTTTATTAACTTTATTTTAACTGATAGCGTCTAGCTGCCATGCGCAGGCATTACCATGATTTAGTTCCGGTTTAACGATTGGGTAGTTTTTAAGAATCGATCCTTGAAATAAGTGACCCCCTTTTAACACCTGCACTGCCATCGTTTATATTTGATACCAAAACGGATTGCAGAAAGTACTAATTTAGACGTTTCATTTGATACCATACTTGAATATATTCGGTAAAAAAAATCACTCCACTTTTGCATGTGATATACAGACAGGCATTAAACCGATTTTAATAAGGTTCTGTCACATTTGGGACACCGTTTATAATAAATATTAGTTGAGGGACATATTGTTAGCATTGATAATGCGTTCTAAGCTATCACATAATTGGGATCCGCCTGACTCAGCTCCATAAAAAATTGCTAAAGCACTGATGACTACAATTGCGAGAATTCTGAGGAAGATGGGAAAGTGCTTGTACAAAAATTTTGTGCAAGAGGGGCTATTTTCTCAGCCCAAAAGTTAATATTGTCCGAGAAAAAAAAAATTTAAATGAAAAAATCCAGCGCCAGGGACCGTATTTTAGTGACATGTAAAGAATTCATCGGTGGGGGCCGTACTGAAATATTTTTAGTGACTTGCAAACACAGCTAATTTGCTTCTATCTAAGTTTATAGGGGCGTGCACATTGCTCAACTGTTGGATAGCTGGTATCATGTTACCGATTCAAAATGGGAGGCCATAGTCAAGCGAAAGCAATTTGCTCCTATTCGCCTAAGCCAATGGCGAAACTCTTTTGATGGACTCCTTTCGCGCAAATTTGCCTCATAGTGTATATTAGCCCAAAAAGAACCACTTATTATTGGAATCCCTCCGTGGTCTCTCTAAGTTCCAAGAAGTTCAGCGTATATGAATGCCTTAACGTGATCTTATTGGCTCAACATCCTTGCCATGTCTTGGAATTCATCTCTCATTACCTTTTTAAATAATGCAATTACCTTGTCCCGTACGAATGGGTAGCAATGGTCATAGTTCTTTCTGTTTGCTGAACTGCGTGACTTCTTTTATTTTCCTCCTGCACAAACTTTTATTTGATTGTCAAATGGCAGCCGTAATAACTCAGAGTCGTCTGTATTGACAAGTATGGGGTCATGATTTTCAGCAAAGTTATCGATTGATATTTTAATGCGGGGTGACAAATGAAGCCATCGGATAATTGTCAACATGCGCGTTACAGTTCTCCGTTTCGAGTAGTTGCCAGAATACGTCTTTCGCTTCCAGGGATCTACGTTTCTACATAAGCGGTAAACAAATGGATCATCTGGTCAGCTAGGGTGAACGAACCACTAAAATTTTCTGACGCTATTAAGGGAGCTTTTAGAGATGTCAATGTCAATAATGTTATATGGTTACTACTCATAGGAGATTTCTAGCTCATCCAGATTCTATAGAATTAACAGGTAACAAATTAACTGGTAAACCCAAGAAACTCCCAAAACCGTAAATAAAAGTATAGAGAACAGCAAGTTGTTTGAACTCTCTGGTTGAAAGGATTGAGATAATAGTGGGAACTCGAAATAATCGTCTTTCCATAATCCAACGACGGAGCGATGGAGTTGGGTTAGTTTCGAATTCGGCTAGTTATGAATATTTATGTCCGTCGTTTTGCTATCCTGCTGGTGTGAGCATTTAATGTTTAATTAAGTGTGATGATAATGAAACTGAAGCAAAGTTTTATTGAATACTGGGATTGTGTGAATACTTTATGCTCTACAAAGAAGTGAACAGAAAACATGCATATTCCATTTATAGATGCAAGCACTGCACTAACTTCAAAATTCCACTGAATCAAATGCGCAAATAATGTTGGCTGTGTACCATTGAAAACAAGAGATAAATATTTTATCTGACATATCTGAAAGGGGTTGCGCTAAATAGGAATACGAAATAAACATACTTTAAAGATACTCAATACCATTTGATTTATCAAACATAGTGTTAAAACATCTGGAAATCTTACTATTTATTCCATATTTTTATAAAAACAATTTGTAAAAATAGACATGTTCACCTTCAATCTGGTCTGATTATTCTCTGCATTCTTTGATTTAAGTTTGCTCTTGCCTCTAATCTGGAATTTAACTCTATTGTCTAGAGTATCTTTTTGGTTTCAGCATCACTTACTTTTCAATCAAAAGGAATTAAGCTTATGAAAGCGATAAGCGTTCTAATATCTGCCGCTATAAAAACGTTCATTTTCATATAATCAAAACAAAATCACGGTAATATGGCTTTAATTTCTCATATTTGCTAGTCAATTAAGTGAACAAATCTTGCTAATCCCGCATTTAATACTTTGGGCACACAGGATTTAATAATATCCTCAGATTAGATCTTGGATTAAATCGGCTTCAAACAATTGTTATCGATAACAATTACCTACTTGCGATCACGGCATTATCTTTCGAAAATATAATAAAAAAGCCGATTTTAAATTTAAGTTGATTTATTGGTCCAAAAGTTGGAATTTGAGTGAATATTGAAAATTTTTATGACAGATAACCTTGATACAACATCTAGGGCCATTTATTGATTGATTTTTAAGAGAATTCAATCTAGAAATTACGTTAAATTACCTTTATTCCAGATAAAATCTTTTCCAATATTTCAGGTACTCGATCAATAAATGAAACCACAATAAAAACAGAAAATGCATCAAGTCTGGGGGGACACGACGAAACAATTGTGTCAACGGACGATTCAAAGAATGATAAGAAAACAAAGCGACAGCGACGTCAAAGAACACACTTCACATCGCAACAATTACAGGAGTTAGAACATACATTTAGTCGAAATAGGTATCCTGATATGTCGACGAGGGAAGAGATTGCTATGTGGACGAATCTAACGGAAGCACGTGTTAGGGTGAGCTTTGTTCATTGATTTTATTAAATTAATTAAATCCATTGTTCACCTCTTCACAAAATGTTCTTCATATCTGAAGGATACATGCTAGTAATTCCAAATATATATTATTAAGATTTGAGGTTACTAAAAATTTCCCAAACTCGCGGGATTGAGCAAAAATAGAAATGGTTGGTAAGCTTTTTATCAGACCAAATTTAGTTCAAAATGCTATGATGGATAGTTTTAAGGATATCTTTTAATCATGTTGTCTACCATCCATCAAAGGATTTTGTCATTTTAATAAGAAACTGATTCAGTCGAATCTATGCTGCTTGTGGTACAAGAAACATGCCCTATATTCTCTACCAAGTATTGCTGTGATATTCAGAATAAATTGCAGACGAGACCAAATTAGATTAACTATAAAATCAAACCGCATATGACAGTGATTGAGATTCTATTTGCTTGAAAAATGGCAATATATATCATTCAATTAAGGAAACGATGTATTTTGCTGCAAGAAAACCTCAACCAGATTTTCAAATCAAGCAATTTTCCTAAGCTGAAACAGGCTCTGTTAGCTGTCAACAAAAATATAAATTTTGCATGGGTTTCGTCATCATAGCTATTGTCGGATCGTCCCTGGATAAACGAAATTTTTTAACGATTTCAAATTTTTAGTCCTCATTCGTTGTTATTTTCAGTTGATGAGTGCTATTGGATACTATTGTTGTTTGTGTTTGGTGCTGGCTACTAACTAGCTTTTGTCCCCACAATTCCATCCTTATTTCTATATTCTAAGGAAATTTACTGCCTGAGTCAAACTTTGGCCAAACCAACTTAATTTTGGTAGCATCACATCCGCTCTATAGCGACGAATATACCTATTATAAGCAGTTCTATTGTGTCCGTAAAGCTGGGTGGTTAGAGCACAAGACTGTCGTACAGAAGGTCGCGGTTCAAATCTCACTAGCGATAGTGGAATTTGTATCGTTATTTGACATCGGATACCAATCGAACCATGAAGAGTACTTAAGTCAAATCACGATAATAATATCGGGCGAGCGCAATCCTGACCACATTGCAGCAGTGCTCCGTTACGATCTTGAATGAAGTGGTCTAACACACTTCGAGGCCCTGATTCAATTGGATTGTTGCGCCAGCGGTAATTATTATTATTCTAAGAAACCCAAGTAAAATTAGTAAATTAGGACGCAGCCCCTTTCTCTTTCTCAGCAAGTTCTCATTTTAGATTCTCAACATCCTTCCCGAATAAACAAGGTTTAGTTATATAAGTTATCTACACGCCGAGAACAGGGTTTACTTGTTTGACTCATACCGCAAGCGTAGACTTTCTGAAAAACGCTTTCCTTGCTCGTCAAAAGTAAATCGGTCGGAGAAATGTCTTCAGCTGTGTTGAAGTTTAGGCTTTAATAAATCTGTCAAGCATCGTGACTTATACGAAAAGTTAAGAAACTGCTTATCCCAAATTGATTAAGGATAATGTATTAATTGCACTGCTTACTCTAATTTGTTAATATAGAGATCCTCATGTTTCTTTTGACTCCTGAAATAGAAATATGTGAAAAAAATTAGAAATTTTTGGGGTAATATTTTCGGAACTTTATCGCCGACGGGACACCATCAACACCTCAGCTAGGATGATCAAACAGTCAGTGGATTACTCTAGTCTAAACAAAAACTTGTATTTATAAGCCCGCAAATCACACCTTCATATAAGAGACAAGGATTCGCATACTCCAGATAAGCTTGTCCACAAGTGTATATTCCCGAGATAAAATGAAAGAGGAATTTGCCTGATTTTACCTACCAAAACCTTTCCAAAATATGAAGAAGTTCGCAAAAAATGCGGAACTTAAAATATTGGTACCGTATCTTAATGTGGCCTAAATTTGGGAAAATGAATACTGTAGAATTCTACCCGCTCACTTGCACCAAATTCGTCTTTCTTCGTCGTCTTTGCTTGGTGGATCAAACGGATTTTAGATCGGCCTCTAGCTTGTACATGTTCGTATATCAGAAAGCCGAAGCTGCACAGTTGGCCTGTTAGGGTAAATTAGACCATAAATGCTACCTACTATTTAAAAAAAAATCTTTCTCCGCTCAATTGAAGAGGTACGCCGGCCTAGAAAGTCTTATTTCCTCCGACGGCGCTGCCAAACTTGATGTCGCTGAAGGTATCAACAGCGCTAAGTTCGTCTTCTCTGTTTTATACTAAATCTGGGAGTAAGAAGGATCCACGTTCTGTGATTTAGAGTTTTTCTTCTTCTTCTCACCACGGTGGTAGTGGTGCCCCGACAGTATTAGATTTCTAAAAGAGAGGCAAAGAAAAAAGACATTGGCTCTATTCACAGAATCGAAAAATTGTTTTCAGGTCGTTGGAAGATTTTCGATGCACCTAGTAGAGTTATAAATTCCGAAAAATTTCGAAATGGAACAGGGAAATGCAATAAACATAAGATAAAAGATAAGCAGGAGAGTTTCTCCAAAGTCCAGCTTGGAACGAACAGGCGGTTTTCTGCCCCGGATTTCCACCTACCGATTATATTAGCACTCTATGGATTGTCATAGGAAAAAGCTGAAACGCTGGATAATGTTGAATGAGCTCCAACAATTTTAAAAGCATTGGCAAAAGTTTCTGGAACGCTCTGCGCAAAAATAATGTTCCAAAAAGCTCAAAATTGCAACCAGAGCGACGTCCGGTGGCGTCCGGCGGACCCTTGTCCGGTGCTTTTTTGCTTTGCACGAAAATTACCATTTTCGAGTCGGGCGTCAATCCAAGATTCTTAACCGTTACATTTGAATTTAGAATCGTCTCGCTGATGAAGACTGGGTGCAGGGTCGGGATTCTTTTTAGTCAAGTTGACTGCCTCGATTTGATCTCCATCCTTCTCTGGCGCCTTTACGTCTCATAGAGCAGGGAGTGTTCTCACAGATAACCCCTGAATATTCACAAGAGGTAGCCAGAATGAATTTTGCTACTTCGCCTAGCATAACTGCCCATCTTACGGTATTGAAGGTATCTTTGACATCAAGCATGACGAACAGCACTACTCGTAGAAATCGACGGCTGTATTCCTCCACTTTTTCTCGAATTTGCTCTGCAACCCACTATTTGCAGTCTTCTGCTGCTGTTCATATCTGTCTATAGAAAGGAATGCGATCCAAGAGCCCTTACGATTCCATCAACCCGTTTTTCATGCTTTTACGAAAGTTTTTCTAGAGGAAGGCGGCAGGTTGCATGCAATTTATAACTATCGCGCATTTTCTCTTCAGCTCTGGCAAGGACAGTCTACTAGTGCATGCAAAGCCGACTGCGTAGTTTCAACGATTTTTTTCTTGGCTTCTTTCCTTGACAGGAGCGGTACGGAGTACTGGAGTTCTCATTGATTAAGAATCGCTTAATGATTAATGGGACTGTTAGTATTGAAGCCGATCAATCTAATAAGCCTTGATGGGTAGTTTCCTATGTCGGTGTTAAATCGCTTTTTCGGGTCGCTCCTCATCATATCTAGACTATCCCATGCGTTCAACGTATGAGCCTTATTTACATTTCGCACTGGTTCCAACCTGTCTGCTTTTACTGAATGTCCCTCTTCGATAATGTACAGAACGACTGCTGACCTCGCCGTGTTAGCTTAGCGTCTTCCACCTTATCCCGTTTTTTTTTTGGCATGCTCTTAAAATCTCGTCGTGAAGAGTCGTTTGGTTCGTCCTATATAGACTTACTTTGTCGCAGTGAGTACAGTTTGTTCTATATAAGACGCGTATTTCCTTTTTTAATGGGTCCTTTCCATTGCCTACTCGTCGACATCAGTACACTTATCCAGTTGTCGCATCAGTCGTACTTAGTTCGTTGAACAACGTTGTATGTTGGCTCCTTCATACTCGTTCTTGTTTCCGCCTATTTAATTTGCATATTTGCAGAAAAACTCACATTCTTGTCAAAACCTGCCTTGATTAGGGGATATATGCAGAGCCTGTATACCATAGAATTATACATCGTCATTTTCTGCGTTATGGTATGTGCTGAAGTCGTTGTTATCGTTCGCTGGCTAGCTGTTAGTTTCTTATAAACTTATAAGTACTAATTTGCGGAAATAAACATTTTACATATCATACAGTCGGCTTTGTAAGGAGCGTTATAAGAAATGTTACTCGTCTTTGAACGAAAATCCAAATTTCGGTCACTGGCCAGAATTACAATTAATCGGTATTTGTTGTCTGGAGACTTCTGCTTGAACTGCTCAACAGAGAGTACAAATAAAGCACTTGGTACGACAGTGTTGACGTGGGGCACAATTATATATTTAAACTCAGGATACAATACAATATCATATAAAATGCGGCGCATTTTATTGTACGAATCGTAGTCGATGTGCGATAATAACTTCCCAACTTCCATCTAAATCTTATGAAATAGAGTCTAGGTCCGCATAACATTTAATGAGCAATGTTAAATTGAATGGTTACAATCTGCATTTTTGTACTTTAGTTCTTGGCGAAGTATGCGGGTTTTATGGAAATGACCAAAAAATACGACTACTAACCTAAAGTGCAAATTGTAATGAAGTCGAATTATCCAAAGACTACCTCCTGCTTTCGTTCGCTACCTAACAAGTGTATTAGAATAAAACCAATTGACTTCCTTTTGCCTTTGAATCGCTAGTTTGTTACCCCATAAAAGGATTGTTATCTGCAGTTTACTTGCAACTAGCAATGAAAAGATTTGGAAATTGAAAACTACGTTTACCCACATGATCACTGTAATTGAAAATCGAACTATGTGATGACCACTTTGAGATTAGTACTATGGAAGCCATCAACTAGTGCACCGAAAAAATGCAATTCGAATAACCTAACGAGAAAACCTCTAAACTCGCTACCAAAACACTGCCAATGGTCAACACCTTCTACTGGAATGTTAGCCTGTATCATTTCCGCTCCTTTATTGGTTTCAGCCATATCGTAACACAACCAGCACACACTCGAGTCTAGCATGGATACAGACTCCCTGTAGAACATTCCTGACATATGCATACATATGCCATCTAACGCAGGACATCTCACCATATGCATATCTACACAGCATGTCTAATATCGATGGAAGTTCGATATTGGCGAGAAAAAAGATGAAAATTGAAAACTGTTTGACCATTTCGTGTTATGCCACCCATAATCTTATTGACATTTACATTGTTTGCACTTTTTTGCGTTGAACATGGCGAAACATAGCAGAAACTACGCCATGGTACACTCTACTCCAGTATCCTTGCTAGACGACTACTTGCCAAGCAGGCCCTTGACTGGAACATTCCAATGGATTCTACAGCAATATGCGAAATGGTGTTGAGTTACGAGTGATTTATTGAAATCCTGCAGATTGAGTCGTTTTTAAAAAGACAGGGCAATGATGATGGTATCCACGTAGGAGTGAAGGAGTAGTGTCTGTGAACGTTGCATGAGAAGACCATAATTGAAAATAATGGCCAATCCTATTTGATTTTAATGAATAGACTCGGAGTTAATCTCAGGCTTATACGAAAGGGATGGTGGCACGGTGCTTCATGTAATAGTGACTAATGCCAGTTTATTGTTTTTCTTCGGAGGAGCATGGTAGACGTCGTGTTGTTAGAATTGCTATTCTGGTAAATGATTACTACTGAGGGATGACTTAGGAGAAAGTGTTATTCAATATAAGAAAGGGGAATGGTTGCATTTAAGAATTAAATTGCATTAATGGAGAGACGAGAAATTTATACGTAATTTGATTTTGTCTACAACTGGTACAACTGAATGGAACTTTTGAAGTAATTCTCCATTTATATGGGTAACTCCTTTTGTTAGTCGAAAATTTGATTCAAAATTTGAAAGAGTACTTTGATTTCACGAGTTCTCTCTCCCTAGTCATTGCAAAGTCAAACGATCAATCCATGATTCCACAGGTAACTTAAAATTTTCGAATATTCAATTCTACGGAAATGATCAGTTATTCAGCCTAATATATGTATATAGTAATATTCCTTTAGTTTTAAAAGTCAGAACATAAAGTACGACACCCACGAATATGCACTTCCACAAAACACATTCTATTAAAATACCATGGTAATTGTAATAAAATTTTTCTGGAAACCCCAAGATGCAGAGGGAATCTTTGCTCATAAAAAGCGAATTATATCACGAGGGGGTGAATTTAATGACGTTTCACATAAATTCTTTTGGTACACCACTAAACTCACCCTCGTTTCTCACTCTTCTATCGCTTAAACGCATTTTACTTTCATGACCCCTCGAAATACGATGCTAATGTTGTAATCATTGTATCATTTGCGTTTGGAAGAAACTTAAAGTCGATTACCCCGTCTTGCATATATAATTCAAAGTTATATTACCCTTTTGCATTTCGTTCAATGCAGACAGCCCCTGGATTGTGTGATTTTAATACGAATTTAGCTTCAACCCTCCGACGATCAAGTTCTATTTTGAATGTTTCGCTGCTGCTATTTTCTCTCCATTTGTTTAATGAAACGTATAACAAAAGGAATAAAAGGTATATGTGACAAATGGGCAAGGAAACATATTTCGGTTCTGTTGTTGGAGGATAATGAAGCATGGAGCAATATTTGTCATCGCGTCATTACAAAATGTAACACATGTTACTATCTCGGTTACGATTTATAGTGGTTAGATTGAAAATCTACCCGATATGACGACCTTTTTCTTGCTCTTGACTTTTCCTTTTGAAACTTATAGTCCCATTATTTGAGGGGGGCTTAGAACGACCTACTTCAAATTAGCTAAGTTGCATCAAAGCTGTTGTTATAAATAGTTATGGTTCATCGTTTGTACTTGCGATAACATTTGTCAAATAAGAACTACACGGTTTTCAGATTACTTACTGATTGAATATTTGAATTTTCAAGAGAAACCATTCCGAGTAATGAAGCACAATTTCTTTTGTTTACAAAAACAAGCAAGTAAGCAAATAGTGCATGCGGATCATCGAAAACCAGTAGAAAGAGTCGAAGCATCTCACCAGTGGAAGTGCCAGTTCACGAGCTACTCTGTACTTACCAAATTTTAATATCTCTGTGGTAATAAATGCCTAGGAACCAGGATTTCCGTTAATAACCGCCCCTTAGTGGTTCTCTAGCTTATCAACGACAAATCCATCCAATCGACTCCTGAAACTTACTTATTAACTTTCCTCAAAGATCCTCACTTTCAACTTTCCGCAAAAGCTCCAGAATTTTACTCTGGGAAACGGAAATCTTAGTTGACAAATGAAACTGTAAATTTTTTTTCCGCTTTCAAGTAACCCATTTGTGATTGCGACCAACATATTGATCACTTGCAATTTTGCAAGTCCGATGTTCGGTTCGTATGGTAACCACAGCATTTCCTTTGATCAGATGGTTTACATAATTACCTCCTCTTAAAGTAACTTGTCGCTTTCATTCTACCAGTTGTGGCTTCATAATTTCTGGTAAACTTATTCCTCTTCTTCGACATCGTAAAACACCAGCGACAGAATTTCAGGTATTCTTTGGGATTTATTTTGCCAGCGTCTGCACATACTTATGTCAATCATCACATCACAGAGTTTTTATAATATACTACTTTTCATATTTGTACTGTAATTCTTACTGCAATAATAAGAAACAAAATTGGTGAGCACCACGTTCTATCAAAGCCATCAGGGCATAGCTTTTTAGGCACAATTTAGCCTTATTTAGCGCATCTTTACGTAGTCCTACAAATTAAAAATATAATACAGTTTCTAATGTGCGCTAGTCACACATTTAGTGCAAACTGTGTACAACTATACCTGTACCTACCAAAGCCACTCTGACCAAGCCATTTTCATTTTCAATCCCTGAACACTGTGAGAGGTAGAACGCACCAACTAGAAAATAAACCATAGTCCCTTTGTTCTTTTGAAACTAGAAAGAGTTTATTAAAGAAAAGTCGAACTGAGTATTGAGCGTCATCAAAAAGGAGAACTCATCTTTGTTAAATACAAGCCAAGGAGAGTTGCCAAAGTTTTACTACTACAGCAAAACATGCTATGCTATAGTATAATTCAGGTCAGTAAGTATAATCCTGCGTCCTCGTGGTGACACCTGCGCAATCTACTTATGCGGACTAGTTTATCGTATCAAGCGTCCCTCACAACAAAGAACCATAAAAAAAACCTTATGCATGTGGCGCACAGAAACCATTCTATCGTCGAGAAAAGAAGAACACATGTGCATCTCTTGAGAGCATATGCGGCTCTTATACAAACCTCCAGCTAGCCAATACCTTGTCCACATGTAATGCTGCTATCAGCCACTGTTGGAAATAGGATGGATAGATGCTCCCATTATGGAGAAGATCAGCTTCAGTATTTATTACAGTCGTCATCCGAAACGCAACTACCTCGGTTCAGATTTTTTAATCAGGCTATGCACTGTGCCCATGGGAGTCACCGGAATAGCTGCATCGTCATCGTCCATTTTCTATGGTAGATCCTATCCCTATCTGTGATTTTTTGAGAAGATTGAATTGGCTTCAATGCCTACCCAAGTATGGCATTAAAATTATGCTTAAAACAGCAAGATGGGGAAAAGGCCTCAATCAGACAAAAAGTTGGCATTCATAGTTTGCAGAACATAAAAAATGGGGAGGGATTAGAAACTATCCAATTAGTAGCATCTCAAGAAATGGTCCTTAGTTAAGGTACTCAAAAAGAGAAACTATAGGCTGGATCGCTTCCAATCAGATTGATCATGTGTGAATTGAATGTTATCATCTTTCGGGCCCGATGAACGCAAGAGCATATAGAGGGATCATCGTCTCATTGCCATGAAATTACGACCCAGGCTTCACAGCTTCAAAAAACAAAATAAAACATCACCTATTCGTGATTTTCTGCCCTAATTACGAAAATTTGCTTAGTGCCATCTACAAGATTTTCTCTATCATCTGTTATACATCCAGAATATCATTAGCCCATATTAGAGAGCCTTGACTCCAGATAAATCAGCAAGCAAAGAAACACACCTAAAAAGAGTATACTACTTTTTCATTGATTTCAGTGTCGCCTATAATAGCGTAGCCAGGATGAAACTTTACATCGGCATGACAGAATTTAACAACCCAAACGAAATAATTAAAGTGAGTAGGGTGACCTCTATATGGGCTACAACCAGGATACCCACTATAGTATGTACTCATTAAGCTCACCCAATCGCGGACCTGTGTTGATGATATTGATGTGATATATATAAACGAACCTGCTTTAAAGGACCCTTTCGTCCAAATTGACATGATGGCACAACAACTGAAACATCAATGAGTAGCGGCAAGGTGTGAGGGTAGATTATATTTAGGGAGCTGTAACTTCTGTTAAGCTAGTTCATTCTTTTGCCATGCGTCAAGTATTCTTCGCAGTGTTTTTCTTTGGTAATCTGGGTAATGAGTAAACAAAATTGAAAACTCTTAGATACTTTCGAGAAAAGCATTCTCCAGGAAATCTTCCGCCTCTAGAAGAGTATGGACGATTCCGAAACCTGTGTAACGACAAAATCCTTGAGTGATCTCATGACTGTATAATCATGAATTTCTCCAAACTTTACAGGTTGCGCTAGATGGGTCACTTGATCCAAATGGACGAGGAACAGCCTACTCGCTAAATCTATAAGAAGAATGTTTACTGCAAGAGAGGATGGAGTAGACCCTGCTTCTTGTGGGGTCATAATGTATGTCGATTGATAATAATATGTGGGGGTGACGACCGTGTAATTGGTGATGATGATGAGCATGACTCGACAAATTTAAGCGGAGAAAGAAGCAGCTAGCGCTGACAAAATTTCACTTCCGTATTCATCTCCCTGAAAAGGTTATGAACACGGAAGACGGTTGGCTTTTTTGAAAAACAAAGCGATTAACCATGGGCGCTTTCATAGTATTTCAGAGCTTCGCGTTTTGATTACTCTTTTTATATGCGGCATCATACCGTCAAGAATGGTCGTACCGAATTTTACTCTATAGATTCTACGATTCTTTATCCTTCAGTAAATCAAGAACAATTTCTATATCGTTGTGACTTTTCCGCAGCTATGTGACTGTGAAGTGACCATTTGTAATTGGAACTCATTCAGGGCTGGCAAGAAATAGCCGTCACTCTGTCGGATGTATATGATAATTCCAAACTGGCTAAGTAAACTTCCGGCATCATGACAGTAAACAAAGAACTTGTCTTCAAAAAAGTAATTCAGGAAAAAGTATTATATTTCCATCAAAATAGAATATATTAAATCATAAGTGAATTTCATTCTTTTCCTGAATCGTGGATGCTAATAATTCAACTGTTTTGTTTGGTAGGTCCAAATCACTTGCTTGGTCATTCATTCACAGTTGACTAAAATATTGAGGAATTAATGACTCCTCACACCGAAATAGAATCTCGGAAGAATTTGAGGTCCAATATCTGCCTAGATTACATCTTATCATCGATACTATCACTTTTTTCTATTAAAGACGTTTTCTACGCTACCTTATCTGGAGGACGCGGAAGTGTTCAATGGACCACGATATTTTTCTTCGACTACCCTAATGACATCTGTTTGCTCTCTCACCGGTTCATGGACTTCGGCGAAATGGCATTGGATTACGATTTGATTGCAAATCTGACAATCAACACCAACATCAAGCTACGATTATTTCGTGCTAATGTTGTTTCTGTATTTCAATATGATATTAGAACATGAAAACATTACTGCTCAAAAGCTCCAAGCCTTGGTCAATGCTTGTCTGTGTCGTGTTATCGGGGTACGCCGATCTGATAGAATTTCGAGCGAAGAGCTTTATGGACACATAGTGGATAGGCCACAGATTAAGGAAGAGACCCAACTCCACTGCCATCCAGTGGATAGAGTCCTCTATTCCAAGATGGCTGACGAGTGAGTCGTCACCGAAACACATGGCGCAAAAATATGGAGGAGGAATGCAAGCGTCTTAGGAAGTTCAGAAAACCATTAGGGATGGTACGTATTGGTGGTTGGCGCGCACAATGCCTTATTTAAACATGAAAAGCGGCAATATAGCATATTGACATTAGAGCAAGATCTCTCTGATTCTACAAACATTTCCACATTGATTTTATCGAAAGTTCTATTGATAACGACTTTCACAGTCCATTGAAGAGTGAAAACCATTGAAAACTGGGACCGGGAATATTTCATTGGGTGAAATAGGTTCTATTGCTGAAGGAATATGATGATCTTTGTTCATATGCTATTTTCTCTGGCCAATCTTATAATCAGGGAGGCTTCCAGCTCCTTGAATGCATTATTTGCTATTCATCCATTTCCTGCGTTGCTGCAGCAATTTGCCAAAGGATCCGCCTTTCGAAGGCATGCAGTTAGCAAATTAGCTTGTATATCCGTAATATAGCGCAGATTTTATTAATCTACTCTCTATTCTACTCTCTCATCATTTCGTCAATATTATTGATATCTTTTGTTAGGTTTACCAGGTTTGCTGTTTCTACGAAACAGCCATGTACTGAACAGAGTCTACGAAAATTTGGTGGATATCAATGTTGAATTGCTAATATTTCTCAAGTAGCTCTGGCTGAGCTTAGTTCTAAAGCCTACTTTTGCCTAGTTTTGCGGTTCCAACTTATAAATTGCGTCCCTGAAGTAAGAACCTGAAAGGGCTGAAAAATACGCTTCCACAGCTGTCATGGCCTCATCATTTCATGAAAAACGCTTTTCACGCATGAATTTTTAAGGTCTGGAAATAGATCGAAATAGCTAGGGGCTAAAACTGGTGAATAGGGTAGATGCTCCAACAATTCGAACTTGAATTCATGGATTTTAGCCGTTGTCAAAATGCTCTTGTGACACGGTGCATTGTCCTGATGAAAAAGATTTCTTTCTCAGGATTTTTTTTTCTTCAGTTGGTCTAAAAACTTACAACAATATTCAGGATTTATTGTTTTGCAAGTAATTCACAAATAAAATTCCTTTCGCATTCCAGAAAACTGATGCTAAAACCTTCTTGACCAATTTCAGGACACGAACGCGTTTCGGAGCCGAAGAACCAGGTTCACTCCACTCTTTGTCTCTGGTTTTGATTCAAGATCATGAACATAGACCCAAGTCTAATTCATAGTCATGGATCGACCCACAAAATCTACTTTATCCTTTCGAAAACGCTCTAAATGTTGCTGTTCCATTGTTAGCGAATGCGGCACCTATTGTGCACACAGCTTTCTGAAAACCAATACTTCAGTCAAAATATTGCTCACACTGCCAATGAGTTGCCTGGGGCTCTAGTAAATTTCTTGCAGTCACTCGACAATTTTCAAATACGATATCCTGTATTTTTTCTACGATTTCTAGTGGTGTTGCTGTTTTTGGATGTCTTTGACGTGGATCACCTTCAAGGGTTGTACGGCCACGTTTAAATTCAGCAACCCATCTTTTTTTTGTACTAATTGAATGCGAAGAGTAGCCACTTTCAGGTAGCTTAAGTACTGAGGAAGAGAGTAAGTAGCTCTCGAAATACGTATTTACTAACTATTAAAATATATTGTAGTAGGAGCAAGCTACCTAGTTTTATTTTTATAGAAAAAAAAAAGTCAAACCATCATCATCATCATCATCAACGGCGCAACAACCGGTATCCGGTCTAGGCCTGCCTTAATAAGGAACTCCAGACATCGCGGTTTTGCGCCGAGGTCCACCAATTCGATATCCCTAAAAGCTGTCTGGCGTCCTGACCCACGCCCTCCCTCCATCTTAGGCAGGGTCTGCCTCGTCTTCTTTTTCTACCATAGATATTGCCCTTATAGACTTTCCGGGTGGGATCATCCTCATCCATACGGATTAAGTGACCCGCCCACCGTAACCTATTTTATCCACAACCGGACGGTCATGGTATCGCTCATAGATTTCGTCATTGTGTAGGCTACGGAATCGTCCATCCTCATGTAGGGGGCCAAAAATCTTCGGAGGATTCTCCTCTCGAACGCGGCCAAAAGTTCGCAATTTTTCTTGCTAAGAACCCAACATTCCGAGGAATACATGAGGACTGGCAAGATCATAGTCTTGTACAGTAAGAGCTTTGACCCTATGGTGAGACGTTTCGAGCGGAACAGTCTTTGTAAGCTGAAATAGGCTCTGTTGGCTGACAACAACCGTGCGCGGATTTCATCATCGTAGTTGTTATCGGTTGTGATGAACCATGAACCATAACCAAGCAAAAAGGAAACTACAGTCATAGTCCTTGTAAAAACGGAAAGGTACACTTTGTAAAGTACTTCTTTTAAACCAAAGTAAAATATGATTAAAATATGGCGGGACGCGTTGCAACACTGTCTTTGTACGAGCCCGCTCCTTTGATTTGCTTTTCTTCAAATATGAAGTCTTGCCCACAGAACAGCATTTCTATTGTGGTTTAATAAATATGTAGTAGACATCAGGTCCCGAAAGGTAGACATTATTAACTTCAAAAATATTTCTTTTACCATTTTCTTTGTAAATTTCTAAAAAATGGGAGCGAATTTTCATTTAAAAAGATATGGAGATGAAACCGATTTTAGAACTTACTTAGATTTCATATAGGTTCGTCCTTCTGAATAGTTTTATAGTTTTGGTTGGGTATATTTAGAGGACATATTACACTTTATGTATTTTTTCGAAGTCCCTCACTCACGCACTAGCTAATATATAGTGAAGTTGTTTTCAGAAACATCTAATTGATATTTCTCACACATATTCATATTCTTAAAAAATTAAATGACGAATGTTTCACGATATTGTTATGCCGAGGACTTAATATAGGGCAAAAACCGCTCACTAGGAGTAAAGACATTCAAATATCCATTGGTAGTTTCTCCTATCTTCTACCTAAAATGACAAAGATGAGCTGATACCAATTGGACGTATACGTTTCGATAAAGGCTTTGGTGTGGCCGAGAAAATTCATACAGTTTGACCGGATTATTTATTGAATCACAGAAAGGGTTTACATTCAATTTTAAAATATTTTTTTATTCAATATATTTCGTGAGGGTCTTTCCATTAATTAAGTTGCAATTCAAACGCCCCTGTCAGCATCATATCTTCAATCAGCTAGAAAATCGTCCTTGACCTGAAGCATATTAACTGTTTTCCCGTAATGCGCCGTTGATTGAACTACACTTCATTCACTTCATCTCTATAGAGTATAGTTCGCCTATTTTCCTCATTCATTTTCTTCTATGCTCGTTTTGTTCATGATTGCCGACATTCGATTTCTCTTCAATTTTCCACATGATCAGAAAAAAACTTATCAGTTCAGTTCATCGCATTTGCTCCCAGTTTGGCAGGAAAAAGAACCATCTGAAATACGTCCAGGACGTTACTTGGCACAGTATATCCTAGTGTGGTTTCAATCTAGCGATAGATCCCAGATACGTCAGGTTACCTGACACACACACACATATATATATCCTGTATCATACAATTTTCCTCCAAAAATGAAAATACTTTCCGCCCTTCCCACCTGAGCTCGGATCGCTGGCGCAATTCTTTTCCAATTTTCCGCAACAAAAGAGTCATCGATCTTTTGCCTGTCATTTTTCCGTTTCATTACGTCGCCGAAGTGATAAAAAGTGCTGATAGCCACGACACGGACGGGAATCATCGAATGGAAATCGTCCTTCGATAGCCATGACATTCGTTCGCCTCTCCCATTTCCACCAGAGCGAGCGGATGAATCGAATTGAATGTGATGGAAGTAGTAGACTGAGGAGAAAGGAAAAATTAGAATGGGAAAACGCATCCTAGCAGGAGGACTTTAAAGCATGGAGCAATTCATTTCTGTTTCGTTCCACGGTGACAAGTTGAAGAAGAAACACTTTATCGGTAGGTCGAGCAGTAACAACAGGGTTTAGAGGCACAACGAGCCGTGACTGGATGTTTGCATAATCAGTGTGGAAATTTGTGTAGCACTTTCAAAAAATCTTGGATAAGAAGTGTTACTAAAATGGAGAGGTCTAACGAGAAAATTATAACTAGCACCGTAGATAATTCTCAGTACCTGCAAGAGCTCTTGAAGGAGGTGGAGCATCATCTTGGCCTTGTTAATTAGGAATTGTTATTTGTTTCAAAGTAGAAAGGTTCTTTGGTTAGAATCAGTTTTAAATTCCCCCTCGATCATAAATTGATTGCAAATTTCGTGTTTGTTCAATGAAATCTCAAAGCCAATAAAGTCTGATCAGGAATCCATCCCACTAACGATTTTGTTTCTGTTTTTATAAAAAATGAATAACGGCCACAGCCATGCCATTTTTCACCTGACATAATCCCATTTCGACATATTTACGGTTGAAATTTTGCAGATTGTAAACAAAGGCAAAACCGAATGATATGTGTATTCCTGGTTAGTGACCGGCTAGCACCTAAGTGTTCCGGTGGGTATTGGACATTCGGCAATATAACACAAAACTCCCAACACCGACCACTCACGTGAATCCTTTCGCGCGAAACGAGAGCAATAAATGTTTTCAGGATGTTCAAGTACGTGGCCATAGGTCACAAACAATTCACCTCCAACCCCGGGATCCTTGCTGCCTTTTAATATGTGTGTGCAATTTCAATGTGTGTTTTGTAGTTTCATGAATTGTTTGCACTCGTACGAAAGTTGGTGCATGAACGAATGGTACAATGAGAATGCTCAGCCCCAACACCGTCTGCTGCAGATGGAAAATTATTGGCTGGCCGTAATTTCACCAGCAATTCTCCACTAAATGTCCCGCGAATTGTGGCATTTCCAACGTGTACTTATATGATATGATAGTGCCACACGGTGCACGGACAATATGCAAGGATACGTGCAGCACCATACGTGCATTTTGAGGTTTCCGAATTTACAATATCTGGACAAGTGGCGAATGTTTATGGGAAGCTTGGCGAGCCAGGGGAAGGTAAAACATATCAGAATGGAGGATTTGGTATTGTCAATGCATTTTATCCATTTTAGTCAGCAGCTGTATTGACTGTTCGATGCTATTTGAAACCATTGAAAATGTTTACGATATGCTGCGGGGCGGTTTACAACCTGTAAATACGATTTATTGGTTCTCTCTCGGGACTCTGTACAACTGGAATTTGGTAACTGTCTACACATGAAAATCTATAGTTTAAAGCAATGCAATTTGGAAAGTGTGTCTATAAATTACACACAAGTGCAAAGTAGTTTCAAGTTTCAAGGTATATGTTCGACATGAAGCCTGTGGAATATTCGTAGTTGTTGCTGAATTTTTTTATTATTGGGCGGATACCTGCGGAGCTTAACTTGTATTAGTTTGCCATGACTGCTACAATTTCAGCTATTTCACCAGCTTCCTGTTATGCCGTGTTCTAATGGCAAATTCTTTTGCAGCACGATCTTAGGAAAAAGATAATTTCAAAGAAATAAACACAATCCGTGGAAAACATCATTTCATTATGCCAGATTCAATGAACGTAGAGACTGACTTTTTACTACACTAAGGAAGGGGTTAGTCAGCGTTACCTAGCTATATATGTAAACATGAGCCAACTTCTTTGTAGATACAGATTTATAAGAAGCTACCCCGCAAATCAACATAGGAAGTGTGGCAACTGCGTAAGTTCCTAGAATTTTATTTTTGACCTTTCTAATAGTCCATCTCTGATTCTAAGCAATGATTCCAACATTGTTCCAACGATAGTTGGTAGTCCTCCGAGGTTAACCTGTTTCACCTCTTGTACGCCCCCAAAGTGGAGCTGCTTCTGTACCTTTGGAAGTAAGAAAACGTCGCAAAGGTCATATTGGGTATGAAGGGAGGACCTAGTACCGCTGGAATGCCTTCTACCAGTAAAAGGACTTGCACCACTTAAGAGAAATGCTCTCAGACGCTACAGAACGTCACCAAAGAACTATGCTATACCCACTGTTTGGTCAACAGGAACGTATTCACCTCATTTATGGTGGCGCTGCGGCTATGGAAGTCGCGATACTTACATATCTTGTCTTTCGTTGGCCGCTCCCCACCGATTTAAAGAAGCACGTCTTCAACATACATATGCATCCTTACACCACCATGGTTTTCAAGAGTGTTTTTTGCCAAATTTATATTTTAGCTGTTTATTGAAGCAAATATCACATTCCATTCGTAATTCAGTTATGCTTTCCTCCCGTCTTTGGTGGCCGAGTGCAACGCTTATTCTTGAAACCAGCTGACCAGATATGTTTCCATATCCTATCTTCCGGCATTAAAACAAGGCATGCGAATCTCACAAGGCAACATGGTCGATCTTCACGAAAATTGCCGGCTTGTTAAAAAAAACAAATTCTTCAATCGGACAGTGTAATGTCAATGAAAAAAGTCTGTGAAATTGCAGGAGTCCATAAACCTTTTATTCTTACTGTTGCAGAACACATCTTTCGGTGTGTGTTTGTTGGACGTCAGAACATTGGGAGGAGCCGTTTATTACTTCGAAGGAAATGTACTGATGATCACTGGCCGTGAAATCTTCCTGAACCTTCCGTCGTTGGACTGCTGGCACTAAGGACTCTGTAGCAAAAGTTACGTTAGGGATAGTGGCCCCGCAACCAGGGCGTCGGCGTCCTGTTTTGTCGTCTCCAAAATCTGTGTGCCTCCAGAGCCTGGTTGAGGAACGCCCCATGCGAATGCTCTGGCGATAAAATCTCCTCAAATTTAAACTTCCGTATTCCTAATCTACCCGTAGATTCGTTCGATGTGAGGTAAGCGCTGAAAAAACTCACTTCCTCACAACGGACCCAAATGAAGCCATCTCTTCGACCATGGGCCCGGACTCGAAGTTAAGCGTATCTCTCACCTAGATGGCAGCAGTGCCAGATATATCGGTATACCACCATGATGAGCAATTTCGGTACTGCTCGTTGCGAAGTAAAAATTCAGCTCTTCTTTCTTGCATCATCTGCCCCATCTGGTCGCTAGCAGTTGGGCTCCTATGCATGTTTGCTTGCAAGATGTGAATTATGGGTTTTTCGCCTTCTCTCTTCTTTGAAGGCGTGCGATCCTTGCTAAGGACACAGCAGTTTACCGACTCACAATTCTTCGCTTTGTGCCCGGATTCGCTACATTTGTAACACAAAGTGCCGCTATCCTGCCCTTTATAAGCCCCTGCTAACCGCCCGTAGGCCCAGCATTTAAAACAACGGGTTGGAATTACCCTTCGTTTTATTTTGCAAATAATCCACTCAATTTTTATTTTACCGCAGGCACAGTGACAATGACCAAGTTTTGTCCCCTGGAGTTGACACACATACCTGAAAGTTGTTCACATCAGGCTAATCCCGTTTCGTCGCTTCCTCCACCTCTGAGACACTCCAGATTCCTTATTTCAAGAGTGCTCCGGGGTTCTAGGATAAAAACCCATTGCTTTCTTGCCTAGAATATTCTGGACAAGCTCGACAATTATATCGCCGCTTCGAGTCCGCCGGATAGATTTACCATCCACCCCCCCGCCTCTTGGTTTGGCTTTGTTGCAAACTTTTCGAAGAACTTCCTCGAAAGGTCTCCCTTTGTTTGGCTTGAGGAGAATCGCCTCTAACCTTGGTTTGCCCCTCTCTTTTCTTTTGGCGTTGATGTTGTCGATTTTTTTATACTTCTTCAGTAACCTTTCCTTCTCTACTCTTGCCTATCGGATTAGGTCCATTCCCTTCTTTGAGATGATTTCCACTTCCTCCTGGTTAGGGGGTTTGTCACCTTTTTTCCCGACAAAGGAATGTCACGTAGCCCAGAGTCTGCCATTTTTTCTGGTGGCCCCTTTTCCGAACTTGAATTCGATGGCTTCTCTCCTTTTTGCCTGCCATTGAAATTGAGTTTTACCAAAATGAAGAAAGGTAGACAGACCTCATGGAAAGTGGTAGGGGAATAATATTGGAAACGAACCAGTTGACAAAAACTGTTGGCCATAGTTGCGGTCTAAAAGATATTTGTTAGCCAGTGGTTGAAAAGAGGAAACAAATTTTATGAATCTTCGATATTGGTTAAAATTTTTTATTCCAGTAACAAAAATATTGTATTTCGTGGACTAACTGGCCTCTTCTGAGAAAGGAACCCACAAACAAAGGAAGAGAAGAGAAATGAACAAATTTGGGACGATTGGTTCCCGAAATACAGTAATTGTATTGATTCAATCAAAAAAATTGGTCAATATCGGAAATTCTCTTCATTGTTGTGGTGCTGAAAATTAACAAGAAGCGGAAAACGAATAAACGAACATTACTGTCGAGATTTACAAAGAAAAGCAAGAAAAAAAGAAGTTGGGAGGATAACAAGTAAGATACATAATTATAAAATATAGCTAGTCTTAGACTAATTTCATTTAAAAAGAGACTCTATAAGAAACACTTTGATCAACGGGCATATTCAAGTTGCTGAAGGAACTATTGTTCTTCAGTTCAGACGTACTAATTGTTTGCAGGACCGACTCGCCGTAAAGTGCCCTTTACCTCTTTTATCTATTATCACAATCACAATGTTGTTAACTTCCCAAAACATCAAAACTTTGTCAACAAAACAAGACCACGTTGTGTTCAGTAAATTTAGAGTTGGATTTACCATAATATATATAAATATATAGTGTGTATACATGTATAGGTGTCTATATACATACTTTTACAATTGTGCAGTCGGCTTGGATTTGGAGCTAGAATAAGCAAAGCAATCCGGAGAATTTGCCATACGTAGAGCGCTCCGGAACGCTAAAAACGCTCGCCCGATTTTTTTCAAAATTTTATAGTGTTCAAGCCCCTTAATGATTCCTAAAACCTCTAGTTTCAACAGCGGTCAGAAGAGGGCCGGGATTTGTTCAATTTTATTGGGTATTGGCAAACCGTCCACCGAGATGAGGTTGTTTCTCTTAATCAATATGAGTTACGTCAGGTTCGCGAGTATTCAGAAGCGAAATGCTGTAGTAAATGAGCATAGAATCCATTTTTTTCCAGCTGAAATTAGACCATATTCCACAAATTTGAACTCCTATCCATTCTCCTATTTTAAAAGTCAGAAGAGTTTGATTTGTGAAATTTTAAAATTTCGTCAATATGCCTTATTTTCTTAGGCATTATCTATCATGTGAGTTTTGGCGATACTGCAGACATGGTCAATTCTGCAAACTTGATCGTGCTGGACCATGAATGATCATTAAAATTAAGTTTGTCAGCTGAATTGCTCTAAGTCCATCTTTGGGAACTTTTCCTTCTATTCTTTCTGCAGACTCAAATAAATGCCTAAAGCGAGGAAAGAGATATCTTGCTATAAATAGCCTAGATGCCGAAGAAAACTGGCCATCTTATAGGCCGCCCTCTAAGAATTATTGAGCCATGAAGGAAAATGCCGGATGAACTCATCCCGTTGAGTTTTCTCTCATTAGACCATGCTACCTGGGATAGCAGCACTGGCCACCATGCGTGCTGTCGAATTGATTTCTTTTATTTTTACGCATTAGCGCAACCTATGATGAAGTGACGTTCTTTGTGATGTCTATCCTGTCGCCCTTAATGGTTCTGAGTGTTATTCGACTATGAAAGGCAACGAACGGCATCTCGCGGTAATGAAGATGAAGATGTTGCGTTGGACTAGTGGCGTGACACGCCTCGATCACATCCGAAATGGGGATATCCGCGATCGATATGGAGCTGCACCTATCGTGGAAAAATTGCCAGAGAAGCGCCTTCGATGCTATGATGTCATGTAAATCGCACTCGCAAGAGAATTCACTTGCCAAGATTGGTTTGATCACCGAAGTCGATGGTAAACAACACAAGACCAGCCGAAACAACGGTGGCTTGATACGCAGAATGATGATTTGAAGGGCTCACAACTACATCCAGATCAGGCCTTTGATAAAATATAATGATGCAACCGATCACAGTGAGCTGACTCTGCTTGTGAACGGAGCAAATTGCGATTCTGCGAATATTTTGGTTACGGGTGCAAAGGTTCAAAGACGCTCGAGTTTTAGTTAATGGCGTATGAGGGAAAGTAGAACCAAGGACCATCCAATCCTCCCAAACTGACTAGCACAGGGACAGTTTGCGATGTTTGAATATTCGCCCAAGGTGGAGAAACACGAGGACTGTCAGCTAAATTGCGAAAAAAACGTATAGTTTTCTGTCATGATTTATGTGTGTTTTTCCAATTAATTTTCAGTACTAGATTTCACATTTATCTGAGCACTAAATACCCAATTACGTATTTCAATTCAATTTAGCGTCTATCTGATGGCAGCAATGTTTTCCGTTTGGGCACAATTTCGTAAGCATTTTAACATGGAAATTTAGTACATTACTTGGTCCAGGAAACTAGACATTAGTAATAAATGAATTTCACTAAATCTTGAGCCAAAAATAAGGATGACTTCACTCAGTTTCACTCAAAAAACATCCGGAAACTGAAAAATATGATAAATGTATGTACCCAGGGATTAGCTTTTACAACATGCGTAAATTTGACTAATTTAAAATTGTCAAGCAGAATATTTTGTTATTGTTTCCTGGCATAAGCTATAAAACTTTTTGAAGGAAAATTTAATAAATGATTGTATTTACTTTCCCGCGATAAGCATTGGTGTATTTTCCAAGTTGGAATGGAATGGGATAGCTGCTGTTTTTCCATAAAGCTGCAAGTTCTGCAGGCTAGGCATCAGTCAATTAAGTTGGTCGGTAAATATTCTAAATAATGAAAGGAATATTGCAAACGCAGTTTAACTTAAAACACATAAAATGGCTATAAAAATTCTTTTCTATTCAAACGAAACCATAAAACTGAAAAATATGATATCGCTCTCAAAAGAGAACAAGGCCCAGATTAGACACAATGATGATGATGTCGGCATTAAATCAACATTCTCCCTTAACTGCGCCCCAGATAGTATCCTGACAGAAAGAAGGCATCCAGACTTCACCGAATTCAAAATATATTGCGTGTCTTTCATAGGCGAACACCTCCAGAAAAAAGGAACCTCGCAGCTCACCTAACACTTGCCTCGATTCGCCTGTTTTTTTAATGGTTTTTCATATTGTGAAATATACACTTGCGATTTCAATAAATCTTATAAAACACGCATAAAGACGTGATCTATTCTACATATTACATAATAAATACGCCATTATGGCGTCCTCAGTGGAATACCTACTACCGAGCATTTTCCTAGTCCAACATTTCGCTATGCCTCCCAAGTTTCAGCAAAATGGATGCAATGGTGGCTAAGCCTGAAATGGGGGTTGAGACTGAAGTAGGCAGGAATTTACCACCAGTTTTGAAGGGGGCGAGACGACCGGGTACAACCAGTTTGAGATTGAGTGCACGCGAGAGCTATACATTATACGTAGATAGGGTGGCATTGTGTAGATTTCGAGAAGTGGAGCACATGCGTGCTGCGGGTAGAACTTAACGTTGACAGGAATATCCCTGTTTGCAATATGGATGATAGGAGCAAATAATCCAGAGGAGCGTACGTACATTTATGCCCTCTAATGCATGACTGTGTGCACCACTCTTATCCGTTCCCTTGTTTTAAAACGTCTACCGATGAAGCAATAACGATGCAAGGAGGACATTGTATTGGAATGGGGTGCATTTTCCGGAATGTTGTGCAAGCACGAATTACTTGCAGCATCTTTTTCTCTCCCGAATCTGCATATAGCCGTTCGTAACTAAACTCTGTCTAGGCTAGAGAAACACGAGGTTAGGTTTTATTTTATGAGCATACAATGCGCAGCCTGCCTCTGCTTTTCTCCGACTTTTGGAGCCACATCTTTCCACCCCAAAAATTCACTTGACATGCTTGCCGCCATGTTTCTCGATTATATCGCAAAGACGTTCCAGCCTTTTCTCCCCCATTACCCCCATATTCACATCATGGGCCGGTACACAAGGGTAGGGTATCTATTCATCTGTGCCAATGTATATTTGTGTTAATTAATAATAATGCGATTTTGTCTTGTTGTGACTGTAATGGAGGATTCGAGCAGATGCTAGTGTGCTCACGTTAGAGGAGAGTAAAGTTAAGTTTCTAGGTATGTAGTTGGAAATATCCCTATGACTACTTATGACTATCCTGCTTCTCTGATGTCTTGTTATTCTCAGAGTTGCTACTTCGAAGTTGTTAAGGATAAACTAACAATGGCAACCATTTTAACTATGTGGGTTGTTCTGTGAAAGACCTCTCCTTTATGGGCAATGGAATGAGTAGAGTGTCTCATATTGAACATTATAGGACTTGGAAATTAGCTTTAATTGAAATTTCGGATTAATAAGTCGAAATGGATTATTTTTATCATGAGGATGTCGGTTGAGATTACCTTTTTTGAAGAATTTCAGGAAGATAGGCTAGACATACATACATGCATAGCATAAATGGTTTTAAAGCAATGACAAAACCAATAGTAAGTGGTACGTTCGTTGCTTTGAGTAAATGAAATGTCATTTTTCTAGGAAAAGCCTCATTTCGAAACTGATTGAAATGTAGAGTGTATTGTCTGCTACTGGGCAAGATTTGAGGCATAGTGTGGTGGGCTACATCGCGTATTGGGAGAGATAAATTACTACTGTGTGCATAGGTTTTCTTCGGTTTTCCCAAACCGCAACGTTTTACTCCTAAAGGCGATCCTTTGTTATCTGTTAGCCCTCTAGGTCTAAGACGGGAAAAGCTCTGTTGAGAGAGACTCCTAACTAGAGGTAGTTGATCCCTAATCTCAATCCACGATGAACTGGACGATATTACGACGATAACGTTATCATAATGGAGGATGACAGATCGATGATCAGCCGCGTTCTGCAAGGCCAAACTAGCTTGAAAGCGATGAATTGTTAGTGGGCTAGGGGAGGGTAAATTAACTGTTTTTGAGCTATCACAATGTTTCAAAGTACGCCGCACTACCATAAAAAGGAGAATCAGATTCCTGGTTTCCTCATAAGTTATCCACCAGCAGCAAATGGCCGCCTGAATAATTGCGTTTCACACATGAATAGACAAAAGTTGGAAGGTATTCTTTTCTATTTGGTCACTAGGTATGAGCACTGGGTTCTTTACAAAATCGTTAATTGCCGCAGAATCGTTTGCAGGAAGAACGAAACATCCCCACCAACATCAAAAGCAAGAGTTCTCTCGTCAGTATTTGGTAGGATGTCCCAGGAATTATTCAATGCTATCATGCAACCAACCCCTAATAGCGCAACTATACTGGACTAGAGTGTTTCAAGATAGCGTTAAAGGAAAAGTCTTTATCTCTAGTGAATAAAGGTAACATCATGTTTCACGCTAGGCTTCACACTGTTGCACTCATTCAGAAAAAAAATACGGAGTTAGGTTAGCAACAGTACTCCCTTGACCGATTTTCGTATTTTTATTTGTTACGTTTCTTGGGGAACCATTTGAAAGGAAAAAACTGGACTTACAGAGTTTTTACCCAAATCATCTGAATTTTCCGAGAAGTGTTTATTGCTTTCAGACCATAGGCGGTGTGTAATATACCACGGAGAAAACTTCACCATCATTAACGGCGCAACAACCGGTATCCGGTCTAGGTCTGCCTTAATAAGGAACTCCAGAAATCCTGGTTTTGCACTGAGGCCCACCAATTCGATATCCCCCCCCCCCGATCTGGCGTCCTGACCTACACCATCGCTCCATCTTAAACAGGGTCTGTCTGAGAAAACTTGCATCAGGTTAAAAATAGAAATACTTTTTTATATTTCTGAAAAAACCGAAAAAAATTTATGCGCACTCAATATATTTGCTGGTCCATCAATACCCTTATATACTACCCGCATCAAAAAGTTCTGGGAAAGTACTAACCGAGACATTTCAGTTAATACCCCACATGACTATATTTGGTGTAAAAAAATTTACACCCCCTTTTTACATGTATGGAGATTCCCCCAAAATTCTCTATGCGTGTGACAGGCAGAAAGACACGCCCGGAACCCCAGCACCGGCGGTTTTTGCGAGTGAGCAAGTGGGCTTTCGGCCGTCAATATCCCTCGACCGCAGCAACTTGGATAACTTGGCCACCGTGACATCTAGGTGTTTTAGATTTGGAGAAGGAGGTGTTCAAACGAAGTGCTGAACTCTGCCAAGAACACCAATTGCAAAGGCAAAGAATGATGGGCTGAAAGGAGATAGCTAGCCAAGAAAGGTGATTTCGCCGCCTATTACATCTGATCAAGAGGTACTGCAGCAGCAGGAAATAGATCCATTGGGGAAAAGCTCATCAATTTTACGATCTCCTCCAATGCAAAAGACGGCGAAGGAGAAAGCTCATGAAAGCTTAGCAATTGAAAAAGTTGAAGGAGTCAGTTAAAGGAGTAATCTGGCCAAGACTCACCGAGAACAGAAACCTGACTCAGAAGAAGTGCCTTTTATGCAGCTTGGGGCCAAAATAGTTGAGCTGTCCGAATTCATCAAGGACAAGCCCTACGTGCGCGAAGCCATTAAAAACATGGTGAGAGCCATCAGGGTGCTTTACAATGTGTCGCAGAAAGAAGAAAGAAAACCTAAGGAAAAGCCGATCCCAGCACCAACAGTGTCAAAGGCGACCCAAGTGATACCAAAGCACAAGGTTATCGACCTTCGATCAAGTAAGAGAGTACGAGTCAGAGAGGGAATCAGCAGACGCCAAAAAGGTAGAAAGACATCTTGACCAGTCCAACATAGTGATATTTTCGCAAATATATTTGTTCATGAGAATAAAAGGGGTTTCCATTGAGCATGGAAGAATAGTGAACAAATACAATGATTAATCCAAAAATGAAAATAATTCAACAAAGAACAAAAAATTATATTTACGTCCATATGAAGATCGTCTACATTGTTGATACGATTCAGAACCAATTAGTAAAATCTAACTTTTCGATGAATGAAGTACGGTTGAAGCTTGATTTCTCGAGACATGGACCAAAATTAAGATGGCACTGATTACTAAGCCAAATAAAGACCTTAGTGACTTGAAGAACTCCCGCGCGGTTTCCTTCATCAATGTGTTTTGTTAAAATTCGACGGTAAAAACAAAAGTGCAAGAACTTCTGGAAGATTGTCGCTGGCTTCCCGACAATTGCTATATGTGCTTATAGGAGGTGCAAATCCTCCATTTAGTATATTGCTATATATGTATTTCCGTAGAGAAAAGTTGTAAAAAACATGTTGTGAATGCTACATTTGATATAGAGAACACTTAATAAAAGGCAGACTTGGGCATTCTGTGCTGCCTTTTAAGGACCAAAAACTCCACATTTGACCCAGGTTTCTAATTCTGAATGTTAAATCCATACCAGTGAATAACGAACTTCTTGTCTTAAGTTCTCTACTCTTTAATCTTTTCACAAGCACCAGGTTCATCAAGACCAATAGTAGCGTGGAAATCAGTGGGTTCACGATTTCTCAGTAGCAGCTTCCGAGATGGCAAGAGAAGATATAAGAGACAGGGTTAGGTAGAAGGTGCAGTTTCCATGAATGAAAATGGCTTAAGCTTAGCTTAACCTTGGCAAGTTCAAGATCGATACATTTTCAAGAATCAGCGATATCGAATCGACTTTCTCATGCTCAGAAGTGAAGGAACCTCTCGAAACATAAGAAAAACTCCACATCAAACTAAGAATTGAAAATATTTCTGGTCTCACTGAGAAACTAGATGCCATAAAACTGGCATGAGATATGAACATGAGGAAGGTAATCATCATTACACTGATCAATACTTCCTTGAAGTAATCTCAGAACACCTGACCCCGTAAATTACCTGGCCATGATGGGTATGAAGAGCGCGGAAGAAGTGAATTGCTGTATCGTGTGGTATTCAGCGCACCACAGTGGTAACTAGGTAAACAAGATAGCTAGAAATGCGCACACCCATAACACATCAGTAGACAGGTCCAGCAGCTTCGGATGTCTGAAACCTTATCAAGGACCAAGGATTGAAATGAAGGCTACAAGCAGGCGCGAACAAAGACATTTCTTTGTGAAAATTTTTAGAATCTATCTAGAAAACACTAGATTATGTCTCCTAATCTATAGGCAGCGAAGGTCAAAATGATCATTCCGTTATTCATGAATCACTCTACAACTAATTTTTTCTGGTCGTCATTTTTTCTGCCATTAACTTGATTAAGTGTAACACATGTGGAATAATGATCATAAGTTTTCATAGGGTCCATAAGGTAAAAAGGATGAATAATTCTCATAAATCAATATCATTGTGATATATCAGTCAGCATGGCAAATTTTAAGAACATTTTAAGATGGGAAACCACATTGAAGGGCTTACTTATACGTCAGTCCAAAAAAGTTTCGATTTTAGATTACTAACTCATTTTTTAAGAATATGAACGTCAACCCAAGCAAAAATAGTCAACATTAAAAATTTTACAAGCATTAAATAAATAATTCAATTTTCACCATTTTTTCCACTAATTATCAAAAAGCACCCTTAAAAATATGGCATAATCCTAAATGCTGGTCCATCTTCTTTGTAATTGCTGCTTAATGAGTAATGAGCAATTAATTTTTGAAAATTTATTTAAAAAAAATGGTTGGAAAATCCCCCTTCGGCTATGAAGACAGTTCTTAATATTGATTATAAACAAACTACAGTTGCAATAAATCCAAATACACTCGTGGAAGAGTCTGCCGCTAAGTATTTTTAAATGAGCTATTTACACTTTGTTAGAAGGTATCGTAAGGACAGAAAGCAACTACTTCCTGGGCCCCTGAGCCTATACCCGATGAAAGCTCGGTTCTACGTTCATAAAATCTAAAACAAAACAAATTTCGCAACGGTCTATACAGTAAAAAAATCGATTCTGAAAACCTCCTAATGTTCCTCCCTTAATACGATGGCGCTTAGGCATTTTATTGTACCCAGGGGCGATAGGAAGCCATCCATATCTCCCAAATTGTAGTAATGCAGTAACTCGCATCCGTACAAGGACTGTTAGTTCGCCAGGGCATCGAGAACTTCACCCTAGATGTTGGAGAATTAAAATTTCATTATTTTCTTTTTTTTAGCGGTCTGTTATGTTTTGGAACTATTCAATAGAAATACCCCTTTTTCCATTACTCTAATGATCCTAAATTCTATTCCGAGGTTGTTTAATATTTTATTACTTAATTATCACTAATTTAGCTCTTTTTAAATGTAAGAAAAAAAATTTCCTAGAATCGTTAAGTTTACTACAGATTCCTTTTGTACCCAAAAGTACAGAAAATTGAAGAGCGTGTACCACAGTTGGTGTATACTAGAGTCTCAGAAATGCGTTCAAAAATAAAAGACCGATTCAGTAACACAAAACTGTTGCTATATATACAGTGTCAAAAAGTATATGGACTCCCATAAACCAATTAATAAAATAGAAGTAAATCACGAATAACGATTCCCCGAAAATTAATTTAAAGTGCTTTTGCTCCATCCCATTACTCCTCAATAGGCCAACCTACTCCTTCTTTTCATTTTTCCACTTAATTAAAAATTAATCACTGCATCCTGTTGGCCCCGAAGGCCAATCATAAAGGTGTATATAATAGTACCTAATAACCATAATTTTCAATATTAGAGATTAGATTTTTCCTGTACTTGTGTATGTCCCTCTCTCTCTTTGTCACCCTAAAGATTTATTTCGTTCCTATCTGCTATCATCAAAAAAGCAAGGACGAAAGGCAATGGAAAATATTCTATTTGAGTATTTTGTGATCATTTTCAGAGCTCATTTAACAATGTAATTCTTTCAACGACACGAACATAATCCCTTGTATGATTAAGGCAATAAATCTCAGCCAGGATTAAACTCTAGAATATCTTTCTCGTTTTGGGGGATGATAGTGGTGGTTCAAGTAACAGCGAGAAAGTACCGACAGAATTGGGATGGGGCAAAGCGGTGAAAGCATTTATAATTTAGCTTTGCTAATAGTTAATAAAACTAAAGTATTTCAACCAGACCGACCTTCAGAGGATGGGAATAACGAGTCTATTAAATGTAAATTATTGCTGTATTCTATGCAAAAGTCTTACAATTTATGAAAGCTGGAAGAGGAATAATTTGAAACTATGCACTTTTCCTTGAGGTAAGGCAAGTGATTCCTCTTATAAGCAAATGGTTATAAGTACTTAGTTTGGGTTATAAAAGATAATAATTTTGGCTTTCCCTAAATGATTACCATGATTGACCTAGTCACTATTCATTTCTAAGCAGTTAGCATTAACTTCTGCCAAGATACATATAAATGAATAAAAAAATCTCAAAAAGCCTAAAACTAACATCCCAAACAATTATTCTATCAACCATTCCCACACAAACAGCTCCAATCTTAAACGACCAAAGTATATGCGCGTGCAGGTAATTACGTCCTGGAGAATGGTGTAAATCGGGGATTAGATTTCGTAATCCGTGAAACATTACATGCTCGTGTCCTTAAATCAACGCATATCGAGGCGATTCAATAAAATTTACGGATGCACAAGGCAATACGGGAATAGCGCACAGACCGGAACATGGTGTATCCTTGCGGGTTAGAGATTTACACATGAACATGAATAAATGCGAATCCGTTTTAGATTTCTTGTTTTTGTTGCATTGCACTGATTGCTCTGTTCCCGCCCAACTATGCAACCGGATACAGGATACCAGGCACACGTGTTGAATTTCGATACGTTTGTGTTTACATTCGTTGCACATTTAGAGTGAATTTATGATCGAATCTGGGAGCGAAAAGGTATGTTTAGCGTAATACATAAGTCGTCGCAATGGAACAATTATCCGTGATAACGTTCAAAATCCACATTGCAATTTAAGGTTTATTGAAGAAAGGGGATATTCTGAATCTCGTTCCTAATCAAACTACTATCACATTTTTGTCAGGCCTTAATATTTTTACTTGAAAGTGTCCTGCGAAGCATAATTACCCTCCCCTAACTTTATTCTTTTTCGAGTTTCAGTGACTACAATACTTGCTGATATTCTTATCGCTAACCTGAACCTTGCAACTTCCTCAGCACATATGTAGCTCAATGTAATTATTCAAATATAATTAACGCCATCATGTAAATATTGAAATATTATATCCTGCAGTGCTATTCTTGTAAATAAGTGCAAAGTCTGATTCGCATTGCCTGCTTCACTATAAAATACAGAATATGTATCTTATACTTTCTTATCAAAGATAATGACAGAGAATTATCTCCACATATTTATGTATTTCCTGTTAAGAAGGCGCTGGAAGATTTTCTTTTATGAACGGTCTGTTTTTTTTTTCCTTTTATATCTTGCGGTACCTTCTGCAAATAATAAAACCAAAGATGATAATATATTAATACTTAATATACTACGGCAAATATAATAAACAATTGCTAGAATATTTACTACTTGTGTGTGCCTTTTCTCTAACGTTTTCTTTGCTAAACCAACTAACTATTGCTAAAAATGTGGTTTCATTAACTAGGGTTGAGAAGACAAAGTATTCCCTAACCGAAAGGTCTAAGGACTTTTTTAATTGAATGTCAAACTCGAATAAAAAATAATGATTGAATCAGTAAAGTAGTAGCATGTAAATGAGTGCAATTGTTTTTCTGAAAAAAAGACAGTCAGGAGGGCTTTATTATTCTGTGGTTCAAAAATCAATCCAGTATTCCTCGTATTGTATTCTTTCAGTTTCCATACAAATAAAATTCGAACATTTTGGACTGAAATTTGTCAGTTCGACCTCATTATGATTTTATATCACATTTACATGAATACTCCACCACAAGAGACTCTAAATGGCTTCCCTTTTGACTTGGCGAGGGCAATCTACTACTTTGAACTTACCCAGAATTTGGATTTATTCTGGTGTTTTAAGTCGATTTCTATTTGTTTTTTTTTTGGAGGGGGAAAGTGGCGTTGGAAGAGTATTTTTTTGGGGAACCCGTTTATGGTTTACAGACAATATTGCTAGCACTTTGAATACTATCTGATTTTAATTTTATCTCTAATCTAATCTGAATATTTTACGACCATATTGATAATTCTCTCTCCTACTCCTTCATCAAGAGGCATAATGTAATATATGTAATATATACGGCAGTATCAGCCGCTTTAACCATGTGCTCCACTACTTTGTCGTATTTTTAAAGAGAGGAACCTAAGTGAGAGTACTTCTAGTTTTTTGAAACAGGATCTGCTTGTGAAAACCCCGATCGTATTTGGAAACACTGACTGTTTAGGGAACTTTGTGGAGTAGGGCCGCCATGTACGTTGTATACAATGATCCGATTGGAGTATTCACTTTTCTTGAAAATTTTTTGAAAGAAATGGACGAATGTTCATTGAAATTGATAAGTTTTGATTTTGAAACCGACTAGATATTATCATAGATTCTTTTATTCAATAAAATACAGTCTACCAAGCAGACGATGTTACGAAGCAATCGGAACAGTCGAGTGATCGTTGTTGGTTTTGACTTTCAACAACTTTCAATTTTGTGTCTGCTAAAGAAAACCATCTTTTATACTTCCTAGAGTGCTTTGCATTGATCTGTGTGTTAATATATTTTCCCCAGTATTATGTAGAATCTGCTTCCCCTATTAACCGTCGATCCTGATCCTTCCTGAGTCTCAGACGCACATCGAACTGCTCTTATTCCAACAGCATAGCAATTTTTTCAATTTCCTAATCCGCAACCAATAAAATCCAGCTTTAAAATACTCTTTTCATAAATTTATTTCTAAAGCAAGTCGGGAAACCGGAAGCTGGACGCTATTTGAGTGGACATTCGTCGTCGTAATATATGCATACATTATGTGAGAATACCCACTTTTGCGTGATACTTACATTCAAAGCCTTGGATTTGCACAGAGGCAACAATATCGACCTATAATAACTTTGTTAATAATGGTGCGATTTCCACCAAACTGGTAAAATCATGCTCTATATTATAGCCTACATTAATAAGAGAGTCTTGCAGTTAATTACTAAAAATTATAATAATATACTATTATTAACTTTATTTGAACAGATATGTAGAGTGTTATATTATGTAGAGTGTTTCGGAGCCTAGGCACCATACAGTTGCAGCCTCCTGATTTTTTTCAGATTTTTCTGTCGAATAGTTTCTGAGAATGGTTTCGTGAAAGAAATGATCACTTTTGGCCCCCCGTACTCCCCACTTTTCCAACAGATATCAGAACTGAGATCGGCTTTCGGAAATGCTAATGAACCTTTCATTTGGTATCCTGACTATATTTGGTGAAAAAAAATGTACACCCTCCCCCTTTGCACACATGACCCCCCATGACACCCCCTTAAGTTCAACCTAGAATGATGTATGCGTGAGCGTTCACAATTCCCACCTTTCCACTGAAGTCGGTATCAATCGCTGCAACGGTTTCCGAGAAAAATGCGTGTGGCAGACAGACAGGCAGACAGACAGTAAACCGATTTTATTTATTGTACACAAAATTTATTGTACACAAAACCTTAAGAACACCGCCGCTTCCTTAATCCGGTAATCATTATTCTCGCCCAAAAATTAGGTGCTTACCATATTGCATTTGCTGTTGGTGTTATTCCCTGCTGTGCGATCCTTACACACTACTGGATCCGGGGGAGGGAGGTCAGGTCGATGGCTGTAGTCAAGTAAGACCAATTATGATGGACAAAAGGTAATTGGTTGATGAGAGATTGGCCTGCAGCGATCCATCTAGAACGAGTGTTGAAGAAATATGCTCAAGGGAATTTTACAGTTTAAAGAGTCTTGTGTACCACTAATAGGTTCTTGATGTGCTTAAAAATTTCTTTGGATCAACTTGTTTCGCCATTATTAGGTATCGCCCGATCCGGAAAAACTCATGTACATATCCAAACTTCAACTTCCCATAAAAAGTGTGGAATGTGATGGTATGATTTACCACAACCACCTGACTGAAGATGAACTTCTAATTTGATGATTAAGGGATCCTAAGTCCCCAAACTCTTGATATCGGACCGAACCAAACAGTCAGCAATTCACTCCCTCTTTTTTTGTCCATGGACTCCCCGTTTTTGACTTAGCATCCAAGTTTCAAAAATCAGCGAAGACGGTTTCATTCCAGCGTAGGGCCAACTCGTCAGACGCTGCCTCACCTCTGCCCTGGGAGCAGCGTGATCGAAGCGGTTCGGTCCTTCATATAATTAGTTAAATAAATTAGTTCTTGAAACTTCTAGCTTTTGTGAGGTGCGAAGCAACGGAGTATGAAAAAAAAACTAACGAAAAAAAAGCTTAAAAAGTGTTGGCGTGGGATATTGTATTTGGATTTAGGAACCGATGAAGTCCAAAATTATCTAGCAACTCAGATTGAGTAAACATACACCCAACCCTAGTCAATGCAAAGTTGATGAATATTAGTCAAAAGAAACCCGGTTTACTTTGTCGAACCCAGGTAAAGAGTATAAGAACAATTTCTGTCCACCTCTCGAGCAATCAGAGAGGGCTTTACAAGTAGCCAGCACTTAGTGTAAGGGTAACCAAAAGAGCGTACCATGCGGGGGACGCGGTCGTTCACATAAAATCGAGGAGGTGGATGTCGAAACTTGAAGAAGAGTTGCGATCTAACATATCGCGTTTAAATAAGATCAATAATAATTCAGAGACATAAAGGAGCAGCAAGTTGAAAACTTTAATAATAATTTCGTTGGCAAAACAATCCATATTGGATCAGAGCCTTGAAGTGTGCTAGAGCGCTTCATTCAAAACCGTAACGGTACACTACAGAACACTGTATTAGGCAATGTGGTCAGCATTACGCACAAGGCTGTCGTACGGAAGGAATTTGACGGAACAATATTGCATTGATTTTTTAAATGTTCGTTCAAAATGAGACGTTCTTAATAGAGAAGATTCAGACTATAATTTCTCGAAAGTAGTGTACAGCAGGACATGATTTTACGGTCTTATTGACTAAGTGTGACTCGATGATAGAGCAAGACTTTGGAAGGGCGGGAGTTCATAGAGAATGTCAAAGATAGTAGCTGGGCCTTATTATGTAAACACTGCGACTTGATTGAGAGTCAATGAAGTCCTGTGTGAGGGAGCGGATTGAAAGCGAGCATAATCCACATCAGGTAGCCTGAACGCATCTTTTACAATGACTTATGCTCAGCGAGATAAAAGATTCCAAGAATGTCATGAAGTGACTACAGGCTTGCATATACTAATCTCAAAAAAAAAATTTCATCTTGTTTAACTCCTTGCAAATTTATAAAATAAGAACTTTTCAAACTGTAACGTTTTGCTAATGCTTTGTTACGGCGCACATTTAAGTTAAAAACCCAAAGGTACCTGCCAAAATTCAAAAATCATAAATATCTTATTAGAGCCGAACAAAGCGTTATTAAATTTGTTAACTCTTTCCCCCTCTTCCTTCTAAGATCCCCAAAAGTTCCATAGAGGCATTTTAGAAGCAAGATGTAAAAAGCAAGGCAGGAGTACGAAGGGATTTGCTTCATTTACATCAGAAGCAAATATAGTATTAGGGAAGGTGGGCAGTGGATTTTCTCTCTTTTATTTGTTACATCTGAATAGAGAGTTGTTCGCGCAGTCGAATTATTTTATCTATATTTTGTGGGCTGCGCGAATAAAATTTTAACACTACATCCATTCAGTTTGGGTTATTAATCCCATTTTAATGCAAGTCGCAAATTCCCAAGGTCTCTTGGCGAATGCTTCGATGGTGCACTTGGATATAGACGTTATAAGTAGAATTAGTTCGCACCTTCCATTTGCGGAGCTGCCTAAGTGAAGGTATGTTATTTTCATCGATTTCTAAATCCTCCATTGTCAAATTCTCTTTTATTAGGGACGTTTTCTTTTTTCTAGGCTGTGAACTTGCTCGCATTCCCAGTGACATTTAAGCTAGTATTCCTCGTCGTTGATTCTAGGTACGATAATGCATCCTTCAGCTTAAGTATTTTACTAGCTGCTAGATTTACATCATTGTTGGAAGCCACCTATTTGAGTGAACTTGAAAACTAAGGTGCCACTTGTACTAATTGGAATTTAACTAATTACGTACTCCAAAGCTAGATTTAAATGCATCGGCTTAAGTGCCCTTCTTTCGCCAAGTTGCAGTTTGGAATCGACTTCTGTTGCTTTCTGTTCTAAAGCTGCCCTGATATTCCCTCATTATATTTTCGTAGTACAATTTTAATTTAAATTCGAAGATATTAGATAGCTCTTGCTAAGAGGTTCACGGAAAAGCAACCATCGAGTACGCCCGGATTCTGGTTTTCAACTTATGTTGATATTGTTCGTTTGGTTGTTTTCGCTAACTTTATTTGCTTTTCTGGAGAACTTCTTTATGTGAACAGCATATACCTTAACTCTTGGCTTTGTCCTTTTTATATCCGCCTGAAAATCTGAGCAAGAATCTATGAATCACTTTATACTGCCTTGAATACTAAGTCACTCAATATCTCTCAGTAGGGTTCTCCTTTCGGTTTTGATTTGCTTCTACGTTTCACTTTCAGTTATGGCCATATTCTGCATAAGGCTTGCGCTTATTCATAGTTAGAGCTAGCTGAATACCATACTCGGAGACAAACCAAACGCGTGAGGCTAGACGCCCAATGCAGATGTCAACATCTCAACTACTTTGACTGGCAGAATAGCATCTCAATAAAAATCCATTTTATTCACTTCTTCACAATTTTAAGTCGAACCGAATCAAATTGGCTGAAGAAGAATCCGTCCTTTAAATATGAAGTTACAACTTTAGATACGTTTTTCTACAAAGGGCATGTTTGAAGCCGGTGACACAAATTATCCAAAAACTTCCAAACCGATCATTCTGAAACTTGGCCTATGCAATACTTAAAAACGTAATGTTTAATCGCTCGATTTTCTTTTCGATAAAAAATTACCATTTTCTAGACCAAAAACAATTTTTTTTGTAGAAAAATCGAACCATCTGCTTTGACTAACCGCCATTTTGCAAAAAATGCATAGTTTTTTGACGACCATAACAACTGTATAATATTTTTTTGTAAAAAAGTATTAAAAATTGTTCCATGTATGCACTTTAAGGTCATTCAAAAAGCTTCGTAGTTTCCTTAAAGAAATTGTGAAAATGACCTATTTCTTGCTCTATAAGTGTCAACTCCTTAAATGATCTATTAGCTATTATTATAGCCCAATGCTCTCTCAATGTCTCCGAGATATGTGTGCATTGTTTCTTGTGTTGTTTCTAACAGATAAAACGCAAGTAGTTGTCGAAGCTTTACCGCAACGAGTAGCCTTTACTCAGGTTTAATTAACGCCTGGATGAATGAGTATTTATTTCGTCAGAAGGCAGTGTTCCTCATATTGAGGTTTTTGAGTCCCTTCATATTATGGTACGGCTATACTTTTCCAGGCATCGCCACTATAAGAACCGGTGTATCTTCTAATATAATGGTAATTTTCGGTGACTTCACTATTCCTGATATACTAACAATAATCGTTAGCACGACAATCCAATTGGATCGTCGCCACATCATTCAAAACTATAACGGTACACTCTAGGATTATAGTACTCTTTAGGGGGCTATGTGGTCAGCATTGCACTCTCCCGTTATTATTACCTTGGTTTGACTCAGGTATTCACTCATTCATAGCTGAGTCGGCTAGTATCCCACATCAAAAATCAAATCCCACTGCAACAAGTGAAATTTGAACTACGACCTTACGGAGGACAGCCTAGTCCTCTAACCACTGAGATATCAGGACTTGATATAGATAGCGCAAATGTGAGAACTCGATCAGAAACTTAACATCAACAATCGTTATCATTAATGAGACGAGCGGTCAGATGGGGTCTAGATCTTCAAAATACATCTACATTAAATGTTCTCCAATTTACGAATCGAAGCAGCAATTGAACGTGCTTGACTTCCCTACTCGCAAATGTGATGTTAAGATAAAATGTGTGATACTGGCCGAAGGACCAGACGAACAAGAGGGGAGAGCTATCCCAAAAACACAAAAAAAACGAAATTGACCGTGAAGGTCCGCCTTCAAATATTAAACCTCCATCGGGGTGCTTCTGGAATGGGGGGGGGGAGGATGTCCTTAGAGCAATTTGATCCCTCACGTGTCATGATACCAAAATTCTACCAAAATTTCTTTTCCGATGCTTGGTTCGCCCCGGATCCTGAAAAATAAAGAAAAAGGGGATTCACGTGAGCATATCGAATGACCAACACACGAGCCAAACCTGAATGAAAATAACAAAAGATAACAAACTCGACCGCACACGTGGAGCCATAAAACTCCGCATCCACAACGGATCGCATACTGCCCCAGATGTATTGAAAGGAACAGCCTTTAGGTTCCCTCCTTGCCTTGGCATCCTCAGCTCACCTACAATTTTACAAACATCCTTACCTTTCAAATCGAGCAGCAATGTCGGCAATATTCGGTATTTTTGTAGAGTAACAAGTTTATGACGACAATGATCTAGATCCTGATAACTTTTCAGTGACTGTAGCGCGGTCAGTGACTTCTAGAAACTGCTAACTAGAGCAACCACGAATACGAGCACGGCTCAAGTTGGCAGCTTTTGGAGCCAGAAAAACCCGAAAGCGCACATTCACTGTCACATATTTATTGAATATATTTGTATTTCCAATGAAGAGATTACCATAATCAAAATGATATATCATACTAGCAGACATTCCCCAATATATTTTTATGTATTTATATCCAATATAAATTACCTGCCACCATTATTATCACCAAAAATGATGTCCCCTTTAATTGAGCTCTTAATTCCCCGATTAATGGTTCTTAACAAACGTTTACCCTTTTTTTGCTAAAATATCACTTCCCATAAACTAAGTAAACAATTAACACCGAAATGGCACTCCTTTGCCTTCCGAAAAATTAATATTATATTCATTGGTATGTCTATAATAAAATGTTGATACCTTTTATGTCGTCATTGTTCTGTTGCAATCGACTCCCTAAATGGGAAGATTAATGTCGAGTTAATTAGAATTTATTGGTAAAATTTGTGGTTTTTATCAGTCACAATGAAATTGTGATATAACTTTGCGGCAGTGCAATTATTAACCGTATTTTGTTATCTTTTTTGTGCCTTTCTCGTTATTAACCTTCTCAGAAGTTCGGTGTTCAGTTAGAAAGTTCTGAAGGCAACCATTTCACCAGAGTGCCATTATATTTTTGAATTTAATTACTTTCCAGTTCTTGCCATTTGTTTAACAACTTAATTAAAGTGTCCTTTATAACGTTATTTGCAGGTGTGGTTCAAAAATCGTCGAGCAAAGTGGCGTAAACGCGAGCGTAATGCAATGAACGCAGCCGTCGCAGCAGCCGATTTCAAAACAGGATTTGGTACACAATTCATGCAGCCCTTCGCCGACGAATCCCTATACACTTCCTATTCGCCGTACAATAACTGGACAAAAGTTCCTTCACCGTTAGGTACAAAGCCGTTCCCGTGGCCTGTGAATCCTCTAGTTTCAACGAACCACCATCAAAACTCAGTGAATTGTTTCAACACATCAGCTTCGGGTGTAGCGGTAAGCATGAATTCAGGGACAATGTTACCAGGTGGAATGGGCTCAACCCTTGCAACTGGAGGAACAGGAGCAGGTGTTTCAGCTCCACCATGCCCATACACAACTCCAACCTACAATAGTGTTATGTACCATCCGCGCGCGGCAGCTGAACCTTGTACAGCGATGTCATCCAGTATTGCTACACTTCGACTGAAAGCGAAACAACATACGTCCGGCTTCGCTAGTCCATATTCTGCCTCCTCGCCAGTGTCAAGGTCAAACTCAGCCGGCTTATCGGCATGTCAGTATGCTGGCGTAACGGATGCAGTCTGAGAAAACGCCCTTGGGGCATTGCTTAGCCACCACCAACATCAGCTCCACAACAATCATATCAACCACAATAACAACAATAATAACGTGAAGGTAACGCCGGGTAGTGATGATGATGCACTAATGGGTCCTAGTACGGATACAGATGACGTAGAGGAAATACGAGACTGAGAGTTCAGGAAAGGGATGCTCGGTGGCACGGGATCCTTTTCTAATGTGTTTTGAGCCATAAACCATATTTCATTTCTATCAGATAATTGACAAGCATTGCCTATCAGAGCTATAATCATCCATTCATCACATGCCAAATTTTGGGGGTTACTTATTTTTCACGAATTATCGTTATCTCTAGAAACGCCTCTATTTTCCTCTGATTGGTAGAAGATAAAAATGTTAGTATCTTTACTGTCTGTAACCAAGGGAGCGGTGTAAATTGCAAGTTAATTTATCTATTATACGCATTGCGTCTTATTTTGAATTCAAATTGCTATGACAAAGCGGATCCTCAGCAATGAGATCACAATTAACCGAAAGAAAGCCTGCCAAAGGATACACTTGCCTTGGTTCAAGCATAATACATGTCTTGTATTTTCGGAACCTTTTAATCTTCAGACAATCCTCACGATTGAAGAGTAAACAGCTCCATTCTGTGACCGACACCAGCGTCTTTTGATATGAATTCAAGCCAGCACTGAAGACATGCCAATAGAAGAAGGCGCCCACTCCTTATCGCTATCAGCTATCACCTTCTCCTGGTCATCCATTATGTTAATTTACACTGCTTATAACGGGTATAGTGTAATCTAGAACATAAGCGTGTAGATAATATGCCAAACATTATGATAATAAGACAGAATGTTCCGCATTTGAATGCCGTAAAATGCTTTCAGTTTGTCTGTTATATGACGCTTCAAAGCACCGCCACCGTCAATGTTTGGGGAGTTCATTATGGCGCCAAGATAATTCATCAAAATTAAGACGCCAACAGTTATACTGGGGTTAAGTGTTTGTGAAAAAATTTCCAAGTTTTATTGGGTCAAATGTAGTCTGCTTTCTATTTAGAATTTTATATTGTTATTTGTTTGCTGAACTAAATAGCGTCAAACATAAACGTGGTAATCGCATTCATCATCGCTGCAACAATATGCTTATTTGGAAAGTAACGAAACTGCTGGCAAATTGCTCTGGCTGATACTTTCGACTCCTATTGTAGTGATCTATTTGCTGGCACTAATCCTGTTTTTCAAAATCGATTCCATTTTTTTTTTTTCTTTTTAATGTCAAGCTCAAAACGCTTCTGTTATAACCAGTCAGCACAACTTTCAAAGACTCGCTCCCGCAAAAAACAAACTAGAACTCATTCCCATCAACTCACCATTGTGCAATCTATCGTGAATAAAAATATTTAAAAATTTAAGAAATAAATTTGGGTAATTGATTAGCTTTTAGCTAAATGTGTAAATATTTGTTCAAATCACCGTCTTAAGACGGCATTTAATGTAATAATTAGACTAATATTAACTAAAAAGGAAACCTTTCAAAATCCAGTGAATTGGAGAGGAATAAAAGAGAATCCATGTTGCATACAGAAAGTATTTTGTAAATTTACCAATTTAAAGTAATTGATAGGAATTCAATATGAGATATGTTTAATAAATAAGAAAAGATAAATAAAATCCACTTTAAAAACAACTAAAAATAAAATAAAGACACAAATTAAAGGAATGAAAATCATATTTAGAAAGTAAAACTTAAAAAATCCATAAAAATGAATCCGAATAAACAATAAATAATCTTCTGGTTGAATGTACTTGATGTAGATTTACGACGCAGATTTGTAATTTAATATTTTTGTTTACATGCATAAATCCAATGGATCTGTTGGACAGATTTAGTTTGCTAATTTGGAAAATAATGTGAAAACTATCTACTAACTGCATATCTTTAAAGACAGAACACATATTCCAAAACACAAGTCCTAGTACACTCCTACATGTAGTTGCCAAAGCCTAATCGTACTTTAAAACGTAAAACGTACTGAAAAATTTCCGAAATTTCTAATTGGAGTTAAATACGACAATTAAAAATAAAAAGCAAAATTTCAACACCATCATTTTTACGTTAACAGTTTATTATTATCTTTTTTGTTTTATTTCCAAATAGCTTACACTTAAGTAATCTTTATGATTCAAAATAGGATTAAGTGCCAAATTACTGTAAAAAAGCAAAAAATAAGTCGAAAATTAGTAGAATAAGCTCGAACTTTATAAAGGAAAGAAGAATTGATTACAAAATGTTTACATGTATTCAAAGCAGCTGTAGAGTGAAAATAAAACTTTTTTTTTTGTGAAAAAGCAAGAAATCATAGAAAACTTCAATTGTAAGAAATACCAGAGTTGTCTAGTCTGATAATAATGAAAAAATAAAATATAAATTATAAAAGGGAAGTTCGTTTTTTACTTTACTGTCATAAACTGATTCTCCGCTTAAGAGATTTATATACAAATCAACATAAATAGATACATATGACTTCTTCTTTTCTTTTTCTTCAACCTTTGTGCCGTTCACAAGCGAGGTCGACTCGTGTTCGGTTTCCCCATTTGGATTTATCAAATGCCTGATTTGGATGCAATCGCGAGGCTTTCAAATCCCCATACATCGTATCCAGTCACTGTTATTTCGGCTCGCCTTTTGGTCGCTTACCATCGACTTCGCGAGTAAATTCTCGTTAGTGCGAATTACATGAAAATACCACGATCGGTGCAACTCCATATCGATCTGAAAAAAGTTATGTAGCCGAAATATAGACGGACATGCATTAAAGTTCGATACATTCGCTCTAAATTGGTTTGAACTTGAAAATTAGTTATAAGGCAACCTAAAATATTGAATTGGAGAACGATTCAACTTGGTTCACATTTTCTTTGTTTTTAATAGGTAGACTAGGTTAATACCTTTACGCACCTAATGTTGGACTGCGCCAGCAGTATGTCATCCGACTACCAACTAAACACCCCTCTTCATCAGATAACTACTCGTTTGACACATTACGTCGGGATAGCCGTCTTGCTCTTCTGGCTCAGAGAGCCTTCAAACCAGGGAATTCCTGTCATCATTGGTAGGGGAGAACCGGTACGGTACTACTTGAAAAAAGTCGAGCTCAACCTTTTCCGCAACAAGAAAAATCTGAACATAATGCGAAATACGACTCCGTCTGTCAGCGCTCCTCAGAATCTCTGACAATGTTGTTTAGAGAAAGTTCCCATGTGCCTGTACAAAGTTGCTGACGGATCCCATCCCACCTTTTACAAGAGAAAGATGTGATCTGTTCATTCACTACCTCATTGCAAACTACACAGTCAGGCGATCGTGCTTCTCACTTTTGTGTAGGTAAGATTGAAAATCACCGTTCTCATTTAGAAGTTAGGTAACAAAATAATCAATTTGACCGTGCCTTCCATTGAGCCAAGGATCTAATTTGCTAATGAGCGGCGCAGTACATTTGCTTCTTAAGTCATATTACCAAGAAAGTTGCAACTCATTGACTGTCGTTAACGCCACTCGTAAACTTCCTATATCTGCGCTTGAGCAAGGCGCTGACGATATATCTTCTTGCCAAGGGCATCAGTCAATACCTCCGCACTGAAGAACAGAATAGACTATGTTGCAGTTATAAGAAGGCGCCTCCTGGTAAATATAAGGCCTGATATTCGCCATTATTGACTATAGTGTTATACAAAGGCATTTAACTGATGGTTTCGACCCTTTCGATCCTTAAGAAATAGGCCGCAGGTAGAATAAATTGCCTAGTGTGCCTAGAATGTATTTTCATCATACAGAATTAAAAGCACTTCTGAGGTCAAGCATTACGACGAGCATCACAACAAGATCGGCAAATGTGTGTCTGATAAACTGCATCCACGACTTGCATACCAGCATCGACCGTGTACCTTCCTGCTCTAAACGCGAACTGCCCTGAGGATAAGTCCTTGGGCGTGGATCGCTCAGCGAGTCTATTCCTGAAGAGGTTTTCATGCACTTTCCTGACAAACATACACGGCGGTCGGTATACACACAGCAGCTCAAGGTTTCCTTTTCTCTGGTAATCATCGCGAGCCCCCTTCTTCAGGCGAGCGCAGCAGTAGGCCTGGCCATTAATGGAAGACCAATTTTTATTCTTCTTCCGGAATATTATCAGGGCGTGGGGTCTTCTTATTTTTTATGGTGAGAAATGCTTCCTAGAGCCTTTTCATGGGGAAAAGCGAAGAATCCTCAACTCCTTCGGCGCTGTTGCCATCAACCTGTACAGAATTTCGAGGAAACAATACCCGTACAATGCGGTGCACGTGGTTGATGCTAAGTAGGATTTCCATAGACCTCTGATTTTCAGGTTGACAAGTTTATAACCGAGTCCCCACATTCACTTCGTTGACCAGGGCGTGTTTCCTTTCAGCTGATTTGTACCACGTCATTGTGATGCATGAGTCCTTCCGAACGTGGAAACATATAGGGAAAAAGCTAAAGCCATGACACACCTTTCGTCGTCCATTAGTATATAGAAGGTTTAGCACGGGTGGGGTCCTTCCAAGGTATGGAAGTTTTACAACAGTGTCCGGTGCATTGCCACAATTTCCCGAAGTATCGCCCACGATCTCCGTGTTCCAAGAGATTTGGCTTATCTTCCTATGTTCACGTTCGCGACCTTCACACGCGTAGCAAATGCCGAGTTTGTGCACGCCGACAAATAGAATCAACTACTTGGAACGCGATATATTTCTGGTCAATTATATTATATTACTTTTCCAGAATTAGTCACCCCTTGACCAGCACCGCCAGTAATTCCGACGCTGGAGTTGATTCGGTATTTAAAACTCTGAACACGGTTCTTGCTGCCCTTTGCAAGATAAGACCCCGTTTGGAGTTTCGGTGAGGCATGTTCCATTAAAAAGCCCTGGCATTGAAGTCACCCCCTTCCAGAATTCACCCCTTCAAGATGGCGGCGGTGTCCGATAAGTTGAGACGTCATGAAGCTGGGTAGTTGCTCCCATATTGTTCGATGATTAGTGCTAGATCAGGTTTAACATCCCAAGCGAATTTCACTAGCTACTTCTGATCGGTTGCACTCCGGTATTATCGCAATAACAACGGAGAAGCCAATGAATGCCACGTTGTTTCCACGACCTGTGAAACTTCTTCTTGTTCTCTTCCCGATATGTATCTTCAAGAAGTACCTCCTTGAACATTTCTGTATCAAATTTGTTGGTTTTCCAGGTCGACCTTATTCTGACTGATGGCTTTATATTCCTATACGAAGTTTGGAAGGTGATAGCCTCGCGATGAATTGCATCTCTTCCCAAAAAAGTGATAAATCCTCCAAAGTTAGCTAGAGCCACACTCAGACGCGAGTGTATCTACATGAAATCTAGGCCCCAAGAGACGTCCTGTTCCGAAATCTGCTCAAAGTTAATAATGGGCACCAATATAAGAAATATTATAAGGCATTCTGAAAAATTTGGAAGAAATCAAAGCATTATTAATAGATGGTAGAAGTTTTCCATTTAATGTCCTTTATTGGATGTGTGTAACGTCGTCGTCATATACCTTAAGAAAGTGAGCTCATATGAAGAGAGACGGCATGAGAACGTGTAATTTTTTTTTGGCTTTCTTAATAATTTTTTCATCAATACTAAGAAACTTTGCGGGTGCGTCCAATTCGGATAAATATATGTGTACGTTATTATCAGCGCCTTGAACTCTTAATAGGTTGTAATACGAACGGCCAGCATATTTGCTGGGGCAATGGAAAATGCAATCCTAGAAGATAGAAGCTCTTTGATTTTATCACTTTACCTGCTCTGATGACCGCAAACATAGGGTTCGCCCCTCCCCGTGGGGCCAAGAAAAAGGGAAGTAATTGACCTAACAACCTGCACTTCAAAGCTGTTAGAGTTGATTAGAGTGGAGTGGAGTTCCCAAGGTGACTAAAGGCTCTTTTGGTGATAGAAGATCAATTGGAAACTCTGAATCGGACGCTTTTAAAGTGCTTTGAAGAGGCTGTTTCCCGAGGCCAATGCCGCAAAACGGTTGCACGGCGGAACGAAAAACTCCAGAGACTCAGGAAATCCACCAGAAAACTTTTCAATCGTGCTTTCAAAAGCAATAAGAATGAAGACTGGTTACATTGAGCGAATATAAATCGTTCGAAACGAGACTCCCTTAGAACATACTGTGAGGAACTGGAAGGTGAAAGGGAGACTTTCAGGCAGTGCAGGGTCCTAGATAAGGATGAGCCGGCCAAGTTGAACTCTCTTAGAAAAGTGAATGGTACTTTCACGAACTCTAGAGTGGAGTCTATACAGACTCTCTTGGAAGTACACCACCTGGGAATTAAGAGGATTGGCGGCTTTTGCAAACATTTCAACGCGAAATTGTTCCAAGGGGGAATTGGGACACTGCGAGAGCGGTTGTTACCAGTTAAAAAGCGAGAGTTGCTATACTATAATTTAAACACTTCAAAGACCTGGCATGGATGGCATCTACCTAGCGACGCTAAAGGAGGGTATAGAGCACTTGTATGTTGATCGACCCACTCAAGCTTATGCAGATGACGTGCTAGCTGTTGGTCGATATCTCGGAACGGGGTGTAGAAATACAAAATGCGCTGTTGAATTGATTGACAATTGGTGCCTCAGGCATGGACTTTCAGTAAATCCAAATAAAACCACAATGGTATTATGTATAAAAGGAAGGAAACTGAATGGTCTTTGCTTTCCAGAAATGAGTGGCACAACCCTTCAACTCTCCGAAGGAGTGAAACATCTGGGAGTCATTCTAGACAAGATTCTATGGAACAAACATGTAAAGGTAAAGATGAAACGAGCTCTCACAGCTTATGAGCTGTGTAGCCGAACCTTTGCTTCGATATGGAGGCTAAAGGCTTCGGTAATAATCTGGATATATGTCACTCTTATTAGGCAGATGCTCGCTTATGCATCCGTAGTGTCGTGGGTTAAGTTGAAACAAAAATTTTTTGCTGTAAACTAGCACCACTTGAAAGACCTATGTGTCTGGTGTCACCGGTGTCATAAGCACGGCATACGGAGCAGTGTTGAATGCATTACTCAATTCGCAGTCCTGAATCCAGTTTTCGCAAAGCCTTCTGATTCTCAAATCCCCATACATCTGTTTGGTAAAATATATGAAGTTTTCTTGAAACAAAGAGAAAACTGGGACGAACTTGAAGAATGAGTGTCAGGACATACTGACGTCTTCTATACCAATGGCTCAAAAACAGAATAGGGTTCTAGAGCAAGAGTCTACCTCTCGAATAAAAGCAGTAAGTGGGCTTTTCCTTTGGGACAATATGCATCGATCTTTTAAGCTGAAGTGTTTGCGATCCTAAGAGCAGTAACCTGGATGAACAACGAGCGAAGGGCGGGCGGTATCTGTAGCGATAGTCAAAAAGTATTGATGGCGTTGAGCAGTCCTTTGATCACTTCAAAAACCGTTCAGGAATGTAGAAATGGATTGAATTTTTTTTTCTGTTTAATATGTTGAAACTACTCTGGGTATCCGGTCACTGTGGTGTAGAGGGAAAAGAAATCTCAGATGCTTTAGCGAAAGAAGGTTCAAGAAGCGGTGTCAGTAGCATTTGGTAATGCTGGGAACAAGTTTCCCGTAATGACAGATGGCTGAGCCTTAATGCTGCTAAACAAACCAAACTTTTCCTGTCATGGCATTCGGGTAGGTCATAATCCACTAACTGGGCACATATTCAGAATAGGAATTGTCCAAGATGATAAGTGCCCATCATGTAATGAGGAAGCGGAATCCACGGAATATTTCCTATGTGAGTGCCACGCCTACGGACACCAGATCCACTAACGGAAATCCTGGGATACATAAACGAATCCGGGATATTTCGTTAGACAAGGGAATCGACAACAATGGACCACTAGGGACTGAGTGCTCAGAGGCTTTGCTTCTCTCCCACCTCAAACAGTGCAGCAAGTAAAGAGGTATCACGTACCTGAGTACCATCTATAAGATATTTTCCACTACCTTGCTAGGTAGGATAGCCCCATATGCCAAGAACATCATTGGCCCATATCAAAGAGGCTTCACTCCAGGCAAATCAGCAACAAACCAAATTTTCTCTGTGAAGCAAGCGATCGAAAAACTTTTGAAATCTGGACATCAGTTGCAACATTTCTTCATCGAATTTAAGGCTGCCTATGATAGCATGCCAGTGTAAAACTACACACGGCCATGAGCGAATTCGCTATCCCAACCAAGTTAGTAAAACTGACTAGACTGACCTTGACCAATGAGCGAGGCCAGATAAAAGCAGCAGGATCACTCTCGAGACCATTCAGCATCAACAACGGTTTAAGACAAGGAGATGCCCGAACGTGCACGCTTTTTAACCTGGCCCCGGAAAAAGCGATTCGTGATATTGAGGTAAATGCGAGAGGAATCATCCACTTTAAGTTCACCCAACTACCAGCCTGTGCTTACGAGATCGACATCATGGGAAGAATGACCCGACTAGTACAAACTGCCTTCATCCAGATCGAACAGGCGGCGCGAAATCCACCAAAAACCAAACAACCAACAACATCAAATCGCACTGGCCAAATGAGAACAATAAAGATACAAGACTAGAGCTGTGCCACTCCAGAATAGGCCATTGGTAATTTCTCCTGTCTAGGATCGAAAATCACAACCAGCAATGGCTACGAAGATCAAATCCCCACACGGCTGTTGGCAGGTAATAGAGCCTATTTCAGCTTAAAAACCTGCTCCGCTCGAAACGCGTTTGGAATTGGAAGGCGAATCTACCAGACCAGAGGGTTATAAGTTGCAATCTAAATTACTATTAATCCAAAATATATGTAAGAAATCATTAGATGGAATTTATATCACAAAAGTTAAATTCAGTTTAGTTCTGCAACAATTCAAGAGCAGACACTAGATTATCTGTAAAAAATTATCTATTTAAATTTATCACACAAAAATGAACCAAAGCAGCAGATATAAATAAGCTTGCAACCGAATATTCTTTGGGCAATCCCCTTTCGAACTTTTATTAGTTTTTCAAACATAATATGCGATTACATGAAAGTGTAAGTCGTAAATCTTGAACATATTAAAGATTTTATAAACTCCCATCCCAGAGCGAATTAATTGAAATCATCCTCATTTTCCCAAACTGTCGACTTGTCCTGAAAAGGACTTTTATGTTGCCACCGTTAAATTCTAATTAAGTTGGCTTCCAATTATACCAGCCAATATAAATGTTAAATTGTAGTGAGTCTGTCAACGAAATGCGGTCTCCCACAATGCATTTGTAATAATTGTCTTCCCAATATATTGCGGTCGTCTGTGCACAGGCGTATGTGCCCGTCAAGGTGGGTGGCGACGGATAATGTGGGAGTGAAGTCGAATGCACCATCCATCAATTTATTCATTACACGAATAATGATGTGGAATTTATGCACCCTCAGTCGCCGCGCAAAGGGTGGGCAAAGCAGTAAGCGAAAGGGACAATAAAATGGTTTACAAAGTCGTGACAGCGGACAGGACAGTTTGAGTAGTCTGCAATGTATTTGGATACTGGTGGACCTGCATCTGAAGGATATGATGCAGAGATTATTAGTGGCCTTTTACTGCAGGAGTGCTCAGTTTCTTTAGTGTTCCAATAAATTGTGGCCAGGTACAAAGCTGGAATTGATTATGATTAGAACACCAGTATAAAATTTTGACCAATTTCCCTTTATATGCCATCATTATGTGTTCTAAACTGGGTGCATGAAAGTCGAACTCCTTTCACGTTTTTCCAAAGCACAAAGCCTTGTTGAAAAAAAGCGCCAATCTAATTATTTTTCCTCTGACATAGTCGTAAAACATATCCTAACACAAATTTAGGGATTTCCAAAAATTTGACGTTATTTAGATTTTTTCCGGCGATTTTCACTTGTAACCGCGCTCCACATCACGAATACCTCATGCCACTTTCAATTCCAGGATGCGTTTTGCGAATATTTCTGCGGATGATAATTTAACGGCAGAAGCTGAAGCCACTATAGTGCTGAAGGCTACCCCGCACCACTACAGCTTGGTCGGGTACTTTCCCAGGACGCATCAAATATACATAGAAAGGAATTTTACTTGGCAACATCAAATTTTGTTTTATGGTAACTCGTAAAGTTCGGGGTCAATCTTCTCAATTCTGTCGTTAAATCTTTTGTTTTGCTAGGGATATATGGATAGATAGATGGACGCAGAAAATGAATGAATACGAATGGTGGGAAGATTGCTGGATCCTTAGATGGGAACAATATGGCGGTAAGTCATAAAACCGTCCATGTCCAAATGTTGTAAAGAATGCGGGCAAACAAAGAGACGAATTGGAATCCGAAATTGTTGTCTTTATGAAGTTTTCGTTTGGGGGCTTCTACTCTCTATAAATGTCAACCTCGAAATGAAAACTTTTTTCCACGTTTTGTTGTACGGGATCTCGTTGTCAACTGTGTACAGATGCCAATGTATCTTATTAGAAGGTAGGACAACTTAGGGCAGTATTAAAGATGTATTGGGTTGGCCAATATGATGCCATCTCGTTTGCAGGAGCAGGGAATTTTACGACTGTTTCTGCTGTTTAGGCGGCTTTTTAGGTCGACACCGAAACCTAATTCAGCATTTTACGACATTGCTATTATTCTGGACTTAAATTTCGTTTTGGTTTTAATAGACACACGAGACAGAGTCAGAAACGTAATAATTTTAGGTAATATTGTAAAATTCCCTTTTTTGTTTTCGCCAATAAAACCGTTTTATTGGTTGTTTAATTTCGAATTTGATGTAGTGAAATATGATTGACATAGCATTGCGAGTTTTTAAGGCTTTCTTATTGACTCCGCCTACATTTGAATTATTTATGATGAAATATAATATGCTTTTGGCTTAAAAAATACCCAAATGAAAGCTGGTTTTTATGAGAAAATATTGATGTAATGATGAGATGACCGCAGAAGATGGATGCTGCTTCCATAAGAATAGCTTATAACTCCGCCTTGAAATTAATAAGATCTATAAGAACATCTCTAAAGTAGTGGTTTCAAGTTTCTGCTCTTTTTCCTTTTTTCTTATTAAGGTTATGTGTAAACACAAAACCTTATTAAAATCGGTGTACTGTCTGTCCGCCTATCTGTCTGTCTGTCTGTCTGTCCGTCACACGCATTTTTCTCGGAGACGGTTGTAGCGATTGGCATAAAATTTCGTAGAAAGATGGGAACTGTAAACGCTCACGCATGTAGTGAGTTACATACTTTTACATCGAATTTAAGGGGGGGGGGGGTCCCCATACATGCAAAAGGGGGGTGTAAATTTTTTTTTCATCAAATATAGTCATGTGGGGTATCAAATTAAAGGTCTCGATTAGTACTTTTCGAAGTTAATAATAGTACATTACTATAATTTTAGGTAATTGCCAGGAAACCCCTCTTAAGTTCACCCTAGAATCACGAAATTTTGCATCAATGTACACCATAAAGCATATTCCTGCCAAATTTGATGAAAATCACACTATTACTAACAAAGTTATACTAGGTCAAAGCTGTCGCTTCTCTGCAAATTCAAGACTATGAATGTCAATATCACTTGAAAGTGGACATGTTCACATAATATATGCATATTTTACGTGCTACATGCTAATAGGGCAAATGCGCATTCAAATCTCTTTATAAAAGAAATACACAAAACCTTTCATACCTGAAGCGACTTGTAAGTATCTATTGAAGATGAATTGTTTCGCATTTGCTAATTATATTCAACTAATAGTGTGGAGCGTATGAGGCTGACTATTATCAATACTAGGCTTTCCGGATCAAATTATTTGTGTAAATAGCTCTTGAAAAATAGAGAACAATAGGATTTTTAACTATGCATACACAGAAGGTTAAAAACTACCACTGACTTTTGCCATACGATTATATATATGTGATTATATGCCGTGGGGCACTGGAGTTTCCATTCGTTACCTTCCTCCTTGCTCAGCACATTGTGGATCGTTTTCATGCATTTTTCGACTGCATTCCACGTTATTTCAGAAGCTAATATATGCTCTACCATAATCTTGAGTGACATCCACACATTGACAAAACTTTAAATCTCTATCTTGTGCGCAATAATACTCTCTCTCTCTGAGTAAACAGCGACATGCCGAACATTAACCTGGTCGTAATGCTGAAAAGGGATAAAGAGACGCGCGATACCCACTGTCTCGACATAGGAATTGTGTTAGGTCCACTTTAAACTATCTGGGGTAATTCAGTAGATCTAGTGCTCTTTAGGTGAATCTTCCCAGCTTTTTATCAATCCAGAGTAGACTCCGTCCACGACAGGTATTGGACTCGCCGGACCATATCTGCTATTACACATGCTGATTCGCTGGCGGCATATGATCTTTAAAATGCACTTGATCAATAGAGGGCCATTTGTTTTTTTTTTACATAATTTTTCTCTAGCGCCAAGGCTTGTACAACATTGGAAAATTGAAGGAGAAAACAAACCTGGCGCCGACACCGCATTATCATCAACGGCGCAACAACCGGTATCCGGTCTAAGCCTGCTCTAATAAGGAACTCCAGACATCCCGGTTTTGCGCCGAGGTCCACCAATTCGATATCCCTAAAAGCTGCCTGGTATCCTGACCTACGCCACCGCTCCATCTTAGGCAGGGTCTGCCTCGTCTTCTTTTTCTATCATACATATTGCCCTTATATACTTTCCGGGCTGGATCATCCTCATCCATCCGGGTAAAGTGACCCGCCCACCGTAACCTATTGAGCCGGATTTTATCCACAACCTGACAGTCATGGTATCGCTCATAGATTTCGTCGTTATGCAGACTACGGAATCGTCCATCCTCATGTAGGGGGACAAACATTTTTCAGAGGCGCCGACAACTACAAGCAGGAAACAACAGCTGGGTTCGCAAAAGACTGCTGCAAAAAAAGAGAGGAGTGGGATATACAAAATCGATTGCCCGGAATGCGACCAGGTCTACGTTGGACAAACTAAAAGACTGGGAGCCACCAATCAAGGGCGCAAGCGTTGAAATCACCAGCACTTCGTTCACTTGTGTCGAGATCAAGATTGTGATGCATTTTCTTGAATTCAGATAGTATCAAACTTGGTGGATGTAGCAGCTGTATATATATACACCACTTACTTTTTCCCACACAAAGCTACTGGCTGCCTGACTTGTAGTACATAGTATGGCATGTGGACTGTAAGCCCATATCGTCGCTCCACTAGTCGGATCTATGAGCCATATACAATTGTGACGGTTTCTATATGGTTCAGCTATGATAGCAATTTCCATCTATGTTTCGTACGTGGTCTGCTCAAGTAAATTCTAAGCGACTCTGCAATGGTAGAGGTTTGTTTGAATAACCCTCATTGAAGTCACCGCCTTCCTTAATTCCGGACATTTACCACTTCCGGCAATATGCAGGTTATCCTTTCCCCCTTTATTTCTCACAATAGACATTTGGGGTCCCTGTTGCCCCTCACCTTTCTCCCGACACTGGTTCGGATCGATCAATACCGCTGGTAGCCGAAGCAGCGTGACTGAAACTGGCTACAGGTGGTAATCGTTCCATTTATATATAATCGCAAACATGACATGAGCGCAAATTATATTGAAGTGAAATCCGTTCATAGTTCAAACCTAGACCAGGCCAAAGTGAATTTTTGTTTGAGGATGCTGGGAGTCCTGAGTCCTTCATGGCGGACCAGACCACTTGGGAAGCAACGTACTTCCTCTCTTGTGGTTCACGGACTCGTCTTTTTGGGTTCAAGGATGATACCTCCGGATATATGCAAAAGGAGGTGTACATTTTTTTTTTTACCAAATATAGTCTAGTGGGGTATCAAACGAAAGATCTCGGTTAGTACTTTCCGAAACCGCTTTTAACATTTGTGGGAAAGGAGGAGTACGGGGTCGAAAGTGATCATTTCTTTCATTTTCAAGTAGCTACCTCTATATGGTGCCTTGGCTCCGAAAAACCCTCCATACCGATATCTGTTCAAATCTAATTAATAATAGCATATTACTGTGATCTTTGTAATTTTCCCGGGAGATACCGGAGAATAGGACCTACCCCTTCTTCATCGTCGTCGGATCCTCTAAGTGATTAGTTTCTATTTCTCGCGTCTTTGAAATTTGGCACACGTAGACATCACAGTTTACCCCTCGATATGATCTCACGTCGAGGATACTAGATGACCATCTTTTGGTGTTAAGAACGTGGTCTATCTGGTTGAATGTAATACCATCTGGGGACGTCGTTTGATTTTATAAGTAAATTTCTCCTACTTGCAAAGTCAGTGAGGTGGTGGCCGTTGTCGTTTATTATGTGATGGAGACTATGCTCTCCGGCCGTTCCTCGATGTGTCTCTTCAATGAGGCAGTGAGTCATATAGTCTTTCTAGGCTGTCGTAAAATCGCTCTTTGACTTCGTCATCTTTTTCTTCAGTTGATGCATGTATGTTGATATATTAAAAATATTGCTTTGACACAAAGCGTGTTTGGGTTTTGAAGTGGGTAACATTTGCTTTGAATTTCCTATCCCCGATGAAGGTGACTCCAAACTCACGTTTCCCTGATAACTTCCTATTTTTGAAAATTGTGTGAGACGTCATGTAGGTTATCTTGCAACCATTCCAATTCATTTCCTGGACTGCTAGAACCCTGACCTTGTATTTGTTGTCCTCTTGAAATAAGTATTTGACAGTACCAAATTTGTTTAGTGATCTTACATTTCAGAATCCAAGAGTGACGCGATTTATTCATTTCAACGGTCGTCTTCTTGGTGTGAATCTTGTTCGAGGTTGTTCATCCGGTTTCTGTACATGATGTTTAATTTTCTGATGGATGACAGGTTGTAGGTCCATCGCTCCGAACCCCCAACCTGGAGGGCCAGCTCAATTGAGTTAGACTCCCTTGACGAAGGGCGTGATGAAGTAGGATGCAGTGTGGCGAAATTATTCCAATTGAGCTGGCCGCCCACCAATATTTTTTTCTCGCCTTCCAGGATCACTTTTTCCTTTACTGACAGTTGTACTAAATGCGTTGCCTCAAAGCCTCCTCCCTTACCTGGGCTTGGGACCAGCATGATATTTACTTAACAAGGCGGAATGTTCGTTGGTATCCATTCATTTTAAAACCTCGCCAATCGGAGAATCAATTCGTAGCTCCGTAACGGGCGGCTTTCCATATAGGGTTGTCAACCCTATTCAACCAACCTGAGGAACCAACCAGTTGACATAATTTGTTCGGTTTTTACGCACGGGAGACTCACCTTCATTCTTCACCGTCTGCAGTTTTTTTTTAAAGAGGAACTAACATACTAGCGATCACCACGTGAAGGTAGAGATAGGGTTTGGTAACAGAGCTGTAGGTGTGTTCAGCCAGCATATCCTGAAATCTGAGCTCTATCGTGGGCACCAATCGACACTTTCACCTTAGCCCCTTTCTATTCTGTTGTGGTAACATAGAATTCCGGCATGGTAAGACCTGTGTTATGCTTTGTGTGCGAAACATGGACCCTCTGCTACCCCTGCTGAATGAATTTGAAACTATGATTTGAGAAAAATTATCGAAGGGGAGGAATGGAAACCGAGGGCGAATCAGGTGTAACCATGAGCTGTGGAAAACATTTGACGAGCGAAAAGTTTCTTCGCACATCCATATGTAAAAGTTAACATGAGCTGACGTTGCTCAATGCATTGACAATAAAGGCATTCGAGGGGAAATCTCAATAGCTAAAATTAGGAAGAAGACCAAGAAAGCGAATGCACAAATTATTATACCTGTCTATTTTCCAAATCGAGTAAAGAGAAGACTTCAAAATCGTTGAATTGGTACACATTCAGATCGGGTAAAATGATGGAAACTTTTTTGAAATAATATAAAAATCAAATATGTAAATATGTAAAGGCCTGATTCTTCTATATTCGGGTCTAAGTCCACAATACTGCGCACCACCTTGTTTTATATTCACTAACCACTGATGCATTTCAGTCAAATTACATCAATTTTGTTACATGTACTACAATCCGAAACTCAAATTGCATCCTAACATGTACACGTCTCCAATTTACATAATCTCTTCCTTCAAAAACTTATATAATATTCAAAATAAAACTATCCTTTTAGGAACGAGGTTGCGATATATCATCCGCCAGCAACAATAGTAGCAAGTATAACATGGAGAAGTAAATATTTTGAACAAATAGTGAACACTATAGTTTTTATAGCTCGCATAAAAGTCCCATTCGTCCACGAAAGGATTTCTCTGTTGAAAAAGTCAGGAATATATGCACGTACATAAAGCAAAACTACCACAATACATCAAACAAAGTTGATCCACTTTCACGTTCTTGAATTATTCCTTTTTCTTTTTATGTGGGATATGAGTGGAAAATGATGACGAAAATGGGATTTTATATAGTTTTATGTCCTCGCACACACACTTTTGAATTTATGGAGAAAAAATGAAATATAAAGTTTAAATACTTCTGCAAGTTTTTGAATTTTATATTGCGGAAAGGTTTTTAACCAGCAAATCCAAAAATAAGAAAAATATAAAAAATAAGAACAATGGCACTTATAAACACAATATAATATGCATATTTGGGTTCTCATGCAAGGGGTGAAGTTCGTGGATCACTAGCCTAACCAAAATCAGACCGGAATGATTCGACGTATTTAAAGCTTTGTGGATGTTTTCTGTTTCCAAGAAGGAAGGAATAGTATTTGAAACTTACGTACCGTCATGAACTCGTCGGTGATGTGGATTTTTTAAAGCAACCAACCAATTTTGGAGAAACAGTGTAGCTTGAAAGCTACCAGAATTGTTTAAAACTGGCCTGTCTCCGAAAGCAATATATGATACCAAAATTACGAATTGTTTTGTAGCCCCCCGCCAACTTCTCTGCCTTTCCATCCGGGTATTTCATCTTTCTCAGCATACAACTCTCTTTGTTATCAGCTTTTCTAACTAACGCAACTGTGGAATTCCTTTTGCCGCTGCGGACGCTGCGCATCTTGTTCTTTTTAACGATAACGGACCTCGCTCGCAGCCCAGCTAGCAGTCATCAAGTGAGATCTCAGCTCCTTACGTTATGTTCATCGATTCGCTTCGACCTGGTTGTGTGTGGTCTAGAGGGAGACTAGAAATCATTGTGCTTTTCCGAGATTATTACTTTAATTCCATTCAGGTGTTCATTCACACTTAAATCGAGTATTCAATATCCAGTCAGGAAACAAATCCCTCTTCCTTCTATGAAATTTGAAACAAGACCCTCCATTGCACCTCAGTGCTCTAATTACTAAGCCATCCGAACACGGCCTAGTGCTGATCAACACTGTTGGACCAATCGGTCGGAGTTTGTATCGTCCATTCAGCAAGAAAGATTTTCTACTGCTCGACAACAGTCGTCCTTGGAAGGACGCCGCTTTTCCCTCTGCAGGAAAGCGTTGTCGTGATCCGCAAGTGAAAGTAAGCAACCAGCAAATAGTTCTAGGCTATATTTAATTGTTGCAGACCGGAGCAAGATGTCCTCATTGGAGACTTTAGGAATCCATTCCCGAACTGCATGCAGTTTTTCATACGGTGCCACCTTTTCCTCTATGCCGGAAGCTCCGTTGATGCATAATACTGCACAATTGTGATACTCTTTTACCTAGACCCGCAATCAAGATCCTATCGGAAGTCAGCTTCCAGGATAGGAGAGCGCTCCCTGCAATAGCCGTCTACAACTGATTTATGTCTAGTACCATTAGGCTTGCCAAAGTACAAAAGCATAGTGCCGCAAGAGGAAGAGGAGTGCTTTCTAGAGTGCCACCACCTTACTTCGCTTGTTACCAAAATGCTCAGCCGATATTGCCGAAATTTTCGCTCAACTTGGAGGAAGCGAACATTCTGGAGACCTGACAACCATTATCACAGACCATGCACCGGACCGGAATGGAAGGAACGATAAGTTTGATGAGTAGTGGCAAGAAATAATTATGGAGGGAAAAGCGGTTTTTACAGGCAATATGTAAAACGACCTACTTGAATCACGAAAGGCCAATATGACGAATTCCGGAGGATAGCCAATAATATAGTAGGACAAAATAAAAGACGTATTTGTGTTACGGGAGTTTGGAAGCTAATAATACAAGGCAATTTTATAAAGCAGAGAGAGGAATAAATATTGAGTTTGAATCAAAAATAAACAAAGTACAGTGACAGCATCATCAGTGGAAACGAAAAGGTGAATGAAGAAAGTCTACATAATTTGCTGATCCTAATGACTCCTCCGACATAGTCAGTTGGTAGTCCCACAAACAGAAACGCTGTTATGCAGCGATAAAGGTGTGAATCGATTATATCCCGGCGGAGCTATTAATATATAACAGCAGCTGCACGAAAAAGACTAACCCCATACTTATTCAGAAAACAAGGAACAGAAAATTCCAACAGAATGAGGTTAAAACATTATTTTTTGAATCTACAAAAAAGGCGACAAGTAGACAGGCTACAATTGCGGGGAAATCTTACTTCTTTGTTTGACCTACAAAGTATTCACCAGGATAACGACCTACACGAACTACGCTACGCTCAACTATAGATTAACTTTTCTCAGTGAAGTAAGTGAAGAATCCAAGGTTGAAGTCTTCCAATTATTCGTCGTGAGTTCAACTTGGTATGCGCGACTAAACCTTTTTTAACAAGCAGGGCCCCGGCTGACCCCCATGTTCTTGAAGTGGACCCTACGCTGTGAGAAAAATTCCTGCTGATACTAAAAGTACACTGCCCGCAAGTGGCAGCATAGACCGATATTATCGGTATCTTATTGCGCTCCCTAATCCGTGATAAAGAGATCTTCATGGAGCACGATGTTACCACGCAGAGATTAGGATTATGGGTTAGTGAGCGGAAAGCCAAGGCCTTTGCCTAAACTATAAAACAGATGTAAAACGTGAACTTTAATTCAGACTTCTTTAAAATTGTTAAGCGTCGTTGAAAGGAAAGTATGAAGAAAAATCTCTGGAGCATATTTAATGAAAATGGCAGATGAGAAATCAGGCATGACGCAGAGTTGTATGATATATATACCGACCCGGAAGCCTCTAAGGTGATAAAATTACGAAAGTTGCAATCCTCGAAACGGTCTATAGTGCTATGAAAAAGAACGATGATAGATAAAATTATGTTATATATTGTATTCTTCTTTTCCTTTAGCCCTCCTCCCGTTCAGTTGCCCCATTTTATTTTATCAACGACCTGATCTGGATATAGTCGTGAAGTTTTTAAATCATGATTTAGCGTATCAAGCCACCGTTGTTCCGGTCGGCCTTTCGGTCGCTTCGGTTCAACCCCACATCGATGGCGGATATCCCCATTTGTGTGATCAAAGGGTGTCAGGTCACTAGTCCAACGCAACATTTTCGTCTCCATTACCACGAGACGCCGATCATTGTCTTCTATAGTTGGCCCGCACTCAGAACCATAAAAAAAGATAGAACGGACGACATTGTGATCAATTTTAGATTTGAGACATTCGTTGCGATCACAAAGAGACGCGAACGCGAACTTTACTCTTCGGATCGTGGTAGAGCAATTGAACTCAGCGCCGAATTCCTCTTGATCCACGATTATTTGAACGATTTCGCGAATACTGTTGTCAAAAATGCATTGAAAAATCTTCATGATATGGAACAACAACAGGACCAGACGGTGATTTGAAAATTCTGCTGGTCCACTTCTCTTTTTCCATATTGGAACTGTGGTACTTCTTTGTCAGTCAGATGGTGTTCTACCTTCCTCAGTTATCCAATTGAAACATTCACTGAACTGCAAAGCTCGAATGTGATATGGTCAGGTCCTGTTACTTTCTCCGATTTTATTCTTTTTACTGCTTCCTTGACTTTAGTTGCGCTGACAGTTACGCCTCTATGTGTTAACGTGGGTATCTATCATGAGGGACTTAATCCCGCGGTCTTCTTAAGACACGGATTGATTTTATGACCACAACCAGAGCCCAGCTGAGGCAAGCAACAACGCTACCAGTCTATACTGAGTGCATGGCCCAGCATTCATACTGGTGGATACATGCCCTACATAAATCTCTACCGAACCATGGACTACGGTACCCATATTGAAAGGCAACATCACGTTTGAGGCCCGATGGTCTCTGTTCGCTTGAACGTAACCACAACCCCCATGAAACTACCACTAGGGGTCGAAAAAATCAAAAATTGACTGACGGTTTCGTCCAGGGTAGAGGCAACTCATCAGACGCTGCCTCACCTCTGCCCTGGGAGCAGCACGGAGGCAAACACTGTGGTTACTAGGTGGTTTTGAGACCTTTCTATACAATTCATAACACGACATAGATATGAATTATATTGATAACATAAACCTAGTAAATTCAGGCCTAAGCCGGCCGACACAGATATATGTTTTTTTAAGGATTTGAGGGTGTCCTGAACCCACCATCCACTTCATGGCAGACCGGACCAATTAGAAAAAAAAACTTTGTTCCCCTACTTTTTATCTATGGACCACTGTTCTGGGCTAGAAGCCAAACTTGTACCAAAGGTAGGTGAGGCAGTGTCTGATAAAATGCCTCTGTTCTAGACGAAACTGCAAGCCGTCTATTTTTGGTACAAATTTGGGGTTTGGCCAGAATAAAAAGTCTATGGATAAGACACGTGAAATTTTATACATGACTTGCATGACCTGCATGCTGTTTCAAATGCAGGTTTCGATTGGAAATTTCATCTGAAGAGTGAAAAAAATTGCTCTCTATTATAAACGGAAAAAAATCTATATTCAGCATTATCTATCTTTTACATATTATGAAAATATTTCTCAGCGAAAATATAGAAACAACGAACAGTCAACTTCCAATCTAAAATCTTTAAACATAAATCCAAAGATTCAAGCAAACGTCAACCGTATCAAATATATCAAATTGCAATTAATAGAGAACATGTAACGTAGACGTAGAATCCAATGTCCGCACAAGACATGAGTGCTACATAATCGTTTACGGGAGCATATATCAAATGACCTGCAGCAGGATCCAATCACTTTAACTTAATGATTAATGTCAGCACGTAGAGAATGTTATTTCGTCCTTAATCCCTGCAGTAGAATGTTCACCCTATTCTATGTTCGCATCTATTTAAATTTGACCAATGATGTGGTTGGTCGTTGCTATCTAGTAACATAGATTCTAATGCTTTAGAAAGGGATACATTTAATTCATGGGACACAAACATTTGCATGGAAATGCTATTTACCGTAACATATCTTTATTTTTTAGAAAATTTGATTGATTAAAAAGGAGTCGAAATACAGCATCAATACCACGATATTACCTACAATCGATTTTTCTGTATTTTAGCTATGCGAATATATTCTCATTGGAAGTTGAGGATGCTGAGACAAAATCACAATATGATAGTGAACTCCTTTCAAGAAAAATGAAGGCAATATCAAAATGTCCTCTGTAGAGATAATGCGTCTAAATCGCAACATCTTTACCATCAAGTTATATATACCAGTAACGGTTATGATACCATGCAGCCTGCTCAATGTTATCACAATCATGCAAACTTATTTAATGTTTTTATGGAACTGACTTCAATTATGCGGGTCCTCAAAATACAGGGTGCGGCAGCATAACTTCCTTTTTTAAAATGCGCGCCACTCAGTTAGTTGATGTCATAGCGGAGCGCTAGTGGTCTCGTTCAAGAGGGGATACTGTAAAGTTGTATCCCGACACGCTCCAGTCGCCATCAAGCGTTGGAATAGTGAGGAGCGTGCCTTTGCCGTTGAGGTTTACTTTTCAAGCGGATGTTCGGTTATTGCAACACAGCGTGCATTTCGGAATCGCTTTAATTTAGCCCCGTTGGCTCCCGTCCCAAACCGCAAATCAATTGTTACATGGGTCACTATATTCAGACAAACTGGAAGTGCGACAAAAGGAAGAACGGGAGTCCCTCGGCCCGTTAGATCCCCTGAGAACATTGAAGCAGTGAGAGCGTCAATGTTGCGGTATGAAAACATGCTACAGAATTTTTTTTTTCCCACGACTAGAAAATTTGGATTTGGGGACACCTGGTTCCAACAAGACGGTGCAACAGCACACACTTCAAGAGCATCGATGGCTGCTTTGAGGGAACACTTTCCAGAGCGCCTTATCTCAATTAGAGGCGATTTGGAATGGCCGGCACGCTCTCCCGATCTGTCCCCTTGTGACTTTTTTCTATGGGGTTTTTTGAAATCCCGTGTTTATGTGAACCGTCCAAGAAGCCTACAAGATTTGAAGACCAACATTCAAGAAGAAATTGCCAACATAACACCTGCTATGCTAACAAGAGTCAGGACAAACGCCAGAAATCGGTATACGCAATGTATAGAGAATGGGGGACGTCACCCAACAGATTTGATCTTCAAAACAATGTAAATAAAAACTTTAGACATGTACCTACATTATAAAAAATAAATAAATATTTTCCGATGTATACAATAGTTTTTATTGAGTTTTGAAAAAAGGAAGTTATGCTGCCGCACCCTGTAGTTCGAAGAAGCCGCTGTATTTATATATAAAAGAATAGATGAGCTTCCAACCAAAATTAATAACTCTAGTTCTATGGTAGAGAAAATTCAGAATTGATATTTAACAAAGTTTTGACATAATATTACTGCAACCAACCAAAATGGAACTGATGTTGTTAAGAAGGCCTGTATAGCCTTCTATGCCTGCAAGGAAACCTTTGCAAAGAAATGGAGTCTCCGGCCGAGGATAGTTCTCTAGATATATACAGCTGTGGTGCGTCCTAACCTACGGCTCTATTGTATGGTGGCAGGCTTTGAGCAAAAGTACAAAAGAATGAAGTTTAAAAGGATTCAAAGAAGCGCTTGTGCAGGTGCTACTGGGGCTCTACAATCCTGCCCGGATGCTCTCAGTGGAATCCTGCATCTCGTCCCCATAAACCTCCACTTTAAGTACGTTGTAGCGTGCAGCGCCGTTAGACTTCGTGAGTCCGGATACTGGACAGCAACGCCCTACGACCACGTTAATATCCTAAACAAAGTACCTCGAAATATCTGGGGCATTTCCCCTAGACTGTGCAACCGCAAGCTGAACTTTACAAGAAACTTTACTGTGGACTTTTCAAACAGGGCAGAGTGGAAGACCGGCGGCATGTTGCAAGAGTATGACAAAGTATCCTTCACCGACGGATCAGAGATGGTCAATGGAATCGTTGTGGGGATTTTCTCGAATGCACACAATGTATCCGAGTCATATGGCCTCCCAAGTTTTGCCAGTATACTCCAAGCCGAAGTACTGCCGATACTGAAAACCTGTCGATAGCTGGGGCATGAGCGTGAAAGCCCATTCTGATCGGTAGCCAAGTGGACATTAAGGACTTGTACTCAGCGACGTCATCTTCCAGGCTAGTGGGACTGTGTCGAAATGCGCTGAACAGTCTGAGTCTCATGGTCAACGTTCTCTGGGTTCCCGGTCGTAGGTCGTAACCTATTGAGTCGAATTTTATCCACAACCAGACGGTCGTGGTATTGCCCATAGATTTCATTGCTGTGTAGGCTACGGAATCATCCATCCTCATGTAAGGCGCCAAAAATGTTTCGGAGAATTCTTCTCTCGAACGCGGCCAAGAGTTCGCAGTTTTTTTTTTCTAAGAACCCAAGTCTCCGAGGAATACATAAGGACTGGCACTATCATAGTCTTGTACAGTAAAAGCTTTGACCCTTTGATAACTAACTAAAAACGCGAAGAAAGGAAAAATGTCCCCATAGACCCCACCGTTCATATAAGTTCACTTTATATGATGATGACGTTATAAACGCCTCAGGGTGCAATAAATTCACCTGAAGGCGAAGTTTTGACCTTCTATAACTTTGTTAGCAATAGTTGGATTGGCTTCAAACTTTTCAGTATTATGTCCTATGTTATCGCCCATGATGATGCAAATTCTTATACTTCACGGATGAACTTAAAAGGGGTATTCCGGTAAATTTCTAAAATATGGTAATATACTATTATTAACTATGCGGAGATATCGGAATGGGATTTATTTTGAGGACTAGATTTCATATAGATGCATCACTGTGATTTGTTTGGATAGGTTATGAGGCTGAGACCTTTCTCACTTTCTGGAGCATACATTTCGAGCCCTATCTCCCCTATGTTCCACCCAATATCAGATCACATCAGTTTCGGAAAGTATTAAACGAGCCCTTTCATTTGATATCCCACATGGCTATATATATATCTCTTTCGCATGAATTGGGAAACCCCTTCAACACAAAATGGCACCCCACGCTACATGTAAGAAGACACACACACATGTTCCCACCAAATTTCGTGACAAGCGGTTAAGGGTTTTGGAAATTAATTGGCTGTGTTAGATAGACAGACAGACAGACATTGAATCGATTTTAATAAGGTTTTGTTTCACAAAGACTCACTATCAGTGACAGACAGACAGTGAATCGATTTTTTAACAAGACCTTAAAAGGACAATCGTCTCAAATGCAATAACTGCTACCACGAAAATATTGGTTAAAATCATCCCGGAATGCATCAAAGTACACCTCGGAATCTTGATTAGCAGAGAATAGGCTGGTTTCCATTTTGGACCCTACTGCACCGACCACATTAATATCCTTCCGGTCATTGTAGAACAGAGTTCGGAGCTCAGATCACCACTCTACCAACCTTTCATTGGTTTGGATAGCCTGAACAAGGAGCGTATCTGGAATGCTGGAGAAGTATTCTGGAAGAATAAATTGCTATTATCAGACCGACATATGATGGAACAAAATGTCACGTGTTGGATCAAGCTAAAATTTCAGCAGAATTTAATATCCAACGCGGAGTAGGCCACGGCATTTTATAACCGATAAATTTTCTTCTCGCTATCGGTGACGTTCTTATCGCAGCCTTATTCAGACGACGCACAGTGCGGCCGATCAATGGGGCCTTGGAGCAAAAATCAAAATTGGTTGTTAAAAACTAAGATTTTATTTATTCATAAATATATATAAGAGAAAACCTCCAAACATTGTTATTTTAGGCTTAATTTATAATTATGATTACAAAAATTGAATTCTGAAATTTATTATCTTAGCTCAAACTGTTATTTTATTGAGTTTTCAATAATAGTCAAACAATAACAAAAACTAATTCAATAAAGTAAATAAATAATGCAATTGCGTCTATCATCACACCCAAATATCTGATGGCAGGCTTAGAAGTGATGATATGATTCTCAATTCGAATACGGGCAAAATTTCTTTTACGGCGCTTGGTGATGAGCACGGCTTCCGTTTTTTCCTCCGCAAGTGTCAGACCAGAACTCTTTAGCCAACCCTTAACAGCACTGATCACTTCGCAAGAGTATAACTCAGCATCTTCGAGATGCTTTGCGACCACAACCAACGCTGTATCGTCGGCGTAGCCCACCACCGTGCACATGACGTTCCACAGCAGTAGGCCCAGTACGGAGCCAACATACTCCTGGGGTCCGCCATTGGTGTCATACCAAAGCCTCCGTTCTTGTAAATAGCTGTTGACAATAGCTACAAGATAAGTGGGAATACCAATATTCGCCAGAGATTCCCGTATCAGGTTCCAATTGGCCGAATTTAATGCATTTCTCACATCCAGGGTCACTACTATGCAATATTTGCTAGTACTGCCCTTTCCGTGGATTACATCTTCGGCCAAGCCAGTAACCATTTTTATGGCATCAATGGTTGATCTGGCTTTACGGAACCCATACGACCGATTTGAGAGCCCTCCCTGGCTCTCAACAACCGGGAGTAATCTATTATAGATTATTAGCTCTAGCATTTGGCCTACCGTGTCCGAAAGACAAATAGGTCTGTAGGAGCTTGGCTCAGCTGGAGGTTTGCCAGCCTTAGGCAGTAGCACCAGCTTCTGCGCAGATTTCCAGCAGGTCGTCGCTGACTGGCGGTATTGCCGTGTCGTTCAGAGGTCGTTAGAAACTATCTATGCCCTCCTCTTGCCGTGGGAATAACCCATGGATAATTTTTAACAAGAGTGAAGGGCACGTGATCTCCGGGAATGATCGGCCTCTCAATCGCCCGATCACGATTCTATAGGCGCTCCTCCACAGGTTTACGTCCGCTTCCGAACAGAGCTCCTTAAAGCTTTCCCTCTTGCTCCGTTGATGGGGAGCTTCAGTAAAAATACCAAAATTTATGGTTCATTTATGATTGCCTCATTGGCTCATGTAGAAGTTCCTGTTTCTGGTTCAATAATTTTTGCGGGTGTACGGTTATAACTGGGGGCTTCCGTATAGGCGCGCTCTATTTGCCCTTGGTCGATTCTGCCTACCGCTACCTTTCTCAGAAACGGCTATACCAATTGACGTGAATTTGATGAGAAGGTGGGAACTGTGGACCCCCAGACATGCAGTGAATTATATCCTTCTACGTTGAATTTATGGGAGGGGGGGTCCTACATGTAAAAGGGTGGTGTAAACGTTTTTTCACTAAATGTAATCATGTGGGGTATTAAATGAAAGGTGTCGATTAGTACTTTTCGAGTTCAAGTTTTGAGATTTGTTAAAAAGGCGGGGAGTGAGAGGAGTGTGATGATTTCTTTAACGGACCCATTCTCAGAAACTGTGTCCGGGTAGCTGAGTGGTTAGAGCGCAAGGCTATCGTACGGAAGGTCGCGGTTCAAATCTCACTGGTGGCAGTGGAATTTGTATCGTGATTTGACGTCGGATACCAGTCGACTCAGCTGTGAATGAGTACCTGAGTCAAATCAGGGTAATAATCTCGGGCGAGCGCAATGCTGACCACATTTCCCCCTAATGTACCGTTACGTGCTCTAACACACTTCAAGGCCCTGATCCAACATGGATTGTTGCGCCAACGATTATTATGTTCTCAGAAACTACTCAACCGAAAAATCTGAAAAAAATCATGAAGCTGCCTATATATGGTGCCCAGGCCTCAAAATACTCCATATCGATATCTATTCAAATTAAGTTAATAATAGTATATTGCCATATTTTTGGGGAAATTGAGTAAAAACCCCCTTAAGTCTATTCCAGAGTTATAAAGGTTGGTAGTAGTATAAAATTTAATAGGGAGCATATTATCCCCAAGTTTGAGCAAAATCATACTATTACTAACAAAGTTACAATAGCTCAAAATTGTCTCTCCCCTGTAAATTTACTGCAACTAAATATCAATATCATATTGAAGTGGGTAGTCAGACATGCTATATGCATATACAAAACGGGCTACGTACAAATGGAATAGTTCTACACTTAAATATACTCACAGAAGAAGCAGACAAAACCTTTCATACCTGAAGCGTCCAGCTTCCAGTTTCCCGACTTGTTTTTATCTTTAGAAAAAACTGTCTTGTTTTCTTCACCTACCACTTGCCAATTTTTGAATCGCAGCCTATACGAAATATGAAGAAAACATTCAAAGAGTCTTATCCAGCAGTGTAAGGTGGACAAACCAAAACGGTAATGGTCAGTATTTGAAGGTTTTCCAGTAACCCTTTTCAAATTCATCTCCATTGGGGTGGCCCCGCAAAAATAACATTTTGATGAAGAGTTTGTGCTACCACTTGCGTCTACTATTGTAAAATGAAACTTAAAGTTTATTTGTACAGTTTCACCCCTTAAATTGGTTCCACACGGAGAAAGGTTTTTTAATTGATCGTTTATGTTACTTTCATGTTCTCTTATATTCTCTCCATCATATAAATAAGTTTTATTCGCCGGCAAAAAAACGTTGACGATGGACGAGGATTTACTCATAGGTCTTCATTATTTGCGTCTTTCAATTTAAGAGGCACTAAGGCAATCACAAACAAAAACCCATCAGTTTTTGTGGAAGAATTGACCAATTTTTATTTGTACGTCCTATGACCTGAGCTTCCGTCAAATCCCCACTTACAAATAAGATTTAAATTGGGAGTGAACTCGAGAGTGTGAACCATTTTAAGAATACTAATTGTTGTAAAGTTTAGTAAATCCTCCAAGGATACTTCTGCAGTTGTCTCAGTCACATTTATGGGAAGTATAATAGAAACGTACTTTTTTTTGCCTTAAGACCCTTGCAGAAGGGAAACTGTTTTCATGAACTGAGTTTAAAAATAAACGAAGAATTGTATATTTTCTTTCACTGAGGTCTAAGTCAAAATACAAAGCAAGGATATCAGCAGGTGACCGCGATATTTCTGAATGTGGTTAATTTACTGAGAAAGATTGCTGAGATTTTTGTAATATTTCCACGGCAAATAAAACTTCTTCCGGATATCTAGAAGACACTAGTTTAGGTTAGTTTAGTTTAGTTTACTGGGGGGAACCGTAGCTCCGAGCACTCAGGCCATTGTTAGGCCCATTGTACTATTCCCGTAAATTACCTATTCAATGGCTTCCCACCTACGGTATTCGCAGGCTTTAGCGAATCTGAGAACATTCGCCAGAGGCAGAGAGTGTGCAGATTCTTCATTGAAGAAAACCTTGCCAAGGTGTCTTCGTCTGAGATCTGAGGATGCCGGGTAGCTGCATAAAAAGTGCAGGGCCGTCTCCTCCTCCTCCTCACATTGGCTGCACATAGCAGAAACCACTACCCCAATCTTTTCCATAAGGTAGTTTAAGGAGCAGTGTCCCGTTAAAAGCCCTACTAGGGTTTTCATGTCCCACCTCTTAAGGGACAATAAAAATGCGGCTCTAGTGGCCCTAGGCTCTTTCACAAGGATTTTCGCTTGCCGGCAAGGGTCCAAATTTCTCCACTCGGTTGCGTGAATCCTTGCAATTTCACCCTTCAGAGTAGACTTAACAGTAGATGGTCGGATTCCAAGAGCTGGTTCTGACCCCACCATTGTGGATTCAGACCCTCGGCGTGCCAGTCTATCAGCCTCCTCATTACCGCCGATGTTAGAGTGCCCCGGCACCCACACCAGGAATGTTTCGTTCAGTCAGCCAAGTTTCAGCAGCATCTGATGACAACTCCACACCAACTGGCTTGATATGTCGTTGCCATTTAGTGCTGATAATGCTGCCCGACTGTCGGAACAGATTCGGATGGTGCGACCCCTCCATTTTTGTCGCAGACATTCTTCAGCTGCTAATGAAATGGCATATATCTCCGCCTAGAATGTGGTCGTCATTTTTCCGAAGGGTCGGGCCAGTTCTATAATCGGATTCTCCGAGAACACCCCTGCGCCCGATCCATCCTCCATGACTGACCCGTCGGTGAAAATTATTAGGTCTGTAATCTGAAAAGACTCACCATTCTTCTCTTTCAGTGATTACGACAGTGTATGCCTTTTCAAAGACGAATCTGGAAACCATATTATTGGTCGGCATCAGGGCTACCGGATGTTTTTCAAGGAATTCCCAGATACACGCATGACCGCTTGATTGGTTGCATTTCCACCCCCCAATGGTATCGAGCCTATATGCGTCCTTGGCTGCTTTCCGTTTCACCTCCAAGTGAATGGGGAGTAAATTTAGGATAGCTTCAAGTAGTGCAGTCGGCGTAGTACTGATTGCTCCAGTAATACTTAGGCAACCAAGTCTCTGAATCTGCGTTAGCAGCTTCCTGCTGTTAGCAAAGTTCAGTCTTGGCCACCAGACGATGCATGCATGGGTTTTATTATGGATGTATACATCCAGTATATCCATCTGGGTGAAAATACCCAGGTCTTACCAATCGAGGATTCCTGATATTGTTCCTGGATATGATGTTCCACGTTAACTTGGAATCGGAATGTACTCCTAAGTACTTGACTGTTTGTGCCAGCTGTATTTCCGCCCCTGTTAAGGTGGGTAGCGTATAGCTGCCCAACCTGACGTTCCTAGTGAACATAACTAGTCCAGTCTTCCTAGCGTTCACCGTGACTCCATTACGGAGGCACCAACTGTGGATTTCATGGAGAGTTGCATTCAAGCGGTCACATATTGTGTCCGCAAACTTGCCGGTAATTATTACGGCTAGGTCGTCCGCAAATGCTTGCGCAAAGACTTTTTTGTCCCCCATGACCCACCGCAGGGTATCCATTACCAAGAGCCATAACAGTGGGGAGAGAACCCCTCCCTATGAGCAGCCCCTAAGACATCCTGCTTCAATAGATTTCTAGCCGACCGATATATGGATTGTGGATGTGAAGGATCCAACTGGTTAGCATCGGTTCAATTCCATGCTGTTTTGCCGCATCACAAATTGCCGCGAATAAGGCATAATTGAAGGCACCTTCGATGTCCATGAATGCGCCTAAGGCGTATTCTTTTTCGGACATCGCCTTTTCCATTTTTTCCCTAAGTTCATGGAGTGCTGTCTGGATTTGCTTTTCTGGTAGGCGTATTGCCTATGGTGAAGTGGCCACTTAGGGATGTGTGTATCCCTTATGAACCGATCTACTAGTCTATTCCTTTTAGCAGAAAGGACGTTAGACTGATGGGTCGAAAACTTTTTGCGTCTGTCTAGGTGGGTTTTTCTGGTTTGGGAATTAATAACACTTTCACATCACGCCATTTAATTGGAATATAAGCGTGTGCTAGGCATGCACGATACATATTCCCAATGTGTAGACCCAGGGCATCCATTCCCTCTATTACTAGCGCAGGGATGATGCCATCCGGACCTGCAGACTTGTATCTAGGGAACGAGTTAAATGCCCATTTCGTTCGCTCCACTTATACTACTTTGCATGCCAGATTCCAATCTCTCGGTTGAGGGCTGTATGCACCTGTAGGCCCCGAGATTAGATTTTGGATGCTGCCTGGGAAGTGCACTTCAAGCAAATGGTTTGCCGTTTCTTCATCGCTTGTTGTGTACTTCCCATTCTGTAAACGAAAATAGTTTCTGGCTACGTTCTTTGACCAGAATCCGCTTCAGCTTTGAGGTTGCCTCAAGAGAGTTAGTCTCTTCGCAAAAGCGACTCCAAGATGATCGTTCAGCCGATCTTATGTTCTTCTTTAGAGCCTTCTGTGCCTCTTTATAGGGATTCCAGCTAGTGCCTGATTCACCCATCTGAGCACGATTGAGGAGTATCCTTGTCGTTCTCCTCTGTTTTGCCAAATCCGAGTTCTACTATGGTGTTTTACTCGTCTTTGGCATCTTGAGCGGATAGCTTTTTTTCGAAAGCTTCTCTCATGCTAGTTGTCATCATCTGGGTTATCTTCTCAATTCCAGAAATGGATTTGATGCGCTTCCCAGGGATCATGACTCGGGTGATCAATTCTATTTTATACATCACCCAATCTGTTTTCCTCGGATTCCGAAATGGAGTGAGTGGAGATGAATCCATGCCCATAACGAAATCAGTGGATCTGTGATCCGAGGTGTGATATCGTTTGATACTCTCCGATCAGAGCCGCGATGTCAGGAAATGCCACCGTGATGTCGATGACTTTTCACCTGACCACGTTGAAGAAAGTGGGTTCATACCCACATTTAGGATCTGCAAATCGGTTCCTACTAGATACCCCAGTAGTCTCGATACTCTTGCATTGATGTTGGAACTTCCCCGGGCGCTATTATCCCCATGCCTCTACTTTTACCATATTGGATAGCTCTGATGAATGTTCCACTAGGAACGTCTTCTGCGTCGTAGGGAAAATATGCGAAGCACCATAGTATCTCTTAATCTTTCTGTTGACTTTTTATGGTTAGCTTAGCCGATTTGGTGTCGCCATCACATAAATCGTTAACCAAATTAGCTTGGAAGACTAACATGCAGGTGGGGGGTCGATCGCTTGGCATACAATAGGTCAGCATGTTGGAAGTTTAGGCCCCTGACTACCCCACCAACAACCCACGGTTCTTGTGTGAGGTATATAAAGTATATATAGTAGAGCCGGCAGCCTGATTTTTCCCAAACGTTCTTAACATCGGGTTCGGGAACGCCGATAGTGAGAAAAGCTCAGAGACCTTTTTCAAGGTTCGCGTACCTTCCGCGCCCGGCTTGCACCCTTCCTGGCTACTGAGCTTGATGCCTAAAACTTCTTCCGAAACATAAATATATTTATCAAACCAGAATGACGTTGGGCAAGATATTTTCTACACTGGAAGTAATCTTTCCTTTTTTTTGTCCAAAGCTAAGCAATAATTGTTGGAAATTTTAGCGATTTCTTCTTCCTCTGCAACAGGGCACTTGTCTGCTATTCTTAGAATATCCTTTAATTTTGAGCTAATGGCCGATAATTTTTTCTTCTTGTCGCTGGAAATCCAAATTTCCAACATATCGGAATTTTTTATGAAACCATCCTTAAAAAAACCATAAAAGTTATTGTTGCAGTTAATTGCAGATAATTTTTGTACAATAACAAACTATTATAGAATTAGGGGACGTATCCACATCAATTGAAATTACAGGATGGTTTGGGCCGAAATTAAGGTAATTGGTTCCCTTTTTCGCACGAAACCTTAAAAATGTCTCAGCTGGTGGTTTTGTTCAGTCTTGCAGGTTTAAACATCAATAGGATAATCACAGTTAGGTACATAAATTAGATTCAAAGCAATTTTACAACCCAGAGCTCATTTTCAAAAATTTCGTCATAATTAAGCTTAATTAGGAAGAATTAAGTAAATAGCATTACAATATGCAAATTTGACGCAGTCACTAAAATCTGCCTCGACCTCAATCAATCGACTAGTTTCGGTATTATATAAGAGAATCGTGTATATTAAATTGAAGCAGTAAGGAAGGGTCTTAAATATTGAACAATATAAAACCGAATAATGTCTTCGAAATATTATTAATTACGCTGGACATACTTTTATAATGAACGATTACACAAGTAGGAATAGTATACACATATTCCCTGCAATCGTTTCTCCTTTCTAATTCACTGGAACATATCTACATGCATAATATATGTAGCTACAAGCAGATATTAGAATATTTAAAGAGATCCTTAAAGCATTTCCAATTGAACTCTGGTGTGTAAACGAGAATTCTCAACAAACATAGAGCGCAGACCATTTGCTTCCAAACATACAATGCATATATGTATGGGGACAAAATATTTCGAATCTAATCTACACACCAAGCATTGAAACATTCATTTAATCTACATCCATCCAATAAGTTGATTTCTTCCCAATTCGACCGTATAAAATGGTAATACGATTCGAGATCTACACAAATTCATAATGTAGAAATGTCGAGTCTCTATGCCCTGGGCTCCCGGGCGTTCGAGCTCTCAGTCCCCCGGCCACGGGGTTGACATAAGTTCTTAGAGGTTTGCTAACTACAAATCCTTTCACATCCTTTTTGGCCCAATAAAACAAGGCTATTACACAAATCTACTCCCGAACCAGATACGCCAAATACCAATATACGAGGCGAATTTGTGTGTAATGTGTGTAGAAGAAAAGTGTGTATGCGATGCGGGCGGACGGCCAAATGGCAAACCAAACCAGGACAAACGCATATGAGCTTCCAGCTATTCGGATGAGAGAATATGCTTCCCATATATTAAGGACGAAGTTACACTACAACGCACAGGCACGCTTTCGTCTTTTCTAAAGGGACTTCATGGAGTTATTTGAAGGGATAGTTTAGATATATCGAATAGAACTTAGGACTTCCGTTTATTAGTTGAATCCTATATCGACGCTACATTTTTAACTTCACGGAGAACTTTAGTCTGATCAGCCTGATTGATTTGACTTACATATATGTACAATTATACGTAATAGTAATCAGTTGACTTCAAAAACCTTAAAGTTGGTATTATTGTATAAAGTGCATATGTATATTGCAGTTAGTCAACGACTTCTTTGGTTTCAGCTCTGGCATCTAGTATGACTGTTTACTTGCAGACACTAGTGTATACATAGTTCCAAAGGACAAACGGCAACTCTATATACGCTGTAATACGTACACGCCACCATGCCAGAGGATAGTTGTAAAAAGGTCAAAAAATCAATCGCCCACGGGACTAATTCGTTTGAATCTAAGAAAATCTGAGAAAATCCCCGGCAACGACCTCTGGAGTTTGAGCCCCAGGATTGTCAACGACAGGATATTGTTGGTGTTTTCCGTACTGTTTCCATCAGGGTTGCTGTATTTTACGTCGTACTTTTAGTGTTGTTGTTGTTAAAGCATCCATTTTGGCCGTACTAGTCGAAGGTACGAGTACGTACATCTCGTCCTGCTTCCACCGATGTTACCAGTGACATTATTACACGGAGTGGAGTTGCTGAAGCACTTCTGATGTTATTGGTGCTCTTGGCCCATTTTTTACCTGTAACAATAATATCACCTAGTGGATATCTCAAACCCTCTTGCTATGGCTACTGTGTATACGAACGACGTGACGAAAGAAAGAGAATGTCGGCTGAGGTGAACACATAAAACACCTCCCGTTCAAGTTTCATCTGCTCAGAACTTTGTGCTTTGATAATGTTATAGATATCATAAATTTTCTATTAGATATGTGGATTTTCGCTATAATATACTCGATAAAAGAATGCGCTTTGAACGTCTTTCAAGGACATGTGTTAAGGGCATTGAACACGTGAAATATTACCATCGTAAAATAATATAGTGGACTAGAACAAATGGAGGTTAAAATATGCAAATTTATGTGACAATAAATTCTACTAAAAGAATTTTGAGAAGCGTGTATTGACACTCTCATCTCACTATTTTTGTCCTCCTTTTCTCCTTAATGAACCCGTAATCTAGGTTCTTGGGTGCAACAGTAGGTCAATCGATGAAAACTCAATTATATAGAAACCGAGCGCCTATCACCATAAAGAAATTAATCCTCTTTAATCAGCTTAGAACAAACCAATTAGGACTCTTTGGGAATACGCTGCAGCCCATTTAGAGGTCAGACTGAGTTGCAATTTCCCTGGACGGAGTCGATATATTTGTTCAAAAGCACGCGCGAAGTTCCGGCTTGTTTTCGTGGCTACATCTCTTCATATCATATCCCATACAACTAAGCAAGCACTGATTTCGATAACAGAATTTACAGAGTACAATCTCTGTTCGCCAAATACCTATTGTTCGAGTGAAAAAAAATGGCATCCTGCCTTAAACCTCTTTACGCCAGTGAAGAAGTCGGCCAAGGATGTCTTATTCCCAACAACAATTTTTCCATTAGAAAGTATTTGGTAGCACTTGTTAATCATATTGGAATTTTTCTTCCAACATCTTGATTAGGGTGTGTGAGCAAATAATGAAACTTCGCCAGATAGTTCCAAACCTAAATGGGAGGATTCCACTTAACAAGTTGGTATAATTCTGCATTTGCATTCGTAGGGAGCCCATCTTCTGCCAATAAGTTTCCGCCCATTGATTGAAAGAGGTTGTCAACGGCAAAGGAGTGCCGTACGAAATAGTGGTTCGAAATAACTAGTCTTCCCAATAAATGATCCGCAGACAAATCAATTTCAGCCGGACTACATGTTGGGCTAGTTTCACAAGAAGTATTGGGAATTACCATTTACAATTTCAAGCGCTCTTTCATTCCATTCAATCCCTCTGCCCCTACTATACCATTTAAAACTATCTCGCTTTTACCACCAGGGTCTTGCTGATTTTCCCTTAGAAATTTAGATTTGGTTTGTGATGATGCGTCAGAGAAAAGATGGGTTTTAGTAAGTTTATACTTATTTTGTAGATTCTTCCTGGCCGGAGATTTATCTAACACTCATATAATATGCCACACGAAACTATTTTCCAAAATGGCTATACCAGTTGAAACGAAATTTGACAGACATACTAGCATCATGACATCCAACGCATACAATGGATGTCATAAATTTACGTGGAGTTTAAAGGGGGCATTTAAGGAGGGATGCAAAAATTACCCAAGTGAGGTATCAAATAAAAGGTCTGAATCGGATCCAATGTCTGTCCGTCTGTCTTAACCTAACCCTAACTTATTCGGAAACGGCTGATGCTAATATCACGAAATTTGGTAAGAACATGTGGTTTGTAAATCCCTTTACATAAAGCAAGTGGCGCCGTTTTATGTTCAATTTAAGGGGGGCTCCCCATACATGTGAAAGGGTAGCGTACATTTCTTTTCCAGAATATGGCCATGTGGTATATCAAATGAAAGGGCTCGATTAGTTTTTTTCGAAAGTGATTTTGTGATATTGGGTGTAAAACACAGGAGACTGAAATTCACAATAGTGCACCTGTACCAATCTAGGCCTCAAAATACATCCCATTCCGATACCTACTATATTTTACAAATTCACCCGAAAACTACCTTGAATTCATCCTAGAAGTATAGAAGGTCAAAGAATTTTGTCTTTCACGTGAATTTATCGCAATATAAGAAGTCTATGATATCATCATCATATAAAGTGGCCGCATGTGAATGCCGGGGTTGAATATCATCATCATCATCATCAACGGCGCAACAACCGGTATCCAGTCTAGGCCTGCCTTAATAAGGAAAAGTTTTGCGCCGACATCCCTAAAAGCCGTCTGGCGCCCTAACCTACGCCATTGCGCCATCTCAGGCAGGGTCTGCCTCGTCTTCTTTTCGCTTATGGACTTTCCCGGCTGGATCATCCTCATCCATACGGATTAAGTGACCCGCCCACCGTAACCTATTCAGCCGAATTTTCTCTACAACCTGATGGTCATGGTATCAGACTTCGTCGTTATGTAGGCTACGGAATCGTCCATCCTCAAGTAGGGGGCCAAAAATTCTTAGGATGATTCTTCACTCGAACGCGGCCAAGAGTTCGCAATTTTTCTTGCTAAGATCCCAAGTCTCCGAGGAATACATGAGGACTCGCAAGATCTTTGTCTTGTAGAGTAAGAGCTTTGACCCTATGGTGAGACGTTTCGAGCGGAAGAGTTTTTGTAAGCTGAAATAGGCTCTGTTGGCTGCAACAACCGTACGCGGATTTCATCGTAATCGGTGTTATCGGTTATTTTCGAGCCTAGGTAGGAGAAATTATCAACGGTCTCAAAGTTGTAGTCTCCTATCGTTATCTTCCCGTTTGACCAGTGCGGTTTGATATTGTTGGTTGGTTGATTTTTGGTGCTGACCATGCCACCATATATTTTGTCTTGCCTTCATTGATGTTCAATCCAAGACCTCGCGCCGCCTGGATGAAGGCAATTTGTAAGTCTCGGGTGGTTCTCATCTATTGTCAAAATAGGCTAGTAGTTGGGTGAACTTAAAAAGGTTCGTGCCCCTCGCATTTATCTCAGCATCACGGATCACTTTCTCCAGGGCCAAATTAAAGAGGACGCATGACCTATCCTTTTCGTAGACCGTTGTTGATGCCAAATGGTTTTGAGAGTAATCCTGCTGCTTTTATCTGGCCTCGCACATTGGACAGGGTGAGCCTAGTCGGTCTTATTAATTTCGTTGGGATACCGCATTCTCGCATGGCCGTGTACAGTTTTACCCTGGTATGCTCTCATAGGCGGCCTTAAAGTCGATGAATAGATGGTGCAACTGATGTCCATATTCCAACAGTTTTTCCATCGCTTGCCGCACAGAGAAAATCTGATCTGTTGCTGATTTGCCTGGAGTGAAGCCTCTTTGGTATAGGCTAATGATGTTCTGAGCGTATGGGGCTATCCAGCCTAGCGAGAATATCTTATAGACGGTACTCAGCAGCGTGATATCTCTATAATTGCTGCACTGTGTAATATCTCCCTTTTTATGTATGAAGCAGATAATGCCTCGTTGCGGGCAGAGGTGACGCAGCATCTGACGATTTGCCTCTGCCCTGGTAAAAAACCGTAAAGCCGTCATCGCTTGACATTTTTTTCATTCATCAAGGCTGAGAGGTAACGGTGTCCGATCAGCACGTGGTCAATTAGGTTGAAAGTGGTCCTGTCTGGTGAGGCCAGGTTTCTTTGTGGACCGCGCACACCACGTATTTCCAACAACCATTTCGTGTGACCCTGCTAATTGAATAATCCACAGTCCGTTATCATTGGTATTTTGGGGTAAGCTATGGGAGCCAACGTATCATCTTAATACGGCCTCTGCCCTTGCTTGGCTATTAAAATCCCCAAGTATGATTTTTATATCATATCTGGGACAGGCTTCGCGGGTTTGTTCTATTGCCTCGTAGAAGGTATCTTCGACTCTGCAGTCTCCCCTGTAGGGACACGAACATTAATGAAGCTCATATTTCTAAATTTGCCTCGGAAGCTCAAAGTGCATAGCTGTTCGGTTATGTTTTCAAAGCCGATAACAGCAGGTTTCATTTCAGGCTGACTAAGAAACCTATTCCGATCACATAGTTTACTGGATGGCCGCTATAATATATGGTGTAGCAACTCTTCTCCTGGAAATCAGTCCTTGTCCAACGCATCTCCTGCAACGCTGTTATATCAGCCCTATATTGAGACAGGGTATCGGCTAGCTGCTCATCAGCTTTATCTCTGTACAGGGAGGGCACGTTCCATGAGAAAATGCACAAATCGTTAATCCGTTGTCGTTGTCGGGTTCGTCGTTGTAAAGTCCATCCTGTCCGAGGCACCTGTTGTGGGTTCATAACAAGTCGTTTTCCTAGTGGGGTTGTCAGCTCTAGCCACCCCCAATCTGGAGGACCAGTTTTTAGGCGCGGAAGACTCGCCTTCATCTTTCTCCGTTAAGAAAGAGCTCCCAGCGGCCACCACGTGAAGGTGGAGATAGGGTTTAGTAGTAGAACTGTTGGTGCTAGTTCAGCAGGCGTTTTCCAGGTTTTATGCTCCATCGTGAGTACCAATCCACGTTTTGCCTTCGGACCTATTATGCCCTTTAACCACTATAATATTACTTTGAAGTTCTGAGACGTATACCGCTGATGAAGGCAGCAAGTGGTTGCCGAAATATAGCTAGATGCGATTAAAAAAAATTATACTAGGAAAAAAGCAAAAACCGTCTGATTACTTCAAAGAGAGAACATTCAACATCTGCGAGTCGCTTCGGTCATTGCGGCTCTCAGAGCAAAAATTAGGCAGCATCTGACGATTTGCCTGTGCCCCGGTAAGAAACCGTAAAGTTGTCTTCGCCTAATATGAATAAAATGAACTTTTGTAAATTAATATTTTAAAATACGTGAATGTTTTTCGTGCAATATGATGGCGACATGGAAATAGGATAATGAAGGTGGGTGACAAAGGATGTTAAATAGTAAGAAGAAAAGAAATGCTGTACATAAACAAATGAATCTTCTCGTCAGCTTGTCGCAGGACAAAGGACAGTGGAAAGATGCACATGCTGCGAGCTGCGGATACTACAAGATAGCTGAGTTTTTGGAACTTACTCAACCAAAATCGATGCAGCTGCTACAAGTTGCTTAGGAAATATCCCCTTTTAAACCCTTCACTTAAGCGTTTTATTGACTCACTATTGTTTCGATCAGGATGATGAGTTTTCCTGTGGATCTAAATTTAAAAGTATTTTATAGAGGGCCGAGTAATCCATATTTGGTTATGCCCATTTGAAGTCCATGGAAACTGGATGCATGGTAACGATATATTTTACAGAATATTGCTACAATAGACTCCTACCTGGTATTCGTCAAAATTAATTGTGAAAGGCTCGAGCTTAATTTGGATTATTTTGGAAAGCATTGTGATTAATACGCAACAATGATATCCCCCTATAATTCTCATGTTTAAATACTACAAATACTACAAATTCGCATTTCTGACTGTGTTCATATAAAAAAACTGTACACCCACATAAGAACATCAAAACAATTTTTCATTGAAGGAAAACTCGTTTCCGATATCCAACTCATCACCTTTTTAAAATCATTTGACTCTAAATACAAGTCTGAAAAAAAAGTCTAATCTGCATTCACGTGCATATGTGTGTACTTGAATTAATAGTTTATTCACTCTTTAATCCAATTACACTACTGCGAATCGAGCACTTCCCAAAAAGAGCTCGTATTTATGTGTAGTAATATCGAAGATTCACTCTGTAAGGAACTGTTAAGCTTACGTAAGAACTCCATTGGCCTATTCTGCTTAATACTCGTCTCGAAGTTCTTAGCCAAAGGTCTTAGGCTTATTAAGAAATGTTAGGTAGAACGCCTTAAAGGCGATTTATTTGTAATGAAATGAGATTATAATGTATGCTAACAGTTGCTGGCGGCGGTTCCTCTCCAATTTCGTATAGCCACATGCAGCCGAAAGTAAGAAGATAAATAAATCGGCGAAAATGTTAAGTTGGGTTTGAGCAAGAACCTAGTCATAAAATGATTTATTGGTTTTGTCGATGTTGAAGAATAAATACAAAATGGTTCGTTTTCTTTAATTGGTGAATCGCCAAGTGTTAACACCTGAACCGACCATTTTATGACCAACTTACGTATCACATGATTGCTGCGTCCATGGTTTGGCTGTACATAAACCGTCATGTGATCCTGTCCGGGTTCTCGAGTACCAGCTGATAGCTTTTGAATGATTGACGCTATCTTTGCTGATATTTAGAATTCGGTTCATGTTACCAAATACGTTTTTTTCTTGGTCTGTGCAAACACGAATAATAGTTCTAAGAAGAACCTCCGCTCAGGTGAAGTTGCGGTGTGGATTGACAAGTGTCCGACAATATAGAGTATTTCATAACATCAAAAAATACAGTTATGCAAACACACAGGTGAGGCAAAATGTTGGCCACGACAATATTTGCCTACAGCTTAGGCAACGTATCACTGAAGGCTTTCCTACTCTCAAATCCACCCTGCGCTAATCTCCTTATCAATATTTTTCAAGTCTGAACTTAATCACTATTTAGTGCACACAAATCCGTAGGTAAATTTCTTTAAATTTCGAATAAAGCCCTACCACTCCCGCATATCAACGCAATCAACAATGTTTTAATAAAAATTTCAGGTTTTTTCCTCACAATTGCGATTTCTGTAATTATTGGAACGTGCGTTAATCTAAAGTTTTTGATGGTGATGGTCCTTTTTAAGTCACAGGTAAACAGGAAAAGCACACTTTTGCGATTGCCTTAGTGCAAACATAATGATAAAATGTGAATATATGTACGTACGTGCCAAAATTTAATACTTTTATGGTTACGAGCGGGGCTTATGATACAAATAAGACCCAACCACTTTGTTGCTAGCCGATTTGTTGAACCTGCTCAAACGTCGATTGCTGGAAAAAATGAACATGCATACTCATCGCTGACCTTAATGCCAAATTATTCAGCCAACAGTAAAATTTTCACAATACTTCATCAATTTTCCAAATTCAACCTTGCTGGCTCTCAGTTTTCCACCCTCGTCCGTCGCTCAAACAGCCTCACATACATAATGATAACTTTATAAATTATTCTAGCACAGCATCTTTTGTTGGCGGCCAATCCTTTTGTCATACAAAACGAAGGAAATCTTAAAAGTGGAGAAATTCAAAGGATGCTATATTCTAAAACGGTAATAAGTTACAGCCACTAGGCGGAGGACAAGCTACTACCGTCTACCATCATCGTCATAGCAATCAACTAACAATGTCTTTTCTCTTGTATCACCCTTTGCTATTGTAGACCGATGCTAATATATTCCATCCGCAGACCTTGGACCTTAGTAGCATAACTCTATAGAGCGACGGACACTCCTAAATATGGTACAGTTTGTCCTATAAATGAAAATGGCAAATCAGTTCATTTTTAAAATAGTTTCTTAGAGTATTCTAAGCTGGAATGCAATTTGTTTAGATCCTATTATGCTTATCAGCCATATAAGCTGAATCAGAAAGATTTTATAGGTGGAAACCACTGAAGTGAGATATATATTTAAGGAGAACATTATATAGGCTGAAGTGCAATATCAGCTATTTATAGACTTCCTAAGGTGAATCATCCTTATCCATACGGATTAAGTAACCCGCCCACCACAACCTATTCAGCTGGATTTTATCCTCAAGCAGACGGCCGTGGTATCGTCCACAAATTTCGTCAATATAGAGGCTATGAAATAGTCCATCCTCTTATAGGGACCCAAAAATTCTTTAGCGTCTTCTTTCTCGCGGCGTCTTTGGAGGATTCTTCGATCAAACGCGGCCAGTTTGCCATTTTTGTTGTTAAAAGCCCAGGAATCCGAAGTATACCTGAGGACTAGCAAGATCATTTTATTGTACAGGAAGAGCTTTGCCTATGGTGACATGACTCAGCTGACAACCACCAATCGTGCATGGATTCCATCGTCATAGCTTTTATCGGTTATGATTTCCGAGCCTAGATAAGAGAAATTATCAACGGTTTCAAAGCTTTAGTCTCTTGTTTTTATTGTTCTCCTTTGACCAGTACCATTTGATACTGCTGGTTCTTCGATTTTTGGTGCTAACGTTGCCACCGTGTACTTCGCCTTGCCTTCATTAATGTGCAGCCAAAGATCTCACGCTAATCGCCACCTCCTTGATCTGGGGTTGTTCTTCCCATAATGTCAAAACCGCCATCATAGGCCAGTAGTTGGGTGGACTTGAAAAGGATGGTTAATTCCTCTCGCATTAACATCCCCTTCTATTGGACCGCTGTTCGTGTTGAGTGATCTCGAAGGTGACCTGCTGCTTTTATCTGTACGTACGTGTTTCAGCCTACTCAGTCTCATCACTTTCGTCGGGATACCGAATTCTCCTATGGCCGCGTACAGTTTTGCTCTGGCTACGCTATCATGGTGGGCTTGCTAATTATCTTGAAGTGAAGTCTCTTTGGTATGGGTCGATGATATTCTGTACATATGGGACTACCCAGCTTAGCAAGGCAGCGAAAAATAGCTTACAGATGGGACTCAGCAATTTGATACCTTTATAATTGCTGCACAGTGTGTGTGTGTAAGAAACAGATAATGCCTCGTTGTCAGTCGTTACAGATTGATTAGCTATCCCACACCTTGAGCATCAGTGGATGAACCGCTTGATGTAGTTGATCTTCTCCAAATTTAACCAATTCGGTTTTAATTCCATCGGCTCCAGGCGACTTCTGTTTTTAAGCCGATGAATTACACGGATTGTTTCTTCCATGGTTCGTGGTGGTGGTTCGATATTTTGGTTGCTGCGCATTTCATCAAAGTATTCAACCCATCCACCCATACAATTGGGAATTAGATTTCCCTTTTTATCTCGACAGAATCAGCACCGAGGTGTATAAGATTTAATCCTGCTTACTTGTTGGTAAAACTTCCGTGTATAGTGCGATTGTCCCCTGTATTTTTCGAGTTCACAGATTTGCTGGTTTTCCCAGACTACCTTTTGCCTTCTGTGAAGTCGTTTCTCCACTCGACGAAGTTCCTGATAGGTCTCTACGCGTGCCGCGCTCTTTGAGAGTGCAGTCAGTATGCAGCATTCTTCCGTTCCGTGGCTAGCTTATGTTTATTGTCAAATCAGTCGTTTGCGAACGTATCAATGGTATCGTTCTTCAAGTGATTGCGAAGATCATTTGTTAATACTTCATCTCCAGGAGATTCTTGGCGGTATTGTAATTCGAGCCAGGAGAACTATGCCGACGAGTTAGTGATCCGAGTCTATATTGCCCCTATATGCTCTGACATCCATCAAGGCTGGGAGATGGCGACATTCAATTACCACGTAGTCAATTTGATTGAAAGTGGTCCCATCTGGAGAGGCCGACTTATGTTTGTGGACCGCTTTCCGAGGCAAACCAAGTACTTCCACAAACCAGTCCATTGATGTTTTTATGCAAGCTATGAGAGGCAGCGTGTCCTGATAGCACAGTGGTAAGAGCACAAGACTGTCGTACGGAAGGTCACGGTTCAAATGTCACTGGTGGCAGTACGATTTGTATCGTGATTTAACGTCGAATATCAGGGGATCTCTCTCCAGACAACATCATCGAGGAGACACTGAGGAGTACTGACAGGTGAAGTCGTGTAGCCATTACGTTCGGGTGCTTCTCGTTACAAAGAAGATAGTGCACGACGGCTGGAGGACCCGGATGGCAGGGGTTCCTTGAACTGACAGTTCCTTTCCGCCTCTCTCCTCCCGTTGATCAAAGGAATTCGCTGATTTGAAACCTCCGCAAGGCAGTAGAGTTCGAGGACTAGCCGGATTTAATGTGACAAACAGTTCCAGGCTAGCTCTCTGACGATCGGGAGGTGTATAGTTGGTAGTCCGACGACGTACCTTTGTGGGGGTCTAACACTCTGTGCATAAATGCATTCATCTACTCTACCCAAAAGAGGCGGTGTATCGCCTGAATACGGGCTCTGTCTTTACTTGACTCTGCAAACATGATTTTGATATCGTACTTGGAACAGGCTTGGAAAGTCCACTCTATTGCCTCGTGGAAGGTATCCTTCTCAAACTTTCTCAGTTTCCTCTGTAGAAGCATGGACATTAATAAAGATCATATTTCGAAATTTACCCCGCAAACGCAGAATACATAGACTTATGTTGTCGAAGCCGATAACTGCAGGCTTCATTTTCTGTCTGACTGCGAAACCTATTCCATTCACATGGTTTACTGGGTAGCAGCCATAATATATGGTGTATATGTGTTTGGTTCTCTTCAGGAAACCGGTTCCTCTACAGCGAACCTTTCCCAACACCGTTACATCGGCCCTATATTGGGATGGGAGGGGACTAGTTGCTAAGCAGTGTTCGATCTATACAGGAAGCGCATGTTCCATGAGAAAATGAGCATGTCCTTCGTCCATATTCGCTGCCGGGTTTCCTCATTGTAAAATCCATGCGATCCGGAGTTCCTTTCGTAGCTCCGTAACCTCATTTCTCCGTGTAGGGCTGTCAGCACTACCGATTCCCCTGCATAGAAGCCCAGCTAGTACAAATCATAGGTTTATCGAGATGAAAGACACTACAGTTGTTGAAAGATTATCAATTTCGTTATTTTAAACCCAAGGATTTCAAATGCTCGCTGTTTAATTTTTTGACAATAATGGTTAATTCACTAGAATATCATCATCATCATCAACGGCGCAACAACCGGTATCCGGTCTAGGCCTACCTTAATAAGGAACTCCAGACATCCCGGTTTTGCACCGAGGTCCACCAATTCGATATCTCTAAAAACTGTCTGGCGTCATAGAATATCATGCTAGGGAAAAACATCGGCTCTTTTGTAGGAGAGTCTTACGAGAATTGGAGCAAGTAATAGTTATACCAGTACTATTTCACAGATATATCCGAGCTTCTCATTCAAGAAGTGTACAGGAAGGGAGACCCCTACTGCCGCTTATAACTCACCGAATAGTACATAATAAAGTAAAGAGGGGGAAACTGAGCAATGATCCAAGCAAAACCTTCCATGTCAATATCAATAAATCAACTGAAGTCCTTAATTGGTGTATTCGCAATTTTCATGCATATTTCCTTCACAAAATGTGTATTGAGTGATGAACATGTGACATTACGAGTACACCCAGTGGTGTAGCTAACAGGTATCTTCTTTTTAAGGCTTGGCGTAAAACAACTTTTTGTTTAGTATAAAACAAAACCTTATTGTAATCGATTTAATGTCCTCTGTCTGCCTGTCTTCTTTTTATTGCTGCAAGGTTAAACATTTCAAAACCTATCCTTAATTATATTTTCCACCGGCCTCCAAGTTGCTTCAGAGTCTAGCATGTGATCCAGGATATTCTCGGCTGATAGCAGCCCCTCGACGTCAATTTCCACATTTTCCGCCTCCTCCGGAATGATCCCGTTTGTCGGGCTATGTGGGGAATCGTCCCGCCTGAAGCGATTAAGGTAACCACAGTACCCTCCGTGCCCGGTTAGAAATTCAGTTAAGTCTTAGCTAACTTCACCGTGCCTTCGGTTGATCTATTTTGGGGATAATCCTATGAACCCAGCGTCCATTAGAGGAATCATGCCATCTTTTTTCCACTCCAAAATTACTTCTCTTCGTACTAATAGCCAGCGATAGATATACGACCCGCCTTTTGCATATGTTGTAGAGGCATCGACCGTTCTTCGCCAAGACGACGACGGGAACCATGCCTGCTTTCACACATGTTGCTTTGTGTGATGTTGTGTGGTCGTCGTGCACTTACGTTCGCACTCAATCAGGGCCGCAATTTTTCGCCTATTTGCAACTATTTTCAATGCCGATTCCAGACTGGGGCTGCATAAAGCAGAATGAAGCTGATAACTGTCGGGATAAGGAGCCAACGGCTTTATAGCAACTTTGCTAGCTTTTGTTGCTACATTCTCGAGATCCAGCTTGAATTTCAGTTTTTGGTTTATCATGACTCCTAGGAATTTAAGGGTTGGTTGGAAATGTACGATATGTTAGCCAATCCTAATCTTTATTACCGTTAGCTTCCTTGCCTTTTTGACCAAAACTACCTCGGTTTGGCGCTCGCGAGCACTAGACCAGTGGCAACCTCCTTGATACCTTGGGCCAGAATAGTTAGTCACACATCAACCTCGCAAGCTGTTCTATATGTGTTAGGCCCATGTTGCGAATTGCAACATTATACCCTCTCCCAAAGGACTATGCGCAGCAAGTATTTAGAAACGCCTAGTTTGGCTAAGGCCGTAATTGTTTTGCTCCATTTGGCAGTATTGAACGGATTCTTCGCATCATAGTAACTACCGCGTAAGATTTATTTGCTTACATAAGAACAAAGGCCTATAAAATGAAGGATCGCCGAAAGCCTTATTTGACTTTGGGGTTAGCACATGGATCGGAGTTCGTTTCAATGCAATAGGATTAACAGTTCCCACCTTTCACCAACTTTTATATCAGTTTCAGATAAAGTGGGTATGACAAGTAGGCCTGGACCGAGTGCGGAATAACGCCCTTAAGGTTACCTTGAAGTTCAGACCGGACATGTTTGCTGAGTTGTTAGAAGCGTGCATATCTGAGGCGATATTTCCTGAAGCATAGAACCGGCAGAAGTGGGTGCAGCTGCCTAAAGCTGGTGAGCCGCAAAGTGGCGACCCTGGAGTGGGAAATGCATTCACTTCGACCAATTGGAACCTTGTCTATTGTCGATAGTTATTTACTCCGCTATGACACCGTTGTCTTCGTGGCTGTCCCATAGGGCTCCGCACTTGGCCCACTTCTGTGGAAGATTATGTATACCCACAAAAAGAAAGATAGGGTGTTGCCGGAAAATAACACTGATTTTGGTCAAAGTTAGCAATTAGTGCTGCCAAGGGTTGGCTAGAGAGTTCTAGTCTGACACTGGTGGATGAAAATATGAATGCGGCCCTAATTACCAAGCACCATAAAAGAAATTATAACCGCCTTCAAATTGGGGATTACATCATCAGTTCCAACCGCCCATCAAATACTTTTGATCGTTGATAGGCGTGAAGCTCAGTTATAAGCAGAACGTACAGTGTGTTTACGATTAAGCATCCACTATAAGTGTGCCCTTGGCGAGGATGATGTCAAACGTGGGACCCCAGCTTGCTTATACAACCAGGGTTTTGACCTCAATCTTGCTATACACAGGGGAATAGGAATGTGTTCTGCCTTTGGACTTTCTCAGAAGTGCAGCGTTTTTCATCTCGGGAGTGATGCCGATTGACCTCTTGGCAAATGAGATGGTGAACATATACAACGCGGAGAATATTTCTCCTTTATCGCAAACGAAGAATGCCGAAATGGAGGATATGCAGGAACGCTCGGGAGAAGGTGGTGTTCACACGGGATAATCTCTGCCATCAAGGTGGTTAGAAAGACGGCACAGTGAAATTAATTCTAATATTAACCAGTTCCTCAGGGGTATGGAGAATATCGCCGTTGCCTATGCAGGTTTAAACTGAACAAATCACCCGATTTTCCAAACTGCACTGGAGTCTCTGCATGATTGCACTTATCCAGAGCAAACTGCAAAAGACAGTGGAAACGAGATAAACGTATGCCGCGTAGAGAAGAAAGGTGACAAAGCTAGAGTGATCTGACTCCGCGTCGTGATGTAATACCTTATGGTGTAGCCACGAAGTGTGGGGGGGGGAGCTGGTGTGGGCAAAAATCCCACGTACAGGCATGTCCAGGTCGGTGTATTTTAAAGGTTTTCAACTTCCCCAAAAAAAGACAGACAGACAATAAACTGCTTTTAAAAAAGTTTCGTTTTACACAAACTTTTAAAAGTGAATGAAATACACTGTGGCCAGCTTCGATCTCATCAAAATACCTTTGCAATTCGCACTCACTTCCAGTATTCAATATCAAGTTGAGGGTATTCGGCACCAGTACCATAAGTTGCAATAAGGAAGAAGGACATGAAAAACAACTGCTTTTAAATCAAAAACCTATAAGCATTCATTAAAATCTGCGGCACGTATCGATATTCTCCAACCTGAGGCAATAAAAGAGGAACTATATCGGCGTGCGAGTCAGATGAAAGTGCTAGTGGATATGTCGGTTTGTGAACCAAGAAGTACGTGTCACAGAAACGTGGAGATGGATTACAAGTTTCTGGGTAAATCCTGCGGTAGCTTAAACCTTCTTAGCTAACAACTAGAAATAATTCCATTTTTATCATCATTATCAACAGCGGAACAACCGGTGTCCGGTCTTGGCCAGCCTTACTAAGGAATGTCAGACACCCCGGTTTTGCGCTGACGTCCACCAATCCGATATCCTTAAAAGCTGTTTGCGGTCAGGGCCTACGCCATCGTTTCATCTTAGGCAGGGTCAACCTTGTCTCCTTTTTCTACCATAGATATTACCTTTGCTGGATCATAGATTTTGTCCTTAGGTAGGCTACGAAACCGTCCGTCCTCATGTAGGGAACCGAAAATATTTGGGAGGATTCTTCTCTCGAAAGCGGCCAAGATTTCGCAATTTTTTTTGCTAAGCCTCCAAGTCTCCGAGGAATACATCATAGATCATAGTTTTTTAAAGTATGAGCTTTGAGCCTATGGTGAGATGTTTCGAGCGAAACAGTTTTTGTGAGTTGAAAAAGGTGAACCGTGCACGAATTTCATCGTTATAGCTGTTATCGGTTGTCATTTTCCACCTTAGTTAGGAGAAATTATCAACACCCCCAAAGTTCTAGTCTCATATCTTCATTCTCCCCGTTTGACCAGTGCGATTCGGTGTTGTTGGTTCGTTCGTTTTTGGTGCTGACGTTGCCACCATATATTTTGTCTTGCCCTTCATTGATGTGCTGCCCAAGATCTCGCGCCGCCTGCTCGATCTGGATGAAGGCAGTTTGTACGTCTCGGGTCGTTCTTCCAATGATGTCGATATCGTCAGCATAGGCCAGCAGTTGGGTGGACTTAAAAAGGATCGTGCCCCTCGTATTTACCTCAGCATCATAGACAACTTTTTCCAGGGCCAGGATAAAGAGGACGCTTGTTTGTTGATGTCAAATGATCCTGGTGCTTTTATCTGCCCTCGCACATCGGTCAGGCTCAGCCTAGTCTTATCAATTTCGTCGGGATACCGAATTCTCTCATGGCCGTGTACACATCATAGGCGGCCTAAAAGTCGATGAAAAGATGCACCATCTTTTCATCGACTTTTAGGCCGACTGATTTCCATATTTCAAGAATTTTTTTTCGCTTGCTGTAGTGAGGAAATATGATCTGTTGCTGATTTGCCTAGGGCGAAGCCTCTTTGGTATGGGCCAATGATGTTCTGGGCCTATGGGGCTATCCGATCTAACAAGATAGCGAAGAATATCTTATAGATGACACTCAGCAATGTGATACCTCCATAATTGCTGCACTGTGTAATGTCTCCCGACTCTTTTTGCGGCTGGGGCCAAGTATGTTCCCATTTTTATAGGGGCGGCAAGGATATGCCTAACTTACATCATTGCATTTAGTCGTGATTCATTTGTGCTTGCTGTATTAGTAAGGTATTAGCAATATATGTATTAGTTAAACATTTTTTCTTCTATGACTCCAGTCGACTAGAGGCTTTCCTATGACAAATGCTGTTTCCCACAACAAACACTGTCTACATTATAAAGCCTATTATATTACAGCATGGACAATAGTGTTCCTGGGCTTCCTTCCCAGCCCGAATGCTAGGCGAACTCTACACAAAAGGCTTAATATAGCATCAAATTTCATATTCAAAATGGCACTTTACATGTCTAGAATAATTTATGCTATACACTCTGTCCAATGAAAGGAACGATATGTATGAATTGTAGATACTTACAGTCTATGTAGGTCGTTCTAGGCACGGGAAAATATGTATCTGGAGGACGCAGAACACTCAGAACTGGCTTCGGATTCAAAATTCATAAATTTTGATTAAAGCTCATATTGTTGCATATATGCAGAGGGTTGCCGGAGATGGGTCCAGCGACGAAGTAGCTTCAGCACAAGGCATCAGATAAATGCATTCCACATTCAGGATATGTGCCCGGAATGGAATTTTGCATTCATGAATGTATGCATGGACGCCTCCGTACATGCACGCCTCCCAATGTGCATTTCATAAATTTTTAACGGGTCCAACGTTGGACGGGTGGATTTTATCATTCGTGAACAATGCGCTTTTGATTTTTGCTTTTATTTTTATTCATTTTTTCGGTTATTTTTTGTTTTGTATAATTTTATCCTTTCTATGTCATTCAGAATTAAATGTCGATTCCACTCTCTGTCATGTGGCTGGTTTTTATATGTCACCCATCCTGGACGATATATCGAACAATTTGAAATGATCACCAGCCAACTTTTAATGTTTTGGATTACGACATTCCGGGAAAAAGTTGGGATTCAATTAATTTTTAATTTTCCATGCCGTTGGCCAGAATAAAAGTTAAGCTAGGCATCTTTTTTGAGGTTGACGTTGTTTTAATCAGTAGAATTCAGGCATTTTGTGAAGGAGTAGCACCCGGCTGCACGCAAATTCAGAAGGGCAAAAAGAATCTTAATGGGGTGTATCCTAACTTCCGTAAATGATGTATGTACATTTATTTTCTTAAATATATACCGTCAAGTCCCAAAATAACAGAAAATATGGTAAATGTGAAAACTGTGTAAAAGAATTACGAAAAATGACTCTGATGTTTCCTCGAAACGTGTGCATTGTCACTTCTTGGAAGCAGAAAATTTGGAAGTGATAGCACCTTATATGTATATTTCAACAACTTTTGAAGGATTTAAACATTTAAAACCCAAAGAACTCATAAACTTTCATGAAAGTACGCAACTGAAAATGTAGAGTGAAATAATTCCTAAACCAATGATGACTTCCTCATATCACTAAGCCAGGGTCCGTTGCCAGGATTAATAATTGCCGAAATTCATAAACAGAATAAAATATCGGATGCCTAAATTAATGAGAATGTCATTCAAATAAACGTACACGCCATTGAATAGCATCATGATAGTATATTCTCTACATTTACTAAATTACTAGTAGGTGTATGGATACTCCGAAAATAGCTACATGCTCAATGAAAACACGAAAACGTTAATCCCTGATTTTCCCCGGGAGTGGAAGTGGCAGCAACAACAAAAGCGTACGGTCTTCAATTTATTTATTTACAAAACATGAGATAGGCGCAGAATATGGTACAAACGTGTTGTATAGTATCACGCCCGCAGAAGGAGGCCGGGTATGGCACGGAAAGGCAAAGCAGACTTCAAGTCAGTTTCTTACATATTCCCTTCAGTGCGAGATCTTAAAAAGATACTATATAGTGCTTTTGTTGTCCTTGTTTGCACTATAGTCATAGAGGCTGCAGTATACATAGAAGTTCCCGTCTCCACACTTTCTTTGGCTTGGTTCCTGTCTCTGGTAAATGTCTTCTTCCTGTGCTTGCTTCGTTACATTATTATATTCAAAACATTTACCCTTGATTGGTCTTACAACTATAATCCCATGGCTTAAGGCAACTCCCTTCTTTGTTCTGCTTCTTACTCCAGAAGAACACAACACTCCTCGGTCTGCACGTCTGACTGTATTTTCCCCCCGTCCTGGTTGAACTTTTTGTGCACGACTGATATGAAATGGGACCAAGTGGTTCCTGGGTGCTCTTGTTGTTGTTGTTGTTGATTTTGAAGGAAACATGGGCATCTCGATCTCTTCCATTCGATAGTGGGAGATGATGTGTATCCTTTTTGTTCCCAACAACCACTTTCTGATGTATCTGGAGCTGAAATTCTATTGGGATAGGGGTACTGTGATAGTCGAAAGTGAATGAACAGAAGGAGGATATAAGTTATAAGAATATTAATCGCTGGCGCAACAATCAATATTGGATCAGGACCTTGAACAGCTTTAGAGCACTTCATTCAAGACGGATAACGGTACACTATAGTACCCGGTAGGAGCCATTGCGGTCAACATTGTTCAAGCCCGAGATTATTACTCTGATTTGACTCAAGTACTTATCCATAACTGAGTCTACTGGTATCCGGCATCCAGTCACGATAACAAATCTCTCTATCATCAGTGATATATGAACCGCGACCTTTCGCTACGAGAAAATTGATAATTGGCGAAAGTTGTCGCATTCAGAATTCAATTAAAATTCCTTCCCTTGAACACCACCTTGTTTGGAGGGGTAGCATGTACTACACTGAGAGTGTCCAAAACACGTGAATATGGAAACTATGGATTTCAATTCTCCAAGCGATAAAGAGTCACAGATTTCGAGTTCACTCCCGACTGGGACCAATCAGATTTTGCAGATTTTGGAGATCTTACGTAGCGGTCAGTCAGAAAGGAGAATATACCAACTCCTATAACGATGGAGCCTTCAGTAATACACTAAAATTTTCCCAAACATGAAGATGGTAGTTTTGAATTTGAAGTGGTAAAAAGACGCGATTATGAGGAAGTCACCGCTGGGGCATGGGTTTTAGAGCCTAACCAAATTCATATCCCCACACTGGAAAATCTGTGGAAGGCATCCTCTCCACTTCAATTTACTGCCTACAACACAGCCAGCCAGAACTTTGGGGAAACCCACCCACGTCTACGGTAATACGGTCTAAGCCGATACATAAACGGAGCAGAGAGACTAAGCAGAAGAAAATTTCAGCCACTAAGTAAGACGGGCGACAGACTAAATTCTGCTAGTCAGAACCTAACTTTCATCCTTACCAAGAAGAGTGGAAAGAGGAAAGCTGGTGACGTGGACGCTACTGATCTAACGCTGGTATATGAAAATGGAGTCAATCGACCGGATACCGTGAACTTGATAAGACTCCCAACCGACAGAAGATCACACTGCGGAATAGGAACATGAACGTAATTGCATCACCAAGTGTTGCAATATCCAGAGAAGCGGAAGCTAAGAAAAAGCTGATAGCCCATTCGGCAAACTATTTCGTCAACTGAAATGTGCCCAACAAATATAAAACCAATGCATCTATTGTGAGCATCGCCTCGTTCATACTTCCCACGGACACTAAGCCTGGTTTACCAGGAAGGGATCAAATCAGCGAGAGAGATCTTAAAGAAACTGGTTCCGTCCATAGGAATACAAACTGGAAGATGGCTAAGAGGAAGACGTATGTGTAAGCATCAATTTCATTTCTGTTCGCTGGCGTGTGAGTTTCTTCATACTGGCTCCAGCAGGCAATCCCAACTTGAAATTCTGGCGATCAGCCCAAATTCAACATTGTGAATACCGAGCTGTGAAGGAACTTTTCAGATGTTGAATAATTAGCACTCAACAAATCCTGGGCACTGATTTCGGATAGTGGAGGGTAAAGCTAATGAATGCCAGGAAGGACATATCCACAAACAAGGAGCTTAGTTTTCGAACTAGAAAGGTTTGAAGATGTTCAGGGGCAGCCACCATATAATGCTGCAGTTTTTCCTTGCAGAAGTGAAATTCGATCATATTAGGATAGCGTATGACGTATACGAAGGGACTACAAGGTAAATCCTACCTATTTCCCTCAAGGAAGTCAATCATGAGGATACCGGTACGATATGAGGAGAACTATTAAACTATTACTATTCGTGTAAGACTAAATCGAATTAGCCTCCAGCATTCCAAAGCCCCTTTCTATTTGCTGGCAGCGAGCTGTAGCATTGCTCTTATATTTTTGTAGTTGAAGCGCCATGGGTTCAATTTAATCAAATCTGCGGTAGTGGATCGGTTGCGGGGGGGGGGGGTAGGATCTTCCATGATGAGAGATATATAAGACCAAAAGCCCGTGTGCTGGTGTTAAAATTACTAGAGGCAACTATGCTAAAATAAATTTGTCCCCTGCACCTGGTTGCGGTCATCCTACAGTACGGGGCTAAACGCGAGAGGAGAAACGTCGTAGTTGTCCCTGCTTACCTACCTTATGATTCGTGGGTCGCCCACTGACCTAAGAACTGGTATGCTGAATCAAGTGGTCTTGAACTCTTTATAGGTTATGATACAAACGCTGAAAGTAATTGTTGTGGTTGTACCAAATACAATCACTTCAGTTGGCCTCATGACTGTGAAAATAGGATACACCTGCCGGACCATGAAGATGCACTTGACCCAACAATCCCTCCACCGTCGTTAGAGTCGATGACAAACTAGCAGGGGCCAAACCAAGTCTAATTATCAGACTACCGTTACTTAGAATTTAGTCTGAATATTGTTGACGGTCTGTCGAAATCCTAGGAAAACGGATTGGACTTAGTTCAATGAACTTAATGGGAATAAAGTGTGTCTCTATTGGCGACCCAGGATTGCTTTGTGGATAGAAGATCGATTGGGAAATATGAATGGCACACTTTGAGAGTGCTTGGAAGAGGCTTGCCTGGTTCCCTGGTAGAACCGAGAATTGGCAAAACTCAGGAAATGTCAGGCTGACATCTGAATCTGCCTTGTAAAAGCAATAAGAATGAAGACTGGTTAAATTTCAGGAACCTGCAGCGTAAATATAAAAGACTCGTAAAAAGAGAGAGACTCCTTAAAACATACTGTGAGGAACTGGATGGCGAAAGAGCGACTCAAAGCAATGCAGAGTTGTTGAAAAGGATATGTCAGTCGGATGGAGCTTTAACGAACTCAAGAGTTAACTTAGGACAAGCTCTCTTGGAAGTACAAACAAGGCGACTCAAGGACGAGGGGAGAGTTGGCAGTACGAAACACTCTCAGAGAAGTGGTAACAAATGAAAAGCAATGAACTGCTAACTGAGCACTTCAAAGTACCTGCCTTGGATGGCATCTACCCAGGGCTACTAAGGAAATATATAGAGCACGCAGAGCAACTAAGATTTCTAAGAAGTATTTTCCGAGGATGTCTTGCGCTGGCCTACGTGCCAAGGGAAGATAATTGACTGAACCAAAGAACTTCAGACAAATCAGTTTACCATAAATCTTGCTGAAATGTCTAGAGAGTCTGGTTGTGCATCCCATTCGTAAAAAGATGCGAAAGTGGTAAGGACTAAATGAAAATCAATATACTTACCAGCGTGCAAAGTGCTATAAGTCTTTTCTTCATTCCTTTGTTTCAAGGATAGAGGACGCAACTGGTGAATACACAATTTGGTTATGCTGAAGTGAATGTTGATAGATACCTGACAGCAGAAGCAACAAAAGGCTGCCCCCAACGATGTGTGCTATCCCCACTTCAGTAGGGAATGTTGATCGGCTCACTCTCACGCGGAGACTTAGGTCTTATGTAGTAATCTGTATAAACATACATATGGATCGACATATGTATATATAGGTACATATATTGTTATTATTAGGCGGAAGTCCACTTATGTATCGGTAGTATAGTGTGTAAAGCTAGGCGAAAACTTTTTCGCTCTAAACTAGGCCCATGACAAAAAACTGTCTGGATTTGTTTATTCAGAGCACCACGCTGAGAGTTGTTCATAGATTAATTTGTTTAGATTAATGGAGAAACAACGCACGAAAGGAGCGCAGAGCTTTGGAAGAGTCATTGGAGGAACTGATTCCAAGTTTTGAAACCCTTCTGATTTCTGGATCCCCATACTTCTGTTTGGTAAAAAATATAAAGTCATCCTCAAACGTAGAGAGAACTAGGACGAACCAGGAGAATGCTTGGCAGAATATAGTGTGGTCTTCTATACCGCTGGTCCAAAAATTGAACAGAGTTATGAAAGAGGAATCTCCCTTTCGAAAAAACACGCGAAATGGACTTTTGCATTGTCACAGTGTGCAATCGCCTTTCAGGCTGTAGTGTAGCTGGGGGTCTTTGAAAATCTAAGCGGTTCATCAATTCTCCATCATTATTTGTTTTAATGGATCATGGTATTCAATTCAAAAATAGTGTACTTAGCGGCTCTAAATAATTTCGCCGTTTCTTGTGGAACGAGGTTAATGTTCGCTGAGGATCTAGAATACTTCTCAAATATTAAGAAATTAAAAATGGTAGCATTGCTATTAGTTTCAGACACTTACCCGACCTGAATTTGAAATGAAAAATTCTTAAATTGACTTAGAAAAGGCTAAAGTTAGTTTGAAAATTTCTGAAATCCGTTTAGGAAATTATGAATTTGACGTGTAAAATCCATATAGGTTAGGAAACTGACAACCATCGTAAATGACAACCTTTGGCGTCAAGATTCCTAATGGATACTCCAGTAAAGAAAGGTATTGCAGGAAATTTGGCGCGAACTGATCAAGTCAATGTGAAACCAAAAGGATTCGAAGTTTCTGCAAATCAATTCGGCCTCGATACTTGCCAGATACTCCTTCTTAGACTTAGATACTGGTTACTTTACGGAAGCTTGCAGAGCTATAAAGTGGGTGAGAAGAGCATGGCTTCCGCAGATCTTCTTGTTTTTTCTTGGAACGTATTCCAAATGGGGCCCCTTATGAATTTCAGCGTTGAGCCAGAAATGGTAAGAGCAACGAGACCTGAGGAGGATGGAAGGTAACAAGAAAATAAATTAGTGAGAATAATGTAAAAGGGGGGCCTCGTCACAAGTTAATGGAGTGAGGATGAAATTCCAGTTATCGGTGGTGACTTCGAACTTTTGAAGTTGATCTTTTGAGGGTTGAACTTGATAGACCTGCCTATAAAATGGGCATTGATACGAGCGATTTGCGCATTGAATTCAAAGCAGGATCGCAGAAACATTTGAAAATTGAGGAAAGTAATGTTCAAGCGAGTTTGTGAAGACAAGATCATGAGTGCGATTTAAGTTATTTTTGGCGAGACTGAGTGGAATATAGTACGGCTACCTTCATAAAGGCACATAATAAAAAAATAGAAGGGTTAATGGAGTTGCCCAGAAGTGGTAGGAGAAAAGAACGTAACACCAGGTGAACATAGGAAGATTAAAATTAGTGCCGAAAGAGAGAGTACCTGGAAAATGAAAGAGAAAACATTACAAATACAGAGACTAATTCAATGTGAATACCTACCGTATAGACACAATTACACTATCCCGCTCGGATGGAGGTTGATTTGGGGACCACAATCAGAGCCCCGACGAGATCAGGCTCAACATTCTTGGTATCTTATATCACCGACAATTACATAACAAGGCGGGAAACCGGAAACTGGACGCTTTAGGTATGAAAGGTTTTGTATATTTCTTATATATAAACATTTGGATGGACATTTGTTCCCTTTGTACCTAACACGTAATGTACATGCAATATATTATGGTAGAATATTCACTTTAGCGTGATACTGATATTCAAAGTCTTAGAATTTCCATTGAAGCAACAAATCTGGCCTATTACAGCATTGCTAGTAATAGTGCGATCTCCACCAAACTTGGTGGGATCATGCTTTATATTATATTGCTGCTAAATTTCATGATCATATCATTAATTTAAGGGGGGTTTTACAGTCAATTACTAAAAATTTTCATTTGATGCCCAACAGGACTATATTTGCTTGAATTGACCATCGATGCATTCAATTTGGCCAGTTTTAACCTGGCGGCGATTGGTGTTCCCAGTGACTTAACGTTGACTTAAAGCTCTGGTATGGTATCGAATACCTTGGAGCGATAATAGATGTAAGGCTGAAGTTCAAGCAGCACTTACTACATATTTGCACCAAGACGTCCAATATTAGTATGGCATGGCAGGAATGATGCCATATGTTGAAGGCCCGCAATGCACTCGTAAGCTGCTTACATCTTGAGCGATGAGGTGTATACTTCTCTACACATCGCCAATTTGGTCAACTGCCTTGCATACCGCAAGTAATGCTAAACAAATGAGTGTAGCGCCGTAAGGGTGTGCTGTGGTTCTAGAATCATCTCAGATGAAGCTGCCTGCGTACGGCCGAATTGACGGCGCACATCTATGATAGACCCGATCCTTTCTTTGATAGTAACAAGGGTCGGATACATTGATTTCCTCATCAAGGTGTGGAAATACAAAACGCATGGCAAGATAAACTATGATCTCACGCAGTTTATCATGGGACAAGGCGAATAACATAAATACCTTTCTGTAACTGAACAGCTTACCCAACTTTTCTAGCTGCGGTATTCCCAGGGACCCGACACATATTTTCTCCTATTGTCCTAGATTCGAAGTTAACAACATGGTTGGGCGGACTCAGTGCAGGTTCACAGGAGGCGAAAAAGCGTAGTTGTGAATTCAATCTAGAGCCATGTCCACCCAATACTTGCGGTGGTTCTGCGGGAACAAAAACAGGATTTAGGGGACAATTTTAATAGATAAAAATCCCACACGCTGGCATACGTGCACCAGAATCTTGGAAAGATTTCCACCTCTAGAAAAAAACAAAAAGGCCGACAGGCAGACATACTGTAAACTGATTTTAGTAAGGTTTTGTTTTACACAAAACCTTAAAAGGTGTGACGTATCCATTGCTCATCAGCTTTCCAAATGAGTTCACAGCCAAGAAAAGTAAATTTCAGAATTCGCTGTGATTGGAAAGCGAGCAATTAACTATGCTAGTTAATTTTCAAGGTTTTGTGTAAACACAAAACCTTATTAAAATCGGTTTACTCCCTGTCTGTCTGGTTGTCCGTCCGTCACACGCATTTTTCTCGGAGACGGTTGTAGCGAGTCACACCAAATTCGGTAGAAAGGTGGGAACTGTGAACGCTCACGCATATAGTGAGTTACATCCTCTTACGTCGAATTTATGAGGGGTCCCCATACATGCGAAAAGGGTGTGTAAATTAAAGGTCTCGATTAGTACTTTTCGAAGTCGGTCTTAGTTTTAACATTTGTTGGAAAGGTGGGGAGTGCGGGGGGTTGAAAGTGATCATTTTTTAACGAACCCGTTCTCAGAAACTACTTAACCGAAAAATCTGCAAAAATCAGGGGGCCGCCACTATATGGTGCCTAGGCTCAGAAATACCCTCCCTCCTCCTCTTCAAATAAAGTTAATAATATTACATTACTATAATTTTTAGTAATTGAGTTCACCCTAGAATCACAGTAGTAGCAGTAGTGTAGGCTACAGCATAGGATCCTGCCAAATTTGGTGAAAATCGCATTATTACTAACAAAGTTACACTAGGTCAAAGCTGTCGTTTCTCTGCAAATTCAAGACTATGAATGTCAATTTCACTTGAAAGTGGATATTTTCATATAGCATATGCATATATTACGTGCTATATTCTAATGGGACAAATGCACACCCAAATCTCTTTATAAAAGAAATACACAAAACCTTCTATACCTGAAGCGTTCCGGTTTCCCGACTTGTTTCCCTTCCAGGGAATTCTATAACAGAAACCCAAACTTTGTAAAATAAATCTTATCACACACTTTATCCACTGCAAAGCAAAGAAACTTTTATTTGAGAAGAAAGTGCTTGTGTACCGCATAAAAGATAGTTTCTCTGATGCGAATATAATTTAGAAATTACTGCGTGTGTGATACGAGATTCGTGTACGAGCTGAATTACAATTACATAGTGTCTCTGGTATCGCTGCGAACCCTCTGATATGTAACTCCTCTGCCTCTAATGTTTGATAGTATCTTAACCCGAATTCAACCCCCTCGAACATCACATGATTTGGGGAGTCAATAGAAAGCTTTAGAAGATGTGTATTTATACTTGAGTACTTATCGCAGCTCCATGTAGAGATACAGAATGCGGATCTCCGGGTCTAGGGTTAGATTCAGATTCACTGTAATTAGGTGCGGTCTTTTTCTAACAACAGACACAGTAATTTACGCTAATTCCACTCAATCAGTTCGCTCCATTTACCGTCAGATTTTATTTAGTGGAATACTTGAGTTGACTCTGAAAATTGCCCCTTTGCCATAGTGCCTGGATTAAACACGGTCGTACTGCTATTTGAATGTGTGCCAGGGTGTAACGGAGAAGCCATTTTACTCTCTGTTTTACATCATCCTGTGTATGATTCGTCCCGACTTCTTGCCATTTTTCCGTCGTGTATTGAACATTACACATCTGCCTGTTATTAAAGTGAAAATTGTTCACCTTCACTTGGCTTTTCCTATCTTATTTTTTCTTCACATATTTTGTTGTCTGGGGAAAGATGAGATTCTCTATGCTGCATCAACCGCCTAAGCTATCACACTCCAGCCTGTCAAGAGCATGCGAAGAGAATATTCAGATACTATCCGCGGATTAACTAGGATTAAGCGAAATTCTAAATTTAGTTGCGATGATGCCCAAAAGCAGAAGGAGAATCATATCTTGGTCGTGGTATTTTTATTCTTTGTAGACCTTTTCTTTCCGAAGAATTTTTTCCGTCTTGTCTTTTTCTGGGCGAGTAGAGACCTACTTTCGACTTTTTGTGTGATCTGAATTTTGTTCAAGTAACAGCTTGAATATCAACAAAGTGTTCGAATTGAGATGCTGTTCAGATGGGCGCAAGGATTAAATACTTGAAAGAAGCAAATCAGGAAACCCTTCCGATAGTTGCGCCATGACTAAGCTATAAATTTTCTAGAATTAAAATTAAAAACAGATTCTTTGTTTTATTTTCGGCACCTCTTGAGTTTTGAAGTTTGTTTTCAAAACTGGAAAATTGGTTCGTGTATTCTGCGAATCAAATATTTACGAAAGAAGAAATGCAAATATAAAGCAAGGAAGGGGGGTATTGACCCCTGAGGGGGATCAATAATTCTATGGTATATGTACATATGTTCATGCATATGTTTGTTTATGTTAATATAACTTTTTCCCGAGCCGACTGATGCATCGTAAATGTGGGACACTTCAATTTAAGCCCAGCAATTTTAACTGACATATTGCGGATAATACAAATGCGAATACTCCTAAATTTCATGCTTATAATATTTTCCAAATACTTTTGTATATCTTGTAAGACTTCTGTTGAATAACAAAATCAAAACTATTCAACCCTCTCATCCAAAGGCACTTCAAATCACTGTGGAAGGCTCTTCCAGCTCCGACGAGAGGAACTATTCAACCTGAGCTTATATTCATCCATCTGTCTGTCCATATGTCCGCCCATGTGTCCATTTATCCACCCGCCGTCCAATCTGGTAGCCGGGAAAGATGACAGCGACAACGGCAAGGATATTTCAACTGGTCAATGCAAATCTTCTCTTCTTCGATTTAGATGCAAATTTTCCATACGCAAACCCTATCCCGCATATTCCATCAGAGGCCGGCCATACGCTAGGGATGTTCAAGTTGTCTTCTTCGCTTGCGAATTTCTTGTTGCCTCGACTCATGTATTTGTTGTCCTTCCTGTTATTGGAGTCCCTGTCCGGATTTATGGGATCAAATCGTACTTTGTATTTAAATCAACCAAAAAAGTCCTTTACTGCTTATGATTGTCGTCGACTGAATTTTATTGCATTTAATCAAATCCAAAATAAGATTCGAACAAACGAACTTTGTGAAAAATAACAGGGACTTGTGCAAAGTGGTGGACAAAGTACGATTTAACTGGTAAATTAGATTTTTTCCGGTTAATGCTGTTAGAAATGTTACTACGCTTTTCATCTGGCTTTATTGGAAAATGAAAATTTCAAATTGGTTTGCTTATCTTGTCCTAAGTCAGTTACAACCTATCCAAAAACTGTATTCAGATGCCATGTTTTGAATATTATAAAAATCAAATAGACGTTTCAGTATTTCTGTTTACTTGATTCATAATTATAAAAGAACTACAGCCATACCTTGCCAGAGGTTACTTCGGCTTACAATATTTCGATCTTCAATACTTGATCACACGGAATTGCTGAGCTTCTTGCTTCGGCTTACATGGTTTTCGATTTTCACGGCGTTTTCTTGGAAACAGTTAGTGTCCTAAGTCGAGGAGCTTCTGTGTTACATTTACAAATCGAACTTGAGGGAGACTAAAGTAATTATGATAATTGCCCCAAATATAGAAACCTACACAGTTTTTCACTAATGTCTTAATATTCTTGAACGATAGCTCCACCAGTACAGTACTAAATCGTAGTTTGCCAAGTATAGATATTTACTATGTCAGTGTGCAAAGGGTAGGTGGCATGGCAGAAGTGTGGATCGCTAAATATTATAAATCGCAAATCCTGGGAACCACCTCGTGAAGCAACTCCGACACTAACAGCTCTGCTACCAAATTATATCTCGTGATTGATAGGAGTTCCTTCTTAAGAATAAAGTCAAGTTTCCCGCACCTAAAACCGAGACAAACTATGCCAACTCGTCCTAAGGTGGGGCTGGGTAGGGCTAATGACTCTACTCTGAAAAGTTTCGAGCTAGGCTGACAGCAAAAAGAATGACGGGGCAACAAATGGGAGCAAACGATTTGCACATTTTCTCCTGGGACGTGCGTTCCCTGTATCGAATAGTAGATGCTAAAAAGCTAACCGGTGCCGTATTCCAATATAAGGCTATTATCACTGCCATACTAGAGATTTGTTGAACAGGAATCGGATTCCCATGCACCCCGACTCGTATAGTGGGATTCGTGTTTTTTTTCCTGGCTAGCCCATCTACTGCACTGCCTTCTAACGTAACATGATTTGGAATCCATAGTACCTAGACTTTTTGTGCAAGCCGAGCCTATTCAGTTTAGTAAGCTATTCACATTCCAGTTTAGAGTAAACCTGGTTGGACTTCGGTGCGTTAATAGTCCCCTGGCTATAGATCAAAATCGAGTTTTGCCTCCTAGAGCTCCTTTAAAGGTAGAAATAAACGCGGCTATCTATGGAATATATTTCCGCAGAAGTTTGCTAGTCTACTTACCCATTGGATTTAGCCCCCGCTTATACCCCCAGACATTCAAAAAGATGCCATCCTTCCCTGGATCTAGAGATGAAGAGAAGTCAGTTCCAGAATTACTTTTCGGAATGACAAGCCTGTCTTTAAAGCCTGTGTAACTTCGTGCCTTTTGAGCTGAGTTCGATTATATCTTCCCCGATTTCAGCCCCTTAGGTAATCACTGGCTGTACAATTACAGTGTGTGTGTTTGTGGTTGGGAAAAGCTATAACCTCTGTGCACTCGGACCGTGATGGCCCATTGAACTCGACTCACGCGTCTAACGGAATATCCCGGAATCGTTTATGTATCGCAGGATTTCGTTTAGCGGATGCGATGCTAGCCATTGTAACCGGAGCACATTAGCACCAAAAATCTGATGTCAAATGCGTCCATAGGCGTGGCACTCACATTGAAAATGCTCCGTGGATTCCGCCTTCTCATTACAGGAGGGACACGTAGCATCTTGTACAATTCCTATTCTGAACATATGTCCAGCTAGTGAATTATGGCCTATCAGAATGTCTTCAATACTCCTGCAAGTCTTCCTGTTTTTCGACAGGATAAACTCTGCCGTATACATGTTAGGTTCTAGCAGGTCAAGTTTGGTGTATATAGCAGCATTTAGAGTCTGCCACCTGTCATTATGGGAAGCTTCTTCCCAGTTGATGAAGACTGTCTTAGCTAATGCTACTAATACACCAATTGGTTCTGGTCCCAATTTACTGTCTGTCTAACTATTTGTAGTCTTTTTTTTTGTAGGGAAATGGAAATCTCCAAAAAACTCTGGCATAGACACGCCAGAGTGTGGGAGTTTTATCCACTAAAACCACCCCCGAGTCCCCCCCTGCCCCGTGGGACCACCATAAGGTATTTGCTTACGGCGCGGATTTAGTTCACTTTAGCTATTTCTGCTATCTTATGCTTACAACGTTCGTAAAAACGTCTCCTTCACCTCTTCGACTTTTCGCGGTTTGCCTGGATTGATGCGATCATTGTGTTGATGGCATCCTCACCACATTTTCCGGTATCAATGCTTGACCTAAAGTCTCGGACAGTGGAAGAAAATTTGCTCTGGGTCCTCGGGGACTCTCTCACATTTTGGACAATTGGGTGAATTATCCAATTTGAACCTGTGGAGGTACTAGGTGAGATTATAATTAATCTCCCCATGTTGCCTTATCTCAGACGATTCTGAAGGCAGAACACACCCTTAGGGCTGTCCTTTTACAAACTGCACTCAGTTTATGAGCTTTAGATGATATGTGAAATGTTTTTTCCCAAATAAGGATGGCATAAAGAAGGATCAAGCGAACCACCCTGGCAATAAATAGCCTACAATTATACCGTGGCCCTTGCTATTATAGTTCGGCATTATCCTTGCCAGAGCCATACTCGCCGCGAATCCTTTTTTCACAAGCATGTTGCCCGTGTTGTTTAAAACTTAACTTCGTATCTTTCATCACTCCCAAGTATTTGATCGTCGACTTGGAAGTGATGATGTGGTTTCTGATTCTAACTGAGGCATAATTTCGCTTTCGGTATTTTGTGTTTTTTCTTCCGCAAGTGCCAGTCCAACGCTCTGTAACCAGGCCTTAACAACACTGACTGCTTTCCAAGAGTATAACTCAGCATGTTATATCATTGGCATCATCCTCCGGAACCATATCGTCAAGTACATCATTGTACATTATTTTCGACGGTAGTGGGCCCAGTACGGAACCCTGTAGGACCTGTAGGACCGCAGAGACAACGTAGTCCGCGGACTACCATCTTCGGTGTCATGCTACAGCATGCATTCTCACAAGTAGCTATCGACAATAATTGGGAGATAGTTGGGTACACCAACCGCGAAGAGGCTTTTTCGTAGAAGGTTCCAATTGGCCGAATTAAATGTATTCCTCATGCGCAGGGACACCACCACGCAATATTTGCTGGTACTGCCCCTTACGTGATTTACATTTTCAGCTAAGCCAGTAACCACCTTAATGGCATTAATTGTTGATCAGGCCTTACGGAACCCATACTACCGATCTGAAAAGCCTCCTTGACTCTCAACCATCGGGACTAATCTGTTATTATTTACCCCCTCTAACATTTTCCCCATAGCGTCTAGAAAACATATGGGTCTATAGGAAGATGGTTCACCTCGAGGCTTACCAGCCTCAGGCAACAGTACTAGCTTATGCGGCTTCCATGCTATAGGGAATATCCCCTCAGACATGCACGCTTCGAACAATTTGGGGAACATGCCCGGTCGGAATTTTACGGCGAGCTTAAGAGCCCTGTTCATTATGACGTCCAGGCTGGGAGCTTTGTTATTACCTATTTTGCTGTAGATCTTCAACAGCTCGTCCGTGATTACTGCAGGAGTTTTCGTCACATTCAGAGATCTCTGAAATGTATCAGTGCCCCTCTCTTGCAGAGGGAATAACCCCTGGTAATTTTCAACAAAAGAGTAACCGTCCCATCATAATTGTATAGGCACTCCCCCATGGGACCTTTGCATGTTGGCCTAGCCACGCTTCCAAGAAGCTTCCCTCGTCCAATGCTTGCGCCATTCCCAGCTATAGGAATCTTGTTTCCCAGGCCTATGGCTCTCTTGTCAGTTCAAAGATTGCCTGGTAGTCTTCGCTAACGTGCCAAGACATACCTCGTATAATTGCAGAGCAGACAAAGGTCAGGTCTACGATTGAGGAAGACCCTCTTTGCGAAAGGTGCTTGCATTACCTTCATTGGCCAAAACTAAATCCAACTGAGCAAAAGCCTCCTTCGGCCCCTTTCGATACTCTCCCTGCTTCCCCACTCGAGGGCCCAAGCTTTGAAGTCACCGGTAATCACCTTTTTGACTTCGTCGCCTTTGATCAAGAACAAAGTTGTCTAACAAGTCTTCAAATTCAAACAATGTGAGACTGGGTGAGGCGTAGTAGATATACACACTGCTTATTTTCGCCTACACGAAACCACTGGCCGACTGACTCATGGAGCATTGCGTCCATATCGCCGCTCCATCAGTCGAATCTGCAGCCCGTACACCATCGTCACGGTTTTGTGGGGTTCACTTATGACGGCAATTTCCATCTGAGATTCATAAATGGTCTCCCCAAGTAAGTCCTGAGCAACCCTGCAATGATTGAAGTTTATTTGAGTAAACCTCATTTTTTCCGAAGTGTTCAAACCTGGGTCACTTGAAGGGCGTCTTTATTGAAACCTGGTCTCGTATGCGGCCCATCCAATTCATGCCGTTTGAGTATTACCATAAGCTTTTCTCAAGCTCATGATGGATTCATCTTAAAATCAAAATGGTTCCTTTAACGCAGTGCATATTTCTTTCCTGGATATCACTTCGTCAAAATCAAGGCACTGTATGTGGATCTCACGCTTTTAGACCCAAACTTTAACATTGCAAAAGTCTTCGGTTTTTGCAAACCTGAATTTTTTCATCTCAAACATTAGATCGCCTTTCACCCAGATTTTTTTAGGTCGAGGTCAGATTTCACCATTTTAAGGTTTTTGTGAAACAAAACCTTATTAGAATCGATCGGTGTCTGTCTGTCCGTTTGTCTGCCACACTCGATTTATTCGGAAACGGCAGGACCGATTGTAACGAAAATTAGTGAGAGTATGTGATCTGCTGTTCCCTTTACATGCAGCACGTGGCGCCATTTTATGTTAAGTTTAAGGGGGGCTCCCCATACATATGAATACAATTTATCCAAACAGACATGTATAGTATAGTATATGCGTGCTAATGAAGTTTGTAGGCAGTGTCTAATTCAGATAGATATACAATATTTGTCCATTAAAGCAGCCGCATTTAATATACCTACTATATATGAACACATGTATGCTTTTGCGCATCAAGTAAATCGGAAATATGGGTAGAATCAATTTATATACGTGGATATATACGGAAATAGGGAGTTTGTTTATCTAGGGTGAGGACAATATCTATGGCTGTAATATGTGTGTACGTATGTCTCGTAGTTTTGAAAAATATGAAGGATTATGTTGGATTTGTAACTATATACGGATAGAAAAATGTGCGTTGACATTTCTTACATGAGATGAACACACTTTATACCCGAAGCGCGAGCTTCCGGTATTCCGAATTGTTTTTAATAAACTAACTATAATTTGCGCCTGCTTCTTCTCATATTTCGAATCATTGTGATCTCTCAAATAGTTTAAGCCTTCAGGTAATAGAGTAGAAATCAAGCTACGTTGAATATGTGTGTTACGTGGATGATTGTCACTCCCGGGAGTTCCTTCATCTTCGATAGATGGGGGCGAATATCTTTTCCAAGGCGCTTACCAACGAAAGTCCAGTTTCCACCTGGTGATCTACTGGCGATTCACTTAGAGCAGGTCTCTTCATCTTTTTAACAGCTCCCCACAGGAAAACTTCGGCAGTAGTATTCTGTACGGTATGTTATTTTTTGGAAGATTGAAAATACAAGGACGTTGAGTGGAAGACTCAACAGCCAAAGCTATTATTTTGATCAACTTTAACAGGACTTCTTATTATTAAAATTAAAATCAGTTTGGTGCCGGTCTGTCACATGCACTTTTTTCAGAAACAGTTGCACCGATTGACATCAAATTTAGTGCGAACATGCGAACTGTAAACGCCCACGCATGAAGTCAGTTACATCGTCATATGTGGAACTTAAGGGGGGCTCTCACATATGTAAAAGAGGGATATAAAATATTTTTCCACCGAATATAGCCATGTGGGATGTCAAATGAAAGGTCTCCATTAGTACTTTCTAAATCTTAGTTCTTACGCCGATTGCGAAACGAGGGAATACTCCGAAATACTCACCCAATATCCATACCATTATCTGCCAAATTAAAGTTAATAATAGTATATTAATATGTTTTTAAAATTTACCGCGAACCTCTTTATGTGCATCCTAGGCAAGTAAAATCATGTATTAATATTGACATTAACATGGGGCAGCCTATTGGAAATTTTAGTGCAAATGCTACTGTTATTAGTAAAGTTACAGTAGGTCAATTTGCCTCATTTGTTGTAAGAGATAAAATGTCATCACAACATCGAATTGAATATCAGCTACGTACAACGTATATACACTACGCGCTATGTATAAATGAGACAATCATGTACCCGCATATTATTGCATGAAAGATCAACAAAACCTTTCATACCTGAAGTGCTTCTGGTTTCCCGCTAGTTTCATAATGATTCCAGAGGATAATGCTTAAAGCATTCACACTGAATAATCGATTTTTTGTGTTTTTGCATAAACTGACTCATGTTAAAAATATGCTGGCACAGTGATTAAAAGTTACAGCTGTTAGAAGAGTAGGTGTTCGCCTAATTAAGCGGTGGAGCACTGGGCCTATTGTGGTGTATCGGCTTGTTTTTTGAAGGAAGGTTACTTTCAGTATTAGACCCCAGATGAAATTACCTGCAAACGCAAACGGAGAAAGAATTAAAATGCTAAAGCGAATCATTTGGAAAAGAGCGGTGCGTGAAAAATTTGAAAATAAAGTTTTTTTGAGTTTTTAGAGGATTCGGTTTCGATTTTTTGCAGGAAGAAAAAGTTTTGTTTGATTTGCGATAGAGTGATCCCCTTGAGGTATAATAACTAGAAAGGATTCCAAAATTACGACTAGCTTTGGCAATGCCATATATGACTGCTAAATACCATCTCAGCGGGCCGTATCTACACAATCATCATGCCCTGGCAGCTGGTTAAGGGACACGTTTTTTAAAATGGCACGCCAAACTCTCCTAGCTTAATTATCAAACAGGCGAGTAAGCTCGTGTGGGCGGAACACTTCAGAGGAGCATCAATATTTGCAGGAGTACCTTCGCCTCAAATTAGGCAAATTGTTTATTAAACAATTGACCAATTTGGTTAAAATATGTTATAATAATTAGCTAAATTACAATAATATACATTAATACTTAATAATAAAAATTAATTAATTTTGTAAATCAATTCAATTATCAATTGCTCTGTCTATCCAACGGCCGGCTCCTGACTGTCAAAAATTCAATTCTTTTTTTTCTAACTTCAATTATTATTTTTCTCCGTAGCGGAATGGCAGCCCGCCCATCTGTCAGTCGAATCAACATTTTTTTGGAATAGGTCTCCCCTGCAGGTCGACTTTGGTCAGCTTTGATGATCTTCGGACCATCGCCAATTATTTAGTCATTACAGGATGCTACAATTAGGCTGAGAATAATAAAAGGTAAAGTAATAAGTGAAATTTCCTTCGGGCCTCAAACAGGCCTTACAGATTCAAATCAGTTATTATTCTAAATGATACAGTACAGTACCACGCCTGAAAACGGGACAAAATGTACCAACTGGTCCTCCAGGTTGTGGTTGGGTAGGGCGGACAATCCTACACCCAAAACCAAAGCCACGAAGCCACTGGAGGAGCTCCGGACAGGATGGATTTCAAAAGACGAACCCGGTAATGACAACAGAAAAACGATTTGCGCATTTTCTCACGGAACGTGCGCTCCCTGCACAGACCGAATGCTGCTGAGCAGTTAGCCAATGCCCCATTACAATATAAGTCTGACGTAACAGTGTTGCAAGAGATGCGATGGACAGGGCCCGGTTTCCTGGAGAAGAGCCGCTACACCATCTATTATAGTGGCTATCCAGTAAACCATGTGCTCGGAGTAGGTTTCTTAGTCAGCCAAAAAATGAAACCTGCTGTCATCGCCTGTAAAAACATAAGCGAACAGCTATGCACTCTGCGCTTCCGAGGCAAATTTAGAAATTACGCCCCTACGGAAGAGACTGCAGAGTCGGAGAAGGATACCTTCTACGAGGCAGTTGAGCGGACCCTCGAAGCCTGTCTCATGTATGATATCGAAATCATACTTGCAGATTTCAACAGTCAAGTAGGGACGGAACCCGTATTCAGGCGATAGGTCGACTGTCATAGCTTACATAATGATACCAATGATAAGGGACTGCGGATTATTCAGTTAGCAGTATTACACGAAACGGTTGTTGGAAGTACCTGGTTTGCGCGGAAAATGGTCCACAAACATACATGGGCCTCTCCAAACGGGACCACTTTCAGCCAAATTGAGCACGTGCTAGTCGAACGCCGCCACTTCTCAGCCTTGATGAATGTCAGAACGTATAGGGGGGCCAATATAGACTCGGACCACTATCTCGTTGGCATAATGCTCCGAGCTCGAATTACGACCCCACCTACAATCCCCTATGATAATCAGGTGAGAGTGAATACTGAAGCCATTCAAAACACAGTCCATCGTAACACCAATAAGGGAGAAATGGATGCACAACCAATTGAAGAACGTTATCATTGATACGGCCACAAAGATACTTGGCCCCAGCCGCAAGAAAAGTCAGACGATGAATGTGAGCTAGCAACGGAATGGAAGACCGCTGCATACCGAGTAATGTTCCATTTCCAAAGTCGAGCGGTGAAGCAACTTCACAGACGGGCAAAGGAAAGCTGACAGAACCAACAGGTCTTTGAACTAGAAAAGTAGAAAAAAGCAACCGCACCAGGCGCCCAAGTTGTAAACATAAGTCAGCAGGGTGAAGCCCTATATACCTCGATGTTTATCCTGCCGAAACAAAGACGGAAATCTGATTCCCGACAGAATTGGCATATTGGAGCAATGAGTTGAGTATTTTGATGAACTGCTCAACAACCAAAATATCGGCGCGTTGGAGGACCTGCCAACTGAAGACGACGGACAAATACCGCCATCACTAAGCATAGAAGAAACAGTCCGTGCAATTCATCGGCTTGAAAACCATAAGTCGCCAGGAGCCGATGGAATTACAACCGAATTGGTTAAATATGAAGGCAACCATTTACACCAAGCGATTCATTGCTGCTTAAAGTATGGAATGGCGAATCAATGCCTGACGACTGTCAACGAGGCATAATCTGTCTCATACATAAAAAGGGACATATCACATAGTGTAGCAATTATAGAGGCATCATTTTACTGAGTACTATCTTTAAGATATTCTCCTCTATCTTGCTGGGCCGAATAGCATCATACGCCTAGAGCATCATTGGCCCATATGAAAGCGGCTTCGTTCCAGGCAAATCAGCAACAGATCAGATTTTCTCTATGCGGCAAGCGATGCAAAAACTGTTGGAATATGGTCATCAGTTGCACCATCTTTTCATCGACTTTAAAGCTAGCCGCCTGTGATGGCATAGCCAGAGTAAAACTATACATGGCCATAAGAGAATTCGATACCCCAACGAAATTAATAAGACTGACTTACAAAAACTGTTCCGCTCGAAACTTCTCACCATAGGGTCAAAGCTCTTACTGTACAAGACAATGATCTTACCAGTCCTCATGTATTCCTCGGAGACTTGGGTTCTTAGCAAGAAAAATTGCGAACTTTTGACGGCGTTCAAGAGAAGAATCCTCCGAAGAATTTTTGACGCCCTACATAAGATTCCGTAGCCTACATAACGACGAAATCAATGAACGATACCATGACCGTCAGGTTGTGGATAAAATCCGGCTTAATAGGTTATGGTGGGCGGGTCTCATAATCCGTATGGATGAGGATGATCCAACTCGGAAAGTCTATAAGGGCAATATCTATGGTAGAAAAAGAAGACGAGGCTAACCCTGCCTGAGATGGAGCGATGGCGTAGGTCACCAGACGCCAGACAGTTTTTAGGGACAGCGCAAAACCGGAGTGTCTGGAGTTCCTTATTAACGCAGGCCGAGACCGGATACCGGTTGCTGCGCCGTTGATGGTGATTGTGGTGATAATACAGTACCATATACCATGAAAAGATTCTTTTTCAATTTATTCTGATACCATTAAGCTTTTGGCATACAGAAAGCGATCTGTTTGGGTGATTGGCAATATGGCATCAAATTCAAAACAATGCAAATACCACCTTCTTTTCTCTTACCACCTCCGCTCATTGCACTGAACAGATCGCTCACAAATTTTGCAAATTTGTACGAACAGATCGCTGACCGCTACGATCTAGAGTAGATCACTGTCACAGATCGCATTGTGGGTGTAATATTGCATCATAGAACTACATTGACAGACCGCTGCGGGCCGCCGGCCGCTAGGACAGATTGCGTTCTATGTGGCAAAGGCTTCAAGGTGTTATGACTAAATGGGAATGCGCGATGGTCAAACGGCCATCCTAAGTGGGTGGAGACGACCAAAAGAGGAGAACTATCCCTATCCCGAAAACCTAAAAAGATGACAACATTGACCGTAAAGATAACCCCACAAGTGTTGAAGCTCCATCGAAGTGTACTGTCGACACGTGCTTGCATGCCTCTATATTAGCCAGGCTCAGGAAGAATGTGGGAGGGAGGGTTCTTTGAATACTTCGATCCCTCAGGTGTCATTATACAAATATGAAAATTCAATAAGCAGAAGGAGCCTAGCGAACTTTTTATGCGAACTTCTGTTCCTTTTGTTTGTGTGACGTGGTTCCCTCTATATATTCTCCCGACTTGGTTACATTTTATAAATTATATTACCATCTGTTGGACCCCGCCATCCCAAATTCCATTTCTGCACCTTCTTTTTCCAACCGTTCTGCAAGTCATCGGTCAACAAATCCAATATATTTTTCAGTGTACTGCGCTTCGCATGCTCTTCTGTATTCAGTAAGGCTGTGAAAAACAGACTCTCTTCTCGACGAAACCAGCTGATCAAATTTCAACCTCATCAACTGGTCTCAATCCGACTAATTCCTACTTTTGTTAACCCCGGCACCTTACACTTCAAAAGTTAAAGTAGGCTCAGCAAAAGCAAAAACTACATCATATTGCATTGATAGCGGCATACATATTCGCTCCAGGAGCGGTTAACCGCTTTGCGTACATTCAATAATAGGCAATCTGCGCAAGTTTATGTGGTCGCAAAAGGGTCAATGAAATTGTTCAAATGTTCTTGGGATTAAGGGAAAACGACCAATTGTGACCAGTTGTGTTTAAAAATAAGTAGAATTAATTATTTTAAATAATAGATATTGGATATAAATCAATGCCGAAATGGGTATCATGAAGTTGACAAAAGTAATTGGGAAAGCTAAAGGGTGTTAAAACGGAGACAAAGGAAACATGTATAACATAATACTAAATGCACTCTCTTGTCAGGTTGTCCTTAGAAAACACTGCTTTCGCTTCAATACAAAATACTTTTCGAATTTATGGTGCTAAAAAAGCCATTCACTTATTTCAAATCTATAAATAAAATAAAACATAAATATTAGAAAGGTGGTCAAAGGGTAGTATAGGTCCCAGGGCGAAACGTGGATTGGTACCCACGATGGAGCATAAAACCTGGGAAATGCCTGCTGAACCAACACCAACAGCTCTACTACCAAACCCTATCTCCACCTCCACGTGGTGACCGCTGGGAGCTCTTTCTTAAGGAAAAGCTGCAGACGGAGAAGGATGAAGGCGAGTCTCCCGTGCCTAAAAACGGGACAAATTGTACCAACTGGTCCTCCAGGTTGGGGGTTGGGTAGGGCTGACAACCCTACACGGAAAACAACTTGTTACGAAGCCACAACAGGAGCCTCAGACAGGACGGATTTTAAAACGACGGACCAAGCAACGACAACGGAATAACGATTTGCGCATTTTCTCGTGGAACGTGCGCTCCCTGTACAGAGATGAAGCTGATGAACAGCTAGCCGAAACCCTGTCCCAATATAAGGCTGATATAACAGCATTACAAGAGATGCGATGGACAAGGACCGGTTTCCTGGAGAAGAGCCACTACACCATATATTATAGCAGTCATCCAGTAAACCATGTGCTCGGAGTAGGTTTCTTAGTCAGCCAAAAAATGAAACCTGCTGTTATCAGCTTTGAAAACATAAGCGAACGGCTATACACTCTGCGCTTGCGTGGCAAGTTTAGAAATATAAGCCTCATAAACGTTCACGCCCCTACAGAGGAGACTGCAGAGTCGGAGTAGGATACCTTCTACGAGGCAGTAGAACGAACCCTCGAAGCCTGTCCCAGATATGATATCAAAATCATACTTGGGGATTTTAACAGCCAAGTAGGGAAGGAGCCCGTATTCAGGCGACACTTTGGCTCCCATAGCTTACACGAAAAAGCAAATGATAACGGAATGCGGACTATTCAATTAGCAGGGTCACACGAAATGGTTGTTGGAAGTACCTGGTTTGCGCAGAAAGCGGTCCACAATAATTACATGGGCCTCTCTAGACGGGACCACTTTCAACCAAATTGACCATATGTTGATCGAACGCCGCCACCTCTCAGCCTTGATGAATATCAGAACATATAGGGGGGCCAATATAGACTCGGATCACTATCTCGTTGGCATGGTGCTCCTAACTCGAATAACAACACCACACAGAATCCCCTCTAACAATCAGGTGAGAGTTAACACTGAAGCCATCCACAACACAACCCTCCGCGACACCTATAAGAGGGAAATGGATGCCGCAATAACCGCAGTCAACAGAGGACTTGGAGATGAAGCATCAACAAAATGATCTTCACAATCACCTGAAGAACGTTATCATGGATACGGCCACAAACATACTTGGCCCCAGCCGCAAAAGGAGTCGGAACGGCTGGTTTGACGATGAATGTAAGCTAGCAACGGAACGGAAGAATGCCGCATACCGAGTAATGTTGTATTCTCAAAGAACGCGGGCACGCGCAGAGACTTATCACGAACTCCGTCGAGCGGAGAAGCGACTTCACAGACGGAAAAAGGAAGCCTGGGAGAACCAACAAGTCTGTGAACTAGAAAAGTACAGGGAGCAACCGAACCTGACGCGGAAGTTTTACCAACAAGTCAGCAGGATGAAGCCTTACACACCTCGATGCTCATCCTGCCGAGACAAAGAGGGAAATCTGATTTCCGACAGAATGGGCATATTAGAGCGATGGGTTGAGTACTTTGATGAGCTACTGAACAACCAGAACATCGGCGATTTGGAGGTCCCGCCAACTGAAGACGATGGAAAAATACTGCCACCACCAAGTCTAGGAGAAACAGCCCGTGTAATTCATCGGCTAAAAATCATAAGTCGCCTAGGGCCGATGGAATTACAGCCGAATTCGTTAAATATGGAGGCGACCAGTTACACCAAGTGGTTCATCAACTTGTGCTCAAGCGATGGGACAGCGAATCAATGCCTGACGATTGCCAACGAGGCATTATCTGTCTCATACATAAAAAGGGAGATATCACACAGTGCAACAATTATAGAGGTATCACGTTGCTGAGTACCATCTATAAGATATTCTCCACTATCTTGCTAGGCCGGATAACCCCACACGCCCAGAACATCATTGGCCCATACCAAAGAGGCTTCACTCCAGCCAAATCAGCAACAGATCTCTCTCTCCCTCTCTCTGCGGCATGCGATCGAAAAACTGTTGGAATATGGACAACAGTTGCAACATCTGCTCATCGACTTTAAAGCCGCCTATGACAGCATAGCCAGGGTAAAACTGTACACGGCCATGAGAAAATTCGGTATCCCGACGAAGTTAATAAGACTGACTAGGCTGACCCTGACCAATGTACGAGGCCAGATAAAAGCAGCAGGATCACTCTCAAGACCATTGGACATCAACAACGGTCTACGACAAGGGGATGCCCTATCATGCGTCCTCTTTAACCTGGCCCTCGAGAAAGTGATCCGTGATGTTGAGGTAAATGCAAAAGGTACGATCCTCTTCAAGTCCACCCAACTACTGGCCTATGCTGGCGATATCGACATCATGGGAAGAACCACCCGAGACGTACAAACTGCCTTCATCCAGATCGAGCAGGTGGCAATTGGCTCGAGATCTTGGGCTGCCCATCAATGAAGGCAAGACCAAATATATGGTGGCAACGTCAGCACCAAAGACGAATCAACCAATAACATCAAACCGCACTGGTCAAACACGAAGAAGAATAAGGATAGGAGAATACAACTTTGAGACCGTTGACAATTTCTCCTATCTAAGGTCGAAAATCACAACCGATGGCAACTACGATGATGAAATCCGCCCAAGGTTGTTGTCAGCCGACAGAGCCTATTTCAGCTTGCAAAGACTGTTCCGCTCGAAACGTCTCACCATAGGGTCAAAATTCTTACTGTACAAGACTATGATCTTGCCAGTCCTCATGTATTCCTCGGAAACTTGGGTTCTTAGTAAGAAAAATTGCGAACTCTTGGCCGCGTTCGAGAGAAGAATCCTCCGAAGAATTTTTGGCCCCCTACATGAGGATGGACGATTCCGTAGCCTACACAATGACGTAATCTATGAGCGATACCATGACCGTCAGGTTGTGGATAAAATCCGGCTTAATAGATTACGGTGGGCGGGTCACTTACTCCGTATGGATGAGAATGATCCCACCCGGAAAGTCTATAAGGGTAATATCTATGGTAGAAAAAGAAGACGAGGCAGACCCTGCCTAAGATGGTGCGATGGCGTAGATCAGGACGCCAGACAGCTTTTAGGGATATCGAATTGGTGGACCTCGGCGCAAAACCGGGATGTCTGGAGTTCCTTATTAAGGCAGGCCTAGACCGGACACCGGTTGTTGCGCCGTTGATGATGATGATTAGAAAATTGTCAATGCTAATTACTTTGAAGTAATTTGAAATTTAATATAATTTTAAAATGTAACATATGAACATATGAAACATATCCAATGCAACAAACCGGACAATCAAGCAAGCCACTTATACACCTGAAAAATTTCTTAAATAATCTTAAAAGAATTATTGAAAACGGATAAAAACCACACCTGACAACGAAAAAAAAACTTTCAAAAAGCAGTAATAACTACGGATTTATGTATTTGAGAATGTCATTTTTAATACAAAGAAAATTTCTCACACGAGTCAATCCCAGAACGCATTGCACTTGTCCAATTCATAACAAATCCTAACTAAAGCAATGAAGCGTATTTCCAAACACACACTTATCTTACATGAAACAGAGAAATGACACGATTTTCACATATCCTCCAAGAGGATGTCCTTTTCAAGTTACAATTTCAATGGCCTGATTGTTTTTCTTGTTGGTAGAGCATGAGATTTTGACGGAAAACTCTATATTGGTGTGCATCTGTATGAATATGAATCAACAGTCAAGTTATGACTTCTAATGAAGAGAATAGCATAAATACATTTTTTTGTTTAAAATTGTTTCCAGTTTCAAATCAATAATGAACTCACAAACCAATATTAGAGAGATATGTATAATATTTCAAATTTCTTTTTTCAATAATACTTGCTACATACATATACATATGAGGGCAGAAACGAAAAATGATTTACTTATACTATGTATACCTCATTCAACCAGTCTTCCAATCAAATTTTCTTTCTATACAGTTGCTAATAATACAGAGCACTACCTGATAATCATTACATTGATATGATGATCCCGGGAATTCGTATTTTCAGTTGTCGATTAGTTTGACTCAATACTTTTATGTAAAAATATTTATTTAATTGAGGAATTTAAGCGTTAACATCGTACTGACCTTGGAATATACAGAAAGTGACCAAATTATTAAAACCACCAAAATTTTTTATCTAATTCTAAAAACATGATATTTTTTCATATTAAATATATATTATTTAGTTGCCATTATTATTGTTCTTCAAAATATATACTATATATATTTCCACTATACTTTGTTATATATTACTTTTTTTAATGCTCTGGTGGCAATAAATTTTTCAACGTAATTTAAATTGAACATTGTCATTTTACAAAATAATAGTTGTTTCGGCATGTAATACACATGTATTCTGCATTAATTTTGAGATTATTTAGTTTGATTTTAATTAAGCTTTGTGATTTTTACGCCGTCATGTGGTCAGCGTGGTCACTAGCAATTTCTTGAGAATAATTTATGTATGATAGGTTATATATGGTATATACATATTTCGAAGGTTTTGTGTAAAACAAAACCTTATTAAAATCGATTCAATGTCTGTCTGTGTGTCACACGTACTTTTCCCTAAAACGGCTAAACCGATCCGAACGAAATTTGGTGGACAGATGGGAACTATGGAATTCCACGCATACAGCGAGTGGCATACATTTAGGCGGAGTTTAAAGGGAGGGAGGGAGGGGAGGGAGGGAGGCCATACATGCAAAAGGGGGATTCAAATGAAAGGTCACACTTTCCGAAACTGGCATTAGTTTTGGCGTGAATTGCAAAGTGCGTGGGTGAGGAGTCAAAATGAATGCACTTGAAGTAAGACAGGACTCATTTTCGGAAATTACCCAACCTAAAAATGCAAAAAAAAAATCAGGGTAATGCGCTTAGATGAAATCTAGGCCTCAAAATATTTCCTATTCCGATATCTGCTGAAATAAAGTCACTAATAGTCCGAATTTCGAACCCGCATAGAGAACAATATTTCGTATATACGTGCTAAATTTCATCTAACCATTAACGCAAAAGTTATAGCAGGTCAAACTTAGCAATTTAGAATTAACTGCTTCCAAAGCCATGCAAATAAGATGCTGACGTCATAATTAACGGGAATAATTGACATTCACGTGAAATATCAAATTTTTTTTCATCAAATATAGTCCTGTGGGGTTTCAAATTAAAGGTCTCGGTTAGTATTTTTCAAAGACGGTCTTAGTTTTGACATTTGTTATAAAGGTGGGGAGTGCGAGGGGTTGAAAGTGATAATTTCTTTAAGGGGGCCATTCTCAGAAACCACCGAACCGAAAAATCTGAAAAAAACCAGGAGGCTGCCACTATATGGTGCCTGGGCTCCGAAATACCTTCCATACCAATATCTGTTCAAATAAAGTTAATAATAGTACTATATTACTATAATTTCTAGTAATTCGCTGCAAAATCCCCCCATAAGTTCATCCTAGCACCACGAAATTCTGCAGTGATGTAGGCTATAATGTAAAGCATGATCTTACCAAGCTTGGTAGAAATCGCAATATTACTAACAAAGTTATTATAGGTCAAAGTTGTAGTTTCTTTACAAATTCAAAACTATGAAAAACTACCTCGGTTCGTCGCAGCAAATGGAGTTGATAAGTTTTAGGACGACGCGTAGTATTCACTCTAATTGACCTTGGACTTTAATATTGGCAAAAGAGACTTCTCATAGCTAGTTTGGTGTGAGTGTAGTCGATTTCTAGTGTGAAAATTTTTCCAGCGAGAACAAATTAAATGTAATAGAATAAAGTCGGAATATCTCGAGTTCGGTATATAGCACAACAGGTGACTTTAGTGGTAACCCCGACTCCGGAAGAATTGAAGAGTCATCGGTCAGAACTACGAACTCCCGGTTCTCATCCGATCTCCGAAGTTAAGCACGTGACGTAAATTCCGTTTAAAGGTCCACGTGCAATAGATCCTGAGGCAGAAACACAACATAGGTACAATACGTGACAATTTTCGATAGATACTTCATTGAGCAATTTGCATGAAACGATCAGAATCAACCGTTTTTTTAGATATTCGATTCATTTTGAAAATGAGATATTGAGGGGAGCAGGTCCCCACAACACTTACAGCTACACTGTATTCTATCTCGATACCAAGCCAGTAAATTGTCTCTAGGACTATAAGTTACCGTTTATCATTTTTATTATGTCGCTAGCATTGTGTACGATTTCGTTTTCTATTCTGAAATTAAGTTTAGAAGTAGTTTCTTAGAAGTCATACAGATTTCTTAAAATCCATTCAACTATCGAATTTAAATGGTTTCAATATTCGAATAACTTGTTATCAGAATTTGTGTAAAAATTTCGGCAAATCGTTGAGATCAGACGTCAATTTTGTAAAACAAAAAGCTAATCATCAATAGCATAAAATTGTAGGATCGATTTTTTTTTTAAACGGACGGGGGCCGTTGGAGCCATCGCAACAAAAGCAGCAGCAGTCTTAGCTACTGCAATCACAACTAACAACATCAGCAATTTCAGCAGAGCCCTTTGGTGCCTCAAGCTCTTAACCAGGAACATTCAATGTAAATCATCCAACAACAGAACAGCTTACAGAGTCAGCAGTAAATTCATCCTTCTCAGTAAAATTTGCGGCAGATCATTCGCCTTTGGATCAGCCGATAACTTCAACGCATTATTAGAAATTATGTAATTCAAATATTTTATAATAAACGTGTAAATTGACTTTCAAAAAAAAAAAGAAAAAACAGAAAAAAAGGAAAAAACTATAAATAATCTTCTGTGGTGGAAGGTTTTCGCTCCGGTCTCCCCTGACACTTGTAGAAGTCTGTCTTGGTCATAGCCACCAATGCTTTATCCGGCATGTAGCTCGTGGATTGGCTTCGACACTTCTCTAATCCAAATTCCATCCGAATATTGCGGCTAAACATGTCCACTATTCGCAACTGACTTCTAAGGTCGTCAGTACCATACAACTTAGTAGCCATGAAGGAGGGTTCAGTGCCATGCAAAGCCAAAGGGGACACAATGAGTCCTCTTGAAAGATGCCTCTCCATATATGGATGGGCTCTGAGGTATGAGCACCCTCAGATGAATGCACTAATAACGTGGTATGCCACCTTTCCATGACTGTTGCCAAAAACTTTATTTGTTTCGGATCAATACGATACGATAGCCAGGTATGCGGGACGCTGTCGAAAACCTTGACATAATCTATATAGCAACTAAAGAGGTTTCTTTGGCCTCTAGTTGCTTGTCCTGCAACTACGATAATATCGATAATGAGTTGCTCTTTGCAGCTCCTTGACCCAACTCGGTAACCCTTCTGCTCCTCGGACAGAATGTTGTTGGTCTCGGGGTGGACATTAACCCTTCCACTAATAATGGACACTATGAATTTGTACAGAAATGGTAAGCAAGTAATCGATCTTGTGTCTGCGAGCTCCCGTACTGTGTCCTTCTTAGGGATAAGGTAGGTAATCCCCCCAGTGAGGAAGGGTGGAAATTGCTCCGGCCAACTAATGACCTGATTGATGCTATGTGCCAACCGATAGTGTATGCTGGAAAATTTCTTATACCAAAAATTCTGCACCAGGGCCCCTGCAATTCTGCGAGTTCTGGCTCGTCAAACCTCCTCTTCGGTAACATCCGCAAAGTTCATGCCAGGCGTTGTTACGTGGCGGGTGCCTTCAGCGATGGTCTATTCAGCATGCTCAACATGCTGGGCCGGTAACACCCAAAGTCCACCTCAATATTCTTTCGCTTCCGTCACCGAAAACTGTACTGTATGATAGATGCTCTGTTAGGATTCGTTTAGGATCTGAAAAAACGTAAGTTGCATTCTGGACACGTCTGGAGTGACTTTCACCATACGGTCATAATCGACTGCATATGACAGAAAGTTGCCAGAACTGATTTGAATCAGCCTAGCACTGCCCTACCTTAGTGAGTCACGTCGACGTTCCAGACGAATTTTCCATGGTGGATCTCTTCGATCACTCAAACCAATAACGCGGAAGCAAATCTAACCGTGCACTTTGACTGCCGTAACTGCACCACAATACACAAGTGATTGTAGTAAGTAAGCACAGAATCCTTTTTCAAGAATTCAATACACGCTCTTTGGAATTTATCTCGAAGCTTAGCGGAGACTTCGGCCGGACGGTAGAGAAGAGTGCTTCGACGAGTACTGAAACTGTTGTGACCCATCGAGTCTTGGTCATCAGTTTCCGCGATGACCTCAAGTCGAACACGCTACCTGATGATGGCCGGGATTGTCTCGCTTGGAGTTATAAAGCGGTGGTCTGCGTTTCACTACACAGTCACGTGCAGCGAATTACGGGAAACGCTTCACGAATTTCTGGTGCAACAGAGGGCGGTAAAATGTTGCACCTGCCCCGCAGATTAACTAACCTCTGAAACCCAACTTAAAATGATATTACTCATTGGATATAAAAGGACTCACACGTTCTCACCAAATTTTGTGACTATAGCTTTAGCGATTTCCGACTAAATTTTGCCAGCTCTGCATTGGCTTGGTATTTTCTGATGCGTCAGTGAGGGCTACAGTCACAGCGGTCACAAACAATCTTCTTTGGAGTTGGTGCACACTGGTGTATGCTCTAAACCGAGAAAGATTTCTGCCTGGTCTGCCAAAGCTTTTGATTAGCTGACTTTAATTGAAATGCGGTTAGCTCAACTTAACAAAGCAAGCGCTTCTATCGAAAGAGCTGTCCAAGTGGTGTTATGCATCACCAAAGCATGTGAAGCATCCAAAGAGACATAGTAGTTCTTTAAAGACGCAGTGCAACTTCTCTTAACAGAATAATAATAATTAGTCGACAATTTTGTAGAAGGAATCCCACACCCCCGCCATGTGCTGATCTGGTTGGTGGCACATCACCTACCTTACATGCAAATCTAAAATCAATTTAACGGGGTTTCCAGTAAAGCAGATTTTAGAATCAGGAATTTTTTTGGACTAGATGACATATAGAGGCATCATCGTATTTTTTGAGATTTTTCAGGTAGATAGTTTCTAATAATCAGTACCGTAGTCGTTTCTATTGACCCAAACTGTGCCAAGGATCGTATTCAACTTTGCTGGGAATATAGTAAATAATGTCGAGAAGATTCCCATTCAGTAGTAACGAATTTTATATAGCCACTCCTTCAATTCATTTGATGTCAGTCATTTCGCTTATCTAGGTCAAAACATACTCTAAATTAAATGTTGTATGTTATCTTATATCTTTGACTGGGATCCGAAATAAAAATAAAATAAGATGTAAAATTTACTATAAAAGTCAGAAAATTTATTTCGTCTTTATTTTTACGTTCTCCCAGCAATTATTTCCAACAGTGTTTAATCTAAACCCTATCCTGCAACAGTTATAAAGTCAACCAACCGAAATAGTATGTACGAGTATTGGCATATATATATACCCCTGCACATAAAGGATTCCCGCACAGTATTATATGGACAGTGTATGGGTAGGAGATTACTCTGAAGCAGTTCATATTACACCCTTTGTGAATGCGTTTCACTTTGAAAAAGTGATGAAAATTTGTCTTGTCTGTTTATTCTTTGTTTTCTCTCTTTATCGTCACTTTAATGTAATTGAATTGCTGAATTACTTCATGCCAATTCACATTTCAACTTAAAATGCAAATTTTATTTGGCGTACCAGAAAATAGAAACTCCTCAAAGGGATATGAAAATAAGGAAACCCTCTCCAAAGCAACAAAAAAGGAAATTCATTCCATTCAATAATCGTAATTGGAAGGGCAAATAGATGAAAATTGATTTTGTCGCCTGGTTGGTTTCCGCAGTTTGCATTGTTTCAATTTTATGGTTTATTTTGCTTTGGAAATTATTTGTTTTTTGTTTTTGTGTCTCTTCTTTGTATATCAATTCCGCGTTGGGCTAAATAAAGTGATCAAATCGCCTTTTTGTGTGCAAGAATTTTTATTTCAGAACTAGGGACCTTCTATTTCGTGGGAATTCTTATGGGTACATTACGAGTATATCAACCCAAACAAGCTTATACTTAGACTTTCCCTCACGAAATAAACAGTACTATTGCAAGCAAAATAAATTTATATTATAAATTATGTCACAGTCACTTTGCGTTACGAGTCGATTCTAATAAAGCCTCCCATTAATTTTCTCGGAGACTACGACCAGTCGATTCCCAAACGTCACAAGGAGCATAGGCTTACGCTTTTGATGTCGTTCACTTAATCAAATCCAACATTATCCAAGACGTTGCTAGCGCCAAGTTAAAAAGGAAATCGATTGAAAAACAATTTGCAATTTTAAAGAATTATCACTCTAATATTCGCGCGTGCTCTTCAAATCGCATAAGTATCCTAAATCTGGTTTATATCTCACCCAGGTACACCCATTCAGAGGTAAACTCACCTTTTCATCCTTCTTCCGTTGTCGTTCAATATTTTTGGCTGCTCTATACGATTCCATCCGTAAAGGAAGGGGGGGGGGGGGTCGTATATAGAAATCTACTGTACGGTGTAGTGATATTTTTTACACTGCCGGCGAGAGAGTTGAATCCTTTTAGAAGATAATGTTTTATGAATATTTAGCTTTAATCAAATCACAAATATTCTCTTAATGATGAGTAACCCAGCGGGATTTTCAATAAAAATAAATTTGACATGCCCAAACTTCGTTACAAGAGGACTAAATGCCCCTACTTTTTGAGAAATATAATTTTTTTTTCATTTCGTTATAGACTGGCTATTGCTCCTGAAAATATGATAGAAATTATAATTTTAATGTCCAGAATATCCCAAGAGCCACTGCTGCAAGTTATGTTTTTACTTTTGGGCTAGATGTTTTTCGGAAAGTAGATTGCAGATGTGAATACTAGAATCTGAAAAATTCAAGTTCATTGTATCATTAAAATACAACATATATAATACGAGAACAAAATTGCTTTCTATATATATTGTCCTCAAATAAAGGAAAAAGGAAATGAAAACGAGTCGAAAGAGCAAAGCCTGACATTGGGAACAGATTATACCTAATGTGTTGCAGCAAGGTGAGATTCCAGGCAGTTATATCTCTGCCGTCAAAGCAGTCCATCAGCGTTGTTTAAAGCTTCAACTGGATACATGTACCAATGGAAGACCTACTATAGATGAAGGAAGTTGACGATACGGAAATAAGTTGGGAAGTAGGCCCGCGTGTATGTTGGCTTAAACTCCCATGTGGGGCATAACACGACAACTTCACCGACACACCAACGCTATTAGTTTCTGGCAATGTGCTTCAACTCCCCCCACGATTTCCCCAGGAGCTTGCATTTTTCTTCCATTGTTCTGCGCCACGTAGTGCAACACTACCCCATAAGCCAATCCAATTTTTGGTCGAAATTGTTTATTATTAGTATTAAACTTTGCCCCCGCCATTTTGCTTTGAAACTCCAGTCTATCTTGTATAGAACCAGTTATTAATTTATGATTCACAATAATTGCACTTTTTAAGAGAGTGAAACAACCACTGGGTTCTAATAACTAATAATTCACTACAGTGAGCTGTCTCACCAAACGCGGAGCTTGACTTCAAAGCCGTGAATATTCAGCTCGTTATCCTTATAAACTCAGTTTTCGAAAACTTGCCTTTCGATTTTGCCTTAAAAGCAACTTGTCATAGGCAAACAAATACAGTCAAAATCTTTCGATTTCAACCCCGTCTTCCCCAATTCCCTTACTTCTGAATAATTTCCATTGTTCAAGGTATTTTCAAATGAATCCTTCCTGATTCTGAAATCAGGTTTAACCAAGAAGTTTAACAATTCTGTATATTATTAAACATTCTGACTTTCATAGTTATGCAGATCTTCTACGACGAAACCATCCTTCGCGATGGCTTCACCATAATCGCTTGAAATTATTCGTGAGTCTTAGTCAAGGATTTCTGATGAACATCAACGGCGTAAAATAAGCGGTGTGTGACCCAAATTTCTCAAGAAATTTTCCTCAAACACCACTAAGAGCTCGCAATTTTTCTTGATAAGAACCCAAGTCTCCGTAAAACGAATGAGGATTGGTCAAAGCATTGTTTTATAAATTAACAGTTTTAACCAGTTGGTGGCTTCTATATTTAACGGAAGAGGTACCCTTTAGCGAATCGTCAGTCTCCTTTGTAGGAGTGTGAACATTAATAAGGCTTATGTTATGAAATCCGCCCCGCAGTCGCCGATTACAGAAGATTTCATTTTTTTGGCTGACTGGGAAATCTCTTCCGAGCACATGATTTACTGAATGATGGCTATAATGTACAGCACAGTGAACCTTATATTGGCTAGCTGTTAGACACCTTCCGATCTGTGCAGAGAGCGAACAAATCGTTTGTTCTTTTTTCTATGGATCCGTCGTTGTGTAATCAATCTAATCCGAGGCTCCTTCCGTAGCTTTGTAAGCATCATATGAGAGTGTGTTCTTAAATTCGAAATTTCATTTCAATTAAACGCCTGCGTCATTTGCCCACAACGATCCAACAACTGGACATCTTGAATTTTTCATTTTTGGTATTTTTTCGTTGTTTCAATTTGCTATAATCATTAACTGCATCATTTATTAGAAAGCGGGTGCCAGAAATCAGAGTTGGCCAAAATCGTAATCATGATCACGTATTGTAATCATAATCAAACTCTCGTGATTATAATTGTAATTGTAATTGTAATCACTTAATCATGTAATCATAATCCTGCACTTTCAGATGTGATTGCCTTATCTCTTCTTCTTCTTCTTTTTCTTCAGCCTTGGTCCCGTTCACACACGGGGTCGGCACGTGTCACTCAATGCGATCATCATGTTTGTAACGACATTGTATGCATTTTCTTGGTCGGACTGTCGCAGAACCTGTCACCAAGAGAGATCAGGTAGGTTTTAGCATAGTGGAATAACTCCAACTATACTCTATTTATCTCTTTCCTTGATCTCAGCATTTTATTTTTACTTTACTAAGGATAGTACAGAGTACGTTGCCTCAAACCCTCCTCCTTTACCTGGGTTTAGGACCAGCATACTATGTTAATGTTATCTCGATATTTAATAAACTGTATATTTGTATGACTTTCACCTAGGATGAATTCGAAGAAATTATTTAAGCATGCTTTTCGATGCTTGGTTATTTTGATGGCTTCTTTCAGTAGTGTGGAGTAAACGATATTTCTCATCAACCATAAGGGATCGCTAGAAGGAATAGAATATGTAATCATATAAGAGGCGTTAAATTTCTGGATAGCTACTGATCACATTGTGGCCTTTTTACAGGGCACGAGAGGAGGGTGGGCAGTGTTCTGTATAAGGTTCTTGTAACTTTCTGATTGCAATTTCATGATTTGCACCAGTAGAAGGAAGCGGAAGTAATTACAACAAATGCAGTTAGTGAGTTTAGTTGAGGGGAGCGGCGGGGGTTATTTATTGTGGGTTTGGGACCTTTACAATCGAGTTACTGCAAATGAAAAATTTGCACTTTTTTTAATGGTTTAGAGCATTATTTTGTAAGTTGCTTTTGGTATGTTATTCAAATCTTTAGGATAATTTAATTCGGTGCATTTGGGGCTTACCCCCACTCTGAACAGCACAACATGACAGAATATTGCGTGGTGCATTGGCAGGATACGCGCATTAAAAACACTTTTAGGCAAATGTCTATGCCTATTCCAGATAAACATCTCTTTGAAATAAACATTCATTCATCTCAGGCACACCTCTCTAACAGACAAGCATTTGTGCTTGCGTCAGACAAATGTCTGTGTCTGTCTCAGACATCAGACAGATATATGAGTGTATTTATTTCAGACAAATTTTTCCATCCAAACTGTATATCGCGACGGTGGCCATTTACGAAGTACACCATGTATACATATGAATTGGGAATATTGGTATACTTCTGCGCATTACAATTCACAATTTCGACTTGCTATGCCCACAAATTGAAAGCAATCGACCTCATCCCCATTTCTGGTCGTCTATATACGTAACATGAAGGGTTGTTTGCATTTTATACTTTGTAGGCGTATTCATATGTGCATATCTACGAGTATAATGACAATAAGCCGAAATAGTAGCTTGAAATATATATAAATATATTTTTGTACGGCACAGCGGCAATTGTCGAATCTCGTTGTCATGATCACTGCACGCAACGCAAATATTTGCGCAACGCGTTGTGCTGTGTATGGGGAAGTTGGGCTTCGTTGCGCAATATTTTCATTTGGGGGTGAACTTTCGTAGTGTAATGATCATGACGACGATCCAAAATCACGAATTTTGAAAGGAATTCATCGCAATATATAGGGATTTACCTGAAATATAGAAAATCAAAAGTGACATTTACAAAAGCAGAAATTTGAAAGTTGCTGCCTACGATAAGTTGGCTGAAAAAATTGAACCAGGAGCTGATCGGGAAATAGTAAACAAGTCGGGAAAGCGGAAGCTAGACGCTTCAGATATGAAGGATTTGTGTATATCTTTTATAAAGAGATTTGAGTGCGCATTTGTCCCATTAGTATGTAACACGTAATATGCATATACATATTATGTGAAAATATCTACCTTCAAGTGATATGGACATTCATAGTCTTGAATTTGCAGAGAGGCGCCAGCTTTGACCTCATATAACTTTGTTTCTTATAGCACGATTTTCACCAAATTTGCCAGAATTATGCTCTATGCTGTACCCTTCAATGCTGCAAAATCTCGTGATCCTAGGGTGAACTTAAGAGGGAGTTTCCGGTCAATTACTGAAAATTATAGCAATGTATTATTATTAATTTTATTTGAACAGGTATTCGTACGGAGGGTATTTCGGAGCCTAGACACCATATAGTGGAATCCCTCTGATCTTTTTCAGATTTTTCAGTTGGGTTGTTTAGACGTAAAAGGATGTATCTCACTATATGCAGGAACGTTCACAGTTCCCATCTTTCTACCGAATTTGGTGTCAATCACTAGAACCGGCTCCGAGAAAAATGCGTGTGACGGACAAACAGACAGTAAACCTATTTTAATAAGGTTTTGTGTTTACACAAAACCTTAAAAAAAAGATAAACATGCTGAGCAGCGGTTACAGGCGGGAACTGAAGAAGGTAACAGAAAATTACAAATCTGGAGCAAGAACGTCCGAAATATAGAGCCAAGCCTCTGGTACTTCACATACATAGATTTTCTACGTGATCAGGAAATCCAAGTTCCGGGCTTATCATCGATGGATGACACTACACAGCAGGAAACAGACGGTATAAATAATGAGGTAAGTGTTAATTATTATGTCTTAGTTTTTTTTATTACGTTAATACATAACATTAATTGCGTTTACATTTTATTAATTGCATTTTCTTGCCACGGTACGGCTCCAGCGTTATTAAAATGGCTAAAAAAATTCAATCTCGCTTCTTTAGCTGCGACTGTAGTATTTCGTCTTTGAGGAAATTCCAGTCAAAGAAGTGATCAAGATTTATTTGAGTTTGGGAGACTCTAAAACGAGAAGTTGTTATTCCAAACACATTTTCCACCAACCTACGAGCCCGTGATACTGGGTAATTGTAAATAGTTTCTTCTTTGCTTAGATTTCTCACACTGAACGGTTTAATAATATTTTCCATTAGTGGAAAAGCATCATTGGCGACGAATATATTGGGTGCATTAATGTGACTTAATGGTAGATTATCTTCTTTGGCAAAAAAAGCCGATTTTGTGCCAGTTTCTTGTAACATATTGTATTTGCAAATATTCTACCATCAGATACACGTCCATTGCTATTGGCCATTAGAACAATACTGAACGTGTGTTTGTAGTTAAAGTAATGAACAACTTCTTGCATGTTTGCCATCCATTGCTCCATTCCACATGCGTTCATATTGTCTTGCTACTTACTCCCACCCTTCTTCATTTTGTGGTATCTGTAATACGAAAATAATGTTACTATTTTTTTATAGGATAGTGTACGCGAAATAGTTGCAGAAAATTTTGAAAATGTTGACCAGCCATTATCATCACCTACTCTACCAGAAAGAAAGAAGAGGAAGACCACATCTATGGGGAACGAGGACTTTAAAAAAAGGAATGAATTGCTTCAAGTGGCATGTGAGCATCTGAAAACCTCATATGACGAGGTGGAAGTTCTAGCCAAACATTGGGCTTTCGAATTTAGGAGTTTAGCAACAGATCAATAAATGCATGCAAAGAAGGCAATACACGATGTTTTATACGAAGGTCGTTTAGAAACTTTGTATCGATATTCTATTTCTATAAATGAACCACACACACGCCCGTATTCTTGGACCTCATCTTTTGCGTTTTCGTCATACCAGCAAACATCATCGCAATGCAATTATCCACTTCAGAATTAGTTAATCAGTGTTTACATGAATACAAAACTTATACAAATGTAGCACAACTTTTATCTGATCCTCAATTTCAAGAACAGAAGTTCTCCTTAATTTGTGTTTATTTTATTATATTTTTTTTTTATTTTATAATATCTTTTCTATGAACTAATAAATAAAAATAAATTATCTGGATTTGTTCTTTCAGAACCTTGATAATTGCTTCACACGTCTGCATTATAATTTTCCCCAGTGTTTGGGCGGCATTTACAATTTGCTTAGGAGATATTGCATCTCTTAATTGCGTATCTTGTCTACATATATGAGGAGGTATCATCTGCAGAAGTTCTCCGAAAGTGTTTGGGTCCATCCTCAAATAAATTCTATAATTAAGAGGGGAAGATAACTGTAACTCTTCAATTAGACTGTCGTGGCTAAAAGTCGCCCTTTTCTTTAGCCATTCTTTCCTTTTCTCTTCCTTTTGCTGGTAGCATCGCCATCATCTAAGGCGAGTGTATGGGAAATATAATTGCACAATGCAACGTTGCGCATCGCTCTGTTGCGCAATTTGTTTGATAGTGTATGGGCTCTATTATGTTCAGTTCAGTGAAAGCATCATCCTCGTACCGCTAAGCCAAGCAGTATCATTAGTTCAACCCTGAACGTGGAAGGCATTGAAACGCAAATTTGAGATATGTGTGTGAGCATTTATAAAAAATGTTTACCAACGATAAAATAAAATTATCGCTAACAATCTAAACAATTCTCGCTCCCTGCCTATACAACTTAGTACTAGTCAATTGAAGTCGTTCCACTAATGACCAAACATTTAAAAATGAATTCCTCATTTCTGGCTAACATTAAGTTTTCAATTATTACAGACAACTAAATTTTGCACAAGATTATCATGAGCATATAAATTGAACATTACCAGACCACTGACCAAATACACATATATACACGTATATTTCGGAATTGAGACTTGCAGCTGTAAAAAATAAAAGAATCCCAGCAAAAAGGCCATTTCAGCATTCTCAGCTTTAAATCGTGTCACTATAGAGGGTTTCAATTTCAGTCGGATAAATTACGATAGTCATCAAAGACGGACGAACAGTAACTCAGTTCAAAAATGTCAAGCGATGACGACTTTACGGTTTCTTACCAGGGCAGAGGCAAATCATCAGACTCTGCCTCACCTCTGCCCTGGGAGCAGCGTGACCGTAGCGGCTCGCAGACGCGCCCCTAAATTCAATCAGCAATTAAACCAATTGTTACTTACTCTACCCAATGTGTCTAATCCATTAACTTAATATTAGTTAAAATACTTTTAAACCAGTTAGCGACTGCAGAAATCACAAATAACACGATCGTAATGGTAACTACGCTGATTTCGTATGATTCCATGATTATGATTACGATTTCATGATTACATGATTAATCTTGTAATCACAAAATCACACTCATTTCTGATTATAATTGCAATCATAATCATAGCCTTAATCATGATTATGATTTTGCTCAACTCAGCCGGAAAGTTCTATGTTTACAGGTTAGAAAATTGGCGCTAGGCTGTCGCAGCGGAAGGACTTAGTTCAAATCTTACTGGTCGCAGAGTGATTTGTATCGTGACTGGATGTCGGATAGCGATGTCGACTCAGCTGTGAATCAAGGTAATAGTCACGGGCAAGGGCAATGCTAACGACATTGCTTCATAATGTTCCGTTATGGTTTTCTATAAAGTCCTCTAACACGTTTCATGCCCTAATCCAATTGGGTTAACGCACCAACAATTACTACTATTATGCGAAATGTACACATACGAGTAATATACAGTGTTGCACTGGGAACTAATAAACTGTAATCTATAATATTTTTATTTATTATCAATACCCACACTTCAAATTTTCGTTAAATTTAATAATTAATGGTTATTTTTTCATATAAAATTTTTCATTTTCTTTTCAAAACTAAGTGGTAAGTTTCGCTGGATAAAATAATCTATGTAAAAATGAAAGTGGTTTTTATACACATCCGTTTTTAATCGATGGACGTTTTGAAATAAAAATTTCCCCAATTTATGGGACCATAACTTTTCAGCCGTCGTAATTTTATTATTTGTGGCGCTCCCACTATCTAAAGGCGGGTAACCGTTGCGATTTTTCGACCGCCATAAGTTTTCATCGAGATTGAAGAGCGAGGACCTCCTCCAGGATAGAACTGAAATTCTGAAAATTACGGAGCGGTGGATGGTGCTGAAATGTTAAAAATTGTTTAAAAGCCACTCAAAAAATCAAACATTGGAAGATCAACCAAGCAAATACCTCAACTGTCAACCAGTAGAGCTGCTGAAATATCTGGAAACAAGACTGGCGACTGGAAACAAAACGAATCAGAGCTTTCATTTCATTTAAAATATGAGAAAATCAAGCAACATAACCTGCGAGTTTGAGGTTTCACTTTAAGGGTTATCGAAACATCACAATAACATGGTGTGCGAATTATAAATCGTCAGGCAAAAGCATCTACTTTCAGAACTTCGGCAACTCCCGAAGAGCAAGATACACAACGAAACACATTCAATAGTTCATCAGTTTGGTTCATTTCTTCCCAATTAGATAGAATTCCAGAATCTTATGGACATTAAAGGGAAGCCGTTTCTTAATTTTGTACACCAGACCTTTATGCCATAATCTATCAAATGCCAATGCTACCCCCAAGAACACCGCAAAACTATATTTCCTTTCCTCTAATGTTCGACTAATTTCAGCCACCATTTTATGAACATGCGCCGTTGTACTTTGCCTTTTGCGGAAACCAAGTTGATTTTAGGGATTACTTTTTCGACGGGAAAGAAAGGTGAGAGTTTTGCCCGGAGGCGGCTCTCGAAAAACTTTGACACTACCGATAGCAAACTGATTGGCTGACTTGAGCTTGCAAGCGTTAAATCCTTGCCACCCCTGGGGATCATCGTAACCAGCAATGTTTTCCAGCTCCGTGAGAAGTAACCAAACTGAATATTCCTATTAAATAACTGGGTGAGATACTTAGTAGCGATATGACTTTGACCATTTTGCTGGTAATGTTGTCAAGGCCAGAAGCCTACTTCGGATTGACTTTCTGTATTACGCAGTTGAGAACATCTTGCGTTCTTGTGCAAAAGCCGCTTACTGGCCTGGTAATCTGAGCAAAAGTGGATCACTGTCTGAGGAATTTGATTGAAAAACACTCTGCGGATAAGTCGTAAACACTGCTCCTATATCAGCATCGCTTCTCGCCCAGTTTCCATTTGCAAGCCTATTAAGGCGCCAATAGGTCGCTAAGTTTGCACCTTCGTAGAGAGTAGTCGTTCCTGTAATAGGGACTAAGACTGTTCGTGAAGTGCTAGAAGTCACTTTCAGTTTCTGCTTTCACAACATTTCTTAGCTGCTTGGTAGTTTTCGCGAGCTTGTGCTTCAGTTTTGGGGATCGATGTTCCAGCCATTCCCCCCTGAAATTTCGTTTATTCCTTACCAGCTGTTACGTCAATGTATTGATTGAATTGCTCGACGGCATTGTGGATGTCGTAGCAAGTATTCAATAGAATTCTGACGTAGAGATGCGCTGATGTGCTTCTTGGACTTCAACCACAGAAGATAAGTCAAAGTTGGCTGTCGAGCCGTCTCGCGTATTTTTTTTTACAACCCCAAAATCGATAAGATCAAGAATTTTGCATAAAGCTCTCTGGACTTGCTTATGCTTTCGAATAGTTGTCTACCCTTCGGATAGATTATTCTTGATCCCCAGTGGCATGATAGTTCCCGGCCTCTAGAAATTTCTTTCCAAAGGTGCTGAAGAAATCTGTACTGTTAAGCCGGAATTTTAAACCTTGAAGGACAATATACAAACGAAAAGCTGATTTCGTTGCTATATTCGGTTAGGCGGTTAGATGTAGCGTGAAGTTATTCCTTGCAATTACTGGTCAGAGTGAAGTGCAAAATGTCTATATAATTGTCGGTTAAAAATCTGTACAGCTCAAGTTTGTGTTGACTGGTACCATTTGCATTCCGATGACAGATTTTCAGCTCGATCATTTGTTACCGATTTGGGCTTGCAGAATTTGTGACTGGTTACGCATCATCTCCTGGAACATGGTCTACATTGATGCCATAAATTATGTCATAGATTGCGACAACAGACGAGAAGTCTAAAATTTGCAAAGTGGAGTTCACTGGTGCTTAACTTTAGGAAGTGGATTTAAGAACAGACGCATAGCTAACTGCGGGCTAATTGTTAGTTTTTGTGACTGCATCTGGACAGTTCTGACAGACGATTTAGTTATTTCATGTCTATTGATGGATTACTGACGTCGCTGGAGTATCATCTTCTGCTTTCCCTCTTAGAATTCAGACGCGACCTTTCTAAAATTGTTTTCGTCGTAAATTTGAATTTTAGTTTCATGTGTTATCCTTGGTTATTGGGAGTACATGAAATGCATTTTTATCCGTTAACTTCTTCAATTTATTAATAAAGTTTTGCGTGTTTTTTTTCTCGGAAATACATCGGTGGCGGCTTGTAGTTCGGGGAAGTATTAATTTCCTTCCTGGTTCCATCATCGTTGCCAAGCAAAGCGAACATATTTTCACTACTGGTACCTTAGTTTGGTTACAATGATGGCGCGTAGGTGTGGTTGACGCGCTATGCTTCATTCAGGAGTTAATAGTACCTACATAAATTCTCTTGAAAAAAGTTCTCGGAGACCAATTAGAGTAAGAAGAAAACAAGAAGCTAAGGAATCTGGCCAATGTGAAAGAAAACAAGGCGGGATACCGGAAGCTGGGCGCTTAGGGTATAAAGGTTTTGTGTTCTTTTTATGTGAGACACTCTATATGCACATTTTGCATTCGTACATAGCTAAGAATACAAAATATTTCGTCATATTTTGCCAAACCCCATTCATACAGATATGTACATATACACATTAACAACATAAATACTGGGTTCATCAAACATTGCCAATTACGACATGACGATACATACATATACGAGTATATGTGCGCTTCTAAATTGATCTGACGCATCTTCACGCATTTCCACTTTACTCCGTGCACAAAAGTATACGTATATATCTGAGTGTAATTATGCGGTGTTTCCAGCGATTAATTATTTGAAATAATAAAAAACTTGTTTTTTCTTATTCACTTGTTTTTAGATTTCTATTTTTGCAAAAACCGATATTTCGGGAACCACTTGTTCCCCTCATCAGTGCTAACAAGTCACTGGTTCCCGAAACAAGTGCTTTGCTTAACACTGGTGAAGGGAACAAGTGATTCCCGAAATATCGGTATTTATAAAAAGTTAAAAAAAAACAATATCAACACTAGCGAATAAGAAAAACAAGTCGGGAAACCGGAAGCTAGACGCTTTAGGTATGAAAGGCTTTGTTTGCTTCTTCTGTGAGTTATTTGAGTGTAGAACTACCCCATTTGTACGTAGCCCGTTCAAAATATACATTTAGCATGTCAGATTTAGTGTTTCGGATTGTAAATTTACACGGTAAAAACAACTTTGAGCCACTGTAACTTTGTTACTAATAGTATGATTTTGATCAAACTTGTAGATAATATGCTTCATATTATATGCACGTGTTAGGGTGCAATAAATTTATCTGAAATGCGAAACTTTGACCTTCTATAACTTTGGGGTGTTACCCGGTAAATTTCTAAAACATGGTAATATAATATTATCAGCTTTATTTGTGCAGATATTGGAACGGGATCATCATCATCATTATCAGACGTTTTGGTTGGATAGGTTCTGAGAACGAGAATTGTTTGATCACCTAATATCAGAAATAAGATCAGTTTAGAAATCGTGCCCTTTCAGTTTCAGTACACCCCTCTTTCGCATGTACGGGGAGCCCCCTTTCAAACTCACCACAAAATAGTGCCACTTGCTATATGTAAAAGAACACAGACCACATGTTTTCACCAAATTTCATGACAATCGGTTCACATAAGACTAAAGCAGAACTGGAGAAAGAAAAATGTTAACAAGTATTGATCTATACAAAACTAAATATCATTTAGCAGGGAATCTCAATAACATAACTATAACGTAATTAAAAAGAAATCCATACCGTTTGATTGAGGATAAAATCTGGCTGAATAGGCAGCGATGAGTGGTTCATCTAATTCATATGGATGAAGATCCAGCCCCGAAAGTTTGTTGGGACAATATTTATGGTAGAAAAAAAGGCGTTGCAAACCCATCCACACACATAGTAGTGGTGTAGGCCAGGACACTAGACAGCTGCTGAGGATATCGAATCGGTAAACGTTGTTACGAGAGCGAGGTATTTGAAGTTCCCTATGAAGGCAGGCATAGATCGGACATCGTTTGTCACACCATTGATGTTGACAGTGATCCAGGCTAAAATTTAAAAAGGAACAGAAAATCCAAAATCGTTTTATACATACTCGTATACATAATACCAAGAGATCATTTAGAGTTCAGGATCAGTTATATTTAATTTATAATTTACAAATCAATGAATTTAAATCTCAACTTTCGATGAAACTATCTAAAAACTGAACACTGTACTTCCACTCCTAACAAACTTCTCTGGATATGCAGATAGCAGGAAAAAACAACTGCGAGAAAAACGAAGGCATCACCTTCAAAATAAAAATACATTTTCAACATATAGAGTGTTAGCGGGATGAAACGGCGTAAAGTCCCGATAGATCGTTGTTTGTGATGATGCCCTCCATTTGCTTCCACTACTCCCGCATTCTATCGACATCTTTTTGAGCAAGTCGTAATTTACATGGATTCAGTTGGATACCTGAAGAATTGAATAGGAATCCACAGAAAGCTACCGCTAATGTATTCTAGATTATCCCAAATCTTTTTATCCCATAGAGGACTTGAATGTATGTATGGTCTCTTCTGTGAATATTCTGTCTATACACGTTTTCCGCTCTCTGGCTCTATCTTCCCACCGTTCGCTCCTGATAAATTGTATAGTAGCGATTTTGTGATGTGTCGTCCTTATCGAAATACAAAAATAATAGTGACAAACATTGGGTTGGAAATTCAGGCAATTGGAAATATGTAAATTGGCGCCAAAGGGAAGTTCTCTTGAACTTAGCCAGGTGGCAATAACCTTCTATTGATAAAAGTAAGTAATCAAAATCCGAGTTTTATAACGTGGATTACGGCGGGTTATTACTAAGGTGCGTGTGCGTATTCTCGGTCGAGTAATGAAGCAAATATGAAATGGCAGTGCAGTGTGACTAAGCTTTCCACTTTCTTCCGCACGATTATGCCTCCCTCCCCTGCATCGATGTCCTCTGTCAGCGACCACTCTTAACCATAATCCCTCATTCACAAATCAATATTTAGATATAATCTGCAATTTATCCTCTGAGCTTAAGATTGTGCATAAGTTCTTAGTTTCATTAGTTTCCACTCTCGTTTATCGAAGCTTATCTGGTTAATTAATTTTGTCCTATTTAATGCCGTGTAATATGCAGCTGATTAGTTTAATTGTCTTTCACTGAATCCGACATATGGCATGCGGTACACACTCGTATGTGGATCGATAAACCGTAAACTAATTATAATTGTAGGAGCATGCAATTATTAACTTGAAGATGATGCAATATTATAGTGAATAAAATATGGTGAAAGGATAATGTGCATTAAATTAGCATAGATAACTTCTCTTTATCAATCACTTACTTCATTTTGAGTGTGAACTTATTGAATGGGTTTTTCAAGAAAAAACGCAGCCATATGCATCGATAACGATTGTTCCCTTGAATACTATCCTAACATTTATGAACACTATCAATTACTCGCTCCCGACATTTAAAGCCCTTTCCAAATCATTGAAATAGGCTTGACTGTGTACCTGCAACTTGCTCCAGCCAGAACTTGGTGATGCTCTGACTGACTACGGAATTGTGGAAGTAGATCGATAAACAAAAGGGATTCACTACCATATTGACTGTTGCGAGTAATACTGGGCGTAACGCACTCGAAGTCCGTAACGCAACGTAACATGTACCGGAATTTTTTATTCCGTTTTTAAATGAAATGGAAGATGTCGCAGAATGCAAGGATTTCAGAAGTATATACCACATCATGAAAGAACTTGCATGAGTTCGCAAATCCTTCGATGATCCATCCATCATCAATGTCCTACATTGCTGATCGACTTCGCATCCACACTGACGAATAGCTGAAGAGGTAGAAGGACGCTTCACCATGGTACATAACCGTATCACATACGATGACGTCCTCTCTCTCGTGGATAAAATGGCTAGTCATCGAACATTCGAATGCGAATTGTTCCCCCAAGCAGAAGGGAAATCATTTCGGCCATCAATGCACTCAAACGGTATAAAACCGCTGGGCTAGAAGGTCCCTCCTCAGAGTTATTTATCGCGGCATCTGAGGCCTTTCTCAAGAAGTGAAAGAATGGGATGATCATTCAGATTCCAAAAAAAGAAACTCGTTTTGAGTGTGACAATTAGACAGAATCTGCGTGCCCCTACCGTTGCAAAGGTAATTGTTAAAATGAAACGCACCAAAGAGTAACTCAAAGAAGAAGAAAGAAGAAATTAATAGTTATTATCAGAACAACATGTGCTCGATCAGAGTAAAATTTCCGAGGAACACGTGGTCCAGAACAGAGTCCGCCAGGATTACCTCTTGATACCGATATTATTTCTTCTTGTTATCTCCGTTCTTCATGTTGCTTGTCCGGAGAACGTGAAGGAATTCAATGGACGATGGCATTTTTCCTCAATCAGTTCGACCGTGCTGATGACATTGGTTTTCTCTCTCATCGAGCTTATTGGGTTATAGACTTTAGACTGAAAACATAATTTGATCGGAAGGCGGAAGTGGCAGTGGATAGATTACAACTTAAGGACTCTCCCAAGAGTGTTGACGAGTGGGTCGCCCCAAGACCACTTGGCGCAGAACAGTAGAGGAGGAGTACGGGAGTCTCGAGAAGTCCTAGAGGGAATTAAAGCGCATTTCAGTAAACCGCGAACAATCGTGCTTAGGTGTAGTTGACGTACTATGCCCCACAACGGATGAGAAGCAACTATATATACGGTAGGTGATCATATTATTAGAGTCACCAAAATTATATAGTTTGAGCTTATATGCAAGGAAAGGTTACAAACAGGTTACCAATTTTTACAAACAGTATGTACTGTAGACATCTGGAATATATTTAAAATAACCCCATAAGGTTACTAAATAAATAAAAATTTAATATTTAGTCGAGCGGTCTTTAGCTGGAACCATAACTCTTACTCATTTCATACATCTACTTGCATGGCTTCTATGCTTAACCACCATAAAGGCCTGTATTAACTGTCAGGCAGGTCAAAAGCTATTGTTTGTTTTTCTTCTAAAAAAAGAGAGAATCGTACACAAATATAAAGTTGCTATTTGATAATCATTCGTGTACTTTGAGTATCATTCTGGTTTCCGAAACTTTTTTATATTAGTTCCGTCTCATTGTCTTTGGGCTATTTATAAGCGGCCTGTACTTTTCTTGCCAATCATTGACCAGGCTGTAATACTGAATGGATGCCTGACTCTTTTTACGATGCAATCTTCTTTAAATTTTTCACTAGGTCTCCTTCTCGCAAAACCTGATTTGTCAATCGATATATATACCGACCATTCGTCAGAAAGGCAAACTCGGAAAAGATTGTTGAGTTTGGACATTAAAAATTAAAAAGAAATCTTGTCACCTTTTTGAAAACATAAACAATCAAATACAAATGTTACTTTCATCCACTTTGTCATCATCGCACGGATAAGGGGTGGTTTCTTTAATGGAGGTCAAAATGAAAAACCCAATTCTTTTACCTGGCACTGACCTATCTTTACAGATATTGAAATCGTGGCATCCTGGATCTGTCGTATTATGGTAATTGAAGAAGCATTTTCTATTTTGAATACAAATATCGCTTATTTTTCGCTCATCTCTAGGTAAAGTTAGCCTTTTATGACCACACTTGTCATCCCATTTGGTGTTAACTGTAATTTTGCACCAACTTTGTGTTTGACTCTGTCTATGCCGCGGCTGCAGAGCGTTTCATATCAATGCATTTAAGTTATCAGTGTTGGCTATCAACTTTTTTATGTCAAAAAAAACTATTCTGGAAGGCTCTAATTTTTATCATGACAGTTCCGATGCCTAGGCTGCTTTGTCCTTTACTTTTATTAATAGTTTCATGAATTGTCTATTGATGAAGATCCAGATATTGCAAGCGGAAAACTATTGTCTTTAATACCATAGACCAATTATGTAAGCCTTTTTAAGTATTTAGATAGAAAAAACTGATTCAAATAGATTCAATGTTCGCATCTATTTTTAAGGTTTTGTTGAAAACAAAACATGATTAAATTCGATTCAATGTCTGTCTTCTTTTTGCATCGTTGGAAAATAAAAAGGTTCAAAACCTGCTGCAGACTTCTGTCATGCAGCTATATGAGACTCTTGCTCCCTAAAACCTGTCACTGTCTGTTTGCCCGTATTTCTTCCTGGAGGTGGAAATCTTCAAAAGACACTGGTACATATATTCTGTAAGATTTTTACCAATTGTAACCAACTTCTGTCCCGGTGGAACCACCGCAAAGTATTTTATCGTGTGATGGACATCATTCCAGCCTCTCCCATCGAATGCTTTCGCAACCGCGCCTTTCTTGCCGTTCCTGCTTATCTAAACCTGCACTAAGACTCCCCACCGGATGTTTCACTGCATTCCAGTTCTCCTGGTATGCAATCATTTGCACAATTAGACTTTCCGGTGCTGCTGCTTCTCGCAATGTCTCCTTTATCCTCTTTCTTTCCTCCGTGAATCTAGGACAATGGAGGGAGACATGCTCTGGGTTCGCTGGAATACAGTCGCAGCTAAGGTAGTACCGTTTAGACCTGTGTAGGTGTTTACGGTATCCACCATGCTCAGAGAGGAACTGCATCATAGTTTATCCCACCATACGTTCCCTGCGTCCAGACCTTGACACTGGGAATCAATATGCAGGGCCATTGACGCTTTTCCACCCGTTTCGACCATTGTCATCACCTGCTTAACGAATTGGGTCGATAGATGCAGGTCATTTCATCTGCCAACATGCCAATCTGCATCATTCCGACTACCGTACAGGACGCTTCGTCGGAAATGGTTCTAAAACCACCACGCACGTCTCTCTATAAACCGCGCTCATCTTTTGAGCATTGCATGTGATATGCAGAAAAATTGCTCAAACTGGCGCTGCGTAGAGCAATATGTAGCTCACCACTCTAGCTATAAAAAGCCTACGACTGCATCGTGAGCACCCGACATACTGCTTGAAACTCAGCCTCGTAACTGTCATCATTCCAAGATAGTTGCTTGCTGGTTTTAAAATTATTGTATGCTTTCCACTTCGTGATAAGCACCGAGTCTGTTTTGTCCGCCGCGAGTTCAAGACCTGCAACAACAATCACCGTTATGTCATTGGCGTAAACTACTGTTGTGACCTGGCTGGCATCTGAGATATTAAGGGCATCATTATACCTGATGCCCCACAATAGCGGTCCCAGCACAGAGCACTGTGGAACACCCATCAACTACTCATGAAATAGGTGTAGACAAGCGCAGTTAAGTAATTGCGTACACCAATCTCAAGGTGGAATTGAATACATCTTGCACGTCAAGGGCAATCATTAAGCAATATTTGCTAGTGCCACCTCTTCCATTCATTACTGTTTCAGCTAAGCGAGCGGCTAGTTTAATAGTGTCGACGGTCGACCTATAAATACATATAGGTCTGCAGGACTATGGTTCACCAGGAGGCTTACCAGCACTAGTCTTTGCCGTTTCCATGTCTCAGGAAAGATTCCATCCACCAATCGTGTTTCAAACATCTCTAGAAATATATTTGGTTTCAACTTAACAGCCAGCTTAAGTGCTTTGTTTGGAATACTGTCGAGACCCGATCCTTTCTTCTCTGTCACCCTACTGCAAATCTCCAATAATTCTTTCGTTGTTACTGGAGGTATTACGGCCACATCTAAATATGTCTGAAGATTGTAACCACCTGTGCTCTTCAGTAAAAACAAACCCTGAAAGGGTTAAACCTATTGACACTAAATTTGGTGGAAAGTTTGGAACTATGAAACCGCACACATGCGGTGCATTACATTGTTCCACGCTGAACTCAAGGGGAGTCTCCTTATGCCAGGAATTGTATTAGATTAATTGACATTTCTGGGCATTGTCTGCCGTGGTGATACACTGATATTTGTCGTTTCCTCGTAGGCGCAGTTCAAATGTCCTTGAATAGGTGATTAACAACCGATTTTGAGTTTATAAATCACATTTCTATGGCGCTGATGGTTTCATTAATATATACTACAATAGCTTCGCCTCCTTCGACACGAACGGGAAGGGAAGCCTATTTTATATTGTATTTCACAGAGGAAGACCACCAACAAAAGTATCGTCATTTAACTACGGACAGCCATTTCAAACAAGGAACTCTTTCTCCATTCCCAATTGGTTGAATTAAACGTAACTCACCATGATACAACTTTTTTGGCAGATATCGCTTCCCAAGTTAATTTGCAAGCTAAAACCACGTGACAAGGCAAAAGCTCTCAACACAGCTTTAGATTTGTTGCGGTTCCCTTTATGAGGCCAGAAGGGAAGATACAAGCAGGCCAACTGTGATGTGCGTACCTCTACGAATAGTACTATCACGGTCCAACCCCGAACCCCCCAACCTAATAGTTTAATTGAGGGTAGAACTTACTATGACAAACCAGATCATCCCCGTCGCTAATGTGATAGAAAGTGGGTGCAACTCCGATATTTGTAAGAACTCGGTCTAGCTCGGCGGAAACCTTGTGCAAAACATAACCCCTAATATTTGTAAATCGACTCCTCCCGTTTCGATTTTGAAATTTCGAATTCTTGCCAATATAACTAGCATTTCGTTCTATAATGCCATTGGAATGAAAAAACTCTATATGGCAAATCCAACTTCTGGGAACCTCATCATTTCTTCCATGGTTTGATTGCCACGCCACTCCATCTTGCCAGGCCTTTGGCACAGGCCCTACTGTTGTTACTGCGATAGGGCTCGCTTACTTCATTGCCACTTCGATTTCGTTCTCATAGGTGGTCTGCGAGCTCGCGCTGTGAATCTACTTTAAATGTCAGCAGTGAAAGTGCCTTCTATTTCTGTAACGTGTGGCCTTGACCTTTAAGGTGCTACCGACACTGCCTAAAAAGTTATACAGTATTTCTTAAGGTTCAATACGGCTGCAACTCCCAACCACGCACTTCGCTCATCTCATTATCAAGGGGCAGCCTAGTTTCGTGAAACATAGATCTACTGCTTCAAACCTTCTGGTCTTTACCAACTTCATTACAAAATGCTTCAATTTACGACAGGAGTGCATGCTATTTATACTGATTTCTCCAACACTTTTCATACCGTTTATCATAATATTCTCCAGGTCCGTAAAGCTCAGTTGTTAGAGCACACGACTGTACGGAAGATCGCAGTTCAAATCTCGTGGGTGGCAGAGGGATTTGTGTTGTGGTTTGACGTCGAATAACAGTCGACTCAGCTGTCAATAAGTACCTGAGTCAAATCAGAGAATAATCTTCTTCGAGGGCTATGCTGACTACATTGTGTACTGTAATCCTGTAGTGTACCATTATAGTCTTGAATAAAGTGCTCTAACACATTTCAAAGCCCGGATCCAATTGGATTGTTGCGCCAACGATTATTATTATTACAATATTCTCCTCACTAAACTCTCTCCACTCAACTTACCCCCTCAATTATTTCCTAGCTTTCCTCCTATCTAGCATGCCGCCCTGCAGAGTTTCTTTTCATCATTACATCATTACTTATTTCGTTCTTGCTCTCCTTCCTATGGTGTTTCCCAAGGCTCTATACGTAGCCTCATACTTTTTCTGTTTTTATCAATGACCTCGCCTCCACCCTCACTTGCCTGTGTTTGCTTTACGCAGGCGACCTTAAATTATTTGCGTCTGTCTCATTTCCGCTGGACCGTACTCTCTTGCACTCCAACCTTGACACTCTGGTTCATTGTCCGTTTCCCTCTTTCACTGCTGACCTCCTTTGAAGATCTGGATCTAATATTCGACGACAAACTTCGTTTCAATTCCTACTTTGTTGGCTTCATCGATCGAACTTCCAAAATGTCTGGTTTTGTCCTACATTCCTCCTCCAAATTGACCTCATTTCAGCCCTCCTTAAGACTCTTCCCCCCCCCCCCCCCCGCATTCCAAACTGTTGCGCTCTTGTGCGCCACAGCTCCGCAAACTAAATCTCCCTTCCCTGCAACAACAACGGATCTTCCTTGATATGTGCACCTTTTTAAAACTCCATATTTGCTCGATGGACTACTCGCCAACTCTAATATTATTTTCCGCACAGCCTAACATAGTACACGTAGTGCGGACAGTTTTGAAGTATCCATTGCGGAGCCCTACAATGCCCTGCAGCTTGGGTAATTTTACTCAGTCTCCTTCCATACCTTTAAGCTAAGTTAAGCCATTTACTTGCTTCTCTGAGGGCAATATGTAACATACAATTTGCTTTTATATTGTCTTTAATTAAATAAATAAATATGAGATAATGGATTCACATTCTTTCAGCACCTTTTCTATGCGCTTAATAGATTCCGGAAGTGGGCCATTCCTTAATTCGAACAAGTTTCCCGTCAAACCAGCCGTTCCGATTTTTTTTTGCGACTGGGGCTGTACCAATGACTTCCTTTAAGTGGTTGTGGAGATTAATTATTGATCCTTCATCTCCAAAATCTCTATTATCTGCAGCAATTATGGCATGTTGTGTTGTTACTCAACCCCGTTGCGCCATGATGATGATGACGACAATGATAATACTAGCCGAAACACAAAAGTCTAACTCTTATTTTTAAGGCTCGGAATTACCTGCATACCAACATCTGTTTAAATAAAGTTAACAATAATACATTACTACAATTTTTAATAATTGGCCCGTTAAGTTCATCCTAGCACCACGAAGTTGTGTTATAAAAATAACAAAAACAATATAGAGTATAACATAGAGCATAAGCCTACCAAGTTTGGTGGAAATCGCACTATTACTAACAAGGCTATAATGGGTAAAATTTGTAGCTTCTTTGCAAACTCTCTTTGAATGTCAAATACACCTGAATGTGCATATCCTCCGAAGAATTTTTGGCCCCCTACATCAGGATGGACGATTCCATAGTCTACATAACGACCAAATCTAGCATAGACCAGTAGTTGGGTGGACTTAAAGTGGATCGTACCCCTAGCATTTACATCAGCATCACGAATGCTGGGCCAGGTTAAAGAGGACGCATGATAGGGCATCCCCTTATCTTAGAGCGTTGTTGATGTTGAATGGTCTCGAAAGTGATCCTGCTGCTTTTATCTGGCCTCGCACATCGGTCAGGGTCAACCTAGTCAGTCTTCTCAATTTCGTCGGGATACCAAATTCTCTCATGGCCGTCTACAGCTCTACCATGGCTATGTTATCATAGGCGTCTTTAAAGTCAATGAAAGGATGGTGCAACAGTTTTTCCATTGCTTGCCAAGAAAGAAAATCTGGTATGTTGCTGATTTGCCTGGAGTCAAGCCTATTTGGTATAGACCAATGATGTTCCGGGCGTATGGGGCTATCCGACCTAGCAAGATAACGGAGAATATCAAACAATCAATAATTGCTGCTCCGCGTGATATCTCCCTTTTTATGTATGGGACTGATAATGCCACTTTGCCAGTCATCAGGCATTGATTCACTGAGCATAAATTGATGAACCCCATAGTGAAATTAGTCGTCTTCATATTTAATCAATTCGGCTGTAATTCCATCGGCTCCTGGCGACTTATGATTTTTAAGCCGATGAATTGCACGGACTATTTCTTCTATACTTGGTGGGGGCAGTATTTGTCCGTCGTCTTCAGTTGGCGAAACCTCCAACTCGCCGATGTTTCGGTTGTTGAGCAGTTCATCAAAGTTCTGAACCCATTGTTCCAGTATGCCCAACTTGACGGAAATCAGATTTCCCTCTTTGTCTCTGCAGGATGAGCATCGAGGTGTGTAAGGCTTCGTCCTGCTGACTTGTTGGTAAAACTTGGACGCCTGGAGCGGTTGCTGCCTATACTTTTTAAGTTCGCAGACCTATTGATTCTTCCAGGCTTCGTTTTCCCATCTGCGAAGTCGTTTCTCCGCACGACGAAGCTCGTGATAAGTCGCGTGCCCGCGTCCTTTGAGAATGCAGCATTACTCGGTATGCAGCATTCTTCCGTTCCGTAGCTAGCTTACATTCATCGTTGAACCATCCGTTCCGACTCCTTTCGTGACTGGAGCCAAGTATGTTTGTGGCCGTATTTATGATAACGTTCTTCAGGTGATTATGAAGATCATTTGTTGATGCTTCTTCTCCAGGATCTCTGTGGGCTGCGATTATTGCGCATCCATTTCCCCTTTGTAGGTGTTACGGAGGACTGTGTTGTGGATAGCTTCAGTGCTAACTCTTACCTGATTATCAGAGGGGATTCTAGGTGGTGTTGTTATTCGGGCTCGCAGCACTATGCAAACAGATAGTGATCCGAGTCTATATTGCCTCCCCCCCCCCTCCGTTTGTGTTGTGACATTCTTCAAGGCTGAGAGGTGCAGCGTGCGATCAGCACGTGGTGAATTTGGTCCCGTCTGAAGAGACCCACTTTTGTTTGTGGACCGCTTTCCGCGTGAACCAGGTACTTTCAACAACCATCTCGTGTGACACTGCTAATTAGATAATCCGCAGTCCGTTATCATTTGTAATTGGATGTAAGTTATGAGAGCCAACAGATCGTCTGAATACGGGAGTAGGGACTACTTGGCTGTTAAAATCTCCAAGTATGATTTTGATATCATATCTGGGACAGATTTCAAGGGTTCGATCTACTGCCTGGACGGCCACAATAATATATAAAAATAATATAGTTAAAATAAGCCATTTTCTTACTGAAGCCACTTTTCAGCTTGAGTAGGAGTCCGTCTTTGGGAAATTCACCTTCTCATTTTCAAGTTTAATATCACCAACAATGGCTCATTAAACTTATAAAATTTTATGTATTCTCTTTAATTTTTATAAAAGCATTATAACGAATCCCCATATCTCTTAACTATCTCAAGAAAGAAAAACGGCGACCATTCAAACATTCACGAAAAATTGACTTGTCAACATCCCAACCGCATCTTAATCTTCTCCACTTGGTGGATTGTCCTCTTTTGTCCTTCTGGTTCTTTCGCGCTCCATTTCGTAATCGTCCTTTTCCATTTTCTCGATCTGAATGATTGTGCCATTAGTGACGCTCCTGGGTTGTCTCCATGAAATCGTACAACGGATTGGCAAACTGAACATTTTGTAGTTGTAGCAAGAGAGAGTTGCTTCCAAAACGATATGGACGAAATCTGCGCCATTTGCAGAAGACAGCAAACATAACGACACCGCCAACGACGACGAAGACAAAGATTCCAAAAAGGGAACTAAGATTTATTGCACAATAAGTGATGCTCCTTAGACAAAGCGAAAGGATAACAGTCCAACAAACGGATGGACATATTGTGCCTAAACGACGGTGGAAGGAGTTGAGGCGAGACTGCATAGAGCCAGACTTGTCTAGGAAAGTTGAGGATAAGCACCATTCAAGGAAAGGAATATATTTTAGTATTTATTTTCTTTTATTCTTTCATTTTAATTTAAAAATACGCCCGAAGGACTTCGATTGTATTTTATAATGCACCGTTATATTGTTTGAAGGTTTCTAGAAGCAGTGCTGCCATTTAGGGGCGAATAAATTGAATAGGGGCGCGACTATTAGTAATCTTACGGTTAAAACATTTTGAAAATATCTGTCATACCGCTTCCCTTCATGTAATATTAGAAGTACTCAATCCTACACAGTATTCTTTTAATAAATACACACTTCAAAGCCACCTCCAACGAGAGTCTACTTCAAATGAATTTTCAATCCCTTTTTCAAAAAAAAATTGCAACACAAATACTATTGAATAGACAAGACGATGGATAGCATATCTGAGCGAATAAACTCTCGTTACCCTTTCTACCTAACCCCTTTGAAACGAGGATAACATTTTCATGTTTTCCATTTTTGAATGAAGGCAACACATCCAGTCAAGGAAAAATTATTACATCTTTAAAGGAACAGACAAAGACTGAGAGATGTGAATGGGGACGTGAACCACCAGTAAACGAAGACATATTGCCCTCGTGTCCCAGAGCAACCATCTATGGCTGGAAGAGCTTAGGAGCAGCAATTCCTTTTTTTCGTTGGGGTCGGGGTTCAATTCTGACTTCCCCCGTTCAGATGAAACAAGACGAGAATGTGTACTCCTGATATACTTTGCCACGACTACTTAGTTGAACGTAGCATTTCTATTTACCACCCCATTCTTGAACCAACCATGGTAGATGTTATTTTTGACGTCTTCAGAAAAATGGAGGAAATAAAAAGGAAACATAAAGCAGTGATATGTTCTTTAGTTACTCGAAAGAGGGAGCGGCGTTCCGGCGATGTAACTGTATAGTTTTTTGGTCTATTCCATGCTCAAAGAAAAGTAGTCCCTTTTCGGAAGAGTACGCGATGATTTCAGGAAATCGGCATCATGAAGGATAAACTTACCTTGCAGACGGTATAAAAGTGCAGCACACAGAAAGGCGAAATTTATTGCTACCTCAATAAGTTAATCATAGACAATATAATGACCAGATATTATTCCCGTAATTGCTTCACGTAACAAGTTGGCCATACTTACAGGAAACACAAATGAGTTATGGGGACGATCCGTCAGGAATATAATAAATAGGTGCTCTGTACAGAAATCAAATTGATAAGACGGGGAGTTTTGGCCAAACCGAATAGAAAGCAGATCGTTGCCACGTTTATTATTGAGCCGAAAATATTAACTCGAAATTTAATAGAAAAACTTTACCAAAAATAATCTTTTATTCAAGAAGAATGCAAAGCAAATAGGCACTCTTTCGCAATTGTAATTGAAAAGGTAAAGTCTAGATACTTTCTGTTAAAGTTATGAAGAATGTTCTGTATTTATAATTTATTATTGATACTTATCCATATATATATTTGCTTACGAAGTCTAACTCCACCCGAAGTTTAACACAGCCCTTGGGTTGAATATACACCGGGGGTGCTACGAATATCGGAAGTTGATGCGCATGCAGACCATTTCTGCTGATGAAAGATTAATTTGCTTGTATGCTGCATTTTTAGTTTTTCGACCTAACCTTCTTTGCCATTCCTACCCCAATCCTTTAAATTTTAAATACCCCAAAACCCTAAAACCAATTTAACCATTATTCAATTACATAAATTGTCAAATATCAAAATGATTATTAACCCCTTTCTTTGTTTTCCTCATGCATGTTTTAAGGTGTGAAACAAAACCTTAATAAAATCGAGCCTATGTGATGTCTGTCTATCCGTCTGTCTTTGAGTTTAAGGGGGCTCCCCATACATGTGAATTGAGATTGCAGTATGTGGTCATGTGCGATTTCAAATGAAAGAGCTCAATTAGTACTTTTCGAAACTAGTCCCATATTTTGTATCGGGTGAAACATAAGAGAGTGAGGGCTCAAAATATGACAATAAAAGAGTGTGGCAGGTCTCGTTCTCAGAAACTATCCAACCGAAAGATCTGAAGTGTGGTGCACCTCTACGAAATCTAAGCCTCAAAATACATCTAGTTCTGATATCTGCACAAATAAAATCAATAATAGTGTATTTCCACATTTTAGAAATTTACCCGGCAACCCCCCTTATGCCCCCCCCGAAAGAACACATTTTGGGGTGAGTGTAAGGGATAACACGACGCACAATTTGGTCAAGTTTAAAGAAATCCAACTATTATTAACAAAGTTTAGAGACTGAATTTCGTGCATTCAACAACCTGTATGACGTTATCATCTCATATCAATTCGTCAATACCACAGCGAAGTGAATTCATATGAATGGGGTCGCAAAGAATTATTTTCTATTAATTTTTTAGTCATTTGTATATAAATATCAATTACTCCAAACAGACATGTGTGTATCTAGGTATATATATATATATATATAGTATATACCATTTTTTTTTTATGGATGGAGGTGGAAATCTTAGAAAGACGCTGCTGCGCCAGGTTGCAGCAGTGTGTGGGATTCACACCCACTAAAACCACCCCCACTCTTCCGCCCCTCCCCGCGGGACCACCGTGAAGTATTACTTCGCGGGGGAGGCTCTGCTTCGCTATACCAGCTCGTCCATGTCACGTCTCCGTCGCGCCGCCTTCCGAGCTCGATCCAACTCCAGGAGTTTTGTCTGCACCACGGCTACTGCCTCATTTACCGCCATCCAGTTTTCCTCCGACTTCAACATCTCTTCCACCAGGTTGGAGGGCTCGATGTCCGCCCCTAAGATGCTGTTCAACCTCCTTTTCTGCTGCAGAAATCTGGGACAATGGAACACAACGTGCTCCGGGTCCGCGAGTGTAGCACCGCATTCAGGACAGTTGGGAGACTCGTCCAACTCGAAGCGATGCAAGTACTTCCTATAGCCACCGTGTCCCGTAAGGAACTGTGTCAGGTGGTAATTCAATTCTCCGTGCTTTCGGTTGACCCATTTCTCGATTAACGAGATCAATGTATGGGTCCACCTGCCCTTGTCGGAGTTATCCCATCGTCGTTGCCACTTGCCACACAACTCTCTCCTGATGGCTTTTCGGAAATCCGCATTCACCTCTGCTGGATTTGCCTTCCGTTTTTCGTAGAGCCAGTGTGCCTCGCTCGCTAGAAGATCTATAAGGATCATTCCTGCGATAACACACACTGCCTCCGTCGACGCCGTCCTAAATGCGCTGCACACCCTTAGCACAATTGGCCGGTATGCCGAACATATCTTCCTCCGGTTGACAGCGTGGTTCAACGCTCCCGCCCAAACAGGGGCCGCGTATAGCAGGATCGACCTCACCACTCCCGCGATGAGTAGCCTGCGACTATACTTCAGCCCTCCCACGTTAGGCATCATCCTTGCAAGGGATGAGCTGGCATTTGCTGCCTTTTCTCGCGTATAATCCAAGTGTCCCTTGAAACTCAGCTTGGCATCGATCATCACCCCCAGGTATTTGACAACTGATTTTGAGACGACCTCACGATTACCAACCCGGATGGTAACCGTGTTGTTCTTCCTACGGTTGGTAATGAGGACCACCTCCGTCTATTCGTCCGCCAGGTCCAGCTTGGCCATTCGTAACCATGACTTGATGGTATGAATGGCTTCATTTGCATAAAGCTCCACGTCCTCGGAATGCTTTGCAATTGCAACTACCGCCAAGTCGTCCGCAAAACCAATCAACGTTGTCTCCTCCGGCACGCGAAGGCCAAGCACTCCGTCGTACATTATGTTCCACAGCAGCGGTCCCCATACAGAACCTTAAGGCACACCTGCTGTCACAATGTACTCCTTCGGCCCGTCGTCCGTCTCGTACCAGAGAAGTCTGTCCGAAAGGTAACTCTCGATGAGCCGAGCCATGTAGCTAGGAACACCCAGTTTGGCCAAAGCGCCCTTAATCCAGCCCCAGTTGGCTGAGTTAAAAGCATTTTTGACGTCCAGCGTCACCAGAGCACAGCATTTGCCCATGGCCATCGCATTTCGAGCCAATTCCACGACCTTTGCTACTGCATCGACCGTAGAACGGGCTCGCCGAAACCCATATTGCCGCTCTGAAAGACCACCCGCAAGCTCGATGAACGGGAGCAGCCTGTTGTATATCACCCTCTCCAACATCTCCCCCATGGTGTCTAAGAGACAAATAGGGCGATATGAAGAGGGCACGCCGGGTGGTTTTCGAGGATTCGGTAGCAAGACCAGCTTCTGCCTCTTCCACTGGGCGGGAAACACTCCTTCCGCCATGCACGATTCGAACGTGCTTGCGAACCACCTTGATCTGGCCTTTACCGCCACCTTCAGAGCCCTGTTCGGAATTCCGTCCAATCCCGGAGCCTTGCTGTCCCCAATACGCCTGCAGATTTCCCAAAGTTCCTCTTCGGTAACATCAGGGATCGAGAAGACGTCCTGCTGAGCTGCCAGTTGGGGTTCTCTTTCGTCCTGCTCCTGCTGCGGGAAAAGAGTTGCAATTATTTGCAACAAGAGCCGTGGGCATGTCACCTGAGGTGATTTTCGCCCCGCGGATCTTCTTCATTACAACTTGATAGGCTGTACCCCACGGATTCGTATTAGCCTCCATGCAGAGCTTCTGGTAGCATTCCCGCTTGCTTCTCCGAATGGCCTTCTTAAGGTTGCTTCGCATATCCCTGTATTCCTCCTCACGCTCCTGGTGCTCCGGCCTTCCCCTTGCCCTGTGGGAAAGTCTCCTCGCTCGGAAACAAGAGGATCTCAAGGCAGCGATCTCCGTGTTCCACCAGTAGTTCGGCCTCTTGCCGTGGTGCAAACGTCGTCGTCGCATCATAGCGTCGCATGCTTCGGTTACACGCTGAGACAGCTGTGTGACCCTTTCCACCGCTGTTCCATCCGGATCATGGGCTCCCTCTAATGCGGCCAGGAATGTCTCCTCGTCGAAAGCTCCGATAGACCAGCCAACCGCCTTAGCCTTTCCACCTCCAGAGCGTCGTTGACTGCTTCCCCGGTTCCCAATATGGAGGAAGATGGCCTGGTGGTCACTGTGGGTGTAGTGCTCACTCACTTGCCAAGCCATCCCCCTCACCAGTGAAGTGCTAACAAATGTCAGGTCAACAATCGAACCTGACCCTCTTCCTCGAAAGGTGGGCACGCATCCAACGTTGGCCAGCACGATGTCCAGCTCCGCAAATGACTCCAACAGAATTTGACCTCTGGTGTTCGTCGATCGGCTTCCCCACTCCAGGGCCCACGCGTTGAAATCGCCCGCAATGATTTTAGGGCTGCGGTCTCTAGCATCCAACACCAGACTGTCTAAAATCTCCTCATATTGTGCTAAGGTTGCACTAGGAGGAGCGTAGCAGCTGTAAATATGGACACCGTTGACCTTCGTCCTTATAAAACCGGCTGCCGGGGGGGCCATGACTTCCTGAATGGCCTGTCTTCCGCACGCCCAGATTGCTGCGTTGCCAGACGCACCCACCGCCCAAGTCGCACCGCCGTAGTTTCTGTACGGCTCGCAAATAACCGCGACATCGACATTCGACTCTCGAATGGTTTGCGAGAGCAGGTCCTGAGCTGCCTCACAGTGATTGAGATTTGTATCAATCTCATTTGCCTGTGCGATTCAGCTCCCTCCTATATACCGGACATCTGCTGCTTCCCGCAATATGCCGGCTGTCCACGCCCTCTTTCCCACTACATAACATACACCGTGGATCTCCGGTGCAATCTTTGATGAGGTGGCCCTCTTCCCCACACTTCCTGCAACTCCTCGACCTATCATGCTGGCTAGTGCATGCCGCCGCAAAATGGCCGAAATCGATCGAGATTTGCTCCCTGAGCCTGCACACGACCCAACCTACTCTCACCTTGCCCGCGGTAATTAACTTAATAGCTGATTCCGCCGGCAAACTAATAATAGCGGTCTGTGTGCCACCATATGCCTTCTTCATCCTTTTTATGGCACTCTGGTCTATATCGCCAAGGTTGAACTGCTGCTTTAGCGCAGCGCAGATGTCCTCCCGTGAGGTGACTTCATCTAGGTCCTTACATTCAACCACTATCTCCTGTTTCCGAGCTCTTACCTCAGCTTCCTCTCCAAGTACATTTTGCACCTTCCCGCGGAAGTTATCGGCCGACTTGTCGGCGGATTTACTTAACTCCAGCATCAGATCCCCTTTCTGTGTTCGCCTAATACGGCTCACATTATCCCCCAAATCCTTCAATTGCGGGTCAGACTTCACCTTTCGGAGGATGTCGGCATAGGACATATTTCCTTTCTTGGAAATAATTATTATAATATTTCCGGGCGGAGCTTCTTTTTGTCCCTTTGCCTCTTGTTGCTCACCTTAGTCCATTGTTCGGGCCTCCGGGCGTTGGTTTTTTCCACTTTTGTAGGTGTTGTGGCTGCAATCGAGAGATTACCGACTTTCGCGGATACTCTCGCCGGCTCCGCCTTCTTTGGTGAAGAGGCTTTTTTCTTCTTCGGGACTTGCTGTGGTCCAAGAGGCTCGCTGGTACCGTCTCTAGCCCGTTTTCCTGTCTTCCCGCCTGCTTTATCACGGGGAGGCGTCAGCTGCGTTTCTCTTGTGACCTTGCCAACTGACGCTTGGGAATTCTTTTCTTCGAGTACCCTGATATAAGACAATTTAATGCCTCTTATCAAGGCTCGAATATTTTGGTGGATATTCCGCCTCTCCTTGATGAACTCGCACAGTTCATTTATTCGTTCCCCCGAGTGAACGAACGCCATTCCGGTATGTTCCCGTTTGCTTTCGCGCCTTGCGCCACAAGGAATGATCTCGATTAAGGGACTATTCGTATTTCTTTCAGAGTCCCGTGACGAATCTCGACTACCAAAAAGAACCATTGTTCTCGGTGGTAATCTCCCAAGCTTCGAAATCCTCCTAAAGGGATCCGGTGTGGACCTAATTTTCACTCCACCATTATCTCTTGTAGTATTAGATGCCACAGTAGCCAAGTTTCCCACTACTGAGGCACTGCGGTCGTTGGATATCGACGGCCGGGAGCCCGCTTGCTCACTCCCAAAAACCGCCGGCACTGGGTTTCCGAAGCCCTGCACCGTAAAAAAACTACTTTTCTCCTCTTCCATATTTGGTTTAATTTCTGGGTGTCCTTCCCATAGCCAATTTTTATCCACGGGTGGGCGTTTACTCCCCACCTACCCGGCCTGCGCATAAGCATGCCCATACACGCACATCTCCGGATGCGTGCACGTGCATGCCCATGACACATTCGCCGAGCATTCCCTTATCCGCACGAAGGGACGCGCCTGTTGGGAGATTTGGCAACTCCGCACAGGATAGTATATACCATTAGATAGATATATTTGTACATTAAACCAGCCGTATTTAATATACGTACTATATATTTACATATATATGCTTTTGTGAACGAAGTAAATCGGAAACATGGATACGATCAATTTATACAAGTGCATGTATATGTACAGTATTCGAAAATAGGCGGTTTGTTTGTTTAAGGTGAGGATATCCCGTCTACGCCTACCTTAATAAGGATCTCCAGACATCGCGATTTTGCAAGAGGTCTACCAATTCGATATTCCTAAAAGCTGTGTGGCGTCCTGACCTACGCCATTGCTCCATCTCAGGCAGGGTCTGCCTCGTCTTCTTTTTCTACCATAGATATTGCCCTTATACACTTTCCGGGCTGGATCACCCTCATCCATATGGATTAACTGACCCGCCCACCCCAACTTGTTGAACCGGATTTTATCCACAACTTGACGGTCATGGTATCGCTCATAGATTTCGTCGTTATGTAGGATATGGAATCGTCCATCCTCATTTAGAGGGCCAAAGATTCTTCGGAGGATTCTTCTCTCGAACGAGATTAAGTTTTATTTAGTAAGAACCCAAGTCTCCGAGGAATACATGAGGATTGGCAAGATCATAGTCTTGTGGAGAGAGCTTTGACCCTATGGTGAGACGTTTCGAACGAAGCAGCTTTTGTAAGCTGAAATTGGCTCTGTTGACTGCTAACAACCGTGCATGGATTTCCTCGTCATAGCTGTTATCGGTGGTAATTTTCGACCCTAGATAGGAGAAATTTTCAACAGTCTCAGAGTTGGAGTCTTCTATCTTCATTGTTTTACTTTGACCAGTGCAATTCGATGTTGCTCATTCTTTTAGTTTTGGCGCTGACGTTGCCACCATATACTTCATCTTGCCTTCATTAATGTGCAGCCCAAGATCTCGCGTCGCCTGCTCGATCTGGATGAAGGCAGACTTTACATCTCGGGTTGTTCTTCCCATGATGTCGATATCATAAGCGTAGACCAGTAGTTGGGTGGACTCGAAGAGGACAGTGCCCCTCGCATTTACATTGGCATAGCGAATCATTTTCTCCAGGGCCAGGTTGAAGAGGACGCATGATAGGGCATCGCCTTGTCGTAGACCGTTGTTGATGTTGAATAGTGTCGAGAGTGATCCTGCTGTTTTTATCTGGGCCTCGCACATTGGTCAGGGTCAACCTAGTCAGCCTTATCAATTTCGTTGGGATACCGAATTCTCTCATGGCCGTGTACAATTTTACCCTGGCTATGTTATCACAGGCGGCTTTAAAGTCGATGAATAGATGGTGCAACTGTTGTCCATATTCCAACAGTTTTTCCATCGCTTGCCGCACAGAGAAAATCTGATCTGTTGATTTGCCTGGAGTGAAGCCTCTTTGGTATGGGCCAATGATGTTCTGGGCGTATGGGGCTATCCGGCCTAGCAAGATAGTGGAGAATATCTTATAGATGGTACTCAGCAACGTGATACCTCTATAATTGCTGCACTGTGTGATATCTCCCTTTTTATGTATGAGACAGATTATGCCTCGCTGCCAATCGTCAGGCATTGATTCGCTGTCCCATACCTTGAGCACAAGTTGATGAACCACTTGGTGTAACTGGTCGCCTCCATATTTAACCAATTCGGCTGTAATTCCATCGGCTCCTGGCGACTTATGATTTTTTAGCCGATGAATTGCACGGACTGTTTCTCCTAAACTTGGTGGTGGCAGTATTCGTCCGTCGTCTTCAGTTGGCGGGACCTCCAACTCGCCGATGTTCTGGTTGTTCAGTAGCTCATCAAAGTACTCAACCCATCGCTCTAATATGCCCATTCTGTCGGAAATCAGATTTCCCTCTTTGTCTCGGCAGGATGAGCATCGAGGTGTATAAGGCTTCATCCTGCTGACTTGTTGGTAAAACTTCCGCGCCTGGTGCGGTTGCTCCCTGTACTTTTCTAGTTCACAGACTTGTTGGTTCTCCCAGGCTTCCTTTTTCCGTCTGTGAAGTCGCTTCTCCGCTCGACGGAGTTCGTGATAAGTCTCTGCGCGTGCCCGCGTTCTTTGAGAATGCAACATTACTCGGTATGCGGCATTCTTCCGTTCCATTGCTAGCTTACATTCATCGTCAAACCAGCCGTTCCGACTCCTTTTGCGGCTGGGCCCAAGTATATTTGTGGCCGTATTTATGATAACATTCTTCAGGTGATTATGAAGACCATTTGTTGATGCTTCATCTCCAGGATCCCTGTCGATTGCGGTTATTGCCATTTCCCTCTTATAGGTGTCGCGGAGGGTTGTGTTGTGGATGGCTTCAGTGCTAACTCTCACCTGATTGTCAGAGGGGATTCTGGGTGGTGCTGTTATTCAAGCTAGGAGCACCATGCCAACGAGATAGTGATCCGAGTCTCTATTGGTCCCCCTATATATTCTGATATTCATCATTCAGCGTTCGATCAACACGTGGTCAATTTGGTTGAAAGTGGTGCCGTCTGGAGAGGCTCATGCATTTTTGTGGACCGCTTTCTGCGCAAACCAGGTACTTCCATCAACCGTTTCGTGTGGCACTCCTAATTGAATGATCCGCATTCCGTTATCATTTGTATTTTGGTGTAAGCTATGGGAGCCAGCATATTGCCTGAATACGGGCTCCTTCCCTACTTGGCTGTTAAAATCCCCAAGAATGATTTTGATATCATATCTGGGACAGACTCCGAGTATGCAGTCACCTCTGTAAGGGCGTCAACGTTTCTAAACTTGGCTTGCAAGCACAGATTGCATAGCCTACTCCGAGCACATGGTTTACTGGATGGCCACTATAATATATGGTGTAGTGCCTCTCCTCCAAGAAACCGGTCCCTGTCCAACGCATCTCCTGTAACGCTTTTACATCAACCCTATATTGGGACAAGGTATCGGCTAGCTACTCATCAGCTTCATCTCTGTACAGGAAGGGCACGTTCCATGAGAAAATGCGCAAATCGTTATTCCGTTGTCGTTGCCGGGTTCGTCGTTGTGTAGTCCGTCCAGTCTGAGGCTCCTGTTGTGGCTTCGTAACAAGTTGTTTTCCGTGTAGCGTTGTCAGCCCACATAAGATCAACGCAAAACCTTTATACCCGAAGCGCAACGAAAATTAGAAGAAGATAGATTGGTCTGAAGGATAACGGCTCACCACCGAGTTACTCGGTTTCAAAATCAGCAATATGTTTTACCATCCGTTTTGAGAATGAATTCAGCTCTGGCCAGCTTTGGTCAATAAGGCGGATTTGCGCTCAATATAATTCGTAGGCATGTCGTGTTTTACGAATTATATAAAGGAGCATTCAACATCTGCGAGCCACTACGGTCACGCTGCTCCCAGGGCAGAGGTGAGGCAGCGTCTGACGATTTGCCTCTGCCCTGGTAAGAAACCGTAAAGCCGTCGTCGCTTGATGTTTTACCATGTCCACTCCCCCTTATCAGTCCATGAACACCTGCAAAAACATAATTGGTGCAATTCTAGTTCCATATTTCGGTGCCTTGTTAGAGATTTGATCAATACCGGATGCTGCTTCCTCTCGGACTCTTTTCGCTCCGTCCAGGACTCCTTCTTCAATTTCTGGAGGGATGTTTTCGGCACATATCGATACCATTGGGAAGTTTGCTTGCGGATTTTGGGCAACACTGGTTTGTACACATTCCCCAATGCTCCGGAATCACCATGATCCCAAAGTCGCATAAACAACCCTTTTCATTTTTCACAACGAGCCTAGACTTCGCCTTCTGATGTGCAGGCATTCCTTACAACTCACAATTACTATTTCACTATTTACGCTAGTAGTTGGGGTTAGGCCTCTGTAAGTCTACGCATCTTGGCGAAGCATCACACGCTCAATATATTTGCTGGAACAACTGCAACACTTTATCTGCAACTGTCGCAGGAAACCCGACGTGCCAACAGTCGACGCCTTTTTTCCCCTTGCATACAGCAAACCTCCAGGGTCAGATTTACACTCCTTGAATATATGTCCTTCTTCTCCACATTTTCGTACCTTTTTGAGCTATCGTAATCAACGATGCATTTCGCCGCTATATAGCCCATTTCAAGGCATCTAAAATAGCGCTTGAGAGACACGTGCTCTCTAAGTCAACAATCGACCCAAACATTTTTTACTTTGCAAGCGGCCAACAGTTTTAACGCTGTTTCAGCCGATAATCTCAGAGCTGCTGTTTGCGTGCCTCCATATGACTTCCCGAGTTTTTTGATTGTGGACTCGTGCATACCGAGTGATCCGAACTGTTTTTCTAGAGCCTCGCGGATATCCTCCTTGGTTGTGACTTCATCAATGTCCTTACATCACCTGCTTTAAGCACGTCCTTATGCCTCTTCCCATAAAGACTTCTCCACTTTGCCGCTTTCTCGAAAATCCATCAGTACCGAATCAGACTACCTTCCTGAGATATCTCCTCTTTTAGAGGTGATGATAAATTCGCGCAGCAATCTTCTATTGTGTCGCATTTTTCTTTCTGCAACCTTGGTCCATGCTTCCGCAGTTCCTTTTCTAAGCTTTACCTCCCTTAGGCTCATTGAAGTCAGCGTCGCTGTTTCCTCGATTTTGGAAGTTTTAGGCATTTTTCTTTTCTGGTGAGATTCCTTTATGCCTTTTCGCCTCCTACGAAGATCCAAAAGAATCGCTCTTCCTATACCATTTTTTTAAAAGTTTATTGTCCTTTGAATTTTGAGCGGGGCGTCACTTCTGTTGCCTGAGTGATGCGTGCTTCCTTGGAGGCCTTTTTATCGTCCTTGACACTTTTGTACAGAACACGAATAGTTTTGAACATGTTTTTGATGGTCTGGTACTCATTTTCTTTATCTTTAATGAATTCGGACAAATCTATTACTTTCCCTGTGAGTAGGGCGAACGATAATTCGTCTGTATTGAGACACTTACCCCTCTTGGTAACCCCATGCAGTGCCATTTTTTTAAACTTTCCGGGAACTTCCCTGATTTCCATTCTTCAGCGGCGTTGACTTCGAAGTAGATCGCAGAATCGTCGAACTTCTCCTAAATGGATCAGCCACTAATTTCGGCGACAGATTTAGTCACCCCACTATGAGTTCAGTAGTGATGTACTCCTTTTAAACACTTCTTTTTGCAGACTACTTGCATTATTATGTACAGCGGTGACCAAGTAATCCATCGCCGAGGCACTGCAGTCGAGATATTTCGACGACCGGGAGCCTACTTGCCTCCTTCCCAAAGCCGGCGGGTCCGGAGATTTTGAAGCCCTGCACCGTCACTTTTACTCTCCTTTCTTCCTCCATATTGGTCTCTTCTTTTGGGTGGCGCATAAACATGCTCATGCACTCACACCTTCAAAAGCGTTCAAGTGCATGTTCATGGGCATCCGCGGAACATTTCCTTATCCGCACGAAACCTTCCTTCCTTCGTCTATCTGTCTGTCTCACTTGTGCACAACAGAGACACGAAATTAGAAAATTTATGTAGCCTTGAACATGAAGCTTCATACTGGAAAGTTTGGTGGAAATTCTACTATTATTAACAGAGTTTTAGTAGATCACCCTATCAAATGCCACTACCACATCGAATTGAATATCGGGTAGATTCAACGTATATACACTACGAACTATATAAAGATTGAATCATCGTGTACCCAAATCTTATTATATAAAAAATCAACAAAATCTTTCATACCTGAAGCACCAAGCTTATTAGAGATTGTCCAAAAAACAGGTAATTGAAAACTTCCAGAGGTTTTCTTTGGCCAAAGACACTGACCAACACTATGTTTTGGTGGTTTTTCCCACGAAGTAAATTCCATTTCTATGAAGTAAATTACTTACTAAATCTAAAATCTATAAAATCTGGCTCCTACACAAGCGTTTTATTAAGGCAAAGCAGTCAAAAGTACCGTATATTTTAACTATCAAAAAACATAATCTTCAAGCTCAATTAATATGTCCAAGACGGATTCAAACAAATAAATTAAAATAATTAAAATTTATTCTTTCCATTAATTAGCAGTATTCAACATTTAACGTGGTATACGTCGGTCTAACCCCTTTAGCATTTCCCTGGGCGGTTGAATAACATCGTCTCATTTCTTTTGAGCACTGGCATAATTATGTATATACATTTTGCTTCTCTTGCCTTTCGTTCTAAGGATCCGTAACTCAGAAATTGCCCTAAACTTTTGACTATTTCTCAGTTAACCCCAACCATGAAGAGATATTTTGTTTCTGTGATGAGGTTCAAGATGAAAATTTAAATCAAAATGTTGGTATGACGCAGAATAGGAACAACAATGTCACCAGCTAGAAGCGAAGGAGGCAGGCTTCCGCACCCGAGAACCAGCAGCGTAGCAGCTTCATTATAAATTGTGAGAATTGTAGCTATTGTTACTATTGTTCTCACTGCCGTCTTTTCTCAGATGGAAATTCTGAAACCGAAATGGGCCATTTTCTCAGTGAGACTCACACTATCTAGCGCCGTCCACCAACGCGCCAACTATAGAATATTTCATCAGCTGGAAACTTCGACCCTTGTTAGGTTTCGAACTTTGCCGGGTTGAGAGATGTGAGGACTGAAGAGTATACAACACATAAAATATTCAGTACGAGTAACTTCATCCTGTATAATTGTGCGCTTTTGCTCTTCTCCGGGATCCTTCAATTTTCTACCCTTGCGAGCAAGTTTGCGAGCCCCATTCCGCTTTTGCCTGCTACCACCCAACGCCTTATTGTTCGGGCAATGATGCCCGCCATTGCTGCTGCCATTGTATATTCAGAATTCATAATTGGCTTTCGAGAAAGTTTTTTGATTTGAATATTTATGACTTAACCGATTCACTAATTAAGGATTTAGTCTAGGAATTGTCTTCGAGAAGAGACATGCCAGTGTGAGCACTCGCCCCCGTTACGATGCGAACAAACACTTTAATTTAAATTTATTCTAGGCACACGTCCCGGCTCATACCATTACCAAAGCATAGCGACAGCATCAACAAGAATAATTTTTAACTTTCGTGATGGAGCATTTTGATTTTTGTCGTTCGAATTATAGCAAGAGTGTATACGGAGGAGCCAACAGTCTACTTAATTGATTTGGACGTTTTTATTAGACGAATTGTAACAATCTAGACAATATTTGCACGAGTATGTACATCTCCAATTTGGGGTTCTAAGGGTTTCAGTATTAAAAGACAATTTGACATTTATTTGAGGGCAATGCAAAGGATAATTTCAATTACATATTGTTCTCACTACGGGGAGAAAGTAAAAAACATTTCCAGTAAAACCTTTACAAGAGACGAAGCTTGAAACCACTTTAACACTGATGGAGTCTCGAAATCGTAGATTGGGAATAGGTTTCGACCTTAATGAAGGAGATTGAGAAAATGGTGTCTCTCCTTTTATTATAATATGTAGTAATAGGTGACCTCATAATAGAGCATTACAGAATTAAAAGAAGATCACATATCAGTAAAGTTCCTACATTTCTACATTGGGGTCAATGGAAAAGTTTCAGGAAGTGTACATGAGTAAAATAAATAACCCAGAAGAGTACAATAATTGACTCGGTGACATTGAACAAACTAGCATTATACCACTTCTAGGACCAGTAACAATTACGGAATTGAGAGGGGGTTTCATCGAGTTAAAATCACAGTAAGAACCCAATACAAAACCTAACACTCTAGACGAACGATTGGTCAGAGATGATAGTCTTTGGGCGTACCAAAATGGGTTTGAGGAGAGTTAGAACGCGTAATACATTTGATGCTACCTCATTTAAGGAACATCCATGCAGAGGAGGATCTACGTTAGATTGTAAAGAATGAAATCCATTGAGGACGAAACTATCTTTTCATCTACAGCTAAATCGACCTTCCCGCCGACCATCCTAGCATAGTGGGATCCATTGCATAGTATAACTAACAATGAAATAGTCACACTTTCTAAGTGTGCTTTCTATCCAATAGGGCTTCCGTATTTTCGTCAACACGTCCACGTCCACGTCCTCATTTGATATTGTCGCAATCAAATTACACTCAAATGACCGCATTACAGAGATTGTTCCCACTGTCAATGAGTTGGGCAACATCATGTTCACTGCCAACGGCAGCAGATTTAAAGCGTCACAGACAAACCAATTATTAGACGCTTTCAATATTCTGTCCATTAATGTAAATAAGGGAGTTACAATGAGCAGTCAAACCGAGAATCATGGTTTTGTTGCTATTTATTTTAAATCCAAATCTACAAGCTTCCTTTTGCCGATCTGAGCCCATGGATTGGTGAGAAAGTAAAGAGAGCAGCATTGTCGAGGCACTTGAGGAACGGTAAGATAGTCCAGCATGAAGCCTCCCGTCTACGGCGTTCGCAGGCTTTAGCCGACCTGAGAATATTCCCCAGAGGCAGATTCTTCATTGAAGAAAACTTTGCCAAGGTGTCTTCGTCCCGTTAGTGTCCCGTTAAAAGCCCTACTAGGGTTTTCGTGTCGCACTTCTTAAACGACAACAAAAATGCCGATCTGGCGACTCCAAGATCTTTCACAAGGATTTTCGCCTGCCGGCAAGAGTTTAAATTTTGTCCCTCGGCTGCGTGAAACCTTACAATTTTACCCTCCACAGTAGACTTGACAGTGGATGGCCGGATTCCAAAAGCTGGTTCTGACCCCAGTCTATGTCCATGTTTGAGTTCCCCGAAACCCACATCAGGAATGGCATATATCTCCGCCTGGAATATGGTCATCATTTCTCCGAGGGGTCGGGCTAGTTCCATAATCGGATTCCTCGAGAGCACCCCTGCGCCCGATCCGCCCTCCATAACTGACCTGTCGGTGAAGATCAACCAAGCCTCTAAATCTGTGTAAGCGGCTTACTGCTTCTAGTTCAGTCTGGGCCACCAGACGATGCATGCATATATCAAAATGAGGTTTCTTATGGATGTAAACATCCAGTATATCCGTTTTGGGGAAGGTCCCCAGGTCTTACCTATCGCATTCCTACAGCCCCAGAACAATCCGCAGAATTTCTGATATTGTTCCTGGATATGGTGCTTCCACGTTAACTTGGAGTCGAAATGCACTCCTAAATATTTGCTGCCAAGGTGGGTAGTGTGTAGGTGCCCCACCTGACGTTCCTAGTGAACATAACTAGTCCAGTCTACCTAGCATTCACCATCAGTTCATTGCGGAGGCACCAACTGTGGATTTCATGCAGAGTTGCATTCAAGCGATCCGCAAACTTGCCGGTAATTATTACGGTTAGGTCGTCCGCAAATGCTGACTTTTTTGTCCCCCAGGAGCCACAGAAGGGTATGCATTACCAAGAGCCATAACAGCGAGAGAGAACCTCTCCCTGTGGGCAGCCCCTAAGATATCCTGCCTCAATAAACTTCGGGCCGACTAATATGCGGATTTTTCTCCAAATATGTGGATTTTTCTCCACTCTAGCATGTGAAGGATCCAACTGATTAACACCGGTTCGATTCCATGCTATCTTGCACCTTCGATGACCATGAATGCGCCTAAGGCGTACTCTTTTTCGGACATCGCCTTGTCAAATTTTGCCGTGAGTTTATGCAGTGCTGTCTCCTTGGATTTGCGTATTGCCTATGGTGAAGCGGCACTTGGAAATGTGTGTATCCCTTATGAACCGATCTACTAGTCTTTCTAGTCCTTTTTGTAGAAAGCACGTTAGACTCATTGGTCGGAAGCTTTCCGCGTCTATGTATCCACCATACCAGTTAATTGGAAAATAAGCGTGTGCTGGGCATGCACGATATATATTCCGAATATGTAGACACAGGGAATCAATTCCCTATATTACTAGCGCAGGGATGGTGCCATCCGGACCTGCAGGCTTGTATCTATGGAACGAGTTAAATGCCCATTTTACTCGCTCCAGTAATACTACTTTGCATGCCAGATTCCAATCTCTCGGTTGTGGACTGTATGCACCTGTCGGCCCCGAGATTAGATTTTGGATGCCACCTGGGAAGTTCACTTGAAGCAAATTGTTTTCCGTTTCTTCATCGCTTTCTGTGTACCTCCCGTTCTGTAAACGTAAATAACCCAGTTTCTGGCTACGTTCTTTAACCAGAATCCGCTTCAGCTTTGAGGTTGCCTCAAGAGAGTTAATCTCTTTACAAAAACGTCTCCATAATAATCGTTTAGCCGATCTTATGCTCTTCTTTAGAGCCGTCTGTGCTTCTTTACAGAGATTCCAGCCAGAGGCTCACACTTCGGAGCACGATTGAGGAGCATTCTTGTCGTTCCGTTTTGCCAAATCCGGGTTCCACCATGGTGTTTTGCCCTTCTTTGGCATCTTGAGTGGACAGCTTTCTTCGTTTGTTTTCTCATAATTGGCAACCATGCCCTCAGTTTTATGGAGAAAAGTAAGCCGATCTCGACTGAACCTCTTTTACCGAGGCAAGGCTAGTTGAAACCGGGGGTCGCTTGCTACCCAGAGTTCACATCTTAAACCCTGTGGTCATTCAGTCCTCAGCACGGTAGTCACAACTTGGCTTGGGGTTTTGATTACCGCTTGGCTTCAGGTGTCACCTTACTGAGCTCCTTCACCACGACAAGGTAGGTAATCTTTGAGGAAGCAACGCTGGCCAACCCCGCTTTGAACTTCAACTCCCTTTAACATTTTACCTCGATGTAGCACGTAAGCGAACGCGATATTCTTCGACATGTCATAGTAGCTAATGACTCCATCGGAATGACCCTTCTGCGTTAAGCATTCCAAATATACCGTCTGTTAATGATCCATATGGGCAAGTGAATGGCAAAAATAATTTCTCTTCTGTTTGAAGAGACAGTCCGCATCTGTTACGATAACTTCCCTCATCATTCACACGAGGTAAAACTCAACAGATATTATTACTCCTCAACTTCTCATCATCGTGGATGGGAAACCTACCGTTAACGCTCCTCATTCATCAAATGGCTTGCGACCACCTTGGTTTTCACTACATGGTAGCGAAACGCTATTCACGACAGCTAAGGTAACCTTTGCTTACCAACGCAACGGTGGCATTATCTTTGCCACGACGTACGTTGCATTTTCCGTGCTTTTTCATGATAAAGGAGCTCCAGAGCGTCACGTTCACTTCCTCTCGTAGCAAGCAACAGATCTCCCAGTTTCTTATGCTCATTAATCCGCCTTCACATTTGTCATGCTCCTTAACTTTGACCGGAATTTCGTATTCAAGATCCTGCCACAAATCGAGGTCCAAGTCATGAGTAGCCACCGACACCAAATTCACGTGTAAAAGCAAAGGAAGTATTTGTGCATTCCAAAAACTATAATAATTATAAACGGGTTTTGATAGCCAAGTCTCGACGCTTTAAGGTCATCATATGACGCAAACTGGTGTTTACGAAGGCCTGGAGCTTTTGAGTAACTGTGGTGGTAACTTTCCAGGTACTATTCCCATATAGCAACACAAAAAAGACAAAAGAACCCCTCCACATCCTCCAGGCAAGCCTTTTTATTCAAGTGTAATAGAACAGGATATGTTTTATATCCACACATGCGCCATTGATACCACTCACTGCAAATCAAGTACATCAGACCAAAAATCTGATGTCCCATGCGTCCAAGGCGGGCGTACTCACATAGGAAATGTTCCGTAGATTTACCTCACAATACCCACAATATTTCTTCAAGTCTTATTGTTTTTGAACAGAATAAGCTTTGCAGCACGCTCGTTTGATTTTGATACGAAAAATTTGGTGCGTCTTGCAGCATTAAGTATCTGCCATTTGTCTTTTTGGGAAGCTTATTCTCAGTTTTCAATAACAGAATTAGCCAATACTAATGACACTCCAATTCTTGGTTCGGACCGGCGCAAAGAGGAAATTGAATCTTCTTCCGCTAAGGCATCCGAGATTTAATTTTTAATTTCCCTCTACACTACAATGAACAGATAGAACAGAGTAGTTACACGGTATTGAATCAAAAAATAGAGTTGAATCGGTTTCCATGTATATTCATCATCAAAAGACTGCTTAACGACATCGCTTTGGACTGGACGAGTCCTCCGACTATCATGAATGCGCTGCTACACCTGAGGACACGGAACTTGTTATCCTGCATTGTCCGAGATTCGCGGATGCTCGAAGTTAAACGATGCCCTCAACGTAGTTATCGGTTTCCATAATGTCGTGGAGATGCTACCCCAGCAACAGGATCGAACCGGGAAAGCACGACAAACAAAATAGTGTTAGTGTAAAGCAGAGCCCTTACCGGGAAGTAATACTTCAAAATGTCCGTGGTGTTTTAGTGAGTGGGAGTCCCGCAGAATGCTTCTGACACAGCAATTCCTGGTTCTGGTCTCTGCAAGAGAAAAAGTGAGTCTTCTCTCTCCCGTTGTAGCCACGTCATCCCCATAAGCTTGCTCGTGTACCGGCGGATTTCTTAGTTCATTTAGTACTGGGTTAATTAACATACTCTACAGAATTAATGACAGCATACCTATAGTTATTTTTTTTATCTAAGGACACATTCAATCAATTAAAACATTTTACATTGTTTTAGTTAATTTATTAACAACTATAAAACTAAATTTAGAGAATTCTAAGAAAGGAGTTCTTCGCTCGTCGAAATCTGACTTCACAACAATTCAATTTAAAAATCAATTGAGCCGGCAAGGCCTGCTTCACACGATAACGATTACTCCGTATAAAGTAGTCCCGCTCTTTCAAATCGACCTTGTGGCAGGTTGGACCATCTTCCAGTGCGCCCGATATCGCTCCGCCAGAACATTCCGCCCACAGCTGAAATTAAGAGTTTCGGCGAGAGAGCCCACATGAGTACACTCGTTCGAATGAAGAGCTTCAAAAAGAACGCGGCGCTCCCACTTCCTTCTAATGCCACCTGCATCCTAGAAGAAAGGATTCTGCCTGCCCAAGGAAATTCTCTTGCGCTTGCTACCGACGTCCACACTGAACGAGTACCTTATGGAATCCCTCGTATGGTGACTGTAGCTGCACATGACTGTGCTATTATGTCCTTAAGAGGTATTGTCTCAGGCCACCGCGTAAACCGTTGAATGATCGTGAAGCAATATTTTTAGCTGTGCGAGTCTCGTAATGGGACTATAATGCCGCGCTTGTCGACCTAGAGAATACACCTACTTCCTTCCTCGCATATACACTTTTGGCATGCGATGCACTCTCTGGTCCAAGAGAGGAGTCCTTGTTCATGTACAGCCAGAAATATTTGTTGGAGACTAACTAATTCGTTGTCTTAATGCCAGGATGCGCAAAATTATGCACCGAGCTAAACTCTTCGTTACGAAAAGCGGCCATATATAATATATATATGGCCTATGCTCCTTTTCACAGATCTCGCAGTAGATAGAGAAAGGTGAGCCGAAGATAGGGAACTCATTGAGCTTGTATTTGGAGTCCGTTTGCAAACTCTGAGGAACTCCGTCATCCTTCTGGACCACAGCGATTGCCGAAAAATCGACTGCGGCTGGGATGTTGATCTCGAAGGTCCGGGAATGTCCGATGTGAACTGGTTGATGTAAGCTAAATGCCGAAATTGGGGAGAAGACGCTTTGTCGGGCTTTTGCTATAAGTCAAATGTCAGAACAAAGCCTAGCGTCAAAGGAATATCGGAAGCGCTTAATTTTTAGATACGCGGATAATAATTCACGATCATAGGCGCTGTGATTCCGTCGAACGAGATTCAATTGTTTTGAAAACAGACCCAATGATTGCCAGCTTTGGTTCACCATTTGGTGAAGAGCAGCGCCTACTGCTGTGCTTGAGGCATCGACGAACACGGCTAGTCTGAGCCATCTTGTTGACGGGATACCAAAAGAGTAGAGTCTACCAGCTCCTGTTTGGTGATTTCAAACATTCGGATGGTTTCTGAAGGCCATACAGCCACTCGCGAATCCGTGGTCTTAAGGCTAGACAGCAAGGTGTTAAGTAATGCCTGGTGATGAACGACTTTGGGCAGGAAGCGACGGTAGAAGTTGACCATGTCCAAGAATTATCTAAGGTCTTTGACCGTCTTTGGCAGCGCAAAGCCCGCGATCGCCTGCACTTTGACTGGCTCGGGTTGAATACCCCCGTTTTTTCAGAAATATTACTTCTGCGCCTTCGAAAGGCCAAAGGATCAGTTTACACTGAAGAGTTCGCCAAAAACTAAATACCAAAGACACCCAAACTAGGGATAGTACACCTTTCAGACTTGAAACATTCCCATAGGGACAAAAAGGGTGGATATTTAACTCAAGTGACATGGCCCTTCTTTGTTACCATCCTCTACTGTACACACAGCAAACTATTTAACTTTACTAAGTGCTACTTTGTACTCATTATTGAAAACTGACTCCAAGAACCTCCTCTTTTCTTACAGCATTCCTACTTCTCGTAAGCCACATGCAGACACATCTCCTGTTGAGTACTGGGTCACATTTTCATTAATAGCAAAAGCAATTTAACAGCATGTACAGTATATTATTTGCTCACCCATTTCGTATGTCACATTACATATATCTTGAAGGATTCCGCACTGGTGCGTGTGCTTATGTGAAAATGCTTCTACTCTTCTTTCCCATCCACGAAAGCTTATTTTTCCATGCGTTCTCGACATCCGTGAATAGCATTTTCTTGTTTGCCTTTCTAGAATAACCACACAATACCACATATCGTGCTCATTTCCCAGGCAAGTTTCGTTCAATATCTCACAACCGGAATAGGCATATTCTCGAAAAAAGGCTTACGATAACGTACATGTGAAGTGTACGTAAGACAATAAGGGAAAGAAATCTAAATACTGAACTCCTGGAAAATAATAAGGAAACGTCACGTAGAAAAGAGTGCTTCGGCCACATCGCGTAGCAAAGCGGTGAATGTACCCATTTGTAAGTTAGTATTTCGTGCTTACACGTCAAATAGATTTAAAGGCAGGATTCTAGCTAAAGGCAACATCCTTGAAACGGAACACACCGTACAAATAAATAGTGAAAGTTCAAAATTTCAGCTCCACCTTTAAGAAGAGTTAACATAAAAAATACAACATCAAGAAAATGTTTTGCCGGGGAGTGTAAAACAATATCCTCCAAGGTACCCATGGCCCCAATTCCAAAGAATACAATTTCTTACAATGCCTTGAATACTTTTTGATCAGGAGACTGCCGCAGAGAAAGTACATAGCACTCGTGCCCGAATCGTAAAGGTGCCTTAAGGTAAGCCCAGGAAACATATAAAATGGATCTCAGTTAAGGAAGATACCTGCTTAAAAAAAGAAAAACGAACTTGCTAGACATGTCCTTTTCGCTGAGTGGAGTAACCAGGAAAGGCAATGTTACAACAGACAAATGCATCGAAGATTTTCAAAAACAAGTAGAACTAAAGAAACTGATAGAAGTCGAGACGCTATTTTAATATGCATCTAATTTGGCGTACTCTTGGTCGTTATGTGCTTATGTATAAACTCTTAAATAATTTTTCAATAATGAGAGATCTAAAATTTCGCCAAGCGGCGCGTTCGTGCTCGACCACCAATTTGGGACAATTTTAGAGGATGACACCGTGAACGGTACAATCAATATTAGTTGACGCTAGGAACGTCAATTACGAAGCGCTACTTCCATCAGATTACACTGGGTGGGGAAGTACATATTTTCATAGTTAAGAACGCGCCGCTTTCATTTCGGTGTGGTGTTAGACAATCAGTTTAAATTAGTCCTAATTTGTACGAGCTCTCTGAGATCACCCTTTTTATACGAGGCTGGCAAACATAATTTGAAAATAACAGCACATATCGTCGTGAAAATCCTTCGTAAAGGTATCAAGCGAAACAAAAGGATGAAAGTCCGCTCCTCTGGTGGACGTCGAAGGTCTCTGTTCTTCAGGTCACAGTTTAATTCAGCAGTACTACCAGGACAATCAAATTGTGTTCTATCCTTTTAGATTCCAGCTTCCAGCACTCTCACTTCTCACAGAAAGCAGTTGCAATTTCATTAAGGCATGTCACATTTTCAAACTTCATTCGTTGCCTCTTCTAATAAATTCTACTATTGATATCCGCTCGAAATATTCTCGCCCCTGCCGACTTATATTTATTTAACTAAATTTACAAAATCGCCGCGAAACACCTTCCGCAATCCCGCGGGTTATGCACACCGTCCCATCAAATAAATGAACCAAAAACAAAAGACATCAATATGAAACAACCTGAACCCTATTCAGCAAGCAAGCTGGAGCATTGGTAGGAAGCACATCTCCGGAACATTCATAATCAGGTAACAACAAACTCAGACGACGGAACCAAGCTTGATATGGCCTACCGGGAAAACCTCAAAAGGACAGTCGTGAGCAAGAACGAGACAGGGCTGTAGAGATGCCATTTGGAGAAGAAAAGACACCAACCGAAAAGGTAAGTAATTCAACCGTAATGATAAGTTGGAAACCTGGGAAATAGGCCAACATACGTTACTGCCTTCATCCAGATCGAGTAGGTCGCGCGAGATCTTGGGCTATACATCAATGAAGGCAAGACAAACTATATGGTGGCAACGTCAGCACCAAAAACCAACCAACCAACAATATCAAACCCCACTGGTCAAACGGGAAGATTAAAGATAGGAGACTACAACTTTGAGACCGTTCAAAATTTCTCCTATCTAGGGTCTAAAATCAGAACCAATAACGGCTATGACGATGAAATCCGCGCACGGTTGTTGACTGGCAACAGAACCTATTTCAGCTTACAAAAACTATTCCGCTCGAAACGTCTCACCATAGGGTCAAAGCTCTTACTGTACAAGGCAATGATCCTGCCAGCCCTTATGTATTCCTCGAAGACCTAGGTTAAGAACAAGAACAAACAAAAAACTGCGAACTCTTGGCCGCGTTCGAGAGAAGAATCCTCCGAAGAATTTTTGGCCCACTACATGAGGATGAACGATTTCGTAGTCTACATAACGAAGAAATCGATGAGCGATACAATGACACATTTCAGGTTGTGGATAAAATGCGGCTCAATAGGTTACGGTGACCATAATCCGTATGATGAGGATGATCCAACGCGGAAAATCTATAAGAGCCATATCTATAGAAAAAAAAGAAGACGAGATGAGATGGAGCGATGGCGTAGGTCAGGACGCCAGACAGCTTTTAGGGATATCGAATTGGTGGACCTCGGCGCGGTTGGTTTTTCTCCTGTCCTCCGTGGACTACATAAGTCAGTTATTCCCCGTATGCCATCATTATCATCATCAACGGACCAACAACCGGTATCCGGTCTAGGCCTGCTTTAATAAGGAACTCCAAACAGCCCGCTTTTACGCCGTGTGTAAAACAAAACCTTATTAAAATCGGTTTACTGTCTCTCTGCCTTTTTTTAAAGGAGATGGAAATATTCAAAAGACTCTGGCCTGGGCACGCCTGAGTAAGTGTAGGATTTTAACCCACTAAAACTACCCCCGACTTCTCCCCTACTCCGTGGAACCACCCTTAGGTATTACATCACGGGAAAGAGTTAGCTTACTTTACCTTGGTCTCCTTCCGTCTACCCACGGGGTTCGTAACCGCGCGTTCCTTACTTCTTCTGATTTTCGCAGTTTATCCTGGATTACTGCGATCATGGAATTGATCGCATCGCAGTCTTCCTGGCAAGCTACCATTCACCGGACAAAATTTTCGGTGATAGCACTTCACCAAGAATTTCCTCTAGGTTCCTCCTTTCTTCCAAGAACCTAGAACATTGGAAGAATACGTGCGCTGGGTCCTCTGGGACCCCGTCGCAGTATTGATGGTATCCTCCATGGCCGGTGAGAAACTCGGTGAGATTATAATTGATCTCCCCATGGTTTCTTTCCAACCACCCCGCAATAGAAGGGATCAACCTGTAAGTACAACGACCCTTTTCTGACTGATCCCATCGCTGTTGCCATCTGCTTATGGATCGCTCCCTTCCACCAGCGATAAAGGAGAGATGGACCTAGTGTTGTAAATGTTCATCATCTCCGTTGCCAAGATGTCAATCGGTATCATTTCCGAGATGACGAACGCTTCATCATCTGAGACGATCCTGAAGGCAGAATACACCCTTAAGATTGTTCTTCTGCAGACCGTACTCAGTTTACATGCATTGCCTTAAACATGCAGCAGCTTTTCCCAGACTGGGACTGCATACAACAATATAGAACTCACCGCCTTGGCTATGAGCAGTCTGCAAGTACGCCGCGGTCCTCCTACGTTCGGCATCATCCTTGCCAGAGCCATACTCGTGGTGGTTACTCGTTCGCACAAATCTTCGTATAAGGTTCCAATTGGCCGAGTTGAATGCATTCCTCAGATTCAGGGCCACCACCACACCATATTTGCTAGTACAACCCCTTCCGTGAAATGCATTTTCGGCCAAACCAGTTACCATTTTGATCGCATCAATGGTTGATGTGGCGGAACCCATACTGCCTATCTGAAAGGACCCCTTGGCTCTCAACAACTGGTAGTAATCTATTATAAATTATAAATTGTCTGTCTAACAAAGTTATAATAGGTCAAAGTTGTCGCTGGTTTTCAAATTCATGACTTTGAATTTCAATATCACCTGAATGTGGATATTTCACATAATATATGCAAATATTACGCGCTACGTACTAATGGGGCAAATGCACACTCAAATGTCTTTATAAACGGAATACACAAAACCTTTCATACCTGAAGCGTCCAGCTTCTGGTTTCCCGACTTGTTTTTTTGTGCTGGAAAAAAATGTTTTCACCATATCCAGGGTTCATTGTTCAAGGTCATATCTAACCCCTATAGACCCCAAATTTTCAGACGATATATAATCTTTAACGCCCAAATTTAACGAGGTAGGCGATTGTCGGAAAGAAATTTTAAAGTGACTTTTTCACAAATCAACCCCGTTTCTCAGTGTGTGATAATATACCTTATCAGAAAACCACAGTCGATCGATTTTATAACTGAAACAATGTCTTCCTTGCCGAATGAACTTTGCTTTATTGAATCTCCAAACAGATAGTGACTAACATGTTGTGAACTAGTGTTAATTCCAGAAAAGATTGAAAAAATCCTTAATCTTCTAATTTGTGCCAAACATAGTTGCTGAGTTACACCTCTACGGGAAGCGATCGATTAATCTTCCAATAATAAATGGAATCAAATTTAATGGTTTCCTAAGTAAAAATGGATTACTATCTCAAGTGCGAAACATACACAAGCAAAGCCCAAACCAAAAATTAGGCAATACCAACAAAAGGTCATGTGATTTATATTCAAAGGAACAGCAGTGCTGTGTCTGTCAATATACTCCAATTCATCTAAATTTCTTATATGATATCTTCCTGCAGTGACAGCGTCCTTTAACCATTTCAGTAGTATTCCACAATCAAAGAGTCTGGAAGCAAATTGGTTAAGTTTCTCTATCATCACCCAAGTACGTCGAGTAGGACGGATTCCAAAAACTTCACTGATAAGAATTTTCGTTGGGTAAAAGATGGGCCGCCTGAAGTCTTTCTGCAATTCTTTCAGTAATTTAACACGATCTTCAAGTATGGCATATGCGTAAGAAGTGTTAAGAAGGAATACGTGCGCAGATAAAACCTCCAATGGCGCGGCAACATATAGATCCTTATATTCGTCAGGAATTACACCCGATTTTAAATACAGTCTCAAACTTTTATTCCGGGCCATAATTTTCAGTCCTGACTGTCGAATTTCTTCATACGTTTGAGGAGGTGCCTCATAAAGGGTGGCTGTAAGGTAACTGGATAGTTGGGCCAAATAGAAATTAACCATCACGAATCCTAATAAAATGATTTGCCCATGTATTATCGAAAACTGCCATCGGCTAAAAGCGCTTCTTTTAATCCCCTGAAACAGCATTCCTAAATAGACATTTGTGAAAGCCTCGCTCAAAGCAAACCGTTTCCATATCAGAGATCCAATTAGATACTCTACCACACTCGCATAGAATAAAAATACCGCTAGGGCTATCCATAACGCCCAATCGAATGGTTTTAGTAGATAGAGAAACCTCGGAACCTTGCTCAACTGCGGTACTACCACCATAGCATTCATCCTTCCGAAGGAGAAGCAATCTATTCTCTGACCAGGAGTTGGTTGCTCAAAATGTGGAGCTGTATCAATTTTCCCAGACGATATCAGATCTTCAAAAGTTTCTTGGCGGAAATATTTGTGAAGCCGGTAATCTAGTAGCGTTCCGTTGTTCCTTTCAATAAAATTAACCAACATCCTTCCCAAATATCCTCGAATTAATATATTCCCGTTCCCGTCGACCTGTTTAAACGTTCGTGGATAATCGGATCTGAAAACAGTACTGATGGGAAATTTGTTGAAATTCCGCAACTTTTCAGGAAAAAGACCGGCCGCACTGCTTTCATTGCTCAAATCAACTAGTTTCATGTCTTTGAATGGCATGTAGGTGAGTATCTGCACTTTGTCGGCCTGCTCCGGATCAAAGGAAACCATTATCGCATTGAGTAAACCCATTTTAAAGCACTGACGAAAAAAATATTGCTTGGCGAAAAGGGACGATGACTTTCTAAATACGAATATTATTCGGGAACGCTCCAAATATTCCATTGATGAAAGCACCATTTGGGGAACTCGCTCCGGAATATCCGAGAACAATGCAATGGCCACGAAATCCTTCCGAACGTGATTTAACAGCTTCATCGTTGTTGCCGAGATAACTACTACCGGGACAGGAATGACCCTTATCAAGTCGGTTGTATTGTCGTTTATGTGAGTTTCATTCCCTTTAAATATTAGAACGACTGGAACACTTTCAAGCAACTCTAATACCGGAGGAGGGTACAATATGCATTGCACTCCTGCAAGGCTAATCAAGACAAGTTTTCCAGCCCACATGGCGCAACAGTCACTGTTGAACTGAATTACTTGAAATTACTATTCGAGACTTTGGGGTAATTATATACTTGCAGAATCCAATTTTTCAGAGTAATTTTGATTCAAAAAGGTAATTTACTTGGGTTAATTACGCAGATATTTTGCTGGAAAAACATTCAGATAATGTTTCCCAAATGAACAGTACGAATCCTTGCGAATGCAAGGACTAAGTATCTACAATACTGTTATTTTGTTATGTTCGAAATAATAAACCAAATGGATAATAGCAATTGTCTAACGAATTTATGGTGAGTGGAGACTTGACTTACAAAAGATAGCCAAATCTAGCTCCAAGCCGATTCCAAGGCAAATTGAAACAAATCGGGAAACCGGAAGCTGGCCGCTTCAGGTATGAAAGGTTTTATGAATTTCTTTTATAATAATATATCATTTGAATGTGCATTTGCACCTAATATATGCATATATTATGTAGGAATACCCACATTCACTCTTGAATTTTCAAACAAGCGACAACTTTAATCTATTGTAACTTTGTTATTAGGCCTACAAATAAGTTCTGTCGGTTTTCACAATAGATGGCGTAGCTTGTTTTTTATTCCATTGATCCACATTTCCAAACATTCATCGGAAAGCTACTATCAATAAGCACAAACGTCAGTATAAATTATTTAATTGAAGTGTAAACAACAATACTTTTTTCATCAACGAAAATGGCCAATTTTGTACCAAATAATGTGTTTTTGCGGGGAGTTCTACTTCATTATTTCAATATGAAGAAAAAAGCAACCGAAAGTCATCGCATTTTGATGAAAGTCTATGGTGACCATGCTCTATCTGAGCGAACGTGTCAGAGGTGGTTTGGACGGTTTAAAAGTAGCGATTTTGACTGGGGAGACGAAGAGTGCGCCGGACGGCCAACAATTTTTGAAGTTGAAGAATTAGAGTCATTGCTCGACCAAGATCCATCGCAAACGCAAGAAGAACTTGGAAAAACACTTGGAGTCACTCAGCAAGCCATTTCCAACCGTTTAAAAGCAACGGGAATGATCCGAAAGGTCGGAAGTTGGGTTCCGTATGAACTGATGCCAAGAGACGTCGAACGCCGTTTTTTCACGTGCGAACATCTGCTCCAACGACAAGAAAGGAAGGGTTTTCTGCATCGAATAGTTACTGGCGATGAAAAGTGGATCCATTACGATAATCCTAAGCGTCGGGCAACGTGGGGATACCCCGGCCATGCCTCATCACCGACGACCAAAGCGAATATTCATGGTGAGAAGATCATGCCGTGTATATGGTGGGACCAGCTGGGTGTGGTATACTATGAGCTGCTAAAACCGAACGAAACGGTCACGGGCAAACTCTACCGACGTCAAATGATGCGTTTGAGCCGCGAACTCAAGAAAAAACGGCCGCAATACCAGCAAAGGCATGATAAAGTTATTTTGCAACATGACAATGCTCGTCCACATGTTGCACAACCCGTTAAAACATATCTAGAAACGTTGAAATGGGAAGTCCTACCCCACCCGCTGTACTCTCCAGACATTGCTCGTTCTGATTACCATTTGTTCCGGTCGATGCAGCATGGCTTGGCTGACCAGCACTTCTCCAATTACGACGAACTCAAAAAGTGGCTCGATGAGTGGATAGCGGCCAAGCAGGCCAAGCAGGCCAATTTTTGGCGCGATGGTATCTATGAATTGTCTGAAAAATGGAAGAAAGTTGTGGCTAGCGATGGGCAATACTTTGAACAATGAATTTATAACCAATTTTTCACAATAAAGCTTCAAATTTAAAGAAAAAACCGACAGAACTTATTTGTAGGCCCTATACTAATAGTGTGATTTCTACCAAACTGGTATTACTTCTGCCGACAATTACTAAAAATTATTGTAATTTACTATTATTGACTTTATTTGAACTGATATCGGTATGGAGGCTATTTCGGAGCCTTGGCACCATAGAGTGGCAGCCTCCTGATTTTTTTCAGAGTTTTCGGTTGGGTAATCTCTGAGAGTGGGTCCGTCAAAGAAATGATTACTTTTGACCCCCCGCACTCCCCACCTTTCCAACAAATGTCAAAGCTCCGAAAAGTACTAACAGAGACTTTTCATTTGATACCCCACATGACTATATTTGGTGAAAAAAAATGTACACCCCCTTTTGCATGTATGCCCCCCCCCTTAAATTCGATGTAACAAGATGTAACTCACTGTATGCGTGAGCGTTCACAGTTTCCACCTGGCTCCTACAGTCTCCGAGAAAAATACGTGTGACGGACAGACAGGTAGACTGACAGACAGTGGAAGTCGATAGCGACCAGCGAAAAAGTGAAGATTGTGCAAAACAATAAGAGAAAACCATTGACGAGATTAGTGAAAATCGTAAACGAAACTGCTAAAAGTTGCAAGGAGTTCCAGTGACTAGTGGTGTAGTGAAATCACAGACAAATTTTAATCGAAACAGATTCAAATTTCAAGTTTTCTTTGCTTCAATTTTCCGCTGTTATTTCCTTTGCCTATTTGCCTAAAAACGGGACAAAATGTACCAACTGGTCCTCCAGGTTGGGGGTTGGGTAGGGCTGACAACCCTACACGGAAAACCGATGTCACGAAGCCACGAAAGGACACTCGGACAGGATGGACTCCCAAGTACGATATCAAAATCTTACTTGGAAATTTCAACAGTCAAGTGGGGAAGGAGCCCGTATTCAGGCGATACATCGGCTCCCATAGCTTACATTGGGATATCATCATAACGGACTCCAGGTTATTCAGTCAGCAGTATCGCACGAAATGGTCGTTAGAAGTACTTGGTTTGCGCGAAAAGCGGTACACAAACATACGTGGGCCTCTCCTGACTGGACCACTACAACCAAATTGACCACGTGCTGATTGAACGCCGCCACCTCTCAGCCTTGATGAATGTCAGAACATATGGGGGGCCAATATATACTTGGATCACTATCTCGTTGGTATGGTGCTCTGAGCTCGAATTACGACACCACCTACACTCCCCCCTGACAATCAGGTGAGAGTGAATACTGAAGCCATCCACAACACAGCCCTCCGCGACACCTATACGAGGGAAATGGATGCCGCAATAACCGCAGTCAACAGCGATCCTGGAAATGAAGCATCAACAAATGATCTTCACAACCACCTGAAGAACGTTATCAATGATACGGCCACAAATATACTTGGCCTCAGCCGCAAAAAAGTCGGAGCGGCTAGTTTGACGACAAATGTAAGCTAGCTACGCAACGGAAGAACGCTGCATACCGAGTAATGTTCTCAAAGAACGCGGGCACGCGCAGAGACTTAGCACGAACTCTGTCGAGTGGAGAAGCGATTCCACAGACGGTAAAACGAAGCCTGGGAGAACCAACAAATCTGTGAACTCGAAAAGTACAGGGAGCAACCGCACCAAGTGCGCAAGTCAGCAGGATGAAACCGATGCTCATCCTGCAGAGACAAAAAGGGAAATCTGATTTCCGACAGAATGGGCATATTGGAGCGATGGGTTGAGTACTTTGGTGAACTACTGAACAATCAGAACATCAGCTAGTTGAAGGTCCCGCCAACTGAAGACGACGGACAAATACTGCCACCATCAAGTATAGGAGAAACAGTCCGTGCAATTCATCGGCTTAAAAACCATAAGTCGCCAGAAACCGATGGAATTACAGCCGAATTGGTTAAATATGGAGGCGACCTGTTGCACCAAGCGGTTCATCAACTTATGCTCAAGGTGTGGAACAGCGAATCAATGCCTGACGATTGGCAACGAAGCATTATCTGTCTCATACATAAAAAGGGAGACATCACACAGTACAGCAATTATAGAGGTATTACGTTGCTGAGTACCATCTATAAGATATTACGCCCCGAACATCATTGGCCCATACCAAAGAGGCTTCGCTCCAAGCAAATCAGATTTTCCCTGTGATGCAAACAATGGAAAACTGTTGGAATATGGATATCAGTTGCACCATCTATTCATCGACTTTAAAGCCGCCTATGATAGCATAGCCAGGGTAAAACTGTACACGGCCATGAGAGAATTCGGTTCGACATTAATAAGACTGACTAGGCTGACCCTGACCAATGTGCGAGGCCAGATAAAAGCAGCAGAACTACTCTCAAGACCATTCGATATCAACAACGGTCTACGACAAGGGTATGCCCTATCATGGGTCCTCTTTAACATGGCCCTCGAGAAAGTGGTCCGTGATGCTGAGGTAAATTCAAGAGGTACGATCCACTTTAAGTCCACCCAACTACTAGCCTATGTTGACGATTTCGACATCATGGAAAAAATGACCCGAAATATACAAGCTGCCTTCATCCAGATCGAGCAGGTGGCGATCAGCGCGAGATCTTGGGCTGCACATCAATGAAGGCAAGACAAAATATATGGTGGCCACGTCAGCACCAAAAACCAACCAACCGACAACATCAAACCGCACTGGTCAAACGGGAAGAATAAAGATAGAAGACTACAACTTAGAGACCGTTGATAATTTCTCCTATCTAGGGTCGAAAATCACAACCGATAACAGCTTCGATGCCGAAATCCGCGCACGGTTGTTGGCAGCCAACAGAGCTTATTTCAGCTCACAAAAACAGTTTCGCTCGGAACGTCTCACCATAGGGTCAGAGCTCTTCCTGTACAATGATCTTGCCAGTTCTCATGTATTCCTCGGAAACTTGAGTTTTTAGGGAAAAAAAACTGCGAATTCTTAGTCACGTTCGAGAGAAGAATCCTCCGAAGAATCTTTGGCCCCCTACATGAGGATGGACGATTCGGTAGCCTACATAACGACGAAATCTATGAGCGATACTATGACCGTCAGGTTGTGGATAAAATTCGGCTCAATAGGTTACGGTGGGCGGGTCACTTAATCCGTATGGATGAGGATGATCCAGCCCGGAAAGTCTATAAGGGCAATATCTATAGTAGAAAAAGAAGACGAGGCAGACCCTGTCTGAGATGAAGCGATGGCGTAGGTCAGGACGCCAGACAGTTGTTAGGGATATCGGATTGGTGGACCTCGGCACAAAACCGGGATATCTGGATTTCCTTATTAAGGCAGGCCTAGACCGGATACCGGTCGTGGCGCCGTTGAAAATGATTTGACTTTACTGTACCATATCCAACTTGCTGTTTACTAAATATACCGACTGACAATTGTGAGCTGAACTTGTGTACATAGAAGGTAACTAGCTAGTGGGCTGCGCGATGTGGTGGGGGCGTGCTAGCTCTTGAATCCCGGAGACTCAGGTTAGATTCTGAGTTTATTCAGAAGATTTTTTTTCTTGCTAAGTAACTTTTAATCTGAGTGTCTGTGCTTGTGAGTCTAGTGTTTGATACTCAGCTGGGTTTTAAATATAATTAGAAGATGGGCCAAGTGAGCCAACACAAAGGAGAAATTATCCCATTGCCGAAGGGTGTTCCGACAGCAGACGGGCAATCTACGAGCAAGTGCTCTAAAGAGGAGTTGTTTAAAAACGTAAACGATCATTTTAGGCGTAGTGGTAGATATTAAGATAGCCGACAGGAAAAAGTGATGTCGACCAGAATTTGCAGCATGCACCAATTGTAAATACGACCAAAATCTCAGCGGCAAACGGTGTCAATGCTTCAATCGGCGAAGAGAAAGACGCGTTCTGAAAGCTAGTGGTGATGATCTCGAACCTGATGGATTTCGTAGGCCTTCAAGACGGAAAAGAGATACCAGAGCCCTGCAAATGACATAGGGATACTAATAGAGAATCCCCAGAGCGAACTCCAAAGCGAAAGAAGGGGAAAACGCAATCGGCGCAATGAACAATCTTACCTAATGAAAGTTTGCTGAACCATCTGGAAAAACGTGTCAACCAGTCTACTTGGACTAAAATAGAGAAAAAAAGAACAGAAGAGATCGCGGTCAGATGCGCTGATTATAAAAACAGCAAGCGAGCTGACATTTGCGGAAGATTAAGGTAAACAGTTCAGTGAGGAGGGTAAGGCTCACAATCTCCATAAGAAGATCGAATCACCATTGGGTGAAGCAGCGGAAGTAAAGGTGGGCCAGGACTCAATGCTGATTGAGTGCAAAGACCTGGATGAGATCCTTACAAAAACGGGGATCTGCGAGGCCTTGAAGACTCAACTTGGGCTAGATTCTATCCTTCAGTCCAATGAATAATGCATATGGTGATCCTCAAGCGGCCACAATAGCCTTGCCATTCCAAGCGGCGAAAAAAAGCTATTGCTGTTGGTAAAATCCGCGTTGGCTGGGTCAGCTGTCGACTGCGAGAGTAGATATCGCCAAGTAGACGTTTTAAATGCCTGGAATGTGGACATATTTCAAGAAACTATATGAGCAAGTACGATGGATCTAGGTTATGCCAAAGATGCGGAGAGGAAGGCCATATTGCCAAAGAATGCAATGCGAATCCTAAATACCTGCTATGCAGAGAAAGACAGGAGAGTACCATCGACCATATAACAGGCAGTTGCCAATGTCCGGCGTTCAAGAAGGCGATTTCATCGTTTCATAAATAAAATTTGTACAGCTGAATTTAAGCCACTGTCGGGCAGCCCAAGACCCACTGTCCCAAAGCGTGCTTGAAAATAAAATCGACGTTGCCATCATATGTGAATACTACAGACAGAAGCGGAAAAGCGGCAATCTGGACCTGTAGAAACCAAGCAATCGAAGACACGAACAATAGCCCAGAAGACGGATTCACACGAGCCCAAATAGGCCGAATTAACATATTTAGTTGCTATGCTGCGCCAAACCTCACGCTGGAAGAGTTTGTACTGATGTTGGAAAGATTAGCTTCCGAAGCAAGCCGCTACAACTCAATAATAATAGCTGGCGATTTTAACGCTTGGACCGAAGATTGGGGTAGCCGCGAAACAAATACAGGAGACAGCACATTGTTCGAAGTATTTTCATATTTGCCTGAAAGCCAGGAGACACAGCCAACGCCGCAAAAACCAGCCTGAATCTGAAAAAGTGTACAACCGATATAAGAAGGCGAGAAAAGAACTACAAGCAGCCATCTCTAGAAGTAAAAATGGCCACTTCAAGAGGTTATGCAAGGAAGCAGACCCATGGGGAGGTACAAGCAAGACAGTCATGGTATCAATAAAGGGTGAACGCTCGCCACAGATCACCAATCCTGATTTGCTGTGGGATATCAGTTGTACTCTCTTTCCAATAGTTTCAAATGAAGGAGACCCTGCCCACTGTCCAGATGGATTCCGATGAAACTCCCGAGATAACCAGTGAAAAAGTCCTCGAAGCCGCAAAGAAAATTGTGGAAAATAAAGCCCCAGGCTTAGCTGACATTCCAAACAAAGCTCTGGTAGTGGCCGTTAAAACAGTTCCTAGGTGGTTCGCTGAAACATTTACTACGTGCCTCAAAGATGGGATTTTCCCGGAAACAGGAGGTTGTTCTAATCCTCAAGCGAAATAAACCTTTGGGTGATCATTCGTCTTATAGGCATATATGCCTATTAAACGGCGTTGGCAAACTTTACGAACGAGCCATCTACAACAAACTTGCACCATTTGCAGAAAAGGAGGGTGGCCTCTCAGATAGGCAGTTCGGATTCCGAAAGACAAGATCTACTGTCAATGCGATCAGCACGGTGATCTTCCGGGAGGGGCAATTATGTTACTATGATATTTGGACGATAGACCTAAGACATATAGAACAACCTGCGGAGTTCCACAAGGATCAATCCTCGGTTCTCTTCTATCGATAGTAATGCATAATGGAAATTTAAAGTTGCAACTGCAAATATCTAGGAGTTATTGTTGATCAAAGGCTAAAATTCAAGCCTCATCAACGTCATGCGCTTTTCGTACAACATCAGATGAAGCAGCATATGTGATAGCAGGCATGGTCCTTATCGACATCTTGGCGAACGAAGGTCGACGCCTCTATGGCCAATCATATGCAATCGGCGAGTCCTGTACCTGTTGTCGGCAACTAGGCCGAAATGAATCTATTTTGGAGTGGCAACAAAGATGGGATCATTCAACTAAAGGACGCTGGACTCTTAGGATTATTCCAGACGTTTCGAAATGGATCACTGGAAGGCACGGTGAAGTTAGCTACGACCTAACTCAATTCCTAAGCGGACACGGAGGGTACCGTGCATACCTTAATGGTTTCGAGCGTGGCGACTCCCATATTATCCGACATGCAAGATGGTTCCGGGGAATGCAGAGCATGTTGTTTTTTACTGGCCGAGATTCGCCGCACACAGAGCGGAGGCGGAAATTGAAGACGAGGCGCAGTTGTCACCCGAAAATATCGTAGATGAAATGTTAGCCTTTCAAAAAGCTTGGAGGGTGGTGGGAAAATACACAAAGGCGTGAGGCGAGCCAGCGGAGATAGGCTCCAGCTGATTTTTTGGATAAGACTTGAAAATTCTGATGAAGAATAGTCTTCAAAAGACAAAGAAGAAGTATTATAGCAACTGACGTGAGAATTGCAGTTTCGTATATGGAAAAGCTTGTATTGGTTCGCTGGTATCGGCCTTTCGTTAGCGCGGGACACGGATCGTGAAGCGGACATTTAGGAGGTAAGAGCGCCATCTCTGTTGGACGAGAGACGTAGATAGCGGCTCGCTACCGGAAGTGAAATTTAATTGCGCGTTTCACGTTGAGTTTTCTTGTGGAGTCACTCGGCATTTTCCTACCTGCAAAATACCTCCAGTTGTGCAAATTTTAAACGTCCAATCATTTTTCTTTGCTCAGACCGAGAATAAATGCTAGCTACGGCAAAAAGAAAAGGCGAGGTTCTAGTGACATCTCCCCAATAATTCAGTTTCGGCCGTAGTAATAGCTCGGCGAAGGCATACCAGGATATATGCGCAAGAGTAACTACTGACAAAGAGTGATTTTCCATCCTTTTGAGGAAAGAATTAGTTTTTCGCACGGAATCGGTTGTCAGTAAATTATCTGGCAGTTCCCAAGTCTGTGTTGTATGAGGAACCCATAACTAAAATGCAATCGTAGACAAGAGTAACATTTAAAGAAGTATCAGTGTAAATGAGAAAGACACTTGAAAAGACCGTTCATTGTAGTACCGCATGAATCATTTAGCTATAGATCTATGTTGTCTATGTTGTAAATCAGCAGTAATTGCAGGTGAAGCGGAAAATAACCCTGCGGAATCGCCGTCAACCCAGCGGCTTTACTCCGTTTAGGTTCATTGATGCCGAAATGATTTCTCTTCTGCGAGGAATTCATAACCACAAGTTAAGGGGACTAGCCATTTCATCCGCAAGAGGGGGAACTTCACCGGATGTGGTACTGTTAAGAACCGTGGTGAATTGTCCTCCCCAACTCCCGACATGCAAACTCTTTCATGATACGGTATAGATTTCAGAAATCAATACGACCTGCGGCATATTCTGCTTCCCTGGTCAATGCAGTAGCATTCAGGGTGTACACCACACTGAACTTCTCGGGATTTCGCTCGGTATCGGAGTTCAAGCCTGTCTCGCCGCCATCACTCACAGCGGTCAGTACAGCTTTCAACCCTTCCCGTTCATAAATCCGCTTCCACGTCAGCCGAATGTTCGGAACCTAGCCGGTGACCTATGTAGCACCCGAGAAATGAGTACTTTTAATAGCGACCCAATGCTCATCAGCAAGACAGCACTCGCACTGTCTAGCGACAGTTGGGTTGCACAAGCGATCGATTTTGAACTAAGGGGGTCGCTACTCTCCAACCCTGAGAAAAATGGCAGGCGCAACATGCAAGCGAACATAAGCGATCATTAGATGGTAACCCCGTTCGAAGCCGATGTTAACGTCTCTGTTACGCACATCCAGAGGACAACTCCCAAATGTACTGATCGCGGAGTGGTCGATCTTTCCAACACCAAGACCTTGTTTTCCCACCACATGTCCGAGCAAAGTGTTACCAGGTTCCGCCTTGGTATTCAGATCACCCATCACGATCACAATGTCACCTTCAGGACGCTTCCACTGAACCGCGTTCAGTTGCTCATGAAAGCATTCTTTTCCACAGCATCTGACGTCTTCGTTAGTGCGTAGCATTGTACAATTCTGATGCTGTTAGAAACCGGTTCCCAAGACAAGACAGCGCCCTTTACGATAGCCGTAAGAAGCAACCCAACACCCGGTTTCGCCTCGGCTATCACTTGCCTTTCTAGAATACAAAATTTCATTGCCGCAAGAGGAGGGGAGTACTCTCGAGAGTCCCACCATCTTGCTTCACTTAGGCCCAGAATGTATAAATGTACTCACATTCCAGAAACCATTGGTCCATTTTCGATAGCCTTTACTGGTTGCTAGCCCACAAATTTCTACTCCTTTTAGTGGCCTCATACGTCAAGCAAGCAAGGCCTCCCGCGTATTCTTGAGCCCCAACTCACAGGATTTGTTAGACGGCAAGTAAGCAGCAATCCAAAACTAGGTGCCCGCAAATTATTTTCAGCCTTACAGAAACAAACTGGAAAAGTGGTTTCGCAGAGCGCTCAATAAGATTGAATACTATTGAAAAATCGCTCGACGTAAACCCTCTATTTCTAGCGTAAACCGAAAAAAAAAACGTTTAGAATTCGGCAGGGAGTACCTGCATGCGGAAGAGTGGTTCTTAAATGATGTGCTGTTCACCGAAGAATCTAAATTCAGTGTTTTCGGCGCTGGCGGAAAACATAAGGTGCGGCGATAGCCAAATAAAAACCAAGTCGGGAAACCGGAAGCTCAGCGCTTCAGGTATGAAAGGTTTTGTGTATTTCCTTTATAAAGAGATCTGTGTGTGCACTTGTCCCATTAGCATGTAGCACGTAAAATGTGCATATATTATGTGAGAATTTCCACTTTCAAGTAATATTTACATTCATAGTCTTGAATTTGCAGAGAAGCGACAGTTTTGACCTAGTATAACTTTGTTAGTAATATTGTGATTTTCACGAAATTTGGTAGGATCTTGCTCTATGCTGTAGCCTACATTACTGCAAAATTTTGTGATTCTAGGGTGAACTTAAGGGGGGTTTTCCTGTCAATTACTAAAAATTCTAGTAATGTACTATTATTAACTTTATTTGAACAGGTATCGGTATGGAGGGTATTTCGGAGCCTAGGCACCATATAGTGGCAGCCCCCTGATTTTTTTCAGATTTTTCGGTTGGGTGGTTTCTGAGAATGGGTTCGTTAAAAAAATGACCACTTTCAACCCCCCGCACTCCCCACCTTTTCAACAAATGTCAAAACTAAGATCGGCTTCGAAAATTACTAACCGAGACCTTGCCGAGAGTGCCAATCGCTATAACCGCCTCCGAGAAAAATGCGTGTGATAGACAGACATACAGACAGACGGACAGACAGACAGACAGACAGTCCTGTGAGGAGTGGCCAGATCTCCCATCAGGCGCGACCCCAGCTGGCGGATAGGGGCATACCTATTGATGTGTAAATATGTGTTCATGCACTTTTCTTTTTTGATTGTGCATGGGCTAGTGTTTGCTCATCTCTGGTGCGCGGACCAAAATGGCTATGGGAAGGATACCCAGAACATAAAACCATCATGGAAGACGAGAGAAGGAGGAAACTTACGGTGCAGGGGCTCGGAACCCCAGTACCGGCGGCTTTTGGGAGTGAGCAAGCGGGCTCCCGGTCGTCGATATCCCTCGACCGCAGTGCCTCGGTGGTGGACAACTTGGCCACCTTGGCATATAATGCTACAAGTGATTTGGATCTGGAGAAGGAAGTATTCAAGCGAAGTACGACTTTACCGAGAACACCAATAACAAGACCAAACAAAGATGAACTAAAAGCAGCTTTTTGGACAACAAAAACCATGACAACACCCACCGCACATGTTCAAGATGCTCGACAGCAGGAGGTGCTCCAGGAACAAGAAAGAGATCCATTCAAAAGAAGCTCATCAACTTTGAGATCTCCACCAATGCCAAAGACGATGAAGGATAAAGTACAGGCCAAAAGTGAAGGACCATGTAAAAGGAGTAACCCTGCCGGGACTTATAGGGAGCAGAGTCCCGATCCGGAGGAATTACCCTTCACCCAGCTTGGGGCAAAAATAGTTGAGCTGTCCGAGTTTATCAAGGACAAGCACAACGTGCACCAAGCCATAAAGAATATGGTGAGGGCTATTAGAGTTCTCTATAATAGATCACAGATGGAGGAAAAGAATAATAAGAACACGCCGAACCCCGCTGTGCCAACAGTATCACAAGCGACCCAAGTGACGCCTAACCGTACTACCATCGAATCCCAGCGAAATAAGCGAGTACGTGAAAAAGAGGGGGAGCCTTTAAGTAATCAGCAGGCGCCTAAGAGAAAAAAAGGCGGACAGGACATCCGGAAAACCAACACCAACAGGTCAGAAGGAGGAAACCGTACAGAGAATCTAGGAAACTCGACCAGCGTTGCGAAGCCTAAGACCAGCGAAAACGATGGATGGACTAAAGTTACCAACAAAAAAGCGGAACGAAAGGCAAAAGTGCGAACTCGTCCAGATGTAATTGTTATCTCCAGTAAGGGCAATCTGTCCTACGCGGAGATACTCAAAAAGGTCAAAGCGGATCCCGACCTAAAAGATCTGAGCGGAAATGTAAACCGAATCCGAAGAACCCAGAAAGGGGATCTCATGTTCGAGCTGAAAAGATCCAGCGTGGCCAAAACTGATGACTTTCGCACTCAAGTGAAAAACTCACTTGGGGAGAATGCCGCAGTGCGTGCCCAAAAACATGAGATCTACCTTCAATGTAAGGATCTCGATGAAGTAACATCGAAAGAAGAAATTTGTATTGCTCTGAAGGAGCAATTCAAGTTGAAAGAACTCACCGAGGAGTCTATTGTGGGCTTACGAAAAGCCTATGGTGGTACTCAAACAGCCACAATACGAGTACCAGCGGAGGCAGCACAGATGTTATTGGCTGCCGGAAGGGTTCGGATTGGATGGGTTGTCTGCCGTTTAAGGGAACAAATTTCACTGAAGAGGTGCTTTAAATGCCTCATGTTTGGACACTTCGCGAAGGCATGCACCAGCAGCATTGATCGATCCGATCGATGCAGAAGGTGTGGGGAGAAAGGCCATATTGCCAGAGAGTGCAATAGGGACCCCAAGTGCCTATTGTGCGAAGTAAAAGAGGGACAGGATAACCGGCATATTGCCGGGAGTGGTAAATGTCCAGAATTTAGGAAGGCGCTCACTGCAATGAGAAAATGAGGTTTATTCAAATAAACCTGAATCATTGCAGGGTCGCTCAGGATTTACTTGAGCAGACCACGTTCGAATCTGAGATGGAAATCGCCATCATAAGCGAACCGTATAGACACCGTCACGGTGGCATATGGGTCAAAGATTCGACTGGTGGAGCGGCGATATGGGCTTGCGGTCGACAAGCCATACAATGTACTGCAAGTCAGGCAGGCAGTGGCTTCCTGTGGGCGAAAATAAGTGGTGTATATGTATACAGCTGCTACGCCCCGCCAAGTTTGACACTGTCTGAATTCGAGCAAATGCTTGATAATCTTGTTCTCGACGCGAAGGGACGAAGTCCAAATTTGATTGCTGGTGATTTCAATGCTTGGGCCCTAGAGTGGGGTAGTAGGGAATCAAATGCTAGGGGGCGCAGTTTATTAGAAGCTTTTGCGCAGATGGACATAGTTTTGGCTAACGAAGGTGCTGTAAACACCTTCCAGAAAGGGGGATCAGGCTCGGTTGTAGACCTGACCTTTGTCAGCCCTTCGCTGGTGCGTGGTATGTCCTGGTGCGTCAGCGAACGCTACACCCACAGCGATCACCAGGCAGTTTTCTTTGAGACATGTATCGAACCTCAGGGCAAAGAGCTATCATGCCCGAAACCGAAAAAGATTTCAGGCTGGTCTGCAAAATCTTTGGATGAGCAGAGCTTCTTAGAGGTGTGGTTGGATCAACCTGATATAGCAGGCGCCTCTACGGAAAGAGCTGTCCATCTGGCTCAATGCATCGCCAAAGCATGTGACGCGTCCATGCCTAGGAGGTGCGCATTCCCCCGTAGAAGACCAAACTACTGGTGGAATGATGAACTGACCGGCCTTCGATCGGCCTGCCACCGAGCGAGAAGAGCGGCTCAGAGGGCGGTAGGTAGAGTCGATCAAGGGCAGAAAGAGTGCGCCTACAAAGCAGCCCGCAAAACCCTCAAGCTGGCCATCCAGCGAAGCAAGAGGAAATGCTTTAGGGAGCTCTGCTCAGAAGCGGACGTAAATCCGTGGGGGAGAGCTTATGGAATCGTGATGGGACGATTTAGAGGCCGTTCGTCTCCGCAGATCACGTGCCCCGCCCTCTTGTTGAAAATCATCCAGGGGTTATTCCCCCAGCAAGAGGAGAACACCGACACATTCCAACCACCTCTGAATGTGATGGCAATCCCGCCAGTCACCAGAGACGAGCTCCTGGAGATCTGCGGCAGAATAGGAGACAACAAAGCACCGGGTCTGGACGGAATACCGAATAAGGCCCTTAAGCTTGCCGTCAAATCCAGGCCGGACATGTTTGCTGGGTTGTTCGAAGCGTGCATGTCCGAGGGAATATTTCCAGCGGTATGGAAACGGCAGAAGTTGGTGCTTCTGCCCAAGCCTGGTAAAGCACCAGGTGAACCATCCTCATACCGACCCATATGTCTTTTGGACACGGTGGGGAAAATGTTAGAGCGGGTAATCTATAATAGATTACTCCCAGTAGTTGAGAGCCAAGGCGGCCTTTCAGATCGGCACTATGGATTCCGTAAAGCCAGATCAACCATTGATGCCATCAAATTGGTTACTGGCTTGGCCGAAGATGCAATCCACGGAAAGGGTAGTACCAGCAAATATTGCGTGGTAGTAACCCTGGACGTGAAAAATGCATTCAATTCGGCCAATTGGAATCTAATCCGGAAATCCCTAGCGAAGGTTGGTATTCCCGCCTACCCCGCCGCAATTGTCGATAGTTATTTAACTGAAAGGAGGCTCTGGTACGACACTGATGACGGACCGCAGGAGTACGTCGTTTCCGCGGGTGTCCCGCAGGGCTCCGTATTGGGCCCACTACTGTGGAACATCATGTACAACGATGTACTTAATCTTCCCCTTCCGGAGGAAGCCACAGTGGTGGGTTACGCTGACGACATTGCACTGGTTGTTGTCGCAAAGCATCTCGAAGATGCTGAGTTATACTCAAGCGAGGCAATCGGTGCTGTCAAATGCTGGTTGGAGAGCTCTGGTCTGACGCTTGCGGAGGAAAAAACGGAAGCGGTCCTCATCACGACGCGCCGGAAGAGAAATTATGCCTGTGTTAGAGTCGGGAATCATATCATCACTTCCAAGCCGGCCATCAAATATTTGGGGGTGGTGATAGACAGGAAGCTCAGCTATAAGCAACACGTACAGTATGTTTGTGATAAATCATCCACTGCCAGTATGGCCCTGGCCAGGATGATGCCAAACGTGGGAGGGCCACGGCATACCTCTAGGTTGCTTATAGCCAGGGTGGTGACCTCAATCATGCTCTATGCGACCCCAGTTTGGAGCGAGGCGTTGCGGATGTCAGTTAATACTAGCAAACTGAATGCAGTCTACAGGAGGACAGCTCTGAGGGTATGCTCTGCCTTCAGGACTGTCTCAGATGATGCAGCATTCGTCATCTCTGGAATGATGCCCATTGACATCTTGGCAGATGAGATGGCGAATATATACCATGCGAAGCCAATTTCTCCCTTATTGCAGACGAAGAAGGCTGAGAGGGAGAGATCCATTAATAGATGGCAAGAGCGGTGGGAACGTTCGGGAAAGGGTCGGTGGACTCACAGGCTCATTCCTGCCATCAAGGAGTGGTTGGAGAGACGACACGGTGAGGTTAATTATAATCTCACCCAGTTTCTCACGGGACATGGAGGATATCTCCAATACCTTCACAGGTTTAAATTGGAGACCTCACCCGACTGTCCAAATTGCGATGAAGTCCCAGAGGACCCAGAGCATGTATTCTTCCACTGTCCGAGATTTGTGGAAGAAAGGAGGAACCTAGAGGAGACTCTAGGAGAGGTGCTGGTACCAGAAAATCTGGTGCCGAAAATGCTAGCACATCAAGAGAATTGGGATGCGGTCAACTCCATGATCGCATCAATTCAAGATAAATTGCGAAAGGCAGAGGAAAGGAGAAAAACGCGGTCACGTGCGCCGCGTATAGAAGAAATGGGATTAAGCTAGAGTGAGCTGACTCCGCCCTGTGATGTAATACCTTATGGTGGTTCCGCAGGGCAGGGAGGGAGTCGGGGGTGGTTTTAGTGGGTAAAAATCCCACACGCTTGTGTGTCCAGACCAGTGTCTTTTGAAGATGTCCATCTCCTCAAAAAAAAAAAAAAAAAAAAAAAAAAGACAGACAGTAAACCGATTTTAATAAGGTTTTGTGTTTACACAAAACCTTAAAAAGGAGTTTGTCTGCTTAGCTGAAACATAGTGGACAAAGTATACTCGTGTGTGGGTGTTTCACAGCTAGTGGCGTCGGGAGTTAACATTTATCGAAGGATCCATGATTTCTAAATTGAGCTCTTAAAAAAATATTACAAGAGAGCGCAGAAAAAGTGGGACTACAAGGGACATTCCGATTGTATCGCTCGACATTCGGTTATGGCTGCTCTATAACAGCCGCTCGGTCATGCCAGCCCCACCTCGGTCGCCGGACTTGAGCCCTGTAGAGAACCTCTGGGATTTCTTGGACAGTAAACTGTGTCAGCGCCTCATTTTAAAGTAGAAGTGGGGGTAAATTCCAGTGGGTTAGTGCATCAGTTTGGTTTCATCGATGGTGATTGTTCAAATTGTGGAATATTCAAATTCGCGCCCTCCGATATTTTGATCCGCATTTCACTCAAATGGCAACCCTTAGGCAAGTGGGTTTGGTTATCGAATTAGTTAGTGCATACACAAACCAAAGATATATCAAAATGTCTCCGCTGCAAGAAAAATATCGAAGAAACTAACCATCCGGAAACTCAACCCTCTAACATGGAAATCATAGAATCCTTTGAATAAAAACCAATTCATTCTTTAAAACTTAATTTACCTCCAATTTATTGTAATAAAACACTCTTAAATATAAGAGCATTAACACAATTATCAAACAAATATATATACAGCATTAAAATACTTAACCAGACCGAGATAACTACCAAATAAGGAATTAACTAAGAGAGCAACCATTTATGGCCCGGTAGTCCAAGTACATGATGCCTGGAAAGGAAGAAAAAGAGATATTAGAAAGTTCCTTCCTCCAAATTGAAACATAGTAAAAAGTCGTTGCCACCCGACTACTCATTAATTAAAGTTTACTTCACTTTCATTCTTTTGTCTAAGTTCTGGTTTGAAACCCACACAGCACATGTGTAGTGAAAAGAACAGAATAAAAATTATTCTTTTTATATACTAACCAGTGTTGTACCAGTAGTACAAGGCGCATAGCACAAACAAATGCCACCAATTATGTGAGTGTCCAACGAAGTCCAACTTTCCCGAGAACCATCTCTCTGGGATTTTCGTGATGTAAAATAAGAATGCGATGAGGCTGAGGGTGTACATTCCTATTATCCGGGATACAAGAAACTGAAAAGGTAAACGAAATTAAATAAAATATCATTCAATGAGGTAGGTAGTTTGCATTCCTTGCTTCAAAGACTGTACAATGTTAGTTATCCTGGGATTTTTCCTATAGAGGTGACAAAACCATAAAATGCATTATGCAATATAGTTTTACTCCAGAATCCCTTCGGCTTCACGTTCCCTTCCTAACCTGCAGGTATAAGTCCACTTTTTAAGCACTCATCACTTTCTGAGCGAAAATGTGTCCCCTAACGATAGAATTTTAAAAAAGCAATTGGGTTGGAATGGAAAAATAATCCTAACATAAATTGAAATCCAGACTCGGCTGAAAATTATGCCTACCCGCGTATAATACCGGCTTCCAAGGAAACTCCATGCCCAAGGGATCCTCTTTTCCCCTTCTTGCCGCTTCTACGAGGAAGCACTTTAAAATGAAGATCATGATGTTACGTCTCCAAGCCACTTTTGGGGAAGGGTAGGTGAACGCATTTACGCACAGTTGGACAGGGTTGGACTCCGGCAAAGGTACGTCGTCGGCCTACGAACTAAACACCTCCCCATCGTCAGAGAGCTAGCTTGAAACCGGCTGTCACATTACTTTAGGCTAGTCCCAAAAATCTTCCACCTTGCGGAGCCTTCAATTGAGGGAATTCATTTCACCAACGGGAGGGGAGAGGAGGAAGGCAACTGTTCAAGGAACCTTCCGACAATTCTATCTTTTTTGCAACGAGAAGGACCCGAACGTAATGGGCAACATGGCTTCAACTAGCAGCACTCCTCAGCATCTCCTCGACAATGGTGTCTGGAGAAAGATCCCCTCTGTTTAAATAGAGCTGCTGACAAATCCCAGCCCACCATCCACAAGAAAAAAAAAATGTGATGGGCGTCGTCCACAACTCCATTGCAAAACCCACAATCCGGAGATCGTATCTTTTCAATCCCGTGCAGGTAAGACTGAAAACCTCCATGCCCACTTAAAGACTGGGCAAGGAAATAGTCAGTCTTACCATGCTTTCGATTCACCTACGCACCTAAGTTGCCGATGAGCCGCACCGTCCGTTTTCCTCTAGTTTCATTTTGCTAAAAGACTTGCCACTCATCTAGGGTACTTTGCCGTTCTTCACACCTCCCTTGGCTCTTGTCCCTTGCGCTTTTATACGGCTTGATGCTCTTTAGCAAGAAGGGAAACGGAAATCACTCCCACGATCACTATCACGGCTGGTTCGGAGACAATGCACTTGCGCGAGACCCATACGATATACCTCCTCACCAAAAGTGTCAGCCCATATACCGGAGAGCAGGGCAGACTGCATTGAACTCATCAGGAGACGTCGTCTGCTAGACGTAGGACCACCAATATTTGCCATTCGCTTACTTAACGCCGACACTCTAGCTGCAGCCTTGTTCGCTCCTGCTTTGATTTGCTCAAAAAAGTTCATCTTTGAGTCAAGAGTCAGCCAGAGGTACTTTACCGCTGCTATCCCCAGCGTGACTTCCATCCCCCTCTGACCGTCAAGTGTTTCATAGAGCAGGGAGCGGGTCCTCAGATAGTCCCTTAATATTCGGAAGAGATAATTCGGCACGTGGAATGTATTATCTAGGGTGCCTAGAATGTCTTTTCATCTTACGGAATTCAAGGCGTCAAGCATTACGAGGCTATGTGATATATGCCTATGCTCGTTGAATGGCATCCTTGACTTATATGACAGCATCAACTGTGGATCTCCCTGCTCTAAAACCAAACTGCCGTGGAGATAAGTCTTTGGCAGTGCGTATCGTTACCGCGAGTTTACTTCCGATGAGCCTTTCGAGCACTTTTCCAGCAGTGTCAAGCATACAAAGTGGGGGGTATGAAGACGACAACTCGGGGTCGCCCTTCCTTTTGCTGATCAGCGCAACCTTCCAACGAGAAGGTAAAATGCCCTCTTTCAAGCAAGCGTTGAATGTGCCGAGCAGTAGGTCTGGCCGGTGTTAGAATACCAGTTTGTATACCTCTGCTGGAATACCATCGGGACCTGGCGCCTTTTCATAGGGAGGAGTGCCTGTTCCAAATCTTTTATAGAGAAAAGTGGACAGTCCTCGGCGCTCTTCGCACCGACGTCATCATCCTGTACGGGGTGCGCAGAGAATAGTACCCGTAAAATCCGTCCATCTGCTCGACCTTAAGTGAACAGGGTTTCCGCAGAGCCCCGATTTTTCGAGTTACCAGTTCGTAACCGGGTCCCCATTCACCTCGTCGACCAGATCCAGCTAGCAGTGAGCTTTGGTTTTGGCTGATTTGTACTCCGTCGTTGTGGTACATGCCTCCTCCCGGTCGCTTAGACGTTGTGTTAAGCGGCGGAACCTGTGGCACTCCTTCCGGAACTTTGCAATTTCCACCGTCTACCAATACATAAAAGGTTTGCCACATCTTGATGCAGCGCCACCACCCCGGGGAGTACCTACAGCGCGGCCTCACCTGTTCCAAGATTTTCGACAAACCTGTTCACTTCCAAACCGGCGCTATTTCTGTACATGAAATGTGGGTGGGTTTGTGTCCATCACGTCGAAGGCAATGTATTGATGGTCGCTTACCTTACTTATTGCTCGACAACTTCCACCACAACCAGTTTTTGGCCTCGAGACTTCACAGAGGTGATATCAATCCAGACATTGGTTACCTCCGGACATACGTGTTTGATGGCCTCTTCTACCTCGTTCTTTTGTGTGAGGCAGTCAAGGTCTCGAATTTCCAGAGAACTCGTGGGTTCCAGTCTGGAAACCAAAGCTTTCTCTCCCAGAAACCCCAGGACTGCTTCACAGCGGCCAGACCACTTGCATTCTTAAGGTGAGAATCCTGCACCGCCTTCAGGAAAAAAATGTGTTCGGTGCGGTAAGCTTCGTTCCTTGTAAAAAAAAGTTAACAAAGTTAAAATTTTGAATCATTTTTTCCCTCCTTCAATATTTTGTCCCTCAAGACCTCCTCCTTTTCCTTTTGACATGAAGTTTGAAATACAGAAGTGCGGATCCTTTTTAAAAGACGAAGCATTCAGCAGAACTGGATAGTTTTCACTCTGAGCTTGGAGAGTACGTAAAACTCTCATCGATTTTGGCGAATCTTTTTAAGCAGCAAATCCCAAAATTAAATAAAATGTTTACGTTAGAGGAATATGAAAACTTAATGGGAGATCTATACCTGGAATCAATCAATACAAAGAATTTTGCTGGCATGAGTTAATTTTTAATATGAAAAAAACCCAATAGAGTCTCAAAAACAATCTGTTTATCCAGACGTTTGATGCATTTCGATCATCCTATTCAAGAGATAGAGGATAGCTCGAACATTCTCGCGATGTCATCGATCAAGAGGAATGAATGAAAAGTACTCGATGTAATCGTGTGACATGTCCATGTAATACTAACGCCTGCCACCCCAAATCTCAACACTAGCATAGCAATAGGTGCTCTACTTATTGGCTAGAAGTACGCAAGGCTTGTCATCTAGTGTTTTCTTCTACTATGGGGCAATTTCCAGAAAGAAAAACGTGTGACAGTGACATACAAGGTATCTAAAACTTTAAAAATATTGAAACGATCGAAGTTTTTCTAGTAAGAATTATCTATACATTTCCAGTTACATGATGGAATTATATCGGAAGAAGTTTGTAACCACAGAGGTAAAATAAGATCTTGGGGGTTACACAAAAGTTACTAGATTAAGTGCAAAAATGGGTCATAAACAGAAAGGTGGGCGGCATAACACCAAGGCCTTAGAAGCGAAATTCGTGTGCTCGGTGAAAACTATGTACAAAATCCTGGCCCTCCATAAAAAAATAATAATATTAACTCCATCGTAGCCGATTCATACCCCGGCTGTGACAAGTAGAGGGATGGATACAATCGGTCTGAATAATTGTAGGCTACTGCAGCGTCTCAGGGGTAACTGAGGAAAGTGCAGAGACTTTCTAGTGTTGCAGATTACTCGAAGCTATCATCACAGCTAGCAACTAGGCTTAAAATGTAATCCCATTAAGTGAGGAGAAGGAGAAGCTTAAGGTCCGTTATGGATAACCGACGGGGCTCGACCGACTTTTGAGCGTAACGTACGGTGCCGAGACTACTAACCATAGGGCGGTTTGACGTCTAGGCGCCACGATGACAAGGAACATGATTCCACATGCTAAAGCTGTTTCACAACAATCTGTGGATCGGATGAAATGGATTGATGATATTAACTTCTATATCCTCCGCTCCAACTACTAAATAATCTTGCCGCCCCTTGTTGAACCAGAGATTTGTCGAGCGTTTCCTATAATACGCGCATGACTATGCAGCACCTTGCAGACGACCTGACGCTCTATTACTTGCAGCAACACATTGCATCGCACTGCAGGCAACAATTTCAGTACTCCGCTGACATTCCGGACGTATTCTAAATAGTGCGTATAGAAATCGAAAGTTGATCGTTTACATAGCCCAGATATTCTCAGGCTCAATGCATCTCCAGCAACTCCGAGAATCCTACTCCAAATCAATAATGAGATTTCATTTCGACTGTCATATGATATGTCACTCCTGCAACTACAATCATTTTTGTGTTGTGTGCACTTCCGGTTATTAGGTTGATTCGTTGCAGGATTTCGCAGATACAAGACCGACTACTTACCAACCCTCTACGGACTTCGAGACTAACAGCATTCTGTTGGAGGAGTAGAAGGGCTGCCGAATAGGATCAAGGGGTTGCAACGAGCAACTGATTATTGAGTCGGTAGTTGTACGACAAGCAATTATAGGCCAAGGAAACCTCTTTAGTTACTATATCGATTACGCCAAAGCTTTTTGCAGCGTCCTACCCACCTGGCTAATTGATGTCGTACGTCTGTATATCTTAGCATTGAACCTAAACTAATAAAGTTTTTGGCCACAGTCATGGAAGGATGATAGGGTGGTACCATCATCCGCATACAGAGTGGCATCTTCTTGAGCTGTTAGTTGAATCCCGTTTGATGTACTTATATGACCTCAAGTTGTATGCTGCGAAGAGTAGACATATTTAGACATAATATTCGGATGGAATTGAGTTTAGACAAGTGTTAAGTTCAAGCCATTTACCAAGATCATCACGAGCCACATGCGCGACATTGCATTAATGACCTCCACATACAAACTATGGCCGAAACAGGCCAAGTACCAAGAAATTCTACAAGAATCCCATGCTCGTGTTGGTGATTTGAAGGATGCTCTGCTATCCGAATTCCTGCCACGTGTGAAGTTGATGCTGAATGCGCATCTTTCGAACCTGCCTCTGAAGTAGAAGCCTGTGTTAACGTTGCGACACAACATCATCTAGTTCAATTGCTTCGGGCTTACTTTTAAAAAGTAGACGAGTCCCTCGCAAGCCGATAGACTCCATTTAACTTTAAGGGTCGATCTCTCAATCCTTTCAGTTGGGTGAAGCCAAATCAGGAGTGAATCAATGAAAGAAAGTCGAAGGCAATGCACTGTAAACACATGAATTAGGAACGATTAATGTACTTCATTCAGGATCGCATGGTCGACACCCGGGTCTATGAGAAGCTATTAAAGAAGTGCAAAATATGTGGTTCGGCGTTAGTGACCAACTCATTTTTGGCTGCACTATTATGGCGATGTTGCAATACACGGATAGGCGTAATGCTGTATATAAGCTGATTCATCAGAACATTGCATACAAGCATGGGCTGATCACAAAGAAAGCAAGACAAAATATATGGTGACAACGTCAGCACCGGAAACCAACCAACCAACAACATCAAACCGCACTGGTCAAACGGGAAGAACAAAGGTAGAATACTACAACTTTGAGACCGTTGATAATTTCTCCTATTTAAGGTCGAAAATCACAACCAATAACAGCTACAACGATGAAATCCGCGCACGGTTGTTGTCAGTCAACAGAGCTTACAAAACTGTTTCACTCGAAACGTCATAAAATCAAAGCTCTTACTGTATAAGACAATGATCTTGCCTGTCCTCATGTATTCTTCGGAGACCTGGGTTCTTAGCAAGAAGAATTGTAAACTCTTGGCCGCGTTCGAGAGAAGAATTCTCCAAAGAATTTTTGGCCCCCTACATGAGGATGGACGATTCCGTAGCTATATAACGACGAAATCTATGAGCGATACCATGACCGTCAGGTTGTGGATAAAATCCGGCTCAATAAGTTACGGTGGGCGGGTCACTTAATCCGTATGGATGAGGATGATCTAGCCCGGAAAGTCTATAAGGGCAATATCTATGGTAGAAAAATTAGACAAGGCAGACCCTGCCTAAGATAGAGCGATGGCGTAGGTCAGGACGCCAGACAGCTTTTAGAGATATCGAATTGGTGGACCTCGGCACAAAACAGGGATATCTGGAGTTCCTTATTAAGGCAGACCTAGACCGGATATCGGTTGTTGCGGCGTTGATGATGAATTATGGGGAATGAGAGGTTTACGGAAGTTACAGCTATGAAAATCTTGTTTTGTATGCATTAATTAATTAAACAAATCAATTACTCAAGTAGTACTTCCCTCATTATTCTGAACACAGTTTTCAAGATGATAACTGAGCCCTGGACACATGCTTCCTCATTTTATATATATATATGCAGCATTGCAGCATAATATGTAAATATGTAGCAGAATATCGCCAACGGTATAGCAATAGTGAATAATTAATTGTAACAAATAATGAAATCTCTATGCACATACTAACCTTTACAATGGGGTTATGCAACCCGCCCATAAGTACCGTCCAATGTGTTGTTGGCACTATTCCATACGCTGCCCATGAAACGAACACAACAATTTTTATATTCGGAGATACATTTAACCTTGGCACTTGTAAAACTATCGCAATCACAAATATGACCGCCACACTTATCGAATAGAAATAACGCAATTGCGGATGACACCAAAACGCATAATAAATTCCGCTCAAGTAAATTGCAAGAAGTGATAACGCGATTCCCAGCAAATCGTACGTAAGAAAGCAATCGTAATCCTTCTCTGATCGACAGGAGAACGTGTGATAGATGAACGAGAAGAACATACAAAGCTGAAAGGTGAGAAAGTGAAACTTATTAGGACCACGAAAATAAATGCACAAAAATAGAACAATTTATATAATTGGAAGCAGAAATTCCTGAGAGGGTTGCGAAAATTTCTAATGAAAGCCAGGAATAGATTGCAAATATTAAGATATACATAAAAGTGGCTACAAATCTAATATCTGGCTGGTATACTTACTTGAAAGCAAACTAGTAGCAACCAAACCATAGCTTTATCTGTTAGTGATGGTTGGGCATTGATAAACGAAATATCATTGAATGTCAACCCCAAAAATAGCAGCCAACCTGCCAAGTGGCTCCATATATTTACCTCAAAAGTTTTCAAATTAAAGATGGTATAAATAGTCAAAGAATACCAGATTGATGTGATGCATGCAACTGAACTCACTGTTTCGTTTGTCCACCAAAATACACTTTGGAAGCATAGCTTCGTTGATAGAAATGTTCTGTAGCCTTTCCTAATGTAAGGGTTGAATTGTAGGTGCTTTGGTGCCTGCAAAAAAAATTATACATTCGAAAGTCGTATGCATAGTAACAATTAGATACATCTGTACTGGATATAAACGAAAATTTCTAGATTAAAAGAGTGATACTTACATCTTCATAGCTAAGTATGAATTTTTCTTTACAAAAACTATCTTTTTCATCAACATCATTTGGCATCGTATATTTGTGACTAGCTGAATTCTTAAAACAATTTGTCATGATTTTCGTTAGGTAATCCGAATTACGTCCTTGAGTTTTTCCCGAGTTTGTGTCTAAGCTGTCCAACTGAAAAGATAAAAGACAGAAGATATAGTAATTGTTTAGGATAAGTGAGAGATCCTAAGTCCACATCCACTTGATATTGGACCGGACCACTTGGATATAATTCGCACCCTTGGCGTGTTATTCCGAATATATAAGGAGCGTTTTCCATCTGTTGCCACTCACGGTTACGCTGCTCCCAAGGCAGAGGTGAGGCAGCATCTGACGAGTTGCCTTTGCCCTGGACGAAATCATTTGTCCCTATATTTTTTTAGATATAGTAATATTTTTCAGCTCGAGAACTCCGAAAAACATTCATCACATAATTGACAGAAAAATACATAATGTAAATTTCCAGCTTACAACCAAATAATTTCGGAACAACAATCTAGGAGACCAGGTAAAACAATAGTTTTTTCAAATTTTAGCAGGGTTAACACTCACGCCTTTAATTAGGCCCACTGAACTTTCCCCTAAGATCGCCCAACCAACAGCTTCCTACCTGCGACGTTGCAAGGTCTTTGCGAATGTGAGAACGTCTTGCAAAGACAGAGATTGCACACACTCTTCAACGAATAAAACCTTTCATGGATTAATGCATCTATGGCCTGAGGAGGGGGGGGACTTGCCTATGAAATGCAAGGTTGGCTTCGCCTTTCCCTCAAATTGGTTGCATGAAGCCAAGATCACATCTTCAATTTTCTTCATGTGGTAGTTTAAAGAGCAGTGTCTCATTGCAGGTCTTACTAGGTTTTCCATATCTCCCTCCTTAAAGGCCTAGGATTTTTCCCCATTCGGCTGCGGGAACCCCCGCAAATTTTAGCCTTCAGGGTAGATTACACTGGTTGGCCTACTCCAAGTACTGTCTCTGGTCCCCCTACTGTGAAGTCAGATCCTTGGTGAACAAATCACTTATCCTTCACATTGCCAGCGATATCCGAGTGTCTCCCCCCCCCCTCGTCAGGAATGTTTCGTTCAATTGCCCGAGTTTCGACAGTAACTGATGGTAGCTCCACACAACCATCTTTATATAATGTAACCTTGGCTGTAACTCTGGGAACTCTTGTTTAGGATCTGCGGGATCCTAAGTCCCCATCCACTTGATGGTGGACCGGACTAAATGAGGAGCAACTTACTCCCTCGTTTTTTAGTCCATGGATCCCTAGTTTGGAGCGTAGCACCCCAAGCATTAAGAATCGATTCTGGGAACTCTACTTGGCTATCGGAACAGATTCGGATGCAGTTATCCCGTCCCATCGTTATTTTTCGAAAAGTCAGGGTAGTTCCATAATTGTGTTTTCCGAAAATACCCCTGCGCTTAATCAGTTTTTCATAATTGAGCCGTCAGTGAAGATTAATAAGTCACTGATCCCAAAAGGATCGTGGCGTGTCCCCCTTCCATTCTTATCTAATACTCCTAGAGAAAGTACTACTACAATCTGCCCAACATTCTTCATGAGTTGCAGATGAAGCAACTACGGATTATCTGCAGAATTTCATTGAATTCGTCACGTCCAATCTCTACATACTTATTATGGCGAAACTGTAAGCAAATGCCTACGCAAAGACCTGTTTGTCCTCCAAGGGCCTTGGTAGGGGAAGAAAGAACCCCCCCAATAGGCTTTCTTCCGATCACAATGTGGGCTCTTCTTTACTTCAGCATATGAAGAATCCAAGCAGACCGATTCCTGGCTGTTATGATTCATAATTATTTCATTGGTCAAGGCAGGACCCAAGGCGTATTCCTTTTCCGATATCACCTTCTAAATTGTTTCCGTAAACGCTGTGTGGGTTGGCTTTTTGGTAGGCGTAGACCTACTACTCTTTTTAGTCCTGTTATCAGAAAGGAAGTTAAACCGATCGTTTGGAAGCCATTTGCATCCGCAGTAGGCTATTTTTGGTAATTCAGTCCGGTTCGAAACTGATACTACTACTACTACATACTGATTGAGATTATGATGATTTTGTTTGCAACCTGTTGAAAATAAAGATGCAAGCATGCGTAAATTGGATCAAATTATCAACAAAATTGAACTTAGGTCTGAATAAAAAAAACGATATGACGAAAGACTGCCCACAAAAAATTTTCCAGCTCTGCCAGCAAATCGGAAAAAGTGACACCAACAAATAAAACCCAAACAGAAAGATAGGCACAACCCTGAAAAAAGTTCTCATGCCTAAGAACTATAAGCAAAAGGTACTTCCAACCAAACGGAACCGATTGAGAAATCGGGCCATGTCGACTAAGACTAACTAAGACAACAACGTATACCAACATCTTAATGCAAATGAAACCTGACCTGAACCCTTACGTGTGCCTTTTATGATTCATGTTTTTCCAATTATATGTAGCTAAAAATTCAAAATATTCATTCATATGCTTCCAAATTTAAAAACATAAAGTAGTGAAAGTTGCTATCCAAACGAAGCCAGACACACTTACTATATATTACCGTACAAAAACGCCTCAATAAAGGATTCCCTAAAAAATGAAAGCAGCGTTTGTTACTGTAAGAAAGCAAACGACATGGAGATCCTTCAACATAGCACCCAATATACCAAGGGAAGGATCCCAGAATAATTAATCTCCAACAGATTGCTAGAGACAGATAAGTGAAAAAGCTCTATCTGATATATACTCTGAATTCAGTAAAGGCTGCTTCACGTTAATGTAATAAAGGTAAAGGTGTAGCGAGAAATGTCACGGGGCCAAAAGAGTACTTTATGTCAGTGACTTTCGATGTGAAGAATGTCTATAACTCGGTAAACTGGTTGTCCATGTAAACGTGGCTCATTAGAATGAATCGTTCGAAACTACCGAATTGGCACTTGCGGATGACAACACGGATCCGTTCTACATAATAACAAACCGAAAGAGCTGAAAGACCGACCATAAACAGTAAAGAGACAGTCAAATTCTATAGTGTCCGCGGCTTTGCGACATGAGCGGTGTTTCATTCGCCTTTTCCAAGGGCAATCCGACAAGAGAATGCATTCAATATGTAATCTATGTAATATTCCCTCTTTAACTCTCCTTAGCCGACATTCGTTAATATTCAACATCTAATATTTAAAATAATTAATTTTACTAAAAAAAGAAACTTGTAACGCAATGCAAGTGCTTGTAGTTGTCACTTTTGCTGTGCCGACGTTCAATTTTGAAGTTCAAGGTCGTGGTTAGCAAGAGGAAGAACTACCGGGACTGGTTGATGGAGGCTGGCAACTGGACAGAGCACAGGAGATCGGTTTTAGTCTTAGAAGAGGAGAGTGATTAGAGGGATCGCCTTTGAATTTTGGGATGAAGAGTGTGGAGGTGCACGGTTCGCTCAAGCCCTGGTGGCTAAGCTAATTAACAGCTTTTGATTTTATTAATTTTGTGCGATATCTCAGAAAAAATCCAAACTGAAAAAAACTATTCAATCGTGAAAGTGAGTAACCCTTTGGGAATTCAGAATAAGTTGTGAAACGGTATGCTCGGAACTGTAGATTCCGTGAGAAACTCGAAGCGTATCCGTGGTCACTGACCTCGAACATGTTCCGCAACACAAAACCGACACCTGGTACTTCGTCGGTAGGTCGCCAGTTTAACGCCCCCTCAAAGGTTTTTCGGAGCCTAGCCACCATATAGTGGCCTCCTGATTTTTTTCAGATTTTTCGGTTAGGCAGTTTCCAACAAATGTCAAAACTAAGACCAACTTCGGAAAATACTAACCGAGACCTTTCATTTGATATCCCTACTGACTATATTTGGTGAAAAAAACTTACACCCCCCTTTTGCATGTATGAGGGCCTCCCATTAAATTCGATGTAACAGGATGTAACTCATTGTATGCATGAGCGTTCACAGTTTCCACCTGGCTGCTACAGTCTCCGAGAAAAATGCGTGTGACGGACAGACAATAAACTGATTTTAATAAGGTTTCGTTTTACACAAAATCTTAAAAGTTTGTTTTACACAAAACCTTAAAAAACAGAGCTTTTTGCAAATTAGGTCAAATTTTACACCAGGCAGCACCAATACAGGCGTGGCCCAGAGTTGACAGAAACCGAAACTATTTCCGACTATACTTACTTCGGAAGATTCAAGCGTAACAAAACGCTCCTAGAAGTGGCATATAACATGATATGACTGCTATTCCAAACGACAATTGTTAAGTGTGGAGTATGTTTGTTATTCAATGTTTTAGATTGAAAAAATCGGAACATTTTTCTATTTTAGCCTAAAATTTAATAATTTGATACGTTGCCCATATGCACCGTATTTGAGGAACTATTTTCTTTTTTTCAGTATAAGATCAAATTAATAAACTTAGCCAAAAATGGAAAAATCTTACAATTGTTTTCATACCACCGATATTTGTGATGATGTCCTGTGTGAATGAGGACTGCCCAGATTAACCAAAATATTCAACTTCTTTCTCAAATAGATTAGATAAAGTTAAGAAGAATCCAATAAAGCAATGTAATTTGTAAACCAAATAAAATGACGGTTCGTTAGTACGTGGAAGGTAATATGTTGCAACCATGTTATTTTTTCTACTCGTTGTATCATTATTGATTGACCTATGATTTACTTTCATTTTATATATAATAATACAAGTATCTCTTATTCTTGTAAACCAATATCACTTTCGATTATCAGCAACCAAGGCTAGGAATAAAACGGACTATACTGGAAGCCGATTCTATCTTTGCTTTACCATCTCATTGGATCAAGAAATCACCAAACTTATTATACTAAAATAGAAAACAAAAAGCTATCAACTGAACATTATACTAAAGATTTTACCACTTTCCATTTGTATCACTCACAATTTTCACACAATTCACATAAATTAATAGCTTTTTTTCCCCTCAGCAATTATTAATGGAGCCTCACATCACATATTGAAGTTAGCTATATATAATTATTCAATTAGCACCTTCTCTAGATAAAGATACTTTCAGCTTGCAATTTGTGATAAAGATCTACGATAGGAAACTTAAATGAATACTGAATGCTAAGGACCTTGCAGATCAAATGTAGCCTCAGTCTATAATTTGGTATATTTTGAAGGATTATCTACCTTATGAATTACATGTATTATGGCACAAGGCAGAACAGAACCTATACAGTCAAAAAGTCGGATTCCTTAAGGTGCATAGGGTTTAGGGGTAATCCTGCAAAAGTATTTGATCAGGCACTTCTCTGTAACTGAGTAGTGCCTGTAAAATTACCTGCTTTATACGGTAAATACATTGAACTTGTTCTGTTTTTGAAGAAAATAAGGACGATAGTGTCAAAAATCTGGATTACATAAAATGCTAATTTAGGAAGGTGAAAGATCATTGATGCTTTTGTGTATGTTATTCATCCTGTCAAGTCATAAATGTAGAAATTTCAGGTAATTTCTGAAACAAAATCCATTTAAAATTGCAAATTATAACTTGACTTGATGGTTGACTTGCAACCGGTTTTTGGTAACTGGTAGAGGAAGTTAGGTTTTAAGGGTGTGGGTCATTTAAGAGGGATTAATATCTCTCATAAGTTAAAGAACAATTTAATTTAAACCAGGTAGCTATCCCACACTCACAAAATTCAGGTAAATATTCTATAAAAGCCCTGCCTGTTTAAAATGTCCGGACATCTCTATTCGAGAATATTTTCAAGAGAAATTATTCTGGATCCCAAAAAGTGAAGAAAGTTAATTTTAGCTAAATTGTAGTCGTAAAAAATGGTATATAAACTTCAGTATTTTAGATTTAAGTTTCCAGAATGAATGACATATAATGAAATATATATGTATACTATATATCAACACAGTCGGCACGCCTGGTGATTGATTTGAGCAAAAATTGCAACCGCAGAATTGGTGATTTTAATTTGCATTGGCAAATCACTTCATTCTTTGAGATATACATATGTTACTTTGCAACTAGATCAAAGATTGGGTATATATTACAGGGGGCGAATTATTACAAATCCATTACACCCATACACTATATATAGGTGAATGGTTGGTGTTTTCATCTCGAAAATACCAATTTGACGATGAAAGCGATTCTCTATCAATACTCTGAATCGTTGTCAGGGTAATAGTAATAAAGATATAGACCAGTGATTTCCTGATGTTCATATCAAATGTGCACAAGCTTTCTGGAGTAAATAGCTCATCAGATCGAAAAAAGGTCCTACAAACAAAGTTTAAGGCTGAACAAGGATATTATAATAATGGGGAGAATACTGCAAACATTCACGCTTGTAGCCCGCATATACTTGAAAAGTCAACTAATCTGCAAAGAAAGTTCATATACATATATTATTAGTATATCATTAGATCAAGTATTCATGATCGGGAGACACAACCGCACCCTCGGGGAGAGACAGAAAAAGTGTAGACAAAGCTGTAACCAGCCGCTGATACCAAAGTTCTGTATCTCCACAATAAAAGAAACTAACTATAAAGTTCGCAAAACCCTCGCATCAATAGTCGAAAGAAAGTGGGAAATAATGGTGACACATGGAACCTAAGCCAACAAACTTCCTTTTATTTGGCGTTAAAACCTGAAACAGAAATAAATATTTCCAAAAAATAACAAAAATTGCCAATTTGAGACAAATGTGACAGAGCGCGTATGCATTCGTTGCAGGGCATGCACAGGCGTACCTGTAGTCATCTAAAATGGGTGTGAAAAAGATAGAAAGATATTTCCCGGAACGGAAAAAGGGAGATGAGCCGAATTTTTAAAAAACTGAGCTTCGGAAAATTACATATGGCTTTCCACCAGGAGCTGGCTTGCACGTTGCCATACATAGTTCTCAATTTGAGATTGTGTTGGGCCAGAATGCCCTGATGATACATCGCAGACAAGTGTTAATGAAGGAGAAAGATAACGTTGGCTTAGGACAACCTCTACTTTAGACAAAACAGGGGAGGCGGATTTAGCGCTATTAATGCACCACGCAACATCGAGTCGGGTGACACCGTCGGTAGAAACGACCATGACAAGATAGTCAAATTGATCAATGCCTTCCGTGTTAAGGAGAACAGAGCGTTAACCTGTCAGACTGAAAACGTTACTTTTGTTGGTGTTTATCTCCAATCCGACCCTGTTTGCCTTCCTCTATATACCCAGAGCCGTTTAGCCACGTAACGTGACTCAGTGTCAGAGCAAACAGATGTCATCTATGGAGGTATTTAAATAAAAATATCATCATCCATTGAAACCCTCCACGTCGTCTAGATAAGGCAGTATGGGGAGTATCACCGATAAGAAGAAGGAATATTATTAACGATAAGATTTTTCGAAAATTTTACCCCGATTTTTCCGAAATACCCCGTTGCAGGTGAAACATTGATATAAAACTCTCACACTTCTTCTTTTCATTCCGCCTTTGTCCCATTCAGTAGCGAGTTCAACTGGCCAGGATTTAATGCTATAGGTTCGGTGCGCGTAGAGTTGAGAGACTTGTTGTAGTTAGCGTTTTAGTCGTTTTCTGTTGATTTCGTGGATCAATTCAATCTTAGCTAGTGAATTCTCTTCAACGCAAATTGTAAAGAACCATCAATGGCATGGTTGGACGCCTACTTTGAATTTTTTCAAAGATAGGTCCAAATGTCTATATTTCGGATGTGATCTTGACGTGTTATGGTCCGTCGCAACATCTTTGTCTTCATTACCGGTTGGCGACGTTCATTATCTTTGATAGTCGGCCAGCACTTCGAACGTAGAGAGCGATAGGGTGAATGATAATAGGGTAGATTTAGGGATCGAAACGTTCCCTGGTGCATGTATTACAAAGGACACTAGTTGTAGAACGTCCAACTTAACCTGATGAACGAATCCAACTTAACCTGATGAGCGAATAGATAAAAGCTACTTAAATTGCTAAGTTCTCGACAGTAACACTAATATTGTCTGTTTCATTGAGGTGGGTCATCAAAACACTGTTTTATTCAGATTCAGTCTCACACCGTGATACATGAAACGATCATTTCACTTTTAAACGAGTTATTTGAGATCAGCTTTATTGTGGGACATTAGGAAAATATCATCTGTATAGAGCAGTGGGTAGGACGCTGAACGTCGGATGTCCCGTATAACAGTTTCCATGAGAAGAATTAAGAAGAGTGGTGAGAGGGCGCTTCCTTGATGAACACCGACAGAAACACAAAGTGGTTTAGATATACAGTGGAATCCCGATAATACGTATACTGATTATTCGAATTTCCGGCTACTTCGTACAAATTTGCCGGTCAGGGAGAGAGAGAGTTAATTTTCGTCAGTCCGTAGACCATACAAATTATCTGGATTCTACTGTACTGACCTTTACTGTTTGAATCACCGTACAACAATTTCATCCAGCGCATGAGTTCCTCCGCCCCTAGGTGTTGCCCCAATGTATACCAAATGAGTTTTTATGACAGACGGTCAAAGGTCTTCTCTAAATCAAAGCAAACGATACAGAGAGAGCAATGCTTCTTATGGTGGTGTCTCTCCATGAGTAACTATGCCCAGTAATTCTATAGTTCTTGAAAAATGCGACTTGGTTCAGGATTTTTTAAATGATATCGTGAATATAGTTGTCCAAAATGCGTTCAAAAATTTTCATGGTGTAGAACAACAACCGAGTCCCACCGTCTGAGGGAAATGCTGCCGAAAAACCCCAAACCTAAACCCAAGAGGGGGAAATCTCGAGTAGTTCAATTGTGAAGGGGGAATCAGAAAGTCCGTCATTAGCTACGTTAGTGCAGGCATTCGATTGGCCATATTATCAAAAACCTTTCCCGAGCAAATACTCGCTCATGAGAAGTACTATCGTCAGGCACAAGTAAAAGTGATAAACTACGAAGCTTGAGTTCACCGGTATACGCTTTCGAACAGGTCACATACTGGTTGATTGCGAGGCAGAGGACACTGCGGAGCGCCTCAAGACTATATTCCCTAAATTGCCAAGCTGAGAAAGAGAACAACTGTCAACATGTACTGGAGATGATATACCAGGACCACATATGGTAACAGTATTTCTTCCTAAGGCCGCAGCACTAGACACGGAATATCTTAGGGGCTTTCTAATTGCCCAGAATGGGGATCTCCATACACGATTATGTGATGCTCATCCTGCCGAGACAAAGAGGGAAATCTGATTTGCGACAAAATGAACATATTGGAGCGATGGGTTGAGTACTTTGATGAACTAACTACTGAGCAACCAAAAAATCGGCGAGTGGGAGGTCCCGCCAATTGAAGACGACGGACAAATATTGCCACCACCAAGTATAGAAAAAACAGTCCGTGCAATTGATCGGGTTAAAAATCATAAGTCGCCAGAAGCCGATAAAATTACACCTGAATTGGTTAAATATGGAGGCGACCAATTACACCAAGTGGTTCATCAACTGGTGCTCAAGGTGTGGGACAGCGAATCAATGCCTGACGACTGGCAAAGAGGCATTACCTGTCTCATACATAAAAAGGGAGGTATCACACAGTGTAACAATTATAGAGGTATCACTTGCTGAGTACCATTTATACGACATTCTCCGCTATCTTCCTAGGACGGGTAACCCCATACGCCCAGAACATCATTGGCCCATACCAAAGAGAGTTCACTCCAGGCAAATCAGTAATAGATCAGATCAGAAGCGATGGAAAAACTGTTGGAATATGGACATCAGTTGCAGCATCTATTCATCGACTTTAAAGCCGCCTATGATAGCAGAGCCAGGGTAAAACTGTATACGGCCATAAGAGAATTCGGTATCCCGACGAAATTGAAAGACTGATTAGACCGACCCTGGCCAATGTGTGAGGCCAGGTAAAAGCACTAGGATCACTCTCAAGACCATTCGACATCAACAACGGTCTACAACAAGGGGATGCCCTATCATGCGTTCTCTTTAACCTGGCCCTCGAGAAAGTGATCCGTGATGTTGAGGTAAATGCGAGGGCTACGATCCTCTTTAAGTCCACCCAACTACTGGCCTATGCTGACGATATCAACATCATGGGAAAAACGACCCGAGACGTACAAACTGCCTTCATCCAGATCGAGTAGGCCGCGCGAGATCTTGGGCTGTACATCAATGAAGGCAAGACAAAATATATATATCAGCACCGAAAACCAATCAACCAACAACATCAAACCGCACTGATCAAACGGGAAGAATAAAGATAGGAGAATACAACTTTGAGACCGTTGATAATTTGACCTATCTAGGGTCGAAAATCACAACCGATAACAGCTACGATGATGAAATCCGCGCACGGTTGTTGCCAGCCAACAGAGTCTATTTTAGCTTACAAAAACTGTCTCTTACTGTACAAGACAATGCCTACATAAGAATGGACGATTCCGTAAACTACGTAACGACGAAATCTATGAGCGATACCATGACCAACAGGTTGTGGATAAAATCCGGCTCAATAGGTTACGGTGGGCGGGTCACTTAATTAAAATGGATGAGTATGATCCCACCCGGAAAGTCTATAAGGGCAATATCTATGGCAGAAAAAGAAGACGAGGCAGACCCTGCCTGAGATGGAGCTTTTAGGGATATCGAATTGGTGGACCTCGGCGCAAAACCGGGATGTCTGGAGTTCCTTATTAAGGCAGGGCTAGACCGGATACCGGTTGTTGCGCCGTTGATAATGATGATAATAAACGATTATGGAGAGTCTTCAGAAACAAGGTGGGGGGCAAGGGTAAACTCCTGACGGTCGTGGTGGATGATCGATCTATGGAAACGATCAAACGTGGAAGTTGCCATATCAAGGAAAAGACGAGCAAATAGGACACTTCGGAGGTGGAAAACCTACCGAGATCTCCGAAAGAATTCCGGAACACATAAAAGCTAAAAGGAAAGGATCAAGCAGGGACTTTGACTTACTGCTCAATGAAGAAGAGAAGCTGGACGATGTAAACCTAGATCTTCTAGGGTTTAGAGTAGACAGCGATGTCCAGGAAAGCGCCATGTCGGTGTAGGAGGGTGATACTCCAATAGTGGAGAAAAGCTCCAAGCACTAATGGAGCCAATGGTCAGCACTAAGATAGCCTAGGTAAATCTCCACCAATCAAAAAGTGCATCTGCAGTAATTGCAAAGGCAAGTTCCAAGGACAACATTGGAATAGTACTGGTTCAGGAGCCTTGGGTGCACCGGGAACAGATTCATGCTCTGCACGGAGGAAGCATGACTGTGACTCCTCTTACGTAAAACCAAGAACTTGCATCATTCTTAAACGTAATTGAAAATACATATGTCTTTCAGAGTTCGTGAAGAGAGACTTTGTGGCTGTCCAAGTCTCACTGGAAGCAAGGGAAGAGATCAAGAGACAGTCATGGCATCGGGCTACTTCTCAGGAGACACATCCGGATCCCACAGGATCTAGTCGCTAGAGTGGTGAAGTAGTGCGTGAAGAGGGTGCTACCACTTTTCCTCGGCTGCGATGCCAACGCCAATCTCAAAGTCTGAGGAAGCAGCGGCACCAGTCAAACAGGTCAGCATTTAGAATTTATTCTTAGAAAAAAGTTAGAAATATATAACATAGGAAACACTCCAACATTCGTGACCAGCACTAAACAAGAGTTACTCGACATAACTCTAGGCAATATTCTGGTGAACGGGCTAGTCAAGAATGGGAGGGTGTCGGATGAGCCCTCTATGTCGGATCACAAAGTAATCAGACTCGACATTGAGGGCAACTCCGAAATGAAAAGGATAATAAAGAATATACCCTGGTGGAACAGAAACCCAGCCCGAATGAGAACTGAAAATTCTTCAACTGGGAAAACCAAACCGGAAACTAGCCGAGGTACAAAAATGCACTGACAGCGCATAACAACGAGGTTTCACGTCGATAAGAAATTTCAAACACGTTGGAGAAACAGGGCAAACTGATGAAGCAGCCGACGAATTGGTCAGGAAGGGGCTAAAATGCGTCTGCGGAATCGGAAACGGCTTCGTGGCTATGATATTAAAAAATGAAGAGGAACGCCTGAGGGAACTACACTAGGCGACCCCACCAGGAATGGAGCAGTTCAGGATACTTGTGGGAAGACACAAATCCAAGCGCACAAAGGGCTGTTTAACTCTCATCAAGAAGAAATTCCGGATTATAGTGGGAATACTTACTAGTTACTACGACTAAATTATCACCTGGGAAAGCTAGGGATATCTACGCACACTGCCTACAGGTTCTGTGCTGAGTGTGTTGAAACATCAATACAGATTCTGGGACACTGTCCGGCACTTATGAGAAGTAGGTCGAAGCACCTGAGAGAATACTAAATACCAGATGCCGATTTAAAATATTTGGAAGTAGGGAATATATTAAAATTCCTTAATAGGTACACTATAACCAGTAAAAGGTGCACAATAGTTCTTTAAGGACGCAGTGCAACTTCCCTTAACAGAATAATAATAGTAGCAAACATTCACCATGGATTCTTTTTAGCCAAGCTAGTCAAGGATGCGTCTCTAGAAATATCTCTCTAGTATAAAGCAAGTGGACTCTGATTAATTCGGAGCAGCGGATGTACGAAAAAGCTCGATATTGAAAATTATAATGCAAAGAGGGTTGCTTGTGAAACCTATTCCAAAATAAGGCTGCTGTGTACGTCATCCTCGTGACAAACCAGGCAAATGAAACTCTCCGTGTGATGGTTTTGAGGGCGTGTAGAATATTTACGGGACTTAAAAGGTGAAATTTAGAATCAAGTAAAGATATAAAAGCTTTATTAAATATTCATTTGACACTGCTGGCTAGCTAAGCGCACACCCCCAAAAAGCTACAGTGAGGATTAAATCCGAAAAATGAACCTATCTCGGAAGGCGCTAGAAGAGCGAGCCTTAACCAGAAGTCATAAAGGAAATGTTCTCTTATCTAAAACTTTGAAGAAAGAACATTGTTCTTCATGATTCCCCTATGTTAAAAACTGAAATTGCGACTGTTCGCGCTACATTTCACCGTAAGTTTGGAAAAAATGACTTTGTGAATAATTTCAATATTAAAATACTTTTTTCCTCACCAATGTTAACAAATTTCACGGAATAACACCTTAATAGTTACCTAATTTTCTTAATTTAATTGGAAATAAATCAGCACGAACTCGGAACTTTCAATATCCGGTTGACCATCATATTTATTTATCCATGGAAATAGATATAAATTTTTGTGCACTTTTGTAGGGTTTTTGTACTTCCGTGAGAATACGAATAATATGCATATTCACGGTTTGCAGGCAATGATAAAATTTTAAATTTTTCCTACTAATTATGTCTCTTCATGTACATACATATGCATATCAACTATATGAGCTTTTGATAAAAGATAAAACAATCTGAAATTCGATCTTCACCAAATTTCATATTTCAACCTTTACAAGAAGTCAATGTGAATCTAAAGGTCGCGTTCGAGTAACATTGACTTTGAATATTAAAAAAATTGCTTGATGGCCACTGTTGACTAGGGCAATGCGATTTCATTCTTAAATCAATAAACTCGCTGCATTCATTCGCTTATGCATTAATGATGGTAATATAAATTACCAACTGCAAGCGCGGAATGGCTCCGAAGCATTGATTACCCGAAGTGGAACAGTTTTTGCGTGAAAGATACTTCACTTAAAGTTTAAAAATGATTTGCTTTTTCCTGAACACTGTGAAGATTAGTCTTAACTGTTGTTAAGGTCATTAACATCGGGTCGACCTGAAATAAAAGTCGGTTAAGTATAAACATCAGCATTGAAGGTGTATCTGAGCATTCTTAGATACATACATCTAAACCGATGCGAAACTTGAAAGTTCAATGGTTACAAGGGAAAGTAAAAAAGTGGTGTGGTCAGTTTCTGCCAGAGGAATTTTACCATTGTATGGGCTTGGATTAGGGAAATGCAAGTGGCAAAGTATAATAAAATAATGAAGAGCATATCATTTGAATGAAGGTGACTATCGGTTTGAATTATTGAGATATATCTTAATAGATTCACAAATCGCTAAAACCTTGCAGTATTAATGGGAATTATACCGAACGTTTTTTATTGGTGTGAACTATTATATATGTTCTATCACTGCAGTAACACGGTGAGAGCCTGAATATAGACACAGTAGCTAATTGTATAAAGCAAAAACTAGAAGCATTCTTTTTCAGGGAGTGATTTTTATATGGGAACATTTTGGGCGTAGATATTACGTAAATGCCACAGCATGCAACGCCGCTATCCGTATATTTATTCCTCCGCTTATAAAAATACCAGCGTTTCAGAACAACTCGAGGTTCATTACTCCAAAGTGTACTAATGGATGGGTTGGCTTTCGGATACGCAATAAAAAAAAATGATCTGCAGGAAAAGTGCTTTATCGTTTAATGAACTAATAGCGGAAATGACATTAACTCGTACTACTTTCAAAGAGCTTAGTGTAAACTTTACAAGTGAATTAAGGCCACTGGTAATAAGATGAAGGTCATGGCCCAGACAAGGAAATGGATGCCAACTAGGGAAAATATAAAACAGATGTCATCCTTTTACAAAACATTGAAGTATTGGTCAGTACATAGTAACGTGGAACTCTTTGTTCATGAAACAGTCAAAAATTAGACAAGTTAGAAACCGGGAGTTCGACGCGTCAAGCACGAAAAGTTTTGTTAATAATGGCATGACCCTTACCAAACTCATCAGCTTCATGTTCCATATTATGACCTAAATCACATCCAAGGTTTGTACCTCTCGGGTCTATATTGACCCCTCTATATGTTCTGACATTCATCAAGGCTTAGAGGTGGCGGCGTTCAATCAGAACGTGATCAATTTGGATGAAAGTGGCCCCGTCCGGAGAGGCCCATGTATGTTTGTGAACCGCTTTCCGCGCAAACCAGGTACTTCCAACAACCATTTCCTGTGATACTGCTAACTGGATAATGCGCAATCCGTTATCATTAGTATCCCTATGTAAGCTATGGGAGCCAACGTATCGCCTGAATACGGGCTCCGTCCCTACTTGACTGTTGAAATCTCCAAGTATGATTTTGATATCATACTTGGAACAGGCTTCGAGGATCCGCTCAATTGCATAGCCTTTCGCTTATATTTTCAAAGCCGATAACAGCAAGTTTCATTTTTTGGCAGACTAAGAAACCAACTCCGAGCACATGGTTTACTGGATGGCCGCTATAATATATGGTGTAGCGGCTCTTCTCCAGGAAACCGGTCCCTGTTCATCGCATCTCTTGTAACGCTGTTCCATCAGCCTTATAATGGGACAGGGTAACGGCTAGCTGCTCAACAGCTTCATCTCTGTATAGGGAGCGCACGTTCCATGAGAAAATGCGCAAATCGTTAATCCGTTGTCGCTGCCGGGTTCGTCGTTGTAAGATCCATCCTGTCCGAGGCTCCTTTCGTGGCTTCGTAATATCGGTTTTCCGTGTAGGGTTGTCAACCCTACCTAACCCCCAACCTGGAGGACCAATTGGTATATTTTGTCCCGTTTTTAGGCACGAGAGACTTGCCTTCATCCTTCTCCGTCTGCAGTTTTTCATAAAGAAAGAACTCCCAGCGATCACCACGTGGAGGTGGGGATAGGGTTTGGTAGTAGAGCTGTTGGTGTTGGTTGAGCAGGCGTTTTCCAGGTTTTATGCTCCTTCGTGGGTACCAATCCAGGTTTCGCCCTGGGACCTATACTACCCTTTGACCGCCACCTAATTAATTAGCCTTTTTTAAACTACCCCTATTTATACCGTAACTTTTAGCTCTACTAATTACTCAGTAATTGTTTCTTATTTTTCCCGTATTTTTTATTACCCGCTGCATACCTTTTTTACCAGGGTCGTTGCACAGTTTCCTGCATCGTGATTTAAAGAAGGAAGTAACCTTAAATCACGATGAGAGAAACTGCGTACTGCGCTTTTTAACCCCTTGCTCCAATACTTCGCAATCTAAAGCACTAATCGAGGCATTTCATTTGATACCCCACTCGCTTGCACCACCCCCTAAAATCGATACAAAATCGTGTAATGAAATCACGCAGTTTGCATAGTTCAATGAAATTTTGTCTCAATTGGTGTAGCTACTTCTGAGAATAATGCATGTAGTTGACATGCAGATGACGACTCGTTAGCAACCGTTTTTAATAAAGTTTTGTTTTCACAAAATAAATGTAGGCCTCCATCCAAGCTTCGTGGTTTTGCGTTAGTATTTACTGTCCGTCTACACGGATGGAGAAGTTATCCGGTCGATTGCCTTTTTATTATATTTATATATAAGTTTGTATTTTTGTCTCTGAATAAGAAAGTGGAAACGGCATTGCCAAAATTAACATGGGCCTATGCTGACATGGTGTCATAGTATTTATATTCTGCTGGGTGAGTTTTTGTTCGGAAAACTGACGAACTAAAGGGGTGGAATGGACTTCTCCCCTGTAGTGCTCCAGAATCGAGCATGGACCAAGGTCTTACAAGTCACCTGGCTGGTATGAAATGACTGGCGGTGTGTGCAAAGCCATTTTGGTGGTGATCCCATCTCATGTTTACAGTTTGTATCAGCTTTGCCAAAAAAATCGTATTGGAGCATATTTCTGCTCCCCCTTCGTTAAGGCCCTGGAGAGGGTTATGGTTCAGCACCTTGAGATGAAAACATTCCAACTGATATCGAACAGGCAGTAGGGCTTTTGTACTCAAACCTAATCGAATTAAGAACGCGGTTAACTAACCTGGTCTAAATAACTGCGCTATGTTATTTACATAGCATGCTGGTTTCCAGCTCAGATAAAGGAAACATACTTTGTACTATCCCCAATAAAACCAAAATAAATTGTCGAAATTAGGGAAAGAGACAAATAAAGTATAGTTGGACTTGTCCCATGTCCCACTAAGAAAATGCATTCAATGTCTTTAGAAACAAAAATGATCATATTGAGTTCAAAGCCTCGGAAAAATGCTGGGATGCTGACCTCAGTCGACGCGGGCTGGCTTCCCAGAAACAAACACAGTCCCTTGATGCATGGACGACGTAAGGACTTAAGTGAATTAGTTCGAATCAAACACATACGCTGGTTGGTGGCAAAAGCTTTGACATAGAGCGCAAACGCGGTATAAATGGCTACCATATTTTCTATTTTGGAAGTCCACACACTCAATATGGTGTTGGCGTCGCCATCTCTGAGGATTTCCGTGGTACGATTTGACAATCGGCTGATGTAGTTCACAATTATATCAGATGATCGCATGGCTCACTTTTTCACAGGTGAAGGGGCATAAGGCAGCAGATAACATTGGGGAAAGGGTTTGAAGCACGTAATGAGAGTGGCAAGCGCATAGTAGATTGAACGAACACGCACGATCTTGTACTTGTCAATACATGGTTTATCAAACGATTGTCTCATCTTGGTACATTCTACTGTGGGATCAGTAAAACACAAATCGACTATACCTTCATAAGATGCCAGCATTTTATCATGACTGCAAAGCCGTTCCCGTGAAACCGTCGCCCCTCGACATCGGCCGCTGATTGCTGTCTTGCGAATCAAGCGACTGATAAAAAAACGGGAAGAACGCACCGATTCGCTGCACAATAAATGTTGAAAATTTCATGAGAAAAGAAACGAAATGATCTCACCAAGCCTGGTAAGCAGTTCATCAACCGAGATACTTGGCTTTGGAATGACGGTTCGCGAGAAGAAACGTCTCTACCATAAGTTTTCGATGATACAACATTGGTCAATTGGCAAATTTACGCTAATACCAATCGGGAGAGCTATCTTGCCGGTGGGACGGCAGATAAACTGAGTAACCCGCCCGAGAATATCGATGAGGGAGGTTGAAGGCTCTATTGATCGCTACGAACGCTTGAACTCCGATCCGAGCGAAATTTCGAGAAGTTCAGCCTAGGGTGCGCCACGACAATAGGGAATTTGCTATTGCGCTGATCAGGCAAACGCAAAATGCCGCAGAACATAATCATTTCAGAAGTGTGTATCGTATCACAAAGGAACTTGCATGTGACCGCAAATCTTATGATGGTCCTGTAAAAAGACAGCCACGATGACGAGGTGTAGGGAGCACTTCATCAATATTCGAAACCGTATCACATCCTCTTGTGGATGAAATGGACCCTAACATGCTAATACGGACTGTTCATCAATAGATGAGAAATCATTTCTAATATCATTGCATTAAGATGGAGTAAAGCCGCTGGGCTTGATGGTCTCCCCGCAGAGCTGCTTCCACTCGTACGGAAATCTTGGGAATCCCAGACCTTTCCCAGAGAGTGAAAGAAGGGGATGATCATTAAGATTCCAAAGAAGAGCACCAGTTTTGAGTAAGACAATTGCAGGAGTATCTGCGTGCTGCCTGTCCCCTGAGTGGAAAAAGGAGATAATCGTTAAGATTCCAGCATCCCGTTTGGAGTGTGGCAATTATTGAGGTATTTTTGTGTTCCCTGTCGTCACAAAGATAATGGTCAAAATAATCCCAGAGTGCATCAAAAAACATCTGGAAACCTTGATCAACAAAGAGCAATTTGGTAGCATCATTTTGTAGCATTGCGCTGAGTTCAGATCTTCGCTACACCAACTCTTCATCGATTTCGAGACAGCTTTCGACAGCATGAACAGGGAGGATATTTTGCAAGAGGGCATTCCGGAGAAACTGATAGGCAAATGATTTTGAAGTATAAAGCGGAATCCACCAGCGTTGCATCTTGTCACCGATATTATTTCTTCTTACTATCGGGGACATTTTCCATGCTGGAGGAATTCAATGGACGATGACATCTTTCCTCGAACAACTCCACTACGCTGATGACATCTGTTTACTCTCTCATCGGGTCATGGGCCTTGGTCAAATGGCTCTGGATTTTGAAAGAGAGGAAATAAAATTGGACTGACGATAAACACCAAAGAAGTTGAGACTGTTCTGTGTTAGTCTTCTTTCTGCGTAGCACATGGAAAGTGACCACCTGTCACTATAAATCGTCAACACCTGTTTGCGTTTAAGCTGACCACATACTTTTACAAGCGAAGAACTTCGTTGGCCCACAGACGTGGCGTAAAATGATCGAAAGGCAGAAGTGACAGTGGATAGGTTACGCATTAAGCGGGAAACCACATTAGGAGGTTTTTAGAATCGTTTTATTACATTATACATTACAGAATATCCTATAAAAATTTCAAAACAAAATTCGCGGAACTGAGCGTTTATAGGGTACAGTCTCAGGTTTAAGCCCCCAGGATGTACTCGCTTAATGTCCTTACGTAATCTTGCGCAATTTAAATAGCGTATTTATAAATTTTCATTTGCGGTGGCTGTATTTTGTTAGTAATGAAGAGTGAAGAAATGTTTTCATATCCGAAAGGGAACTTTTCAAACATTTGCGGGAATTCCAACTCAAAAAGTAATGAACCGATCATTATGAAATATGGAAGTATAATTCCTTATAAAACTACCAAAAATGCGAACCAGCATTTGGGATAATATCATTTTGTAAGGATGCCAGTTTTGCGTTATTAGAGAAATATAGTTATGACCTTCAGCAATGAAGATCATTTCCGGAAAGGACAATCGTTACCACGTTACCTTCTACAGTAGTATAGTGTCAGTTTTGAATGAAGTACTCTAACACCTGTCAAGGCTCTGATCCAGTCGGATTGCTCCGCGAACGTTTATTAATGGAGGTTTTGAAGGAAGTTAGGTAGGAAATGAATCTCTCGTCAATTCAAGTGAAGACGAAAATAACGAAATTATGCGGATACTGCGAAGCCATAAACACAACTTGTATTTTCCATTTCTAATTTTCCCATGGCTGGCTCAGGCGACTTCAAAACAACTGCCTCCTAGAAACACATATCAATACCGGCTCTTACAGATAGATTCGACATATAGATCACATGACCTATTAGGTGCGAATAGTAATTAGTTAATTCTCTGCATATACTCTTCTTTTCAATTAAATTCTGAAAGCCAACCTCCACACTAGTATTTGGATCTAGATAAAAATAAAGCAAATGAATGTTTTGGTGATGATCCATATAATCTTCTCGGCATTTTGGAAATATAGAGACCAGTGGTATAAGGAGGATATACGGTGCAGACTAGATAAAGATTTTCATTGCTTACGCTTTCATACTTAATAAGATTCTAATAATAAAAGCAGGTTCACTTTAAGTACAACCGTTTTAATAGTATCAATTATATATGGGCGAAAAATACATTAAATCGTGTCGTGAAATTTGCAATTTTTTTTAAATCATTTAAATAAGCAAACCTTTATGTTAAATCTGTCACAAAATATTTCTATAAACAGATATTGCTTCTCTCTCCACGGGAATAGGTGAAATTCTCACAAAATCATTCAATAACTATTTTCAGTCCTACACTAGAAATATATTTATTACTTGACTTTTCAGCTTCAGTTTACGTTAAAATATAATTCAAATAACAAATATGCGACAATCTCAAACAAAAAACAAACGCATGCTGTTAACAAACCAAGAATTAAGCAATACCACGAAAACATCAGATGATCCATTTTCAAGGTTGTTGCTTCAACAGCCTCGTCACTATCGAACTCTAATCGGTAATTGTCTGATACATTTTCATCATTTCCTATAGAAACATCCTTCAACCATTTGTCTTTCAGCCCATAGGCAAGCACATCACAAATAAATTCATCAAATTTCTGCCCCAAAATCCAGTCCCTTGAAACTGGACACGTTCCCGCATATTGTGTTATAAATATGTTTGTGGGAACTAATAATGGCTTCCTAAAAAAGCTTTGACGGTTCTTTAGTAGATTTACTCGATCCATAGATAAAGCGTAAGCGTAGGAAGTATTTAGGCTCCTTATATGGCTTAGTAGATCTTCGACATCAACAGCAAAATACAAATCTTCATATTCATCAGGAATGCAATGGAGTCTTGTATAAAGTTCTAAGCTTCTATTTTCCGCCATAATTTTCAAGCCTGTACTCCGAATTTTATCATAGGTTTCTGCGGGCTTATCATAAAGTGTTACTGTGAGATACGATGACAAATAAGCTAAGTAAAAATTGACTAAAATCAACCCTAGGACAATTATCTGTCCGTGAATAATCGAAAACCGCCATTGATTGAAGACCCGCCTATTTATGCCCTGGTACAACAAGCCTAGGAAAATATTGGTGAAGGCTTCAATTAAGTGTAGCCTAGCTAGCGTCACTTTACCAGATATGAACTCCACTACGCCTGCATAAAATAAGAAAACCCCGAGAACGATCCAAATTCCGAGATCAAAAGGCCTTAGCAAGTACAAATACCGAGGAATCTTCTTTGGTTGCGGTATAACCACAATTACATTCACTATACCCAAAGGATAACTAGCTCTGCTTCTTCCTTCCATAGTAATTATGAAATTTGGAGCTAAATCAATTTCACCCACGGCTACCATTTTCGCGACATTATATTTGTTGAACTTATTCTTAGGATCCATTCCTGTTAAGCTCGTATTATACTTGACGGCGAAAGTGAAAATCATTTTGCCCAAATATCCTTCAACCGATGTGCTTCCCTGACTACTTAGGCGAAGGTAACTGCGTGGGTAATCGTATCGAAAAACTGTTCGTGTTGGATATCCATACAAATTTTTCACTTTATCAGGAAAAAAATCTTGGATGTTTTTAACATTTGTCATATTCAATAATTTGAAATTGGGAAATGGTACGTAACTGAAAATCTCTGTTCCTTTGTCAGATCTCCCATCGTCTACTAGTGCCAACACGTTAAGCATACCCTTTTTAAAGCACTGATGAAACAACGGTAACAAAATAACTTTCCTATTGTTCAGATTATTCGGGAAAATAAAAACCAATCGCGATGGTTTTTCATTTTCCACAGTCCTAAAAACCGTTTCCAGTATTATCCAATGAGGTTCAGAAAGGAACACAACAGCAATGAAATCCTTGTGAATAAATTTGGATATCTCCAATATTCGATGGGAAATAATAATCACTGGGATTTGCAAGGATTTCGTTATACAGGTGAAGTCTCCTTTCATGTCTCCAGGGTTTCTATTAAATACAACAATAGTAGGAGCATCTTTGAATAATTCAACCACCAAACTGGGATATGAAAAACCGTTAACTAGTACAAGGACTGTGAAAAGGAATTTGATGACCAGCATTGTCCAATAGTCAATGTTGAACTAACACACTTTGGAATACTATTTATGCAAATCGAATAGTAGAAACACTCTCTGACAGTTTGAAAAAAAGATAAGGCTTAATTGCTTAGTTCACAAATAAATGACGCCATTGATTTTTGCCTTGATTTTAACTGTTAACTTCACAAAGGGGTATTAATGCTAGATGAGAAAAAATTGATATCTTGATACTACCCTTCTGATTGATTATTTATTTAAAAGTCAATTTTCATACAATATTCAACATATCATCTTTTTTTAAATGTATCCACATTGATGTAGACCGTAGACGGTCTTTTTTCACAGTGTACCTCTGACAAACTCATCACTATCAATGAGGAACAAATATATACTCCTCAGCAACTATAAATAATTTTATAACCAAATACAGTTTGATGACCTAGTAAATTGTACCAGACAGGCTCGCGAACACTATGGATGCTTTTCCGCACTGCAGCCTCTCTCACGTCATTAGGTGATTTGCCGTCTGTCCTTTAGTTGGTTGAATATCCTTAACGGCAGCATTGAATTTGATATAGCACTAAATCTGCTTTCGCTACTTTTTCCAAAATATGGCCCAAAGTTTTCTCAAGGGCCCGAAAAAGAAATTTCAACGAAAAAGGGACAATAAAGACCCTGCAAAATTTTCAATCCAGATCCGTACGAATTTCCTTCCCGACCCCGTTTTCCCCATAACTTTCACACTGTACCCGCAATTTCTATATACAGCCCTGCCAGTACTCGCTTAGGTCAAGCCATCGGCGTAGGCTCCCCTAACACAATTTCGATACGATAACCTTATCTTCACACAGACCACATACCTGTAGACATCCTGATCAGAAAGCAGTGGATAGGACAGATGGCCGACGAGTGAATGGCAACTATAGACACATAGTGTAGAACAGTGGAGGAGAAATGCAAGCTTCTCGGGAAGTACTAGAGGGAACTGAGACACATTTCATGACGGTGCGTAGGTGTGGTATACGCGCTGTACCTCATTGATAATTGGGAACTGTATATCAATAAATGAAGACATTTAAAATTTGCAACTGGAATATGATGATATGACGCACACAGGTTCCGATAGTGGAGATCACTTTGCAGGTGATACCTCCGTGAACAGTCTCAACTTGATCTTGGTGTTGAGATAACCGCATTTACAGATTTTAGTCAAAGCAGCAAAATGAGATCTAGCGCTGTTGATGCTACGAGCAACATCTAGCCCGGTACCAACGTCGGCGAAAACCACTGTCCTTAGATCTACAATTCATTGAGGCCATCGATTATCTGCCCAATAATCTAGATAGGGAGATTACGATGAAACATCATATTGAGAACCTTGGTTTTGTTGGTGTTTATCTTTAATCCAAATCTACTTGGCTCTCTTTTCAAATCCAGAGCCATTTCACCAAAGTTCATATCGGTGAGAGAACAAACTGATGTAGTCAACTTGGTCGAGCTGTTTGAGAAAAGATATCATAGTCTATTGAAGTCCTCCATACGCTCCGAACAAAACAAATGATAAGATGCAACCCAGGCGGACGAAGCTTTGGACTTCAAATTTTTCTGAGACCTTAATGCAGCACATGATACGTTGCACCACCATTTGTCGCTCTGATAACAGCTCCTAGTTTCTCCGGAATGCATCCTTCGCCAGTTTTTCGGCAATTTCCATTGGTATGGAACACTGTAGAATTGTATTGCTGCTTAACCTGGACCAGAATCTTCCAGTCAAAATGCTTTCGGGAACCAATCCCCAAGTAAAGAAAACGCACCTTGTAGCAGTTGCCAGAAAGCATCCGACATCGGATTCACGTCTGCTACCACTTGGCTTTCCAGACTACAAAAGCACATTGTCATAAGTGTTGCAAGAGCAGTACTCTCCAGAGTCACAGCATCTTACTTCGCTTAGTCACCTCGTACGACAAGCAGGGTAGACTTTGATTGCTTTTTTAAGCCCCAACTCACAGGGCATTTGTGCAAATGATTCTTGACAAATAGTACCTCAAGCGTCCAGTTTCCGGTTTCGAGATTTGTTGAAATTTCTATTTCGGCCCCTTGAGGAATTTCCGCCCGTTCCCCGACTTGTCATCAGGTCTGACCATAAGTACAATTCCAAGGGCAGCTTGGAAAATTTGTGTTTTTTGGCCTCAATGTGTTTCTCCCAAGCAGCCTTCTGGCTAGGTATATTCCTAGTATTTTATCTCCCTAGACTGAGGAATGGATGCGCCGCTAAACTTAATTAGGGGAAATGTTCATTTATCCAATGTGAAGGTGGAATGACTGACACTTTGTTTCATTTACTTTGATTCTCCAGCGGGCCAACCATCGCTCAATCTCTTTCATGTTATGTCTCGAGATGCAACACTACGATTGAAATGTGTGCAGAGTTACGCTATATGATCAGCGAAGGAAGAAGTAAATAGGCGCTCATTGTGGACAAATCGGCAGTATATATCAAATAAAGCACAGGGCCAAGGACCTTGGGGTACCCGCGCTTTAATGTTATATTCTCGTCAGGTGAAAGTTTTTGTTGAATAACAAATCTCTTGCTGATCATATACGACTCGAGAATGTAGGGGTTGCCTTAGGTAACTTTTCCCTGATTTTGTAGATAAGGCCTTCATGTCCAAACTTGTCAAATGCTTCAAGGAATGCGTCATGGAATACTCCCAAAACAGCTAAATATATCTATCAATTGGATGATTGCAAATCTTGGCAGCTCTTGGACTATTTTGCTAGTAATAAGGTCAAAACCGGGAGCCAATGTGGTCTTACGAAAAACTTAAGACATCGGAAACTTTGAAGCGAATCAGTTGGTGTACGAATCGAAACTGATAATTCTTCCTCTGTTAGCTGCGGGGTTTGGTTGAAAAACGCCTCCTCCCCCAGTTGCCTTCCGACAAATGGACTGGTGACTCGCGCAGGATCGTCCTAGCAAACTTCTTTACCGCTCCCCAAAAGGAATAATTCGTGATCAGAGAAGGTACTACAATTTCAATAACTTCAGATCCTTATCTTTCTCGTTTTTCAATACTTCTTGTAGATCCTTTCTGCTGCCAGGTCCTGTTTTGAATTCGGCGATCTGTTGTCGGTTTTTTCTTATAAACTGGTCTATTATTTTTCAACACTTTAAATGATCTGAAACTGCGATTGGGACTTCGTTCACTGACACAATGTGCAGCCTGATCGAGTTCAAGATTTGATTCCAAGAACACATTTGCTTCTAAATGCGAAGAGGTTTACATATTTCCGATACTTAAGCAATCAGTTTGTTTTGTCATCGATTTGGTAGACTCGGTAAGGGTTAGTTGGAGATTTGAAAAAGTTATGAAAATCTGCGAATGATCGGAACATAGTTGATCTATGCAGCAGGGTTACAAACATAGTTATTTTCTTTTTATATATCTCGTTATGCCGAAATCGATAAGGTCAGGTATTTTACGGCGATCAAACGGCCAATAAATTGGCCGTTCGATTACACATCGAATTCACCGTTCGTTGATACGGCAGCCTGGGGGCTTTGCCTCTAGGCATAATCAGTGTTGAGCTTCAATAAGTGTGTTCGTCATTGAGGTTCCCAGCTTACAAACTGTTCTACGGAGATAGTAAATCTCGAAGGGCAGTATTCAGCAGAAATATAACAGGATGACACCATTGTACAGGGTGCGGCAGCATAACTTCGTTTTTTAAAATGCGCGCCACTCAGGTAGTTGATGTCATAGCGGAGCGCTAGTGCTCTCGTTCAAGAGGGTATACTGTAAAGTTTTGTCCCGACACGGTTCAGTCGCCATCATGCGTTGGAATAGTGAGGAGCGTGCCTTTGCCGTTGAGGTTTACTTTTCAAGTGGATATTCGATTATTGCAACACAGCGTGCATTTCGGAATCGCTTTAATTTAGCCCCGTTGGCTCCCGTCCCAGACCGCAAATCAATTGTTACATGGGTCACTACATTCAGACAAACTGCAAGTGCGACAAAAGGAAGAACTGGAGTCCCTCAGCCCGTTAGATCACCTGAGAACATTGAAGCAGTGAGAGCGTCAATGTTGCGATCGCCACGGCGTTCTGTGCACAAACACGTATCTGCCCTTGGACTATCCGATCGTTCTGTGAGAAGAATTCTTCGTGATGATCTTCATTTTCATCCCTATAAGATGGCGATAGTGCAGGAACTCTCGAATGAACCCGTGTGAGCTTCTTCTTGATGTCGTTCCCGAGGGTGCTATTGTTTTTTTAGCGATGAAGCCCATTTTCATTTGTGTTGGTCGGTTAACAAACAAAACATGCGCTACTGGCCCGACACCAGCCCTCGAGAATTGCATCAAAAGCCTTTGCATTCACCCAAACTCACAGTGTGGTGTGCAATTTCCTCAGCTGGAATTATTGGACCCTGGTTTTTTGAGGAAAATGAGGTTACAGTGACAATGAATTCGGACCGGTATGTAAACATGCTACAGAATTTTTTTTTCCCACGGCTAGAAAATTTGGATTTGGGGGACACTTGGTTCCAACAAGACGGTGCAACAGCACACACTTCAAGAGCATCGATGGCTGTTTTGAGGGAACACTTTCCAGAGCGCCTTATCTCAATTAGAGGCGATTTGGAATGGCCGGCACGCTCTCCCGATCTGCCCCCTTGTGATTTTTTTCTATGGGGTTTTTTGAAATCCCGTGTTTATGTGAACCGTCCAAGAAGCCTACAAGATTTGAAGTACAACATCCAAGAAGAAATTGCCAACATAACACCTGCTATGCTAACAAGAGTCATGACAAACGCCAGAAATCGGTTTACACAATGTATGGAGAATGGGGGACGTCACCTAACAGACTTGATCTTCAAAACAATGTAAATAAAAACTTTAGACATGTACCTACATTATAAAAAATAAATAAATATTTTCCGATGCATACAATAGTTTTTATTGAGTTTTGAAAAAAGGAAGTTATGCTGCCGCACCCTGTACTATGCATATAGATGTGGCTTGCATATAAACTTTAGCAAAATATAAATACTTTTTCCTTGCAAGAAGAGTTTGGAAAATTAGCCTCTGGTTTCGCATCAGTTCTTGCATCATGTTTTGCATTTATGCAAAATACTGATGGGGTTTTAGTGGCCACAAGTCTGTTGTTAGCGTAGGAAAAAGTATTTGGGTTTAAATCGCTTTTCAAGGACCTTTTTGGTTGGTGGTCGGGATCTCCGGCTTACTTCAGCATACATCGTACATACCTTGTAATTGGCAGTATGATTGTTACTGCCGCTACTGCTTTTTTTGGCAAAAGGATCTTCCTTGTCTAATATGCATACACTTGAAAGTGCACAGTAATATCTGGTGTGCCCAAACTTCTGAAAATTATAATACTTGAAAGTTCAAACGATGCTCGGATGAATTCACTAAAAGAACGAGAATTGGAGCCAAGACTTTACATGTTTTTTTGATGGAACAGGAATAGCGGACTAATGGTCAGTTAAAATTTTATGGTTAATAATCACATTTTGATTTTTAAATGTGTTTTCCTCAAGACCGTATGTTGAAATCCAACGGAATTCGATGAAATTTTCCGACTAATTCAGAACATATTCCTACAGTTTGCTAATTAGGGAGGCATCGGACCGTTTTTGAAGGTTTTGTGTAAAGTCAAACCTTATCACAATCGGCTTGCTGTCCACCTGTCTGTCTGTCTGTCTGTCACACACATTTTTCTCGGAGACGGTAATAGCGATTGAACCCAATTTGGCGAAAAGGTGGGAACTGTGAACGCTCACGTACACGGTGAGTTACAACCTTCTCTATCGAATTTAAAACAAATAAATTTAATAAAGTTTTTCTGGGGCATCGAATGAAAGGTTTCGGTTAGTACTTTACGAAACCGGTCTTAGTTATGACATTTGCTGCAAAGGGTAAGGAGCGCGGGGGGTCGAAAGTGATAATTTCTTTAAGTGACCATTCTCAGAAACTACCCAACCCAAAAATTTGGACAAAATGCAGAAGCCGCCACTATCTGGTGTCTTGGGTGCAAAATAAGATCCATACCGATATCTGTTCTAATAAAGTCAATAATACTATATTATTATATTTTTTAGTAATTGACTGGGAAGCCTTCTAGAATCTTGAATTTGAATTTAGGAATCTAGGCTATAATATACATCATGATTCTAACAAGTTTGGTAGAAATCACTGTTACTAACAAAGTTATAATAGTTCAAAGTTGCCGTTTCTGTGGAAATTCAAGATTTTCAATGCCACTACCACGTGAAAGTGGATATTCTCAAATGTTTTGATAAAAGAAAGACACAAAACCTACCCTGAAGCGTCTAGCTTCCGGTTTCCCGACTTGCTTATACATTAAAAAAGCTCGGAAAAAAAGCTACCAAAAATAAACCTTTTGATATTCTTCAATAATCCTTGGTCACGAACCGTGATGTACCCCACACGTTCAGACGCTGTATATTTCTATTCTTTAGAATCCACAGAGCCCCTCTAGCGTGGCACTTAAAAAACACTTTTTTTTCGAAATGGGTGGGTAAAATGCCGCATAATTCAATAATAAGCGTTGATATCGGGCTAAAAAATGCTACCCATGTTCAAGATATTAATAAATATATTGTGAACAGTTCGCATTTGTACTTTCATTCAGTTCTTCATAAAAAAATTACACAAAAATTACAAAAAACAAAAAAAACCGTTCCCACGGCATAACCTCCTTAACAAAAAATTTCTGTCTGCTGCTGCCACTTGATTATACTTTATTTGATATCATAGATAAATTAATTATTCGTTCCTTGAAAGATTGGCATATTGTCAATGCTCTAATTTAAGTATTTAATCCTTTAGCGTAACAAGATAATTATATAAAATTATGAAGTTTTCTACTTTGCTTTTTGCACATTTATTGAAGGTAGTAGTACAGTGGGACGCTTGAAACTTTAACGTCATTTCATTATTTATTTTAACAAGAAAATGATATACGATCGTTTTCAAATTTTAGCGGATATATTTTTTAAAAAATAATAAAATGACGAAATTGTAAAAAAAAAATTCCAAAATCGTTTCAAGTTTCAACTAAATCGGCTAAGTAGTTTTTTGTGTTAGTGCTTCCCCCAAAGTTTTAAAACGTGGTTTTGAGTAAAACGCGCTTAAAATTATCACAATAAATTTCTCATAACAAAACCTACTAATGGCATGTTCCAAAATTATGTCTCGTTTTCATAATTTGTAATAATATTTTTACACGATGCCTAGTCCTTAATCAGCTGACTATGATAATATATCATCGAGGATATTATATAGAATGGACGATTGAAGCATGCAATTGGCGCTGGTTAATTTCCATTTGTATACCTGCTACGTCGAAATCAATATTTTGTACTATAACTTAAGAATGTTTTGAAATTCAATCTGAAATTTTCACGGTAAATTTTTCATATATAATACTTCCGGAATTTGTAAAAAAAAAATTGATTTTTTAAAATCGTTACACTGTACTACTGCCTTAAAAATTACTTTCTTTTCAAAAACAAAATTTACAGCAAACACTTCTATTGAAAGACACATTGCAATCAGACAAAATACACGTCAAAGTAAACATAAATGTCAATATCGATATATAATTTATCACATTACTTTGAATTGATCGAGTTTATAGAGCGATGTAGCATAATGAGGAATGATATTTTTTCGAATATAAAAATAACGCATGAGATACACCAACCGAAAACTAAGCAATTCCATAGAAAGCTCAGATTATCGTAAGTTAGAGGCTTTGCTCCCGTTGCCACCATGTACCAAGTTCTATTTCCTTTCATATCTATTGGATCTCGCTCAAGTAGAACATCACTAAACCATTTTTGAATGAATCCGTAATCAATTGCTCTAAATATGAACTCATCAAACTTATAGCGCAGAACCCAACTACAAATTACTGGGCAATTAGCAATGAATTCCATAGTTAATATGTTTGTCGCGGAAAGAAGTGGTTTCCTTAAATGCCTTTGATGAATTTCCAATAAGTGGATACGGTCCGATGACAACCCATATACATAACTAGTATTCAGACTGAAAACATGAGTGAGCAGTTCATCAACATCTACTGCAAAATATAAGTCCTTGTAACCATCAGGAACACCTCCGAAATATATGTAGTGACTTAAACTGTTTCTCTCCGCCATAATTTTCATTCCAGATTCTCGAATTTCTGAATAAGTCTTGGGATATTTCTCGAAGAGCTCCACTGTTAAATAGCTGGACAATATAGCCAAATAGAAATTGATCAAGATGAATCCCAAAATCAACACTTGTCCATGTATAATTGCGAATCTCCATCTCTCGAATAGCCTACCACCAACTCCTTGATAAATTATCCCCAAGAAAACGCTCATAAAAGCCCCCCCAAAATCAATAGTTTTGAATACTAAAATTAAAATTAAACCTTCCGCTAAAGCTGCATACAATAAAAAGCTTCCCAAAGACACCCAGATCGATAAATCGAATGGTTTTAGTAAATACATAAAACGTGGCACTTTTTTTAATTGCGGTGCAACCAATAGAACATTCATTTTGTTCAAAGGGTAACTATTCGTAGTTTTCCCCATCACAGGAGGTATCAAATTTGGTGCTACATCGATTTCACCAGTTTTAATCATGCTAATTAATTTATTTTTATCCAATGAATTAACTGTATCTACTACATGTAGACTAGCACCGTATCTTTCAGCAAAAGTAAGCAGCATTTTAGTTAAATAGCCACCGTTTCTTGCAATACCGTTGCCTGTTTTGTAGAAATATGAGCGTGGATAGTCGTGCCGAAAAATGGTTCGAATTGGGTATCCATAAACATTTTTCAGTTTATCTGGAAATAGATCCTCAGTATTTTCTGCTTCAATTAATTCAACAATTTTAAATGTTGGAAACGGTAGAAAAGTGTAAATCTTGAAGGTTTGATTTACCTTGAAATGAATATTATGCAACAGCAGAACGTTGAGAAAACCATTCGTGAAGCACTGACGAAATAGTATTTCAATCGAACTATCCATATCCTTTCCACTGTTCAAAAGAGCGAAAACCACTCGTGACCTTTCCAGAAATTTCACTGAAGCGAATACATGATCCAAAGGCTGGTTTGAAAGATCAGGTAACAGCACAACAGCAACAAAGTCCTCATGAACATAATTGTACAATTCGAAATTTTCACCACGAATAATTATCACTGGAGCGGAACTGACTTCAAGTATTCCAACGAAGTTCTCCTCAGAGGATTCTATTCTTTCGTCGAAAACAACAATAGTCGATGCACTTTGCAATAACCTCACTATCCTTAAAGGCAATGTAAAACCTTCAACAGTTGCAAAAGCAAGGAGGAAAAATATTCCGGTCACCATTGTGCAAGTGCTAGTAATGAACTCAGCGTTTTACATATCGTAAATTCTGTTTAATATTTCGCGTGTTTAACTGAGCAACGCGATTTAAAGATGATAACTGATTTAAAAGGGAGAAATGGAATAGCGGTATTTTAATACAATCAGGTGAATGGGTTACTAACTTACCTTTCCATTAGAAAACAATAACATGACTACGAGTTTGCATAATTTTCTCAGTCAAGATACATTAATTGTGATATAGTTGAGGTGAAGGAGGACATGTGTTTGTAGGCATTTGCAACTTACGTAATCAAAGTCTACCACCCGTTTCCTATATCATCTTCAACCTTCCCAAGCCAGCAAGAATATTCCACAAAAGAAGGTTAAATTTAGTTTATACATTTGTCAGAACCAGACAGACATACAGGAATATAAAAAGCTCACTATTCGGCATTTAGAAAATAAAATTTGTCTTTTTTTCATTATATGGCAAAGTTTATCCTGTCGAAAGGCAGGAAGATTTGCAGAAGTATTGTGGGCATCCTGACTGGCGATAATTCGCTAGCTGGGCATATGTTCAGAATAAGAATTTCCCAAGATGATACGTGTCCATCCTGTAATGAGGGAGTAGATTCCACAGTAAGTGTCCCGCCTATGGACGCGTAAGTTTGGTGCTGATGTGCTACAACTGCAGCGGATAGCTTCACATCCACATCCACTAACGAGAACATACACACGCAGTTTCTGCCGCGTAGATGGGGTCGTACTTTAACATTCTCACTTATTCTTGATTTGAAGCTTTCACATAAAACGCGAACATCCTCAACTGTATCCCTATTCCTGCTTAATTCTAAAAAATCAACTGAGACCTACTTTAGGGTTTAGGGTGTTTAAAGACTGACTCCTGAATCTTAGCCCAAATATGTTCAATTGGATTCAAATCTGGCAGATTTCCAGGACAATCAGTCCACCCTTCTTTAAAGTAGCTGTTTGACATTATAATGCTTGCTTTTGCGGAATGACATTTAGCATCATCTTGCGTTAAATTGGCCACCAACCGTCCATGATATTGATTCCTATTCTTATCGCACTCAGCATAAACAGGTAGAATGGCTTCTCGATAGTAGTCTCCATTAACTGTAGATTTTTTTTTGACAATGATGAGCTCTGATTTGCCATTCATGCTTATTCCCCAGCAACCATAATTTTTAAGCCTTGTTGCGGTCTTTGCACTGAATTTATTAATTTGGTATTACTCGTTCTTATTCGCTGATTTTGTCTGTTAGATTTAAGGAACAGCCCCAACTCATCTGCGAACAGTATGCGGTTGCGTTGTTTGCAGCTTGACCTGTTATCTACGGTAAATTCTCCCCTTATAAGCCGAGAACAAAATTTTTCACGGACTGCAAAACTTAGTTTCACTTAGTAAGGATTTAATAGGTCTCACAAATGTATTAGAGGATAGCAAAGTCGTTATAATTTGTCAACACATCGGGAAACCGAAAGCCGGACGCTTCAGGTATGAAAGGTTTTGTGTATTTCTCTTATAAAAGTGTTTGAGTCGACATTTGTCCCATTAGTATCTAGCCGTAATACTCGTATATGCATATATTATGTGATACTGACATTATCACGCGACAGTGGATATTCTGAAAAGTCTTGAATTTGCACAGAAGCGACAATTTTAATCTAGTTGTTAGTAATAGTGCGATTTCCACCAAACTTGGTAAGATTATGCACTATGTTAGCCTACATTGCTAATTTTGTGATTCTAAGAGGAACTTAAGGAGGGTTGGCAATCAATAACTAAAAATTATAGTAATATACTATTATTAACTTTATTTGAAGAGATATCGGTATGGAGGGTATTTCGGAGTCTAGGCACCATATAGAGGTGACTTAATTTTTGGATTTTTTTCATATTTTTCAGTTGGGTATTTTCTGAGAATGAGTCCGCGAAAGAAATGATCACAGTTCCCGCCTTTCCACCATGTTTGTTGTCAATCGCTATAAGCGTTTCCGGGAAAAATGCGTATAACAAACAGACAGACAGACTGTAAGCCAATTTTAATAAGGTTTTGTTTTACACACAACCTTAACAATGGGGGATTTCCCCGTTTTTTATGTAGCGAAACACAGAAATGGATAGGTAACAACAATATTCACCCAATTGGCTGAGGATGGTTTAATAATGATAAAAGGAGGCTCCAACTACACTAAAATGCTTGAATTCTCAGCTATTCATTCACAGCTGAGTCGACTGATATCCAACATCAAGTCACGATGCAAACCACACTGCCATCAGTGAGATTTCAACCGCGACCTTTCGTAGGACCACCTCGTGCTATAGCCACTAACATATCCATACACTAGATTTTCAGGTTTATATTAATTAATAATTTTAAACCAATAGTTTGTCTGTATTCCTGTTTTTTCTAAATAACAAAATGCATATACAGTGTATCAAAAATGTCTGGCTACCTTTTCCGTGAGGACAATGTTCAGTTTATATCCTCAATTATATTATCCATTCTTTAGAAATAAAATGAAAAATAAGCACTTTATGCTACTGTTATAAAGAAAAAACAAAAACACAAAATAAACGTCAGTATTACACACCAAAAAAAGTATTCGTCAGTATACATTTTCACTTGAAATATTACCAGATAACGGTACTTACTAAAAGATTTTGATGCGTAGTGAGTCGGCATTAGTGACTTAGTACTATCCTGCTAAACCACCTATTCAATGGCTTCCCGCCTACGGCGTTCGCAGGCTTTAGCGAATCTGACAACATTCTCCACAGTCAGAGAATGTGCAGATTCTTCATTTGAAGAAAACCTTGCCAAAGTGTTTTCGTTTGAGATCTGAGGAGGCCGGACAGCTGCATAAAAAGTGCAGGGCACATAGCCGAAACCACCACCCCAATCTTTTCCAGATGGTAGTTTAAGGAGCAGTGTCACGTTAAAAGCCCTACTAAGGTTTTCATGTGCCCATATGTCGACCATTCTTCTCTTTCGGTGATTACGACAGTGTATGTCTTTTCAAAGACGAATCTGGAAACCATATGATCGGTCGGCATCAGAGCTACCGGATGTTTGTCAAGGAATTTCCAAATAGACGCATGACCGTGCGATTCGCCGCCTTTTCACGCTCCAATGGTATCGAGTCTATATGGGTCATTGGCTGCTTTCCGTTTCACCTCCAAGTAAGTAGGGGTAAATTTAGGATAGCTTGAAGTGCCGCAGTCAGCTTACTACTCATTGCTCCAGTAATACTTAGGCAACCAAGCCTCTGAATCTGCGTTAGCAGCTTCCTGCTATTAGCAAAGTTCAGTCTCGGCCACCAAACGATACATGCATACACCAAAATGGGTTTTATTATGGATGAATACATCCAGTGTATCCGTTTTGGTGAAAGTCCCCAGGACTTACCTATCGCATGAATATAGCACCAGAGCAATCTGCAGTCATATACTATGTCCGCAAATGCTTGCGCGCAGACTTGTTTGTCCTCCAAGAGCCGCAGAAGGGTATCCATTACCAAGAGCTATAACAGTGGGCAGGGAATTCCTCCCTATGGGCACCCCCTAAGACATCCTGCTTCAATAGACTTCTGGCCGGCCGATATGTGGTTTTTTTCCTCTCTAGCATGTGAAGGATCCAACTGATTAGCAGCGGCTCGATTCCATGCTGTCTTTCCGCATCACAAATTGCCGCGAATGAGGCATAATTGAAGGCACCTTCAATGTCCATGAATGCGCCTAAGGCGTATTCCTTTTCGGACATCGGCTTTTCAATTTTAGCCCTAAGTTCATGGAGTGCTGTCTTCGTGGATTTTCGTTTCTGGTAGGCGTGTTGCCTATGGTGAAGTGACCACATAGGAATGTGTGTATCCCTAATGAACCAATCTACTAGTCGTTCTAGTCCTTTTAATAGAAAAGAGGTTAGACTGATCGGTTGGAAGCTTCTTGCGTCCGTGTAGGTGGATTTCCCTGGTTTGGGAATGAATAACACTTTCACATCACGCCAGTTAATTGGAATATAAGCGTATGCTAGGCATGCGCGATATATATTCCGAATATGCAGTACCAGGGCATCGATACTCTCTGTTACTAGCGCAGAAATAATGCCGTCCGAACCTTGTATCTATGAAACGAATTAAATGCCCATTTTTCTCGCTCCAGTGATACTACTTTCCATGCCAGATTCCAGTCTCTCTGTTGGCCCCGAGATTAGATTTTGGATGCTGCCTGAGAAGTGTACTTCAAGCAAATGGTTTGCCGTTTCTTCATCGGTTTCTGTGTACCTTCCGTTCTGGAAACGTAAATAACCCAGTTTCCAGCTACGTTATTTAAATCCACTTCAGCTTTAAAGTTGTCTCAAGAGAGTTAGCCTCTTCGTAAAAAGGTCTCCATGATGATCGTTTAGCCAATCTTATGCTTTTCTTTAGAGCCTTCGGTGCCCCCTATATAGCGATTCCAGCTAGCGGCTGAATCACACTTCAGAGCACGATTGAGGAGCATCCTTGTCATTCTCCTCTGTTTTGCCAAATCCACCATGGTATTTTACCCTTCTTTGGCATCTTAAGTGGACAGTTTTCTTCGAAAGCTTCTCTCATGCCAGTTGTGATCATCTGGGTTGGCTTCTAAATTCTCTCTCTCTCTTATGGATGTGATGCGCTTCCCAGGGATCGTGACTTGGGCGCTCAATTCTATTTTATACGTCACCCAATCTATCTTCTGCGGATTCGGAAGGTGGAGGTTGATCCATGCCCATTACGAAATCAATGCGTCTGTGATCCGAGAGTGTAATATCGTTTCATACTCTCCACTCTCCGACCAGAGCCGCGATGTCAGAGGATGCCACCGTGATGTCGACGACCTCTAGCCTGATCACGTCGAAAAAAGTGGGTTCATCACCAAATTAAGGATCTGCAAATCGGTTCCTACTAGATACTCCAGTAGCCTCGATCCTCTTGCATTGATGTTGATGACGAGCATATGTGGTGAGCGTTAACATCACATCCTACTATTACCCCCATGCCTCTACTTTTGGCATATTGGATAGCTCTGATGAATGTTCCACTGGGAACGTCTTATGCATCATAGTGAAAATATGCAGAGCACAATATATCTCTTTATCTCTCTGTTGACTTTTTATGGTTAGTTTAACCAATGTGGAGTCGCGATCATGTAGGTCGTTAACCAAATTAGCCTGAAAGTCTTTTGAGACTACTATGCACTTCCACTGGCATACAGCAGGTCAGTATGTTGGAAGTTCAGGCCCCTGACTACCCCAACAACAATCCACGGTTCTTGTATAAGGTATATAAATGTCTTGCAGTTATTAATCCGACGACTGATAAGTACAGTCGCCGCTTTACAATGCTATTTGGGAATGGTTTTAGGAGCCGACACTTGTAACGTGACGGTCCCTAGCCCGTAGTAGAGCCGGCAGCCCGATTTTTCCCGAACCTTCATCGGGTTCGGGAACGCCGATAGTGAGAAAATTTCCCTAGCAGCTTTTCCTAGCAGCATCCAAGTGGAAGTGTTGAGGTTATTCTGCGCACCAAATTGTTCCATCTCAGCACCATTCCGCTTTTCTCCTGGGAGCCAGAGGAAGCACTTTTTCAAAGATGGTAGCTCAGAGACCCTTTTCAGGGTTAGTCGCGCACCCTCTCACATATCGTTGTTAGAGGAGCAGTACCGCCTGAGTCACTCGTTCGTGTCTCCGTCGGCAAAGTTTAGCCGTCACATTTTATGGTATAAACCTACCGACTCAAATCAGAGCGAAATGTCTGGCGAGGATGCAGTCCTTACAGCTAGGACGAGTTTCCTCCTAAGCTGTTCGCACTTCTCATTATCGTAACCGGATGGGTTAGAGTCATCATAAAAGACCCATCCATCGGTTTCGATAACCTTGGCTGCAAATGAAAGCCTACCCGTTGCCGGCCGAGCCTTCTTTACTGCCTTTTATGTCGCAAAGTTAGGATCGCCCGAGGACTGCTGCCCGTTCGGTTTCCCCTTAGCCGCAGGTGCCCCGAATGATCCTCTCCCCTCAACCTTGGCACAGCCCTTGGGTTGTGCTTTGCCCGGAGGCGGTTTACCCGAAGACGGTTTGCCGGAGGCGATTGGCCCGAACACGGTTTGCCCGGAGGCGGTTTTCCCGAAGGCTGTTTGCTGTCCGTGGACAGGTGGTTACCCATGCGCAAGACTTTAGCCTCAGCAGGTGGCGTCGATTGGAGCCTGGGGTCAGGACAAAAGGGGCCTGCTTTGGCTCGTCCGTTAAGGACTGGGTCCCCATTAGATTGGTTCCCACCTGAGTAAGTGAAGAATCATAGTCCCCCATACATGCAAAAGGCGGGTGTAAATTTTTTTTTCAGCAAATATAGTCATGTGGGGTATCAAATTAAAGGTCTCGGTTAATACTTTTCGAAGCCGGTCTTAGTTTCGACATTCGTTGGAAAGGTGAGGAGTGCGGGGGCTGCAAAGTGATCATTTTTTTAACGAACCCATTCTCAGAAACTTTCCAACCGATAAATCTGAAAAGGGAGCTGCCACTATATGGTGCCTAGGCTCCGAAATACCCTCCATATCGATACCTGTTCAAATAAAGTTAATAATAATACATTACCATAATTTTTAGTAATTAGCAGGAAAACCCCCGTCAAGTTCACCCTAGAATCACGAAATGCAATAGTATAGGCTATATCATAGGGCATGACCCTACCAAATTTTGTGAAAATCGAACTATTAGTAACAAAGTTATAATAGGTCAAAGCTGTCGCTGCAGTGCAAATTCAAGACTTTGAATGTCAATATCACTTGAAAGTGGGTATATGCATATATTACATGCTACATACTAATGGGACAAATGCACTCTATATAAAAGAAATACACAAAACCTTTCATACCTGAAGCGTCAGCTTCCGGTTTCCCGACTTGTTGGAGTGTTGCAGGGTAGCCACAATTTTGTATTTAGCGTTATGTATGTGTTTGTGGTCATTATTTTAACTAAAAATGTAATCTGGAGATAAGCTCATACTTCCCACGCTTCTATGAAGATGACATTTGGATATATTAATATAGTCTTTGTGGTCCATATTCCCATCGAAAATATGCAAGTCGTCCACTTCATTAACACCCATACAATCCGATACCAGCAGTGATCCCTTCCCTGTTTTATTGTAAGAATTCGATTTTTCCCCCATCTCACAGTTTTGCTTCCTCCATGTTTGTATTTTAGTGTCCAATTTAAATATATTGAATTTACTTTCATCTGTGAAGACGACTTTTTCCCAAAAAGTTCAGAGGATAATCCCTACACATTTTGCGAATTCAAGCCACCTTTTCTTGTTCATTTTGCTGATGTACGGTTTTCTGCGAGCTGTACGCCCGGCATTTTCAGCCCCACGAAGAAAATTCCGTTCAGTTTCAACCGATATAATTTTCCCCACCTCTTTCATCACAGTTATTTTTGGGGCACTTTGGCTAGGATTTTTAAAAAAATTTCGCACTGTTTACCGTTTCTTCTAATTTTATAATTTTTATGGTCGGCCAAATATTCGGAGGTTTTTGTAATTTCCTGTTTTCAGATACCTGTAGCCAATGCGTTTAATAGTTTGGCCTGTTCCACTTTCACGCATTGCTTTGAATTTTCGACCTTATTTAAACAAATTATTTAAAATTTTTCGCACTTCCCCTGTCCCCTGTCCTTTCCGCCCATATTGCAATTCCATAATTATTAACTTACAACGCTTGAAATCTGTCGCTTTAGGATGTAACACTAAATAGATTACAACACAATACCATCAACTTACCAAAATGATTTGGTAAATACCGTTATCTGGTAATATTTCAAAAGAAAATGTATACAGACGAATACTTTTTTTGGTGTGTAATACTGACGTTTATTTTGTGGTTTTGTTTTTTCTTTATAACAACGGAGTAAAGCGCTTATTTTTCATTTTATTTCTAAAGTAGTTTAGTTTAGTTTAGTTATGAAAATCCTAAGTTAATCACGGAAAAATTAGGCAGGCAAATACTTTATACTTTTAATTTTATTTGGATCGATTTTGCCAATATCACCGCAAGGGGTGGTTTTCGAGGTTTTCAAGGATGGAAATGTTCCATGATAAGTTATGATAAATAACATTCCGGGGTATAAATCGATCTTTACTTATCCCATTCCAAGTTAGTAAATAATTTAATATCCAATCTTCTTTTTTTCTAAGGTGGTAGTTTTCACTCCCTTAAAACAAACAGCGCATATTGACTTTTGACAACACAATTTTATTCTGAAATTTAATCCGATTTTCACTTTCAGTTACTAGACCAGTTTTCCAAAACACAAAAATCTACCGATTTTATTAAGGAAAACAGTTTCTAGCGAACAAATGAAAGGAAGAGCTGCTCGTTTCAGTAACATGTTGGAAATAGTTAACTATTCCGGTTTCTTCGTTTTGTTTGAACTACCTTCATCCTTTCTCCCATTCCACAACCCGTACTGGAGATATAGAAACTTACCGCACTCAATTACCATAAATAACTCTACCAAGTTAATTGCCAAATTGTTGAACTACTACAGATCAAATATAACTTAAGGGCCTATTTCCATTTAAAGTTCAAAACTGTAAAACTTATATTAATAAAAAACTCTATTGCTGCCTGTTCATTATACTTTATTGGATAATATCATTGATACATTGATTTCTATTCTTGCGTTGGAAAATTTACATATTGCGAATGCTCGAATCTAATTGATCCTTTATTGTATTGAGATAATTACATTATAGAATTTCCTTCCCTGCATTTTGAAATCAGAAGTTATTAAAAAATTATGCCTTCAAGAGCAAAATTCACAACAAACACTTCTACTGAAAGATATTCGTATTGCAATCAGATTCAATACACTTGAAATTAAGCATAAATACTAATATGTACTTTACCACATTACTCTGAATATAGAGCGACGTAATAAAATGAAGAAAAACGAAAACTTTTCAAATATAAAAGTAACGCATGAGATACACCAACCGAAAACTAAACAATTCCAGAGAAAGCTCATATGATCAAAATTAAGTGGCACTGCTTCCGTTGAAGCTTCAATGTACTCAGTTCGGTATCCTTTCAAATCTATTTGATCCCGCTCAAGAAAAGCATCAATATACCATTTCCAAATGAGTCCGTAATTATTTGCTCTAAATATAAACTCATCAAACTTATACCGTAGAACCCAACTGCAAATTACCGGGCAATTAGCAATGAATTCTGTAATCAATATGTTTGTCGGGGAAAGAAGTGGTTTTCGCAAACGACTTTGTTGAATTTTCAATAAGTATATACGGTCCGCTGACAACCCGTACATATAAGAAGTATTCAGACTGAAAACATGAGTGAGAAGCTCATCAACCTCTACTGCAAAGTATAAATCCTCGTAACCATCGGGAATACCACCAAAAGATATATAGTTACTTAAACTGGTTTTCTCCGCCATAATTTTCATTCCAGATTCTCGAATTTCTGAGTAAGTCTTGGGAGGTTTCTCGTAGAGCTCCACTGTTAAATAGCTGGACAATATAGCCAAATAGAAATTAATCAAAATGAATCCCAAAATCAACACTTGTCCATGTATAATTGCGAATCGCCATCTCTCGAATAGCCTACCACCAACTGCTTGATAGATTATCCCCAAGGAAACGCTCATAAAAGCCTTTCCAAAATCAATATTTTTGAATATTAAAATTAATACTAAACCTTCCGCTAAAGCTGCATACAATAAAAAACTTCCCAAAGTCACCCAGATTGGTAAATCGAATGGTTTTAGTAAATACGCAAAACGTGGTACTTTCTTTAACTGCGGTGCAACCAATAAGTCATTAATTTTGCTCAAAGGATAACTATTCGCGGTTTTCACTTCAGTGGGAAGTATCAAGTTTGGTGCCACATCAATTTCACCAGTTTTAATCATGCTAATTAATTTATTTTTATCGAAAAAATTAACTGTGTCTACTATCTGGAGACTAGCATTGTATTTTTCAGCAAAAGCAAGCAGCATTTTACTTAAATAGCCACCTTTCCTTTCAGTTCCATTTTCTGCCTTGTAGAAATATGAGCGCGGATAGTCGTCTCGAAAAATGGTCCGAATTGGGTATCCATAAACATTTTTCAATTTATCTGGAAACAGATCCTCAGCATTTTCTACATTAGTTAATTCAGTAATTTCTAATGTTCGAAACGGTAGAAACGTGTAAATCTGAAAGGTGTGATTAGAATAGATATTATGCAACAGCAAAACGTTGAGAAAACCATTCGCGAAACACTGGCGAAATAGTATCTCACTCGAAATTTCCACATCCTCTACACTGTTCAAAAGGACGAAAACCACTCGTGAGCTTTCCAGAAATTTCACTGAAGCGAATACATGGTCCAAAGCTTGGTTTGAAATATTAGATAACAGTACAACAGCAACAAAGTCCTCATGAACATAATTGTACAATTCTAAATTTTCACCACGGATAAGAATCACTGGAACGAAGCTGACTTCAAGTATTCCAAAGAGGTTCTCCTCAGAGCATTCGAAACTTTCATCGAAACAATGTTCAAATAAAGTTAATAATAATACATTACCATAATTTTTAGTAATTAGCAGGAAAACCCCCGTCAAGTTCACCCTAGAATCACGAAATGCAATAGTATAGGCTATATCATAGGGCATGACCCTACCAAATTTTGTGAAAATCGAACTATTAGTAACAAAGTTATAATAGGTCAAAGCTGTCGCTGCAGTGCAAATTCAAGACTTTGAATGTCAATATCACTTGAAAGTGGGTATATGCATATATTACATGCTACATACTAATGGGACAAATGCACTCTATATAAAAGAAATACACAAAACCTTTCATACCTGAAGCGTCAGCTTCCGGTTTCCCGACTTGTTGGAGTGTTGCAGGGTAGCCACAATTTTGTATTTAGCGTTATGTATGTGTTTGTGGTCATTATTTTAACTAAAAATGTAATCTGGAGATAAGCTCATACTTCCCACGCTTCTATGAAGATGACATTTGGATATATTAATATAGTCTTTGTGGTCCATATTCCCATCGAAAATATGCAAGTCGTCCACTTCATTAACACCCATACAATCCGATACCAGCAGTGATCCCTTCCCTGTTTTATTGTAAGAATTCGATTTTTCCCCCATCTCACAGTTTTGCTTCCTCCATGTTTGTATTTTAGTGTCCAATTTAAATATATTGAATTTACTTTCATCTGTGAAGACGACTTTTTCCCAAAAAGTTCAGAGGATAATCCCTACACATTTTGCGAATTCAAGCCACCTTTTCTTGTTCATTTTGCTGATGTACGGTTTTCTGCGAGCTGTACGCCCGGCATTTTCAGCCCCACGAAGAAAATTCCGTTCAGTTTCAACCGATATAATTTTCCCCACCTCTTTCATCACAGTTATTTTTGGGGCACTTTGGCTAGGATTTTTAAAAAAATTTCGCACTGTTTACCGTTTCTTCTAATTTTATAATTTTTATGGTCGGCCAAATATTCGGAGGTTTTTGTAATTTCCTGTTTTCAGATACCTGTAGCCAATGCGTTTAATAGTTTGGCCTGTTCCACTTTCACGCATTGCTTTGAATTTTCGACCTTATTTAAACAAATTATTTAAAATTTTTCGCACTTCCCCTGTCCCCTGTCCTTTCCGCCCATATTGCAATTCCATAATTATTAACTTACAACGCTTGAAATCTGTCGCTTTAGGATGTAACACTAAATAGATTACAACACAATACCATCAACTTACCAAAATGATTTGGTAAATACCGTTATCTGGTAATATTTCAAAAGAAAATGTATACAGACGAATACTTTTTTTGGTGTGTAATACTGACGTTTATTTTGTGGTTTTGTTTTTTCTTTATAACAACGGAGTAAAGCGCTTATTTTTCATTTTATTTCTAAAGTAGTTTAGTTTAGTTTAGTTATGAAAATCCTAAGTTAATCACGGAAAAATTAGGCAGGCAAATACTTTATACTTTTAATTTTATTTGGATCGATTTTGCCAATATCACCGCAAGGGGTGGTTTTCGAGGTTTTCAAGGATGGAAATGTTCCATGATAAGTTATGATAAATAACATTCCGGGGTATAAATCGATCTTTACTTATCCCATTCCAAGTTAGTAAATAATTTAATATCCAATCTTCTTTTTTTCTAAGGTGGTAGTTTTCACTCCCTTAAAACAAACAGCGCATATTGACTTTTGACAACACAATTTTATTCTGAAATTTAATCCGATTTTCACTTTCAGTTACTAGACCAGTTTTCCAAAACACAAAAATCTACCGATTTTATTAAGGAAAACAGTTTCTAGCGAACAAATGAAAGGAAGAGCTGCTCGTTTCAGTAACATGTTGGAAATAGTTAACTATTCCGGTTTCTTCGTTTTGTTTGAACTACCTTCATCCTTTCTCCCATTCCACAACCCGTACTGGAGATATAGAAACTTACCGCACTCAATTACCATAAATAACTCTACCAAGTTAATTGCCAAATTGTTGAACTACTACAGATCAAATATAACTTAAGGGCCTATTTCCATTTAAAGTTCAAAACTGTAAAACTTATATTAATAAAAAACTCTATTGCTGCCTGTTCATTATACTTTATTGGATAATATCATTGATACATTGATTTCTATTCTTGCGTTGGAAAATTTACATATTGCGAATGCTCGAATCTAATTGATCCTTTATTGTATTGAGATAATTACATTATAGAATTTCCTTCCCTGCATTTTGAAATCAGAAGTTATTAAAAAATTATGCCTTCAAGAGCAAAATTCACAACAAACACTTCTACTGAAAGATATTCGTATTGCAATCAGATTCAATACACTTGAAATTAAGCATAAATACTAATATGTACTTTACCACATTACTCTGAATATAGAGCGACGTAATAAAATGAAGAAAAACGAAAACTTTTCAAATATAAAAGTAACGCATGAGATACACCAACCGAAAACTAAACAATTCCAGAGAAAGCTCATATGATCAAAATTAAGTGGCACTGCTTCCGTTGAAGCTTCAATGTACTCAGTTCGGTATCCTTTCAAATCTATTTGATCCCGCTCAAGAAAAGCATCAATATACCATTTCCAAATGAGTCCGTAATTATTTGCTCTAAATATAAACTCATCAAACTTATACCGTAGAACCCAACTGCAAATTACCGGGCAATTAGCAATGAATTCTGTAATCAATATATTTGTCGGGGAAAGAAGTGGTTTTCGCAAACGACTTTGTTGAATTTTCAATAAGTATATACGGTCCGCTGACAACCCGTACATATAAGAAGTATTCAGACTGAAAACATGAGTGAGAAGCTCATCAACCTCTACTGCAAAGTATAAATCCTCGTAACCATCGGGAATACCACCAAAAGATATATAGTTACTTAAACTGGTTTTCTCCGCCATAATTTTCATTCCAGATTCTCGAATTTCTGAGTAAGTCTTGGGAGGTTTCTCGTAGAGCTCCACTGTTAAATAGCTGGACAATATAGCCAAATAGAAATTAATCAAAATGAATCCCAAAATCAACACTTGTCCATGTATAATTGCGAATCGCCATCTCTCGAATAGCCTACCACCAACTGCTTGATAGATTATCCCCAAGGAAACGCTCATAAAAGCCTTTCCAAAATCAATATTTTTGAATATTAAAATTAATACTAAACCTTCCGCTAAAGCTGCATACAATAAAAAACTTCCCAAAGTCACCCAGATTGGTAAATCGAATGGTTTTAGTAAATACGCAAAACGTGGTACTTTCTTTAACTGCGGTGCAACCAATAAGTCATTAATTTTGCTCAAAGGATAACTATTCGCGGTTTTCACTTCAGTGGGAAGTATCAAGTTTGGTGCCACATCAATTTCACCAGTTTTAATCATGCTAATTAATTTATTTTTATCGAAAAAATTAACTGTGTCTACTATCTGGAGACTAGCATTGTATTTTTCAGCAAAAGCAAGCAGCATTTTACTTAAATAGCCACCTTTCCTTTCAGTTCCATTTTCTGCCTTGTAGAAATATGAGCGCGGATAGTCGTCTCGAAAAATGGTCCGAATTGGGTATCCATAAACATTTTTCAATTTATCTGGAAACAGATCCTCAGCATTTTCTACATTAGTTAATTCAGTAATTTCTAATGTTCGAAACGGTAGAAACGTGTAAATCTGAAAGGTGTGATTAGAATAGATATTATGCAACAGCAAAACGTTGAGAAAACCATTCGCGAAACACTGGCGAAATAGTATCTCACTCGAAATTTCCACATCCTCTACACTGTTCAAAAGGACGAAAACCACTCGTGAGCTTTCCAGAAATTTCACTGAAGCGAATACATGGTCCAAAGCTTGGTTTGAAATATTAGATAACAGTACAACAGCAACAAAGTCCTCATGAACATAATTGTACAATTCTAAATTTTCACCACGGATAAGAATCACTGGAACGAAGCTGACTTCAAGTATTCCAAAGAGGTTCTCCTCAGAGCATTCGAAACTTTCATCGAAAACAACAATAGTTGAAGCACTTTGCAGTAACCTGGTTACCGTTGGAGGTAATGCAAACCCTTCAACTGTTGCAAAAGCAAGGAGGAAAAATATTCCGGTCACCATTGTGCAAGTGCTAGTAATGAATTGAACGATTTGAATATAGAAAATTCAGTTCAATATTTGGCGTGTTAAATTCAGCAGCACGATTTGAAGATAAGAATTGATTTAAAAGGGGGAAAATGGGATATTGGTATTTTGATGCAATCAGGTGAATGGATTACTAACTTACCTTTCCATTAGGAACCAATATCATGACTGCGAATTTACATAATTTACTTAGTCAAGGTATACTTATTTTAATATAGTTGAGAGGGATACACCAAATTTTTGACCCCACGAAATTTTTGGTGTCCTGGCAAACGCCATTGGTCCACTGAAGACACGGCCTATATCATTATATTTTACCTCGCCTTTATAGATTTTCCAGATAGAGTCTTCATTGTCTGTCATGTGGACTAGATGGGGAGACGTTTTGAGCGGGAAGATTTTAGAAAACTGAAGTAGGTTCTAATAGCTACCAATAACCATGCACGGACTTCTTCGTTCTTGTGGCTTTGGCTAGCAGTAGGAGAACTTCTTCCAAGTTATTTTGACCAGGACCAACATCGCTGTTGCAACGCCCGGTGCTGTTTCATTTACCCAAACAAGATGAGAGTTTCGCTTAAGGCACTCTTAGCTATATCTGCCCGTGCTTTAACCTATTTAAATACTACAAAGAAACAAGTCTAGAAGCGCTTATGGTTCAAAGGCTTTGCGTTTTTCTTCTGTAAAGAACGTACAATGCATTTTGCGTTCTAGTTAAAATTGAAGACATATTTGCTATGTTTCTAATATACAGAGTGTCTCGTTTATGATGGTACAAATTCTAATGGTGGATAGTATCAGTTCTTTGAGGAAAATTGGTCCATAGAATGGATTCTCTATATTTTACCGTTACAAAATAATAGATTTTTTCGCGAATACTGTCAAAAAGTGTGACATTCCCAACAAAATCATAATTGTCCACTCCCTCAATCATTTAATCCCAAATTTGATACCATTTTCAAAAACTACATAAGCTGTTTTGTCAATTGCAGAGGTCATCAATTCTTCAAAGATATAACTATTTGAAATTTAAAGAAATTTCGAAATCTATTTTTTATTTAAATTTCAACATGCATTATTGTAACGGTATTTGCCTCATTAAGTTAGCTTTCAAATGACTTGTAAAAATTATGCGAGAAAACGTGGTTTCGATATGCAATTCACTGGAATGTGGTAGTTCTAGTGTTTTGGCGCGTTAATTTTCTATTGTGCGCAATCAACACTACCATATTTGAGTAAAATTGTGGTACTACCCACCATTAAAATTTACTATCATAAACGGGCGTGTCCGGATAGCTGAGTGGTTAGAGCATAAGGCTGTCGTACGGAAGGTCGCGGTTCAAATCTCGCTGGCGGCAGTGGGATTTGTATCGTGATTTGACGTCGGATACCAGGCGACTCAGCTGTGAATGAGTACCTGAGTCAAATCGGGATAATAATCTCGGGCGAGCGTAATGCTGACCACATTGCCTCCTACAGTGCTCTGTAGTGTACCGTTACGGTCTTGAATGAAGTGCTCTAACACACTTCAAGGCCCTGATCCAATATGGATTGTTGTGCCAACGATTATTATTATTATTATTATCATAAACGGGACACCCTCTACAGTTGACAATTACCCGTTGATGGGATATAGCGCGTTAACCGATCGTATACCCCATCGTTCACGGCGTAGCCAGCACTGGAACTGTCGCCCCGCCTTGATGTGTGACCTCCACTGCCACATTCGCTTTCCAATCATGTTGCCCATAGATAACCGGTCTATGCGCCGACCAAGCTCTTTGTTCGAAATAATATCAGGCGAGCATATCCTGAAGATACTTCACAGACAATTGTCGATGAAGACTTGGAGCTTTTAAGTAACAGTAGTAACCACTTTCTATTTGCTACTCCCTTAAAGGGTTCAAGCGGTTAGAGCAATACGCTGTCGTAGCGGAAGGTAGTGGTTCAAATCTCACTGGTGGCAGAGGGATTTGTTATCATGACTGCATGTCGGATACCAATCGACTCAGCTGTAAATGAGTACCTGAGTCAAATCGGGATAATAATCTCGGGCGAGCGCAATGTCACATTGTTCCCTACAGTGGTCTTGAATGAAGTGCTCTAACACACTTCAAGGCCCTGATTCAATATGGATTGTAGCGCCAACGATTATTATTGTTATTTCCGAGTTATCACAACCTTGGCAGATGCCAGATTTTACCTAATACTAGCACTAAGTGCCAAGCATTTAGGCTCTAAACTAACTAACTAACTAAAGGGGCACTGGTGGTAGGTCAGTGGGAGAATCCGTCGAGTACTCCCCGCAACATCGAGCACGTATGCAGAATGGTGTACTTCTGCATGGTTTGAACCAGACTGTGCGAGAGTCCCAGGACATTAAAGGAAGCCGTCAGGGATTTACGTACAATACCTGTAGCTGACAATATTATGGGAACTACAACCACCCGCTCGAGACGCCAAATTTCTTTGATTTCCCGAGCCAATGGCTCGTAGTTCACCTTCTTCTCCACGTATTTCCGTTCAATGTTGCTATTATGGGGGATAGCAACATCAATAATATACGCGGAGCGACCCGTCTTGACAACTAACAGTACGTCAGGCTTGTTGTGTGCGGTATGGCGATCAGTCAGAACTTGCCGGTCCCAATACATGCTGTAAGCAGAACTATAAAAGTACTGGTTGCGGCTCATATCGGTAAACCGGACATCTTCCCGTGATCAGCCCATGCTTGTATGCAAGGCTTTGATGGATAACCTTACATACAGTATTATGCCTGGTGATGTATTGCACCGGTGCACATTCTGCACTGGTCGTTCTCCACCCGTTCTTTCATGATGAGCTTTTTATAAGCTCGGGTGGCGACCACGCCGTCCTGAATCGCACACATGAACCCCTCTTCTGAGCAAAGAGCTCCCCAGCACACAGCCATCTGTTCGACAAATGCAAATCCACAAATGGCTGCCAAAGACAATTCACGTGTTTACCGTGCATTGCCTTCGACTTCCATTCATCGATCCGCTCTTGGTCCGACTTCACCCCACTCAGAGGATTGAAAGATCGACCCTTCAAGTTAAATGTAGTCAATCCACAGTCTGCCTTACAGACAGCCGCATACAAGGGACTCGCGTGCTCTTTGCTGTAAAAATAAGCGCGCAGCGAGTCGACTTTGCGATGATGTTGTGCCGCCACGTCAACCACGTTCCTACCTCCGATGTCACGAGGCAGGTTCATCCGCTCCACGGCAGACTTTGGGTAATGCATTCGGAATTTGGACATAGTTGTCCGTATGCGCCGCTGGACGTTTTTCAGGTCGGTCTTCGTCCACGACAATATTCCGAATGCATAAGCCAGTGAAGGGATAGCGAATACATTCAACGCGCTTATTTTATTCTTCCCCGAGAAATGCGATTTCAGCACCAGCTTTACACGTCGCAGGAATTCGGACAGCAGAGCATCCTTCAGATAACCAACTCGAGCGGAGGTCACCAATGCTATGTCCGGCATGCGGCTCGTGATGACCTTTGCGGATGGCTTGGATTCGACACTTGTCTAATCCAAACTCCAACTTTTATATTGGCAACAGACTTCTAAGATGGTTGTCAGTACCAGCATACAGCTTGATGTCATCTAAGTACATCAAGTGTGTATTCTTATTATTATTATTCTTTTTCTTCAGCCTTTGTCTCGTTCACAAGCGGGGTCGGCTTGTTGTGATCGGTTTCGCCATTTGGTTCCATCGAATGCCTGATCTGGGTGCAATCTCGAGGCTTTTAAATCCCCATCCAACGTATCAAGCCACCGTTGTTTCGGCCTGCCTTTTTGTCGTTTACCATCGACTTCGATGTTCACAGCAATCTTGGCAAGTGAATTCTCGTTAGCACGAATTGCGTGACCATACCATGGTAGACGCCTCTCTCGCAATTTTTCCACGATCGATGCAACCCCATATCCATCATAGATATCCACATTTCGGATGTGATCAAAACGTGTGATGCCAGTTGTCCAACGCATCATCTTCGTCTCCATTGCCGCAAGACGCCGTTCATTGTCTTTCATAATCGGCCAACACTCAGAACCATAGGGAGCGACAGGATGAACGACATTGCGGTAAATTTTAGATTTGAGACATTCGATGATACGTCGATCAGAAAGAACGCCAGTTGTGGAACGCCACTTCATCCAGGTACCGTTAATGCGGGAAGCAATTTCAAAACGCAGTTCTCCATTGGCTGATAGCGTTGACGCGAGATATTTAAATCGCTCAGTTCTGCGCAGATCACGGCCGCTGACAGTGATTGTGCCTGTTTCATGGGGATCGGTCGTCAAAAATTCAGTTACGTTTAGATTCAATTTGAGATTGGGTTCCATGAGACGACTATTCCATTTTTGGACAAGTTGCTCGAGATCATTTTTACTATCAGATGCTAGGAAAGCATCATCTGCATAAAGCAGTGTGTAGGGCGCTGGACGTTGGATATCCCGTGTGACGGTGTCCATAACAAGAACAAGGAGGAGTGGTGAGAGGGCGCTTCCTTGATGAACACCAATAGAGACACAAAACGGTTTTGATATACCCGTTCAAAAATCTTGATGGTATAGGAAAGTAACCGAATCGGACGGTAATTTGAACATTCTGCTAGCCTACCTTTCTTTTTCCATATTGGAACGGTGGTACTTTCTTGCTAGTCAGATGGTGTTCTTCCTTACTGAATAACACGATTAATGAATTCACAGAGTCACATTGTTGTGTCCCAGCTCTTCGCTTTTCAGAAATCAGATGCGATATCATAGGTCCTGTGGCTTTCCCAGATTTCATTCATTTTATTGCCTCCTCGACTTCAGTTACGCTTACAGGTGAAACTGATCCAAATATCGGCAATGATTGTGGAAGTGGAGGATGAGCAAATCTTCAGTTGAAATCTGCTCGAAAATCAAATAGGTCCAGGGAACTGGATACATCCGCAAAAGGTAACCTTGAAAGTTGTCCTACCATTGAAGAAAATTGGACCAGCAAACAAAGATAAAATCTTCTCGAGAATTACCTCTCAATTCAGTAGAGAGGTTCCTCGAAAAAAGGGAGAATCTTACAAATCCTCTTACAAAACATCTGCACCAACAAGGTAACACATCCTATACATTCTTGGGGCCGCGGCAAATTATTTGCGTTAACATAAATCTCTCCACCTTTTACCGATACTTCTTGCATGCAATCATCCTCTGATGCCAATGGCAGTGAAAGGTGAATATCAGTTGAGCTTTCGGACAACCGCCAATTATGCACCCTCGACCGCTAGATGGTGATTTGGTAATTACTCGACTCCTCTCGGATCCACCCTATGATCGAGAAAAGTGATAAGTTCGGTCTAGATGGACCTATTCCACTACCGAACAGGACAACCGCTGAAGAAAAAAAGGACGCTGATATCGTATTTCGTAATCGGACAGAAACGATGTCGTTCTTCTTTAACCCGCCGTTAACCCAAAATTTGTGTCTTCATACTGATTTTGCACTCAAGCATCACTCACATAAGACTTGTTGCAGAGCGAACTGGGGAAAAACGAAGGGAGAAAGGGACATCTGAAGGAGACTTCACTCAGGTACTCTCCAAGGCTCAAAAGAAGAAGGCGAAGAGGAATAAGAGATAACAACACGTCGCGTCATCAGAAAAACCTCTGCCTAAAATTAAGGCGGACACCAAGGACAGAACACTAAAAGACAAGGTGCGGAGACGAAGGAGGACTAAATTACCAGCTCTGCTTATTAAGTCGACGGAAGGCAAGACTTTTGCGGAAATACTCTGTGAAATTCCGTACAAGATTAAACTTGAAGATAACGGAGCAGAAGCGTCTTCCATTCCTAAAACAAAGGGTGGTGGACTCCTAGTCGAACTAGGCCGAAGACAATAAATAAAGTTACGTTCTGTGAAGCAGTCAAGGGACTTCTGGCAGAAAGAGCTTTGGTTTCCAGCCTGGAACCCAGGTGTTCTCTGGAAATCCGAGACCTAGACCGCTTCACACAAAAGCACGAAGTAGAAGAAGCCATCAAACACGAATGTCCCGAGGTAACCAATGGCCGGATTGTTATCACCTCTGCAAACTCCCGAAGCCAAAGTCGCTGTGGTGGAAGATGCCGAGTAATCCGCGAGGAAACTTCTAAACAGCGGGAAAATAAGAATTGGTTGGGTAGTGTGTAGGATACCAATCCGGGTCGCCCCAATCAGATGTTACAGATGTTTGGATTATGGGCAAACATCTGCAACCTGTCGGAGACCTGACAGAAAAGCAACATGCCGTGAATACGGTCAGGCAAGCCATAAAGCGAACACCTGCAATTAAAAGCAAAGCTGCGTCCTATCCAGGGACCGTAGCGCGATTGATGAGAATGTTGCCCACACTGCAGGCTCAGGGCGGTGTCCAGTTTTCAGAGCAGAATGGGAAAGATCTAGGACGCGGTCAACCCCCGGGCTGCGAGTGAAGCATTCCAGACGTAACCTTTGCGTCGAAATCACTAATGTCGCTTGCGGACGGGTGGCGAGTTCTGGAAAACTTCTGGGCAAGCGACTAGCAATACGTTGCCTTCGAAGCAGTGAACACAAACTTTCGGTGTACGCCACCCCGGCCACCTTTTTTTTTGTACATGGGACGTCGTGAAAGTGAACACCGGGAGCTTTGTCGAAACTCTTGGAACAGGTGGGGCTGCGCTGGAGAGTACTCCTGGGGGCGGTGGCGCTGCAACCGACACTATCGTAAATTCAGTTATGAACCTTATAATGACGGCCTGCGGAGCCTCCATGCCCAGGATGGCATCGAGACTTGCCAAACCTTGTATGTATTGGTAGACAGTGGAAATCGCTGGGCTCCGGAAGGAGTGTCACAGTGTCCGCCGCTTAACAGAACGTCTAAGCGACCGGGAGGAGATATGTACCATAATGACGAAGTACAAATCAGCCAAAAGGAGGCTCCGCCGCGCAATAAACAAGAGCAAAGCTCGTTGCTGGCAAGATCTGGTCGGCGAGGTGAATGGGGACCCATGGGGACTCGGTTACAAACTGGTAACCCGAAAAATCGGGGCTCTGCGGAAACGCTGTTCACTTAAGGCCGAGCAAATGCAAAAGCGACCCTGAGTTGCTGTCTTCATACCGCCCACTATGTATGCTTGACACCGCTGGAAAAGTGCTCGAAAAACTCATCAGAAGTAGACCCACTGAAGCGGTACGCCCTGGCGGAGATTTATCTGCAGTTACTGCTACTTCTCCACGAACGAAAATCTTCGGAATCTGAAACCTTTCCAACAGGATGATCGTCAAGATCCCAAAGAAGGCACTCCTTTTTGAGTGTGACAGTTGCATATCGTATCTGCTGTTGCAAATATAATAGCTAAAATAATCCAGGAATGCATCAAAGAATATCTCGAATGCTTGATCAACAGAGAATAGGTGGGTTTTCACTCCGGATCCTCTTTCATTGACCACATCAACACCCTACAAATCATTTTGGAACAGTGTGGAGTTCAACTCTTCGCAGCACCTCCTATTCATCAATTTCGAAAAAGCTTTCGATAGTATGAACAGAGAGTATATCTCGAGTACTCTATGCTCTCCTGAAGAAACTAATAGCTATTATCAGAGAGGCAGGTGATGGCGCAAAAAGTCACGTGGTGCACCGAGGTAAAATCTCAGAGGATTTTTAGCTCCAGAGGGGTTGTATCCTATCACCGAGATTATTATCTTCTTGTTATCGGTGACGTTCTTCATGTTGCCTTGTCCGGAGGATGTGGAGGAGTTCAATTGACAATAATCTTTCTTCAAACACCATCTGGGTGAGTAGAGTTGGACTGAATATAAACGCAGACAAAACCAAGGTTCTCAGTCTGGCGGGTCATCACACTCTCCCTATCTGCATTAATGGGGAGTCCATCGGATCCATCAGGTTTCGATCAATTTTGATATCAAAGTGAGATTTTTGCCGACTATGGCACCGAACTGGATGTTGCCCGACGCATTAAAAGCGCTAGATCTGTTTCCGCTGCCCTGTGTAAAATCGGGAAATGCAGCTATCTAAACACCAAGATCAAGTTGAAACTGTTCTTTCTGTGTTGCTATATGGAAATAGCACATGGAAAGTGAACTCAATTGTTACCTAAAAACTTCTAACTTTCATCAATACCTCTCTGCATCGTATCATCGGAGGGCACTGGCTGGATACTATTACAAACGAAGTACTTGTTCAGCGCACAAGCCTGGCACTTGTATGCACTGTGATCAGAAGACGGAGGTGGTAGTGATAGGTCATACATTAAGGAATAGCGACAATTGCATTGCTGGTTACGCCAAGCAGTTGAATTCATTCTCCAAAAATGGTTCACGGGTGGGATGCTCATAAGGGCACTTGGCAGAGAACAGTAGAGGAAGAGCGCGAGTGTCTCGGGAAGTCGTGAGAACGTGCTGAAGGACATTCCAGGTAACCACGAACGATGGCGCGTAGGTGTGGTTGACGCGCTATACCCCACTAATGGGTGAATGGCAATCATATATATATATATGTGCATTTTAATAGTTTATACCACTATTCACGATTTCTAAATGTAAAGCTCATATAAACAAAAAATATTTTTAGATTTTATTCCATTCCATAGATACATTAATTTTTGTTAATTCATTTCAGTTTTTTAAAAATTGATTTCCATGGCAACCACTTCTAACATGACCTTGGTATTGAAATCAGAAAGGGCACACTTGAAATTAAGCATGAATGAGCTATTTATTTCTTATACATATTGAACTTATTTTATTTTTTTTAAAATGACCAAATTCTAAGAGCGGTGTGTTCTAATGAAGAAAAACCAAAACTTCTCAGATACAAAGGAAACGCATGAAATACTCCAACCAAAAACCAAGCAATCCCACAAGAAGCTCAGATGTTCGAAATTTAATGGCACTGCTTCCGTTGCAACTTCACTGTACTCAGTTTTATATCTTTTCATATCTATTTGATCTTGTTCAAGTAGAACATCACTGAACCATTTCTCATTCAATCCGTAATCATTGACTTTAAATATGAACTCATTATATTTATACCGTAAAATCCAACTATATATTACCGGGCAATTCCCAATGAATTCTGTAATCAATATGTTTGTCGGGGATAATAGTGGTTTCCTCAAATGACTTTGTTGAATTTGCAATAGTTGAATACGGTCCGATGACAACCCATACACATAAGTAGTATTCAAACTGAAAACATGACTAAGGAGCTCATCAACATCTACTGCAAAATATAAATCCTCATAGCCATCGGGAACACCTCCGTAGGCTATGTAGTAACTTAAACTGGTTTTCTCGGCCATAATTTTCATTCCAGATTCTCGAATTTCTGAATAAGTCTTGGGAGGTTTCTCGTAGAGTACGACGGTTAGATAACTGGACAATTCAGCCGAATATAAATTGATCAAGATGAATCCCAAAATCAACACTTGTCCATGAATAACCGCAAATCGCCATCTCTCAAATAACCTGCCACTAACTCCTTGATAGATTATTCCCAAAAAAATGGCCAAAAATGCCTCTCCAAAATCAATAGTTTTGAATACTACAATTAACATTAATCCTTCCGCAAAAGCTGCATACAATAAGAAACCTCCCAACAATATCCAAATTGATAAATCGAATGGTTTTAATAGATACATGAAACGAGGCACCTTTCTTAAGTTCGGTGTAACCAATAAAACATTCATTTTACTCAAAGGGTAAGTAGCCGCGGTTTTCACGTCCAGAGGACTCATCAAATTCGGTGCCACATCAATATCACGGGTTAGAATCATGCGACTCATTTCGCCTTTATCGAAAAGATGAACTGTATCTACCTCCTGGAGACTACCATTGCATCTTTCAGCGAAAGTATGTAGCATTTTACTCAGATAGCCACCTTTTTTTTCAATACCATTGCCCGTTTTGTAGAAATATGAGCGTGGATAGTCCTGTCGAAAAATAGTTCGAATTGGGTATCCATAAACATTTTTCAATTTATCTGGAAATAAGTCTTCAGCACTTCCTATTTTAGATAGTTCAATTATTTTGAATGTTGGAAAAGGTAAAAATGTATAAATCCGGAGACTTTGATTGTCTTTGGAGTCGATGTTATATAAGAGCAACACGTTGAGGAAGCCATTTTCGAAGCACTGACGAAAAAGTAGCTCGCTCCAAACTTCCACATCATTTCCAGTGTTCATAAGGGTGAAAACCACTCGTGACCTTTCCATAAATTTTATTGAAGCGAACACATGGTCCAGATGTTGGTTTGAAATATCAGATGACAGCACAAGAGCAACAAAGTCCTCGTTGACGTAATTATACAATTCTATGATTTCATCATGGATAATTATTGTTGGAACGAAGCTGACCTTAAGTACTCCAATGAGGTTATCTTCAGCGCGTTCGTCTCGTTCACCGAAAGCAACAATAGTTGATGCACTTTGGAATAGCGTCACTATTGGGGAAGGTAATACAAAACATTCAATTCTTGCAAAAGCGAGGAAGAAAAATATTCCGGTCATCATTTTGCGAAAGCTGGTAGTAAACTGGGCTGTTTGAACATCGAAAACCTAATTCGCATTTGATGAGCTCAACTCAATAATGCGGTATTGCGATTAGAATTGATTTAAAAATGGAATAGCATTATTCTAATACGGTCAAGGGACTTTATTTCAAAATAACCCCTCCATTGGAAACCAATAACATGATTGGAAATTACCATTATCCACTCTCACTGCAATTTAACTGAAGGACTGACTCAGGTTCCCATCAGGAAGTCAGTTATGTATCTGGAACTGACCACAGTTGATTAACAATTGAGATTTAGGTTATCGAGGCATGTTTTCCTGTCTGGTATATCATCTAAGTGAATATAGAAGTTGGAACATGGTCTAAAGTCTGAATTTTATTTAGATTGGTGAGGAAAGTGCAAGAACTTTGTATTCCTGAATATGCGTCCTGCCACTTGATAGATAGGCATAAATTTCATCATCCCCAAATAATAAGACAACTGACGGATGTCACCTGAATTGACGACTGAATCAAATCAATCACAGGGTTATCCGACATTTAGGCGAGGAATATGGGTCAGTTTACAACACATCTTTGCAGAAATCATAGCGACCATTTCAGTAAATTTACGTACAGGGAAACTGAAGTTCTCTGATGAAATGAGTCCCTTTTTATATTCTCATTGCCCTTCCTGCATCAAAGGTTCACCAACAGTTGTATTTGCTAAATGGAATGAGCGATGGCCAAAGATCATCCTGAGTAGCCGTAATCGACCAGGACGAAATTGGCCGTGAAAGTTCGCCCGCAAATACTGAAGCTTCACCGACCCATACTAGCTCGTCTCTTTGCTAATCAAGCTCGGGAACGTGGGAAAGGTCCTTTGAACCCTTCAGTCACTCACGTGTCATTTAGCAAAAACTTCACGTGTTCTTAAGCTCTGAACTTAAAAAATAAACAAACGTCCGGATATCGGGCGAACCTAACCGAAGATAACAAGCGATGTAAAGCTAGAAAATTTAACAAAATAAATAACGACCGCGCGCTAGGTAATGTAAAACTCCAGAGTTGGATCACATTCTCAATCGATGCTTCTCCTGCCTCAGATGTCCATGCAGTGTGACCTTGGAGGTTCCCACCCTGCCCTGGCATCCTCAGACCATAATATGGGAGGATAATGGAGGATTAATATGAACTTCATTAGAATGGAATGGAGTCCCCAAATCGAAAACTTACTCCTACTGCTATAATATATGCAACCAAAATCGAAAAAAATGTTAAACAAAATAAATAAAAAAAGAATAATCAAATATAAGTTTTCATGGCAAAGAAATAAGAAAATGCAATTCCGTCGTAGCCAGTCTCAAGCCCGGTTGTGAAAAGAGGACCTATGTGTGGAGGCGCTGCAGTATGGAGTCGATTAGCGGAAATTCTTCCGAGCTCCACAAGAAAGCAGTGCAACCACGAATCGAAACTCACCCGTGTGAGTAGTTCGCCTACCTTTCGGTAGCAGGTTGACAACCACGAGGCCGGCAGAGAAACCGGGAAGAGGGTAACCTGCCATGAGAAGTAAAGAAATAAAAACACAAACAAAGCAAAATAAATAAATTAAGAAGTAAAATCAAATATAAATAAATGATTTGTTATTAAATATAAACTAAATTTTAACTAAAATTATTACTCCGACAGGTCGGATGACAAGACGAACGTATTGAGTTCAGCACAACAGAGCCAAAAAGGCTGCGAGTTCATTATCAGTACCTGGTGCAGTGAATAAAAAGAGAAGGAGCTAAATCACTTACTGACGAAGCTCACCTTAAGGGACCGCTCCCCGAGCCAAATGTTGCATGAGATGAAGCAGTTGGGTGGGGAAAAGGTCGGGGTTGAGCTTCTGAAGTCGCTATGACTACCGGAAAGCACCCAGGCCATGTTGGCCTGTGCGGACTCCGGATCTTTAGAGGTGTTAGCAGGGGCAGTGGCAACGACAGCCACAACGCAACACCGCACTGAGGTAACAGTTTCAGTACTAGCCGCAACACTCTTCTTCATCACCCGGCTAAAGTCTCCGCTGAGGTTCGCTACGAATTCTGGATAGAATTCTCGGATATGGGTCCTTTGAATAGATCAGGCTTTCCTAGGCTCTCCGAGAATTTTATCTCAAATCAATGATGAAATTGCGTATCGGCTTTGTGCAACTACAAACACTTACGTATTGTGCTGTCAGATTGATTTGAGTGACCGAAGAGATCCACCACGGAAAATTCGTCTAGAACATCGGTGGAACTTATTACAGCAAGATATATGATAGCTACGCCTACTCAAATCAGCACTGGCACGGTTGAAAAATAAGGTGCAGATGGATTACTGGAACTATGCCATTCCCAATAAGACACCTGTAGTTGAAATTCTGAACACACTATCGTAATGTAGAAACTTACTATCGTATGCAGTCGGTTACGATGGTATGGCGCAAGTTACTTTAGAAGCAAAAGAATATTGGGTAGGAATTTTCACGTTACCCAACGTATCAAGGTATGCATTTTGCAGATGTTACGGAAGACGAGGTTGAATGATCGATAAACAGCTCTAATAACTGGAGGGATCATGCTCTGGATTGGGTGCAAAGTTTCTGGTACTAAAAGTTTTGCCAATATACGTGGCTGGCATACAGTATCAACCAGGTCATTAGTTGGCCTCAGGAATTTCCACCCTTCTTCACTGTGAGAATTACTTACCTTGTCCCCAAAAAGGGCACAATACAAGACCCCGCAGACACAAGACCGTTTACTTCCTTACCAACCTTCTACAAATTCATAACGTCTGTACCAACTCCTCAGAGCCTATCCGTATACTTAGGAGTATCTTTCATGAAAAATCATTGAGTCTCTTTAGTTTTGCATGGCACTGAACCCCCTTTCATAGGCACTGAATGATGCTAGAGGCCATGGTTTGGCAATAAAGTATGGCCTACGTGCTAAGTGCTGTGATCTGGAAAACGTCTAGCGGCGGATATGGACTATGCCCAAATTCCGAATGCATCATCCAAATTCTGTCGTGGAGCGGACGAACCTGCCCGTGACATCGGCGACAAGAACGTGGTTGGCGTAACAGCACAACATCATCGCCATGTTGACTTGCTACGAGATTATTTTTAAGGTAACGAGCAGGCGAATCCTTGTCATACGGCTGTCTGTATTATTACTAAAAGGATCGATCTTAAAATTCTCTGAGTGGGCTGAGGGCATGGTAGCCATTTGACGATTTACATTTATCAAACATATAGCTGTGTGCTAGGAAGGTCTTTCCTGAGAGGGAGGGATTTATATGTGTCATTAAGGACGAGCTTATAAAAAGGTCGTGATGAAAGAGTGAGTGGAGAACGCCCAATGCAGAGTGTGTGATTCGATGTTAGATACATTGGACCACCTCATTTCTGGCTGTGCTCTTATGGCGACAATGCAATACATGAGCAGGCATAATACTGTATGTAAGGTGATTTATCAGAACCTGTATGCATGGGCTGCTCACGGCGACATGTCCGGTTTACCGATATGAACCGCGGACAGTAGCCGATAGTTCTACGTACAGTATGTATTGAGACCGGCAAGTTCTACCTGACCGCCATACACCGCATAATAAGTCAAACCTGCCGTTAATTGACAAGACAGGTCGGTCCGCGTAAATTATTGATATTGCTATGCTCCATAATAGTAACATTGAACGAAAATACGCAGAAGGTGAAATTTGACATCTCGAGAGAGTGCAGCGGCCTCTAAGGAGTGTCCAACCTAATGATCGCGAACATGTCTCGAGGTCCCTGGGAGTGTCGATCTCCAGCGTCGTGTGTCGGGAAGGTGGAATCGATCCGCGTTTCTGAGCAGGCGCAGCATGCCGAAGTCGCTTATCGCTCTGATATCCAACACAGGGTCGGCGGGGAATCGAAGATTCACCCCATGCACTATCTCCGCAGAGCTGGCCGCCACACATTCACCAATTTTTTGAGCGCTTTGTGTTGATTTACAAAAGAATACAAATTATCAATATTATTATAATTAGATTATCTTATTCAAAATATTCCGATGTCTGCAAAGATGACAAATAAACATTTCTTCAATTGCCGTGCAACCAACCAAACATTATGCTCAACGAATAACTACGCTTAGTTTTCCCCTCCCTGGGAAGCATCACATTTGATACTACATCATTTTCACCAGCTCCAATCATGCGTAATACTTCTAGCACCTGGATACTAGCATTGTATCTTTCGGCAAAGGTAAACAGTATTTTACTTAAGTAGCCACCTTTCCTTTCAGTACCATTGTCTGGTTTTTAGAAATATGAGCGCAGATAGTCCATAAACATTTTTTAATTTATCCGGAAAGAGATCCTCAATACTTCTTATTTTAGTTAATTCTATAATTTTAAATATTGGAAACGGTAGAAATATATAAGTTTGAAAGTTTTTTTTGTTTTTAGAATGGATATTATACAGGTAAAACAGGAGAACATTAAGGAAGCCTTTCTCAAAGCATTGCCGAAATACTAGCTCACTCCAAATTTCCATGTCATTTTCACTGTTCATCAGGGCGAAAACCACTTGTGACCTTTCCAGAAATTTCACTGAAGCGAATACATGAGCCAGAAGCTGATTTGAAATATTAGATAATAGAACAACAGCAACAAAGTCCTCGTAAACATAATTATACAGTTCTAAATTGTCACCACGGAAAATTATTACCGGAACAAAGCTGACTTCAAGTATTCCAAAGAGGTTATCTTGACCATGTTCGACTCTTTCATCGAAAACAACAATAGTTGATGCGCTTTGGATTAATGTGACTATTGGGGAAGGTCACACAAAGCCTTCAACTGTTGCAAAAACAACGAAGAAGAATACTCTGGTCATCATTTTGCGACGACTAGCAGTAAACTTGACTGTTTGAATATCCAAAACTAAACTTCATTTTTGACGAACTAAACTCAACACTACAATATTCAGATTAGAATCGATTTAGAAATGGGATAGCATTATTTCAATGGAGTGGACTACTAAATTATCTTTGCATTTTAAACCAATAACATGATTTCAGGTTTTCGAAATTAACTTAGTCAATATTATTGTAATATAGCTGAAGGATATATCAGCTTTCACTCAATAGTTGAATTATCTGAAGTCTGGCTGTGTTCAGATGTACTGAATTATTGGCTAATTTTCTGACTTTGTCTCATTTTAATTCCTAGTGATTCGTCTTATTTTATCAGTTCCATTTTAATATTCACAACGACAATTTCAAAGCTCTGAATAATTTTCTTAGAGTGGAGCGCATTTCATGACTCTCTAGAAAACCTTCGTCCCTGTTTCATCCCATTTCTCAACCTAGACGGCGTAAATACCGACTCTGGTTGACCCTAGAAGTCTATAAGCATCCTCCCGATGTTTGTATAGTAATAATAATAATAATCATTGACGCAACAATCCATATTGGATCGAGGCCTTCTAGTGTGTTAGAGCACTTCATTCAAGACCGTAATTGTACACTACAGAACACTGTAGGAAGCAATGTGGTCAGCATTGCACTCGTCCGAAATTATTACCCTGATTTGATTGAGGTACTCATTCTGAGCTGAGTCCACTAGTATCCGACATCCAGGCATAATGGTTGTTGGAAGTACCTGATTTGCACGGAAAGCGGTCCACAAACATACGTGGACTTCTCCAGACGGCTAGTATTGATCGAACGCCGCCACCTCTCAGCCTTGATGAATGTCGGAACATATAGGGAGGCCAATATAGACTCGGATCACTATCTCGTTGGCATGGTACTCCGAGCTTGAATAACAACACCACCCAGAATCCCCTCTGACAATTAGGTGAGAGTTAACACTGAAGCCATCCACAACACAGCCCCCCGCAACACCCATAAGAGGGAAATGGATGCCGCAATAACCGCAGTCAACAGAGATCCTGGAGATAAAGCATCAACAAATGATCTTCACAATCACCTAAAGAACGTTATCATAAATACGGCCACAAACATACTTGCCCCCGGCCGCAAAAAGAGTCAGAACGGCTGGTTTGACGATGAATGTAAACTAGCAACGCAATGGAAGAATGCCGCATACCGAGTAATTCTCAAAGGACGCGGGCACGCACGGAAACTTATCATGAACTCTGGCGAGCGGAGAAACGACTTCACAGACAGAAAAAGGAAGCCTGAAAGAACCAATAGGCCTGCGAACTCGAAAAGTACAGGGAACAACTGCACCAGGAAGCCTTACAAACCTCGATGTTCATCCTACCGAGACAAAGTGGGAAATCTGATTTCCGACAGAATGGGCATATTGAAGCGATTTGATGAACTACTGAACAACCAGAACATCGGTGAGTTGGAGGTCCCGCCAACTGAACACGACGGACAAATACTGACACCACCAAGTATAGAAGAAACAGTTCGTGCAATTCATCGGGTTAAAAATCATAAGTCGCCAGGAGCCGATGGAATTACAGACACGGAGAAACTATCGGGTGACTGATGTATCCACAAGAAATGTATAATAGATGCGAAAACAACAGAGACACCTCGCTACTATGCACTTTCTACAAAGTATTTATCAAAATTTTGTAGAAAATTGGGAAATATAATGTTCGTTTTAGGGCTAGACGATCTACAACTACTCAACACTCCAACGTAACCAGTCCGCCTCATACAATCGACTATGAAGGGCACGATACCTCCACTGCAGGTGCAGCATATGCTAGTTGACCTATATGTCAATCAAACAGGTTTAAAACAATGAGACGACAATTTAGCACAAGTCTGTAGTCAGAAAGCAAAGCCGTATCGCTCATAAATTTCATCGTTATATAGACTATGAAATCATCCATCCTCATGTAGGGCGCCAAAAATTCTTCGGATGATTCTTCTCTCGAACACAGCCAAAGATTCGCAATTTTACTATTGGTGAATAAAGTTTTGAAAATGTTGACAATTTTACATGTCTAGGAAGTAAGTTACCAAAGGAGATACGATATAAAGACAAAAATTCAACTAAAGAGTAAAACTTAAAACGCAGTTCTCCTAATTCTACCAAAATGCATTCACAGAAAGATAAAGCTGCGCATACGAAACGATTGTCAAACCTGTGCTATCTTATGGTAGTGAATTGTGGGGGCTAACTACGGCAACAATAAAAATATTGGATTCCTTAAAGATTCGCATGGAAGGTACAAGGACTGATTGTATGAGATCTATGGGGAACCAGAAGTCTCAACTGACTCGTCATCTACACCGTTTGGACGACGCGAGAATACCCAAAAGCGTGTTCAAGGGAAAAGCTGACGGAAGAAGGCCAGCCGAAAAATCAAGGAAGATGGAAACCGAGATAGTTGGAGACAAATTTTTAAGTGAGCCAAGGAAACGGACTGTAGCGCTCGGAAGAAGAAACAAGCATCTTTGAATATCGTAAAAAGTCCCTGTACAATGTAGTAGCTTAAAGGTGGGAAAGCATTACAACAATATCATAAGCTTTCAATCACGGAGTTAGTTTATGTCTCACTCACACTATTATTAAAAATTGGAGGCTTGGCTTGAAATATAAATCCAAAGTTGCTGAACTTTTTTTTCAAAGCCGCATAGTTTCCGTTTATTTATAAAAAAAATGTCACACGAAATATCAACGCAATCATTTCGCATTCCACATAATAAAGCACAGAAGAAACGAAAATTCCCGAAGATCATAAATACTTTACATATTTAGCATTTCCGGACACAGTCATACATACTAAAATATTTAACGGCAAAATGTGTAGCAATGAACTCAATACGAAAAAATTTAAATATCAATTTCATTGTCACATGCCACGAAGGAAAAAACAACTCAGGTCATAGTAACTCTTATATAACAAATTTACAACATTAATCACAAACACAAGATATTTAGCAATCAAAGCGCTTTTCCAAGTTTTGTGTACTCTTCACACTTTCACACAGACTCGACTTTCATTTGAAACTTTGTCAAGGTGACCAACGCTCAGCTTTTCCGCAATATTTCTCTGAATGAGCCACAGTTGTGTTTACATTTCGCGTGAGCAAAACAAGACCATCTATTCCCACTTAACAACAATTAGCGATAAAAATTTGTTAAATATAAACAGATCAATTAGATCATATTTCTGATTCGTACCTGTGCAATGGCATAACCGATTATGGCACGTTCTTCCTATGATTGCGATTGAACGATTCGAAGTGCACCTATCTATGTATCTTTTACCGAACCGACTCAAGACGTATGCTATCCGGATCACCTGAACGATCGGCGTTCAGCGTCTTAACTGAAATAGTGTTCAGCATATATTCATGTTGTTACCAAGACGATGGTTCCCTCAACATCATCAGAGTGCAACATACATTCCAACACTCATAGAGGAACGCTTATTATCACCTTGAGCTGTAAGTTTACTTCGGTATCATTAAAATGCATGAAGCAACCTTTTAGGCAATCAGCAAACAATTACAGAAAATAGCACGATATTGGCATATTTGATAAGATTTACGCTAGGAATACGTAATTGCACCTTGGTGTAGATGGCTAATTAACTGTTTTCGATAGGGATGATCATCAGTTCCAAATAGCAACACTGAACCAAAAATATATCTTTACTGGTTTCTCCCTTCCCTAAGGCATTACCCAGAAGGAACAAGTTGTAGATCGGCAGCTTTAAGTGTACAAAGTTATTTAGTTCTGGGTGATCGCGTAATTTGACATGATATCTAAATAACCCTCTTTAAATGAAGTAATTTCACATTGAACCAAAACACTAACTTAATTTGTAAACAATATTTGGGTTTGCGCCAAACTCTCCAATTTCATATAATGCATGTCGCTCTTTGGAGGGGGACACAAGTCGGAAATTGGAAGTTCGGCGCTTTAGGTATGCAAGGTTTTGAGGATTTTTTATGTAATATGGGATAGGCAATGTTCGGTATTCCATTTGTACATGATCCGTAACAGGATTTCCACCAAACTTTCTATTATGATGCTTCATATTATGGCCTAAATCATTGCCATATTTTGTTGTTCTAGGATCAATTTTAAAAGGTTTCGCTGTATTTACTAAATATAGTAATTAAAAGCGAAATTCTCTAAACGAACACCTTTATTAAGCGAGCAATTATGGATACGTTGTTAAAATTGTAATTCGTTTACTAAGAAACCCTCTTTCGTTTCATAATGAACTCTCCCCTCTTAGCTGAAAGAAGGATAGTTTATTCTTTACTTTTACATCAAAACGTAACGCAAAATGAATGGGAAAGACGTGTGTTGACACTAAAACATATATGCAAATAATAAAAGAGAGTGAAAAGAAAATGCTCCATGTTTGGCTCCTCGCTTCCAGGTCAGTACTACAGAAACAAATTTTTAGAAAATATGGGAATATATTATTGTTAACTTTATTTTAACAGAGAGAGGAGGGTATTTTGAGCCGTAAGTACCGTATAGGGGCAGCTTCATGATTTTTTCAGATTTTTCGGCTGGGTAACTTTTGAAAATGGCCCTATAAAATAAACGATCACTTTCCGATGTGAAAATTAAAGTCTTAGTAAGTACAGACAATATTCAGTGAAAAAAATGTTCACCCCTTTTGCATGTATGGAAACCCAGGCTTCACCTCTACGCCCAACAATATTACCCACTGCATGCGTGGGCATCCACAGTTCCAACTTTCCAGTGCGTATGGCATTGATGGCAGAAACACAGGCAATGAACCGATTTTAACAAGGTTCTGTTTTACAGAAAACCTTAAAAACACTGCTCGAACCAATAACAGGAATCAAAAATCAAAAAGGGTATTTATGATTTACTGTAACTTTGATAATAAACGTAGTATTTCGAGAAAGTAATATTAAGTCCTATATTACTGTAAAATGTTGCGGATATATGATGAATTTAAGGAAGCTCGCAATAAATTTTCAAAATATAATAATATACTATTATGAACTTTATTTGAGCAGATATCATAACGGAGCCTAAAAACAATGTGCATGGCTCACTGCAATTTTGGTCATATTTGTCAGTTGGGTGGTTTCTGAGAACAAGTCCTTAAAGTAATTGACCCTTTTCGAATCCCCACACTCCTACCCTCTGCAACAAGTTTCAAAAGTGATACCTGCTTCGTGAAGTGCTAATCGTTACCATTCATTTGATATGAAAAGAACATTGCACCCCTCTTTCAGGTATATGGTGAATCTCCCCGCCCCCCGCAATATAATTCACCGCATATATGCAGGTTAGCAGTTCCAACCTTTCTAACGAATTTCAGGTTAATAGGTATAACCGTTTTTGAGAAAAGTGCATGTGACGGACAAACAGACATCACCCAAAATAGTGTCGCATTGGCTATGAATAGTACAAAGGCGTACACAGTGTAATTTGAGAACAATGAACATCCTCGGGAGCGGCTTCAGACGAAAATTGGTAGTATATTCATCTACAGCTGCTATGTGGCACCAAGGTTTACGGAAGAAGAGCTACAATCAATGATAGAGACGCTAGTGAGAGCATCCCTGACTACAATCATAACCCTAAAACCATAGATCGCGATTTTAATGCACTGATACCTACCTAACGGATAGGCAAGCGAGGAAAGAATGCAGACGGATATGTATTAATTGACACTCTTTCTGGTCTGAACGTTTTTCTAGCAAATACGTCAACACTTTCCGGAGAAGGGTAACGGGATCCGTGATAGACGTCAAATTTGTTAGTGGCGCTTTAGCGAAGGATCTCCGGGCGATAAAAAAGTTACGACGAGCATGCAACGCGTCCATGGCAAGGCGTACTGGTTCCCAAAAACGAGTACTGAACTTCTGGTGAAAGCCTGAAATCGAATAATGCCATAAGACCTGCCCTGAGGCCAGAAGACGCAGTCAACAAAACAGGAACAGATCTAGATACGAAAAGGCGCGGAAAAAATCCATGTGACCATAATAAGAAATAAAACCGAGCACTTCAAGCAGCTGTGTAAGGAAGCTGCCTTCTAAATAATATTTGCAAATTATTTGAATGAATAATCTACAACAGGTTACTTCCGATTGTCAAAAAGAAAACTGGTCTCTATGAAAACCAGTTCGGATTTCGAAAGAAAAGATCTACGGCCGAAGCGGTTAACCTAGTGGCTAACATAGCTAAAGCCGACAACATGCGTGGTTCCACAAGAGGCCTCTTCCTAGAACCACTCTTTCGACACCAATTCGATATTCTTAAAAGCTGCCTGGCCTCCTGACCTACGCCACCGCTCCATCTCAGGCAGCGTCTGCCACGTCTTCTTTTCCTACCATAGATATTGCCCTTAAGTGGCCCGCCCACCGTAACCTATTGAGCCGGATTTTATCCACAACTTGATGGTCATGGTATTGCTCATAGATTTCGTCGTTATGTAGGCTACGGGATCGTCCATCCTCATGTAGGAGGCCAAAAATTCTGCAGAGGATTCTTCTCTCGAACGCGGCTAGAAGTTTGCGATTGATATAGGTAAACCGGACATGTTCCCTTGATCGGCCCAAGCATGTATGCATGATTTTGGTTAATCATCTTACATACATAGACAAGTACCATATCTGTGCGGCCAGAAATTAGATGGTCCAACATCTCTAACACAGAACCACACATTCTACACTGGTTGTTCTCCACATGTTCTTTCATTATGAGCTTTCTATAAACTCGGTCAATGACCACGTCGTCCTGAATGGTACACATAAATCCCTCCGTCGCAATAAACAACTTCCCAGCGTACAGCCATCTTTTCGACAAATGCAAATTATTAAATGGCTGCCAAAGGCAATTCACGTGTTTGCCGTGAGTTACTTTTGCTTTCTATTCATCCATTCACCCTTGGTCTGACTTCACCCCACTCAGAGGATTGAAAGACTGATCCTTCAAATTAAGAGGAGTCATTCCACGTCTGCTTTACAAAGAGCCCCATGCAAGGTACTCACCTGCTCTTCGCTGTAATAATAAGCTCTTAGCGAGTTAATTCGACGGTGATATTGTGCCACCAAATCAACCACGCCCCTACCTCCAATCTCACGAGGCAGGTTCATCCGCTCCACGGCAGAGTTTAGGTGATGCATTCGGAATTTGGGCATTGTTACCCGTATCCACCGCTGGAAGTTTTCCAGATAGGTTTTTCTCCACGGCAATATTCTGAATGCATTAGCCATTGAAGGGATAGCGAATACATTCGATGCGCTTATTTTATTTTTCCCCGAGAGATGAGATTTCAGCACCAGCTTCACACGTCGCAGGAATTCACCGCAAAGCATCCTTCAAATCACCAACCCGAGCATGGATTCCTTGCAGAATTCCTAGGTACTTGTAGAAACCTGCTTCGGTCATAGCTTGGATGTGGAGGTTACCAATGCTAATGTCCAGCATGCGGCTCATGATGACCTTGGATGGTTGGATTCGACACTTGTCTAATCCAAATTCCATCCTAATATCATGGCTTAACATGTCTACTATTCGCAACAGACTTCCAAGTTGGTCGTTTGTGGCAGCATGCAACTTGATGTCATCTAAGTACATCAAGTATGTCAGCTCGCAATTAACGCGTAGGTCACACTTTAGCCATGAAATTTTTTTTACTTTGGTTATTTTATTTTATTACTTCATTTTTAGTTTAATTTGATAGTTCGTTTTTTTCACTTTATATATTTCATTTAATAATTTTATGAACTCTACCCTGGAATAGAATAAATGAATTTAATATAAGTTTCTATTAATTCGAGGACGTCCTCTATGCCTCTTCCACTCTAACTTCGCAAAACCATCCATAATAAGGGGCAACCTCCAATACAGTAGCCTGAGGATGCCAAGGCGGGGAGGGAACCTCAATTGCCGTACCTCAAAATAAATCTGAAACAGGAGAAATATTGATTGAAGATACGAACCGTTAGAATCCTTCCTCTCGATCGCCGCACTCAGATTCGGAATTTTAGGCCGCACGCGCCCGATCAAGCCGCCACTTTTAAGGTTTTGTTTGCAAAACAACTTTTCTCATTTATTTGCAACGCACTTTTCTCAGAAACGACTATAGCGATTGACACGAAATTTGGGGAGAAGGTGGGAACTATGAACATCCAGATATGCAGTGAGTAATATCCTTCTACGTTGAGATTAAGGGAGGGTCCCCATATATGCAAAAGGGGGGTGTAAGTTTTTTTTTTCCACCGAATATAGTCATGTTGGATATCAAATGAAAGGTCTCGATTAGTACTTTTCGAAGCCGGTTTTAGTCTTGTTAGAAAGGCGGGGAGTGGGAGGGGTGGAAAGTGATGATCGCTTTAACGGACCCATTCTCAGAAAAATCTGAAAAAAATCATGAAGCTGCCTATATATGGTGTCCAGGCTTGAAAATACTCTCCATATGGATATCTGTTCAAATTAAGTTAGTAATAGTATGTTACCCTATTTTTGGGGAAATTGAGTATAGAATATAATAGGAAGCATGTTATCCCCAAGTTTTATCAAAATCTTTGACTTTACCGTGTAAATTTACTGCAACTAAATATCAATATCACACTGAAGTGAGTAGTCTGACATGCTAAATGGCCTAAATGTCATAAGCAACATTTCATTCGCCTTGTCCAGGGACAATGTGACGAAAGAATGCATTTGATGATATGCAATATTTTTTTTCATTTTCTTCCGTTTTAGCACCCCTTAACTTTCCCAATTTACTCAATTCAATTTCCTAATTCCATCCCGATATTCCCATATATCCAAAATTTAATATTTAAAATGATTAATTTTATTTTATTTAGAACAAAAAACTCGAAACCTCAAAAGCCGCGCCTTACAATACCTCTGAGCTGGAGAAGCATTGACTGAGAATACGATCCTTCGTAGAGAGCCGCTACTTGTTTTGTTTCAACTCCCATTTTGCTCGTGTATTGAATATTCGACAGGTGCACGAGAAATCCTTTGTTGGTTCGTAATTTTTCAGGATCCGATGCGAACAAGATGTTTTATTAAATGCTACGTGAGGGACCGAAGTGCTCAAGGGACGCCCCGCCACCATATTCCCGAGCCTGGCTAACAAATAGGAAAGGAATTGCGTGTCGACGGAATACTTCGATGCAGCTTCATTATTTGCGGGCGGACCTGCGCGGTTTTTGGATAGCTCCCGCCACTTGATTGTCTCCGGCCACTCCGGATGGTCTCTAACCATCAAAATCACATTTAGTCATTACAAGTCACCATGCATTTTTTCAGATTATTCGGTTGAATAGTTTCTATTAATGGGCCTTCGAAGTAAGTGGCCACTTTTTATACCCCGCGAAACCCTCTTTGCAATTGATATCAAAACTAAGACTTGCTTTAGAAAGTACTCATCGAGACCTTTTATTTGATACCGCCAAGGCTATATTCGGGTATTACGTTACTGATGTCTAAATTCTTGTCAATGAGCAAGCTATTGGTCTGCTCAGAGATTTTTGCGAAGGACAGCATAGAAATAGGCATGTAACTACGCAAATTGAGCAGACTCTGGTGTTTTTTTTCAGAATAGGCATAACTGGGCCACTTTTCTAGTCAGTGGGGAAATGAGCATTTAGGACACGTTTCATTCTCCAAATTTAAGGTTTTGTGTAAAACAAAATCGGTTTACTGTCTGTCTGTCCGTCACACGCAATTTTCTCGGAGACAATAGTAGCGATTGACACCAAATTTGGTGGAAAGTGGGGACTGTAAACACTCACGTATACAGCGAGTTACATCCTGTTACGTCCAATTTAAGGGAAGGTCCCCATACATGCAAAAGGAGGGCGTAAATTTTTTTTTCACCAAATATAGTCATGTGGAGTATCAAATGAAGGCGGGAAGTTCAGGGGGTCGAAAGTGATCATTTATTTAACGGGGCCACTCTCAGAAAATGCCCAATTGAAAGTCTGAAAAACATGAAGAGGCTGCCACTATATGGTAGCTAGACTCCGAAATACCACCCATACCGATATCTGTTTAAATAAAGATAATAATAGGATATTAATATAATTTTCAGTCACCACGAAATTTTGCAGAAATGGGGCTATATTATAGTGCTTAGTATAGAGCTTGATCGTACCAAGTTTGGTGGAAATCGCACAATTATTAACAAAGTTATAATAGGTCAAATTTGTCACTTCTTGGCAAATTTTAGATTTTGAATGTCAATATCACCCGAAAGTGGATATTCTCACATAATATATGTGCATTTTACGTGTTGCGTACTAATGGGGCAAATTCACACTCAAATGTCTTTATAAAAGAAATACACAAAACCTTTCATACCTGAAGTGTCCAGCTTCCGGCTTCCCGACTTGTTTCTCTTCGATTCTTTTGTAAAGTCTTTGGATTTTTAAACAATTCCAAGCATCTGCCTGGTTACGCCGTATGTAGTTACAATTCTGCTCTAAAAAAATGGTTCTGGCCTCATTCTGTCCAAACATTTTCCATTGCAACACATTACACTGAGTAAAACATAATTGGCTACATTGAATCCCTGTTTATCATACATATGAAAACATGTTTCCTAGTTAAATAACCCTACTTTGGATTACTTCAATTACTTTAATAAGACCACGCACCATGGCAAATTCCACTTCCACGCCACGAAAGTTTGTTTGTACATAGACTATTTAGTCATTACCTATCAACCAAGCGTCTAGCATCAACGTGATTAAGTTGTTTGTTTATGCCATCCAATTTATTGTCATCAAACTCCCTCACGCGGGCCAAATCAGATTTACAAAATATACCCTGTCACAACAGATACCAAATTAAAAATTATCTAATAAATACAGATATATTGGGTTAAACCGCAATTCTTTAGAGGCATTTTTGCAAAGGAAAAGACATTTGCTTTGAAAGTTCTTTCCAACCAGATACTTTCAGATCACTTATGAGTAATAATTCTTGAAGACAAATATTATCTGCTAAATGTCATCTTATGGTCCCTAAATATGTTTAACCACTAAGAAGAAGAGGGGATTTTAAATTTATCTTGCCGGTCAATATTCCTTTAATTTAATGAGTACCAAATAAATGTCCTTACCTCAATGAAAGCAGAGCCCTAATTATTTCATTCAGTAGTAAACTTCGATTTGCTGTAATAGCCTTACCAAACAAGGTTTTATCATAAATATGAATACCTTGGATGGCTGGTCATCAAGGTAGGACAATATTGGGCACACATGTGAAGAAGAACCGGATTTTCTACCATTTACCAACCACACTTAGTTTTGCATTTGTAATCTATCAATGCTCTATGTAGCATGCGATTATCGCACAGTGACCGAATACCATACAATCATTTCCAATATAAGTACAATATCTATAATTTCTGCAACAGGTGGATACAAACGACCTCAAAGTCTACTCCGCGGTCTACACCCATTGGGAAATACGCTTTCATTCAATAATGCGAGACAACAGCATCTTTACTTGAGCCGAGTTGTGTAATGCGCACCAACCTGAATACTTCGCCGACTGCTCAGCTGCAGATTAAACGACTTTTTTGTGAATTAATTATGTAACCGGAAAAGAAATATTGTTTCATTGCAAGTAATGATTTGGTTGGATCAATTTGTAGAGCAAAACCATTTGAAAGGAAAGTTATGCAAATTAAATGATGTTAATTCTGTGAGAAGTCTGTGAAAAAGATACTAGAAAATAACTACTTACAAATTTTTAGGAAACTCTATACAACTTTACATAATAGTAATGATAATTAAAGTAATTAAAATTTTAAGAAATTTACATCAAGAGCTGGAAGCCGACCACTGCAAATATTAAATGCAGCATCGGCAGCTTTTGGGAGAGCGCTTTGGCTCATTGATAACCGTCAACCGCAGTGCCTCGGTTGTTGATAATGTGATGACCGCAGCGTTTATCTAGGCAAAGCAAAGGCGCGGGAGTATGCCCCGAAGGAAGAGAAACCGCTCAATGCATTTATCAGTAGCTTAAAGATGTAATTTTTTTTCCGCATCCATGCATGGATGTTAACAAATTATATTCAAGATCCTGAAGAGAACTCAATCAGATTATGGGGAAGAAAATATCATGTATCGGTAAATAATGGCAAGGTGCTACAAATAGTTTCGTTCTAGTAGAAAAGACTGTGGCGCTAAAAGAATAGTCTCTTTATCAATTATATAAAAAAAATTAGATCACACGTACTTATCTGGTCATGCAATAAAAGCAATTCTTTAGAGAACTGTAGGATCTGCCCAGTATTTCCTTGGTTTTCCACTGGTCTTTCACCTCCAGGTTTTACCTCGAACTCCTTTTTAGGTATTTGAGTTTTATCCATGGGTTGGACGTGGCCAGTCCATGGTACCTTTTGCATTTTGATGATCGTTGAAAGTGACTCCTCAAATATTTCGTACAGCTTACGGTTGTACCTAATTTGCGATCGATCTCCATCACGCTTCACGCTTCTGGGAAGTCTCCTTTCAGATGCATTCAGCATTTTCTCAAATGCTACATTAGGGTCCAGGTTTGACATCCATAGCATAACACAGATCTTACTATTGATTGGTGGATGCTAAGCTTCGTACTCCTGTCTATGCAGTTAGTCTTCAAAATGATGATGGTTATTTGTGAGCTGAATTCGTCTACTGATCTTGTCAGACTCTTTAAAAGTTCTCTTTTTTAGGATTGAGGGAATCGCGAGCCACTTGATGGCAGTTCCGTCCAGGGCAAAGGCAGCTGATTAGATGGTACCTCACCCCCAAAAAAGTACCCATGGACCAAAAAAATGTTAAAAAGTCTCCCTCAAATCGGCAGCAGAATTCCCTCAATCCTAAAACTAGTTCTACTTCAGTCGGCTTAGGCCTGAACAACTAAACGCTCCTTCGTATTTTTGGACCTTTATAAGAAAGCGAATAAAAACTAAAAACCAAGTAAATAAGTAAGGCATCGTCTGATGATTTGCTTCTGCCCTGGACAAAATCGCGATTCGTCTAAAATTGCAGCATTGGCAATTGGAACCAGTCCATCATTTCCATCAGGAGAAAGAGCCAATTATCACAATGATCTACCCATCACCAATTAATTTCTCTACGTCACCACGCCTCTTGTAGGTGTTCGACCGACCTAAACTATTCTTTGCCGGTCTTATCGAAAATATTTTGGCTACCGCTAAAATCAGCTGCACGTATTCCTTCCTTAACTAACGGCTAGATATACGGGTTGTCCATTAAGACGGAGGCAGTCAATCCAATTTGAATATGCAAAGTGGATGCCTGTGTTGGATTTGTTTCATGCTCTGAGGTTCCCATGATGACCACTGTAGTTCACGATGACATCAGTCAGACGAATAGCAGACTTTCGCCTATATCGCCTCGGTCTCGGTTTCAAGAGTACTTATTTCTGAGAGTTTTATGCTTGAAGCAGTGAAGCAGTAACTAGAGCAATGGCGTAGAGTCCAGAGGTTCGAACCAAGATGCTTTCAACGGAGCTTAAGTTTTCCTTGGTTTGAAGAAGTTGCATTATTCCTGACTACTGGCGATCCTCACAGGCCTTTGCTGACGCACACCTTGTTTTCGGGAAACAACTGTTATATACGGGTTCGGCTATAAGATGTATGGTCTTAAGCAGCGATTTGTATCCATCCCGGCAAAAATTGGTTAGAACGGCTTCTGGATTTTATTGGACCTAATAACACACATCCTGAATTGAACGATAACTAGTGAGGACAATTCCCTAGATACATATATATCATGATGTTTTTAACATCGATGCCGAGCATATGCTGCAATAGATCTTAACACAGTCCAATAGGTATGAAGCTCCACCCTCTCATGTGCATTTTTATGGCTTTGTTGAAAACAAAGTTGATTCACTATCTGTGTGTAGCAGAATTGTCAAAAACAGTTACACATATTGTCACGAAATTTGGTGAGAAGGTGGGAACTATGAACCCCCACATATGCGGTGAATTACGTTGTGCAACATTGAATTTTGGGGGGTCCCTATGAACGTAAAATAAAGGTGCAACATTTTTGCTCACCGAGTTGAATGATGTCTCTTTCGGGTTAAATTACTATTCTCTAATACATAAAATGTCAGTACCCCATCGAATTCAATACCGGGCATATATAGGGCTCGTAGAGCCAAAGTGGAACCAAAGTGTAATATTTTTACATAAAAGATCAACAAAACCTTTCATATCTGAGACGGGAAGCTTCCGGTTATCGAATTGTTTACGCCTTAGTTTTCACCTACGACATGTTCCTCGTTGCTCTTTACAGTTGAAATATGCAAAACAACTTTATTAAGGCAGGAGTTGGTAGGGCGTCCTTTTTATCCGCGAGGCTATTTTTGATCAAAGCATCTGAGCCTGAGTGTTGGTCTGGCCTTAATCATTCCGTTCAGGATTTTAACAAATACATTAATGACGGCAACTGGTCAAACATTCAGATCTTTAGTCTGTTTTGGCATGGGATAAATTCTTATTTCCGCCTATTTTTGGTTTAAATTGCATCCAGCTAAGACTAAAGCCCATAAAGAGGGTACTCTTAGGCTGAGGAGGTCTTCCAGATTTAATTGAAGAAAAATTGTTCGGATATTAGCTTGAAGCTATTTGTATCCAATCCAAAACGTATGCAAGCATTGTATCTCCGGAGTCTTAATACAGATAGGTATGCAGTGGTTTTTGTAACGCTTATTTTAAGGTGTCCCATTTCCACCCACCAGCTGAAATTGAACATTTTTACATCAGGCAAAGGCCCAAGTATACTCCCACGTGCATTGACCGCAAAAGGGTCGGTTTTCTAATGTTCAGAAACATAAAATTTGAGCTGCAGAACAGATCTGCAAAAGCCTTCCCTTTTCTGGAGTTGATGGGGTTCTCATTGCAGCATTGAATTCACCAATCATAAGAACATTAGGTATATTTTCTAAAAGAACAGAAAGATCTGGTACAACCCCCGATATATGGTCGGTGAAGAGGAGAAGAGATAAACAGGCACTTGGTTCTAAATTTCTTTGCTTCTATTATAATGTGATGTAATGTTCAGAGCGAAGAGAAATTCATCGAAGGAGCCATCCTCTCTGCATTTAGTGATTAAATTATAACCAGGGATAAATTCGGATACAAATTTAATATGAAAAACTTCTTCCGAAGATAGGATATCAAAACCATTTCAATTAGCAAAAGATTCTTAGGAGGCCCTCTTTCACTTGGTAATACTATTAAGCTGTACATTTCGACCAGAATTATTTGTAAGTCTCTAGCACTATTCAGAGCATTAATAGAGTAACGAAGATCAGAATATGATAACTTTAGCTGTTGTTCATTATTCTTTTGGACAGTTACGATTACAACTACGTATGACAATTGGTCAATGTAAATCATGTGCAGTTCCCTTCATAGTTTATTTTACCCGGCTTTTAGACACCTCAACTTCTCCCATCTGCATATGTGCTCAAGTCTGCCACAATTGAAATATTGCTTAACTTTGGGGATGTAAAATTTACCCGGTAGCGTCATGTACCCAAAAGTAAAAGATGAGATGACAGTTCTGGGCCTAAGAAAGCTACCTTGACGGTGGTGCAAGGAATGAACTCATCATTTTTTTTCGGATTTACCGCCTGTTAATGCGTACAACGTTAGCAATCTTGACTCCAAAGTAGATTCTTTGAGGATGTCGTCTTCAGAGAAAGACAAAGGAAAAGTTTTTATGATGCCGAATCTGTGCAAAAAAATTGGGCGATAAAGGGTCCCAGCAAAAGAGCCTTCAATTTGAAATTGAGAATTATCAGCTCCTTGAATTCGAAAATTCCTGATGGACTCATAAAATTTCAGTCCATCCAGGCTGATACTGATCCCATTTTCACTTACAATTCTGTTTACAAGTACTGGAATTTTTTCCTATAGGTAGCAAAGTCATGCAAATGATCTTCAACTTGAGGAGAGGGGATTTTTGGAGGCTACTGTTTGAGTTGAGCTTGCATTGGATTCACAGGTTACATGCGCAAGAGTTTTTAAATGGGAAATGACGAGTCATCACGGTCATGCACTTTTCTTGTCTTCGCGGGTTTTTCAAATATCTGAAAGACCTACAATTAACCTAATTTTGTTAAAGTTTCTATCAAAAAGCTCAGAACCTCTAGAGATCACTCCTATTGTCTCCCTCTCGACGGCCCGTGTATATTACTCATTTAACAGGCTTAACTCCCCCCATGGGTCGTCTGCGACCTTTAATGAGTCACCCACCATACGAGCTGTAGCATCTCGAGGTATTTCTAGCCCCCTAGTGAACCACAAGTGGAAGTAGATAAGCGTAGCTCGAGCCACAGGAAACTAGAAACTTCGTTCCCGAAGGTATATATGCTCCTATATCCCTATCCCTATATCCCAATAACAAAAGCAAAACCGAGATGATGCTACAACAAAAGAACTGCCACTGTGTCGCTCGTCACAGCGCCCACCAACTCTGTATGGCTGCAGTAGAGCGCGGCTAAATAAAAAGTAAGTTTCGCGAAGTGATACGACTACAGGTCCAGGGGCGACAACTCCAGTAATCGGCGGTAGTCTATTTCGGAAACCTTCCTTCAGAGAAACGTCAGCCTCCAGGACCGGAAAAAAGAAAGCAAATAAGTGCTCCAAATCACTTCAAGGCCCACATCGAATTGGATTGTCGGGTGAACGATTATTATTATTTTTAAAGGAAGACATTTAGAAGCAACCCGCCGCGCCGATAGGAAATCCCGTGCCTAAGGGGATACGAGTGGTAAAGGAACGAAAGAAAAGCTAAGCCAATAATAATTATTAAACCTTTGGAAGGCAAGCCTTACAAAAAATTTCAGCGAAATCTGCTATAAGGTCAAGTTCAAATACAGTAGAACAGGAATGTCTTCCACAGTGAAAACGAAGGGTCATGGAATCCTTGCTGCATTAGGTTCAAGGGTAACTAACAATGGTACATTCTTTAGTGCGGTCAAAGTGAGCATGCTTCTAACCTAGAGTCCTTGAAAATCCAAGATTTTGGCTAATTGACAGGGAAGATCGACGTGGAAGGGGGACCAAATTTCGGAGAAACATTGCCTCTTCGAATTCTAGGTCTAGGATCTGTCAAGAGAGAGGCCAGCGATACACATTAGAAGCCCACAATGGGAATACTTTCAACGAAAAGGAGAGTAACGTTTCCTGCATAGATCATGGGAGGCGCACATACCACGGGCTCGGTGCGGTATCTAGTCTTCATGGCGGAAATGGAGAGGACTTGCAGGCAGCTAGCTTGATCTGCATCTCATAAATTAACATGCTAACGAGTTGCCAGCGCAGATCGCTCCCAAGGTTGAAACTGTTCAAGTTCTTATGTATCAGTTTCATGCCATATAGACTCATTAGGTGCCGGGTTCGGCGCCAATGCCAAGAAGATCACATGTCTGGACTCGGCGTTTAAGGATAAGGTTTCCAGCGTCTGTCTAACACCGACGCGATGGTTGATTTAATAGGACGCCTCCTCTTGACCTTTCGTTGTAAAACAAATTCCTTGCCTTGAAGGTCCGTTGCAACGGAAGAGCGGGAGGAAAAATAGCTTCCCAGCTAGTTCTCTAAAAACGGGGAGATGTTTTGTTGGTAATCCCGCCGGGAGACTCTAGGGATAAAAGGGTACATTTCTGCTGCATATTGGCTTTGCTGCTTTCAACTTTTATAATAAAACTCTAAAAACGAACAAGCGCTTCGCTTTTAAACAAGCCATATATCCCAGCATATGATAAGCGGCTTTTTGGTGGTTGATGTTATTTCGAAAACAACTTAGAGTATCAGTTATGCAAATTGCAACTTACGCAACTTATGATTATAACGTAATTTTTCTTTTTACAATTTGAAATTCTAATAATTACGAATTCCCATTCTATAATAGTTTATTTTCAAGGTAAAACCTTGTTTTACCTTTACATATTCAATTAGCGTTTATATATACAGTGTAAGGCCCCCGGCAAATTATTTTCAAGTTAACTTAGTTGACTTCAAATAGGCAAATGCTTCTTCCTCATTGATATCTTATTTAAAAATTAGCCTCCGGGACGTTAATTTGTAACTCTGCATTAAAATATATACTGACACGCGTAAATAAACAATACATTTTCACTTGAAAGCCCATGCAAAGAATCCGGATACCAATCGATCTACGGTAAAATTTAAATTGCTAAAATGTTTACATTATGCTGTTTTTGATTTATTTATATGATCAACTAAAGTGCAGAAGAAAAATGTGTATTCAATGTTTAGTAATTAAAAATAGAAATCAATTTTATTTGATGGAAGTTACCAAGCGTGAGGTATTATCGAATACCGCACTGACGAAAATAATTTTATTTCTCAACCTACAAATATCGCTTGGTTTAGGGCACTACATTTTTAATTTCTAGAATTCTTCTCTGATAACTACAACTGCAAGTAATAACTAAATATTTTTTTTATTCACCATTTGCACTTATTACTCGCTGTTTTGTGATCAATTTATATTTGCGAATGGCCAAACTGATTAATAGTAGCCTTTTAGCAGAAACATCGGAACTCCCTAAGACCTTTTCAAAGAAATATTACTTGTGCTACTAATAGGTTCTTTTACAAGAAATGCATATATATATAAAAATTAGAACTAGTAGAACTATGACTACAAAAATGACATTCAGCGGCAAGTCATAACCCCCCACCCCAAAAAAAACCCTATATTTTGCAAAAACGCCTCCCTTCATAAACGTTCGGCGGTGCTGCCCATAATAAAATACATACTTGGTGAAGCTCTCGCGAGTAGAAGTCAAAACCTAGTCGTTCCGCCTAAATCTCTTAATTGGAAACTTCTGCAGCCAAAATAGGTCAATTGATCATCCAAGGCTCCACATGCTAGGAATGGCTCTTATTAGTAGGAAATTTGGTAATAGATTGAGTATAAATGATGTGTTCTGAGCAATGACAGCCTCATCACGTCAACCTTATCTAATTTCATCGGTAATTCAGGATTTGTTCTTAGCCTAGTATAACATAATTCTGTAGTCTCACTAAATGGATTAAGTTAATCGAGAGGAAAATGGCTTGTACCGCAAGGAGCCGTTTTCCGTTCCGAGAATTTCTATATTATCTTACCTCACCTGTGCTCCGGTTTTTACGAAAGTCAATCATCATCATCAACGGCGCAACAACCGGTATCCGGCCTAGGCCTGCCTTAATAAGGAACTCCAGACATCCCGGTTTTGCGCCGAGTTGCAGCAATTCGATATCCCCAAAAGCTGTCCTGACCTACGCCATCGCACCATTTTAGGCAGGGTCTGCCTCGTCTCATTTTTCTAACATAGATGTTGCTCTTGCAGGCTTTCCCGGCTGGATCATCCTCATCCATACAGATTAAGTGACCCGCCCACCGTAACCTATTCAGCCGGATTTTATCCACAACCTGACGGTCATGGTATAGCTTTTAGATTTCATTGTTATGTAGGCTATGGTCATGTAGGGGGCCAAAAATGCTTCGGAGGTTTCTTCACTCGAACACGGCCAAGAGTTCGAAATTCTTCTTGCTAAGAACACAAGTTTCCGAGGAGTACATGAGGACTGGCTAGATCATGGCCTTGTACAGTAACAGCTTTGACGCGTTTCGAGCGGAACAGTTTTTGTAAGCTGAAATAGGCTCTGTTAGCTGACAACAACCACGCGCGGATTTCATTATCGTAACTGTTATCGGTTGTGATTTTCAACCCTAACAAGGAGAAATTATCAACGGTCTCAAAGTTGAATTCTCCTATCTTTATTCTTCTCGTTTGACCAGTGCGGTTTGATGTTGTTGGTTGGTTGATTTTCGGTGCTGACATTGCCTCCATATATTTTGTCTTGCCTTCATTGATGTGCAGCCCAAGATCTCGCGCCAATCGCCGCCTGCTTGATCTGGATGCAGGCAGTTTGTACGTCTCGGGTGGTTCTTCCCATGATGTCGATATCGTCAGCATAGGCCAGAAGTTGGGTGGACTTGAAGAGGATCGTACCTCTTGCATTTACCTCAGCATCACGGATCACTTTCTCGAGGGTCAGGTTAAAGAGGACGCATGATAGCGCATCCCCTTGTCGTAGACCGTTGTTGATGTCGAATGGTCTTGAGATTGGTCCTGCTGCTTTTATCTGGCCTCGCACATTGATCAGGGTCAGCCTAGTCAGTCTTATTAATTTCGTCGGGATACCGAATTCTCTCATGGCCGTGTACAGTTTTACCCTTGCTATGCTATCATAGGCGGCTTTAAAGTCGATGAATAGATGGTGCAACTGGTGTCCATATTCCAAAAGTTTTCCCATCGCTTGCCACAGAAAGAATATCTGCTCTGTTGCTGATTTGTCTGGAGTGAAGCCTGTTTGGTATGGGCCAACAAAGTTCTGGGCGTATGGAGCTATTCGGCCTAGCAAGATAGCGGAGAATATCTTATAGATGGCATTCGGCAACGAGATACCTCTATTCTTGCTGCACTATGTGATATCTCCCTTTTTATGGATGAGCCAGATAATGCCTCGTTGCCAATCATCAGGCATTGATTCGCTGTCCCATACCTTGAGCACAAGTTGATGAACCACTTGGTGTGACTGGTCGCCTCCATATTTAACCAATTCGGCTGTAATTCCATCGGCTCCTGGCGACTATGATTTTTAGCCGAAGAATTGCACAGCCTGTTTCTCCTATACTTGGTGGTGGCAGCATTTGTCCGTCGTCTTCAGTTGGCGGGACCTCGAACTCGCCGATGTTCTGTTTGTTCAGTAGCTCATCAAAGTACTCAACCCATCGGTCCAATATGCCCATTCTGTTGGAAATCAGATTTTCCTCTTTGTCTCGGCAGGATGAGCATCGAGATGTATAAGGCTTCATCCCGCTGACTTGTTGATAAAACTTCCGCACCTGGTGCGGTTGCTCCCTGTACTTCTCTAGTTCACAGACTTGTTGGTTCTCCCAAGCTTTCTTTTTCCGTCTGTGAAATCGCTTCTCCGCTCGACGGAGTTCGTGATAAGTCTCTGCGCGTGACCGCGTTCTTTGAGAATGCAACATTACTCGATATGCGGCATTCTTCCGTTCCGTTGCTAACTTACATTCATCGTCAAACCAGCCGTTCGGACTCCTTTTGCGGCGGTATCAATGACAACGTTCTTCAGGTGGTTGTGAAGATCATTTCTTGATGCTTCATCTCCAGGACCTCTATTGACTGTGGTTATTGCGGCGTCCATTTCCCTCTTATGGGTGTTGCTGAGGGCTGTGTTGTGGATGGATTCACTGTTAACCCTCACCTGATTGTCAGAGGGGATTCTCGGTAGTGTTGTTATTCGAGCTCGGAGCACCATGCCAACGAGATAGTAATCCTAGTCTATATTGGCCACTATATGTTCCGACATTCATCAAGGCTGAGCGGTGGCGGCGTTCGATCAACACGTGGTCAATTTGGTTGAAAGTGGTCCCGTCTGGAGAGACCCATGTAGTTATTGTGGACCGCTTTCCGCGCAAACCAGGTACTTCCAATAACCATTTCGTGTGACACTGCTAATTGAATAATCTACAGTCTGTTATCATTAGTATTTTGGTGTAAGCTATGGGAGCCAACGTATCGCCTGAACACGGGCTCCTTCCCTACTTGGCAGTTAAAAATACGCAAGTATGGCTTTTATGATATCTGGGACAGGCTTCGAGGGTTCGTTCTACTGCCTCGTAGAAAGTATCCTTCTCCGACTCTGCAGTCTCCTCCGTAGGGGCGTGAACGTTAATGAGGCTTATATTTCTAAACTTGCCTCGCAAGCGCAGAGTGCATAGCCGTTCGCTTATGTTTTCAAAGCCGATAACAGCGCTTAGGATATGATATAAAACATTCATCAATTATTGGTAGCTTCTATAATATGTCACCATTTCACAGGTGGAATCCAATTATCGTTTACAAAGATCTCCGCTAAGGAATATGCCTCAAAAGTTCAAAACTGTTAATTATGTATTATAATGAATAAAGAATGGCATAGGGTTTTCAGGTTGAAAACAATTTTTATTTAGATTTTTATTTAGAAAAATGGTCTGAGTAAAATGATTGAAATCTTTTGTACATTATTGAATATGCTTTTAAGAATATTTTATTTAAAAGTTTCATGCAAAAATATTCATAAAGAAGCCCAAGACAGAGCTTCTCCCAAAAAAAGATGGAAAAATCTCAGCTGAAAATCATTGAAAGAAAAATCCATTTGGATCTAGTTAAAGCATTAATAAATACTCTCCCAAAGGTGGCAGATTTTTTTTCTATTAAAATTTTTGGCGGGCATGGAAAATCCCGCCATTTGATAAGTAAAAAACCCCCAAAATAAAGAAAAATTGGAAAACTCACCTTTGGGGGGAAATTTGAAGCGAATCGATCAAGTAGTTTTATAATGGGAGTGAAAACGGAGTTTGAAAAAGTGGTTTTGAGAAAAACGCGTTTAAAGTTTTAGAAGTTTGGGACTACAATTTGAAGGAGTGGAGACTAACTGCGCGACAACTTTGAGAATATTGCTCGGATCGACTTGAAATTTTGGAAATATATTATTGAATTGTTTAAATACAAGAAAAGGCACAAAAAACAAATTGAAGTTTCCGAAAGTGCAAAGCCCTAGCCCCCTCCCTCCCCCCTTCCTTAAGTCTATACCAATCGATCTTAAAAAAGTTGGACGAAACAAACAGAAACAAGTCGGAATACCGGAAGCTCGCGCTTCGGGTATAAAGGTTTTGTGTTCATCTTATGTGAGAAACTTCAACGCACATTTTTCTTTCCGTATATAGCTACAAATCCAACATAATCTTTTATATTTTTCCAAACTACGAGACATACATACAAATTACAGCCATAGATATCACGCTCACCCTAAACAAACAAACTGCCTATTACCGAATACTGTACACATATGCACGTATATAAATTCATCGTACCCATATTTCCGATTTACTTCTTAATCTATCTGAATTAGGTACTACCCGCAAAGTTCATTAGCACGCATATATTATATACCTATATACACACATGTCTGGTTGGCAAATAACTAAAAAACTAAAACAAAATAATTCTCTGCGACCCAATTCATAAGAACTCATTTCGTTGTGGTATTGAAGAATTCATATGTGATGATGACGTCATGCAGGTTGTAGAGTGCACGAAATTCACAAAAAATTGTAAAGTTTCACCCCCTATAACTTTGTTAATAATTGTTGGATTTTCTTCAAACTTGACCAAACTGGGCATTATGTTCTTCATTACACGCATGCCAAATTTTGTAGTTCAGGGATGAACATAAGGGGGGTGCCGGGTAAATTTCTAAAATGTGGAAATATACTATTATTAACTTTATTTGTGCAGATATCGGAACTGGATATATTTTGAGGCCTAGATTTCGTAGAGATGCACCACTGTGATTTTTTTCAGATTTTTCGGTTGGATAGGTTCTGAGAACGAGACCTGTTACACTTTTTGGGGGTCATATTTTGAACCCTCACTCCCCTATGTTTCATCTAATATCCAATATTGAACCAGATTCGAAAAGTACTAATTGAGACCTTTCATTTGATACCCTACATGGCTACATTCTGTGAAAAAAAAATTTGCACCCTCCATTCACATGTATGGGGATCCCCCCTTAAACTTAACACAAGATGGTGCCACTTACTGCATGTAAAGGGATCACCAGATTACATACTCTCACCAATTTTCGTGACAATCGGTTTAGTCGTTTCCGAATAAATCGGGTGTGACAGACAGACAGACAGACAGACAGACAGACAGACAGACAGACAGACAGACGGACAGACAGACACCGTCTCGATTCTAATAAGGTTTTGTTTCACACAAAACCTTAAAAAGAGGGCTGGTGAAAAGTAATTGATTATCAAAGTGGGTGTTAGACGAAATAAGTATGGGAGCCTCTGCTCTACATCGTTCATCCGATCGCTAACAAAATTGGTGAATGTATGATTTCCAATGATAAATATTTCAGTCCCATCCATCCCACTAGATGCCGCTCGGCGCATCTACTTCTACATCGTTCATCCGATAACTACGAAAATTTATATATGTGATTTTCAATGTTGTTGTTGTAACTTGCCACGTTGCAGTGGATCAACTTGAATACTTTTCAATTAGTCGTCGATCGTCAATTGAACATTGGAAGATCAGCCAGATATGCAGGGAAACTGCCAGCCAGTAGAGCTGCAGAAATATCTGAAGAACGAGACTGGCGACTGGAAATAAAACTACTTCAAAAACTGCTGAAATAAGATTCACCCCGAAAATATAATTGGATCAGAGCTTCCACTACAAAAATTGGAAACAAGTCGGAATACCGGAAGCTCGCGCTTCGGGTATAAAGGTTTTGTGTTCATCTTATGTAAGAAATTTCAACGCACATTTCTCTATCCATATATAGCTACAAATCCAACATAATCCTTTATATTTTTCCAAACTACGAGACATACGTACATATTACAGCCATAGATATTGCGCTCATCCTAAATAAACAAACTGACTATTTCCGAATACTGTACACATATATGCACGTATATCAATTGATCGTACCCATATTTCCGATTTACTTCTTATATCTATTTGAATTAGGCACTACCCGCAAAGTCCATTAGCACGCATATACTATATACTTACATACACACATGTCTCGTTGGAATAATTGATATTCATATACAAATGATTAAAAAACTAAAACAAAATAATTCTTTTCCACCCAATTCATACGAACTTACTTCATTGTGGTATTGATGAATTGATATGTGATGATGACGTCATGCAGGTTGTAGAGTGCGCGAAATTCACAAAAAATTGTAAAGTTCCACCCCCTATAACTTTGTTAATAATAGTTTGATTTTCTTCAAACTTGACCAAATTGTGCATTATGTTCTTAATTATACGCATGTCAAATTTTGTACTTCTGCAATGAACATAAGGGGGGTGCCGGGTAAATTTCTAAAATGTGGAAATATACTATTATTAACTTTATTTGTGCAGATATCGGAACCGGATATATTTTGAGGCCTAGATTTCGTAGAGTTGCACTACTGTGATTTTTTTCAGATTTTTCGGTTGGATAGGTTCTGAGAACGAGACCTGTTACACTTTTTGATGGTCATATTTTGAGCCCTCACTCCCCTATATTTCACCCAATGTCAAATATTGAACCAGTTTCGGAAAGTACTAATTGAGACCTTTCATTTGATACCCCACATGGCTACATTCTGTGAAAAAAAATTTTGCAGCCTCCTTTCACATGTATGGGGAGCCCTCCTTAAACTTAACACAAAATGGCGTCAGTTGCTGCATGTAAAGGGAACGGCAGATCACATACTCCTACCAATTTTCGTGAGAATCGGTCCAGCCGTTTCCGAATAAATCGGGTGTGACAGACAGACAGACAGACAGACGGACAGACAGACAGACAGACAGACAGACAGACAGACAGACAGACAGACAGACGGACAGACAGACATCGAATCGATTCTAATAAGGTTTTGTTTCACACAAAACCTTAAAAATGGAAACATTCAATTGACTGAATTAATCAATTTCACTGCGTATTGTTTGCAAAAATGTGAGGAATAAAGTCTACTCAGTGTGTTGTAAACATATACGATTGCAATTTACATCACAAACATTTGCATCATAGAATTGCGTACTCAATTACATCAGCAATTAAATAATGAAATAATTGTTTAAATTACAATGAACTTACAACGATTAATTTAAATGACCTCTAACTTTATATTAGGTATAGAGTCGCCACTTTGATGGTAGGCATCTAATCATAAAAAGAAATTATGAGCTTTTAATTGTTCAAAAGAAAGGGGTTCAAAAAATTAAACGGGCCAAAAATGGTAAAATAAATACTTTATATTTGTTTTCGTATTTTTTTTTTTGTGGTTTTAATGGAAGTTGAATACAGAAAGGCCATTGTTACCGCTTATTGTCTTTCTTAATAAGGTGCTCATTCTTTGAAAATAGTGAGGAACTCCAAACAACGCGTTTTTGTGTAAAAATCCACCAATTCGATATCCCTAACAGCTGTGTGCCGTCTTGCACACGCCATCGCTCCATCTCAATCTACTGCTAAAATGAAACCTTTTTAGGATTATATGGGATAATATGGCAATTCCGCCAGTCACCAGAGACGAGCTGCTGGATATCTCCGCAAAAATAAGAGCCAATACGGCGCCGAGACTGGACGGAGTACCGAATAAGACCCTTAAGCTTGCCGTGAAATTCAGACCGGACATGTTCACTGAGTTGCTCGAAGCGTGCATGTCCGAGGGGATATTTCCAGCGGCACGGAAGCGGCAGAAGTTGGTACTTCTGCCTAAGCGTGGTGAACCTCCAGGTAAACTATCCTCGTTCCGACCCACATGTCTTTTAGACGCGGCAGGGAAAATGTTAGAGCGGGTAATCTATAATAGATTACTCTCGGTTGTTGAGAGCCAAGGCAGCCTTTCAGATCGGCAGTATGGGTTCCATAAAGCCAGATTAACCATTGATGCCATAAAAATGGTTATTGGCTTGGCCGAAGATTCAATTCACGAAAAGGGTAGTACCAGCAAATATTGCGTGGTAGTAGCCGTGGATGTGAAAAATGCATTAAATTCGGCCAGTTGCAATCTAATACGGAAATCTCTAGCAAAGGTTGATATTGCCGCCGATCTCGCTGCTATCGTCGACAGTTAAGATGACGGACCGCAGGAGTACGTCGTTTCCGCGGGTGTCCCGCAGGGCTCCGTATTGGGCCCACTACTGTGGAACATCATGTACAACGATGTACTTAATCTTCCCCTTCAGTGGGAAGCCAGATTTGGGGGTTACGCTGACGACATAACGCTGGTTGTTGTCGCAAAGCATCTCGAAGATACTGAATTATACTTAAGCGAAGCAATCAGTGCTACTAAAAGTTGGCTAAAGAGCTCTGGTTTGACACTTGCGAAGGAAAAAACAGAAGTGGTCCTCATCAATAAGCGTCGGAAGAGAATTTGCGCCTGTATTAAGATCGGGAATCATATCATCACTTCCAAGCCGACCATCAAATACCTGGGGGTTGGTGATAGACAGGAAGCTCAGCAGCAGACACGTGCAGTATATTTGCGATAAATCATCCACTGCTAGTATGGCCCCTACGAGGATGATGCCGAACGTGGGAGGACCACGGCATACCTCTAGGTTGCTTATAGCCAGGGTGGTGTCCTCGATCATGCTCTATGCAACCTCAGTTTGGAGGGAGGCGTTGCGGCTGTCAGTTAACACTAGCAAACTGAATGCAGTCTACAGGAGGACAGCTCTGAGGGTATGCTCTGCCTTCAGGACTGTCTCAGATGATGAAGCATTCATCATCTCTGGAATGATGCCGATTGACATCTTGGCAGATGAGATGGCGAATATATACAATGCGAAACCAACCTCTTCCTTATCGCGGACGAAGAAGACTGAGAGGGAGAGATCCAGAAATAGATGGCAAGAACGGTGGGAACGCTCGGGAAAAGGTTGGTGAACTCACAGGCTCATTCCTGCCATCAAGGAGTGGTTGGAGAGACGACACGGCGAGATTAATTATAATCTCACCCAGTTTCTCACGGGGCATGGAGGATATCTCCAATACCTTCACAGGTTTAAATTGGAGACCTCACCCGATTGCGATGGAGTCCCAGAGGACCCAGAGCATTTATTCTTCCACTGTCCGAGATTTGTGGAAGAAAGGATGAATCTAGAGGAGACTCTAGGAGAGGTGCTGGTACCAGAAAATCTGGTGCCGAAAATGTTTTGCAAACAAAACCTTAAAAACAGTGGCCTTTCAACATCTTTGATGTTGCTAGCTAACCCGAACCGAATTTCATTCGGGCTCATGACCAGGGATCCATCAATCATTTCATTCCGACCAATCCGCTCGTAATGGACCACAATTGAGATCAAATTTTGAGAGCCACCCAGTCAAAATCGAATCTATTTAACCACTCATTTTATAAACCAGCAAAAGTGGATATGGTTTCTTCATGGTGGGATACAAATAATTGGCATGCGAATGATGAATAGCCGTTTTTAGCTGTTAATTATAAAAGAGAGAAAGAAAGTTCATATTCTACAAAAGCGACTCCAGAGAAAACGTAGTAAATAGCCATGACCTACTACGTAGAAGTTGGAGTAATTTTTACGTGAATTATTCATAATCAAAAACAATGCAAAGTACAGTAGATAATCAATACTTATTACCTACAAAAGGTGCACATAGTACAATGCAAAACAGATATCTTGAGAAAATGCAGATGTTAAATACGGTTAAGATGTGTTTATATTCAAGGCTCTCTTGGAAACATCGCGCCTAAACTAGTGCTTAGAGGCTTATTACCATGTATTAGTTACTATTACAAATAACAGATTTATTGTGGTTATAGTTATAGTAAGAACAATTGAAAATTAAGTAAGAAGATTAAAACTCTTTGATTTTGGAAGGGAGAACGCAGTTGTCGAATATTCCTAGTGGACGCAAAAAAAACTTATGGAATTTCTATTCTATAATAATGGCCACTAGTTAAATTACAGATTAGGAAAGTTTTATTTAAATCTATATGTAAACCACTTTCAATAAATTAGATTGTGAATAGATAAAATATTATTTTCATTTAAGATATATCTTGATTCTAGCAACAGCTTATTGCACAGTCTTGATTTTGCCATTACAGTACACAAATCGATTTATTTGAAATTATGCCAATAATGGGACTACTATTCAGAACCTGTTTAAGTCATTTAATAATGAATGTAAATTTTTGTTATTATACCGAGTCCCGTTCATGATGGTAAGTGGTGGATAGCACCACTTGTTCGAGCAAAATTGTTCCATGGAATGGCACTTTACCTTTCATCGTTACAGAGTTATAGCATTTTTCGTAAATAGTGTCAAAAAGCTTATCACAATTTTCCACTGTTCCATTTTCAGAAACTACATAAAATTTCATATAAATTGAAATTTTTCCAACTACAAAGGGCACCGTGAACAGTATGAAAACAAAACTGTAGAATGAAAAAAATTAAAATATATAATATTAAAAATCGCAAAGACAAACATTTGTGTTGCAAAAAGGATTCAAACTCAGGCGGGGAGATCGAGAGGTTGGTGTTAAATCAACTTTTCTATCGCACCGGCATGTACACAAGACCCCCGATAAGTGGACTAACTTCAAGGAAAATAACCCCAACAAATACTTTTAACTTATTTTTGAATGAAGCTTCCAATTTCCCAGCATTACTAACCATGAAAATGGCATCAAACATGCAATGTCAACTCATGTAATATAATATAACGCAACTTTCAACCTAAGATACAGTGGCGAAAAAAACGTGCTCAAAGTTTTAGAGATGCTTTTTCAAGTACGAATGTATTTTTAATCTTTATAGTATATGTTTATATATGACTTTGTAAAATATTTTATATAATAAAATGTGTAGTTTAAAATTTGGAAAAGTTGTCATAAAGTGCCGTTTTCATTCATATTTTGAGTGGAAAAAACGTACTCACTCACTTAAAATTCGAATTTTCTACCAACAACTTTAACAAGTCGGGAAACCGGAAGCTTGACGCTTCAGTTACGAAAGGTTTTGTGCATTTCTTAGTACATAGCACGTAATATATGCAAATACAATATTATGTGAGAATATCCACTTTCGGATGATATTGACGTTTATAGCCTTGAATTTATTGACATTTATAGCCTTGAATTTGCAAAGAAGCGACAACTTTGACGTATTATAACTTTGTTAGCAATAGTGCGATTTCCACCAAACTTGGTAACATCATGCTCTATGTTACACCCTATATTTTTGCGAAATTTCGTCGTCCTAGCATGAACTTAAGGGGGGTTTGCAGCGAATTACTAAAAATTATAGTAATATACTATTATTAACTTTATTTGTGCAGATATCAGTGTGGAAGGTATTTCGGAGCCCAGGCACCATATAGTGGCAGCCTCCTGATTTTTTTCAGATTTTTCGGTTGGGTAGTTTCTGAGAATGGCCTCCGTAAAGGAATGGTCACTTTCAACCCCCCGCACTCCCCACCTTTCAAACAAATGTCAAAACTAAGACCGTTTTCGAAAAGTACTAATCGAGACCTTTAATTTGATACCCCACATGACTATATTTGATGAAAAAAAAAATTACACCCCCTTTTTGCATGTATGGGGACCCCCCTTAAATTCGACGTAAGAGAATGTAACTCACTGTATGCGTGAGCGTTCACAGTTCCCACCTTTCTACCAAATTTGGTGTCAATCGCTGTAACCGTTTCCGAGAAAAATGCGTGTGACGGACAGACCGACAGACAGACAGACAGACGGACAGACAGACAGACAGACAGACGGTAAACCGATTTTAATAAGGTTTTGTGTTTACACAAAACCTTAACAAAAATGAAACAAGTGGGGAAACCGGAAGACTGGCGCTTCAGGTATAAAAGGTTTTGTTTGCTTCTTCTGTGAGTATATTTGAGTGTAGAACAATCCCATTTGTACCTAGCCCGTTAAAAATATGCATTTAGCATGTCAGATTTAGTACTTCGGGTTGTAAATTTACACAGTAAAGAAAATTTTGAGCTACTGTAACTTTGTTACTAATAGTATGACTTTGATCAAACTCAGGGATAATATGCTTCATATTATATTTTATACTACTACCAACTTTTGTAACTCTGAGATAAATTTAAGGGGAGTTTTACTCAATATCCCCCAAACGCTTAGCCTCACCATATATCTAGAGAAGATATCAGTCAAGAGCATGAACCCGAAAGTGATCAACAGTCTAATTAACTATTATATTTATTGCAGAAAATGTTGACCTGAGAATTGAATTAATATTAAGAGACAGATTCTTGGCAGCAAAAGACATTTTCGGAGTCATCCTCATTCTATTCCCCCAGAAGACAATCGGTTGACACTTTTAAAGATTGAGAGCTAGTTTCCACTTGGTACAGTATCGGTAGAGCTCGGCCAAATCCACAGAGTATATCCTTTGTTGATGTGCAAATTATGAGGTCATCCGCATATTGTAGGATCTTGATAGGACAGCGTACCTAGACATCCAACAACATATCGTAACATGATTAAGGCCTTAAACAAATTAATTTCTTGGACCAACGAAATCTTTCTAACCGCACCTGTCGTAGCTTCTAACTTCTCCGAATTTTCGGCGTAATCTGCGGCGTGAGGACGTCATTTTCCATAGATCTTTCCATACAGTATAGGCAAACAGACAGTCCTGAGCCTTAGTTGATTTCCTCGGACGTTCGTTACCCTTCTTTTTTTTACAACAGCATTCATATTGAATCAGACGGCGAGATGTTGAATTTATTAATAACTACTCCCTGACTAGAGCATTTTTGTACCATTTTAACGATAAAGGGCTTCAGTTTCTCGGGCAATTATTTCCTAATAACACGATAAGTCAACAATAGACTAAGAAAATTCCTTTAAGGACAAAAAATGTTTGATAAACCAACTATAAATTGGAAAAAATACTTTGAGCACGTTTTTTTCCGCCCGAAAAATTGACGAAAACGGAAAATATGAAAGTGGGTACTTTATGACAACTCTTCCCAAAAATTTAAATTACACATTTTACTCTATATAAAATATACTGCTAAATTATATATAAACATATAATATAAAGATTAAAAATGCATTCGCTCTTGAACGAAAAACATATCTAAACACTTCGAGCACGTTTCTTTTGCAGCACGTGCATGCATGCTTTTCAATTTCAACCCGGAAACTTAGAAATGCAACACAACTCAATTGGGAGATATAGTTATAGATTAGAAAATCAAATCAATCAGGAAAAATTGAAAAATAATTGATGATTATTAAAGAACCGGCCGGCGCGTATTACTCTTGTATACTCTGCTAAACGATGGCCTATACGATGTGACACGCACGTTGGCCTAGTACGAACTCGTACACAAAAATTGCTTGACTCGTGTCTATAGACAAAGTTGTGATTGTCTATAGACAAAGTACCAACAAACCGAGAAAAGTCTATGGTCTCTCATCTCGGGTAAAGAAAATCAGACATGAAAAGTTAAGTATCCTTCAGCAGTGCAGTCTAAATAAATAATGTAGATCACGACAAGCAGGGCCATAGAAAGAAAATCGGAGCACAGGAAGAGAATTATCCATCCTCTTCAATTCCAGTCCCTCCAGAAAACGCCGGGATCGGGAGAATTACCGCCTTCACCTTGCGTCCCGACACATTGCTATTGTCACCCAGCGTGGATGCGTAACAAATTCTTTAGACCACTTAAACATTGATTCGCGGCTGTCTATAGACACAATTTTGGATTTATTTACAAAGGGTTGGGTGGTTTTATCTACCTTCTTTGGAAAATATATAATTCATAAATTCACATGCACTTATCATTTTAAAGTTTAATTATCCAAAATAAGTCGTTTTCTCTGAGTTGTAAAATATTAAAAATTGGGAGTGAGGTACTTTAAGATATAGTTTCAACCAATTTCTAGTTTGCAGCTAACCGCAGATAATCTAGCGTTGGTAACGTATTAGACAACATTCAGTTCAGCGCCAGCGCCAACAGAAACCACGCTTCCTAGATATACTATTTGATAAACACCCTCGATGCCCTGCCCATTCATGCACATAGGGTAAGGAGGAGGACTCGTCAGACTGTAAACCTGGGGTTTGTTCAGAGAGAGAGATGTCATAAGCCATCGAATTCCTCCACATCCTCTGCATAGGGCAGCATGAAGAACGTCAGCGATAACAAGAATAAACAATATCGGTATCAAGATGCATCCCTGACGCATTCCGCTTTGGACCTCAAACTCCTCTCAGATTGTAGCACGTAATATTTTGAGCCTTCATATGTCGCTCTAATAATAGCCCCTTCTTCATATATGGGACTATAGAATTTCACTTGTATGCCAAAAAATTGATAAGTTTGAACTGTAATAACTTTGATTTTAATAGTCGGATTCCCATGCAAACCCCTTTATTCTGCCCCGAAATTTGGTACTCCTAGAATAATTTGGTACTCCTAGAATAATTTGGTACTCCTAGAATAATTTGGTACTCCTAGGATAAGCTTTTGCGGCCAATTTCAAAATATTGGTTTATTTGAGTAGCTATCGGAATGGGAGGCCTAGATTTCAGCTAAGCGCATCGCATGGAATTATTTATAGTTCCCATATGTCCACTGTTTTGGATAAAACTGCTTGCGACAGAACCTCAGACAAATAACAATAAACCGATTTTAATATTTTGTTTGTTTTACATAAAACCTTGAAAATATACATCTCAGTTTCATATGGATCAGAGATACAACCCAAATTCACTATACTCCCTACGTATCACTTCGTAATTCCGACACCCTCATCAAATTTCAATACAATAGATTCCCACCGTTTCCGAACGTGCTCCTTATGGCACGCTGACAAACGGACTGACCGTTAAATGATTTTAATAGGGTTTTGCGTTAGGCAGAAGCAAGAAGACCGAAATCAAAAACCCACTGATAAACGTGGGAGCTGGTGATTTCATTGCCACAATAATTAAAACATTATCTAAACTAGAAGAGCACTGATTTTTTCTACCCTCAGCGAAGCTAATTGGCTGGAAAAACTCGTTAGAGACCAATTATACATTATTATTACCACTTTGAAATGTATCATATTGTAATGACTTTTCCTGGACGTATTTTTCTTTTTCATTGTCAGGTCCTCTGATTCGGGATTTCAAGGTCGATACATAGAAATGTATTTGTCTCCTCAAACGCAAGCCTCCCTTTTGTGAGACTACGCTGGTGATTGCTTGACTCCTTCGGAATCACTCAGAAGAGGACATCCGACGACTCTGATGGTTCCCGAAAAGAAAAAATTGTTCGATGCCATATTCGTCGGATTTCGAAATCAGGATGTCATATTCGCTAATAATACGCAAAATGCAGCAAACTGGTTATTGTCAAAATGAAGATCTGGCAGACACACTTTCTCGGCGATGCCGCTAACGCAAAGTGGTTGGAGACATACCCAAGCTTCGCTAGATCTCTTTAACCGAGTGCATTTGACAGATGAGATAATTATTACCAGTTGCTTCATGACAATCAATGCGAAATTGATGCTGTAATCGTGAAATGGAGGCATTATTCGGTCTTAATTTGAAGTAGGATTTGCTGCTTTTTTCTCAAAGAAACACCCAAATCAACGTCGCCGATTACCCACAATGTAGACATACTTTGAAGCCCCAGGTTATCCAGGATTTTAATTATACTTTAATTTATTTTAATATTGTTCGGTCCTGGACGCTTAAGAACACAAAAAAAACTTCATGTAGACACACCATCATTTTACATCCTAAATTACATCTAAGCTTTGATTTGGAAACTTATTTTGACTTTATACTCCAGAACGATACAGTAAAATAAATATGTGAGTTGAAATAATAACAAGTAACCGAAAACTTGACGCTTCAGGTATAAAAGGTGTTGTGCTTCCCTATGTGAGAAGCATAACGCAGTTCTTCATTGGCTGACAGCATTGACTCCAGATATTTAAATTGCTCAGTGCTGCCAGCTTCAATAACCTGCCCAGAACTGAGCGAATTAAATATCTGGGGTTAATGTTATCAGCGAATGGAGAACTGCGTTTTGAAATTGAAATTCAAATTGCAGGTTACTACCATTGGCAGAACTCAGCGATTTAAATATCTCGGGTCAATACTATCAGTCAATGGAGAACTGCGTGATGAAATTGCTTCACGCATTGACGCAACCTGGATGAAGTAGCATTCGACAACTCTATATTTCTGAGTGTTGGCCGACTATAAAAAACAATGAACGACGTCTTGCGGTAATAGGGACGATAATGTTGCATTGCACTGGTAGCGTGACACGTTTTGATCACGTCTGAAATGAGAATATCCGCGATCGATATGGGTTTGCACCGATCATGGAAAAACTGCGAGAGAGGTGTTTTCGATGGTGTGATCACGTAATTCACGCTAACGAAAATTCACTTACCGATATTGTCTGAACATCGAAGTTAATGGTAAGCAACCAAAAAGCCGGTCGAAACAACGGTGGCTTGATACGCTGGATGGGAATTTCAAGGCCTCGCGATTACATCCTGATCAGGCATTTGAGGAAAAAAAATTACGAAACTGATAACGACAATCTGACCCCGCTTGTGAACAGGACAAAGGCTGAAGAAAAAGAAAAAGATGTGAGGAGCGACAAGTGCACGACAGCTCCGTGTCACATAGCTAAAAATTCCATTGCCCTCTACTTTTTAGAAAGCGACTTAAATAAATCATTTGGTGGAAACCCCTGTATTGATAATAGTCAACCTCACACACTTCACACTCTGAGTTTAATATGATTAGCAAATGCAAAGAATGTAACCTACATCAAATATAAACAAGTCGGAATACCGGAAGCTCGCACTTCGGGTATAAAGGTTTTGTGTTCATATTATAATATCTATGAAATTTCAACGCACATTTTATCCGTATATAGCTACAAATCCAACATACCCCTTGATATTTCTCCAAACTACGAGACATACCTACATATTACAGCCGTAGATATTACGCACACCCTAAACAAACAAACTGCCTATTTCCGAATACTGTACACATATATGAATTGATCGTACCCATATTTCCGATTTACTTCTTATATCTATCTGAATTAGGCACTACCCGCAAAGTCCATTAGCACGCATATACTATATACCTACATACACACATGTCTCGTTGGAATAATTGATATTTATATACAAATGACTAAAAAACTAAAACAAAATAATCCTTTTCCACCCAATCCATACGAACTTACTTCGTTGTGGTATTGACGAATTGATGTCTGATGATGACGTCATGCAGGTTGTAGAATGCACGAAATTCACAAAAAATTGTAAAGTTTTACCCCCTATAACTTTGTTAATAACGGCTAGATTTTCTTCAAACTTGACCAAATTGTGCGCCATGCTCTTCATTACACCTATGCTAATTTTTGTACTTCTGGGATGAACATAAGGGGGGTGCCGGGTAAATTTCTAAAATGTAGAAATATACTATTATTAACTTTATTTGTGCAGATATCGGAACCGGATATATTTTAAGGCCTAGATTTCGTAGAGATGCACTACTGTGATTTTTTTCAGATTTTTCGGTTGGATAGGTTCTGAGAACGAGACCTGTTACACTTTTTGATGGTCATATTTTGAGCCCTCACTCCCCTGTGTTTCACCCAATTTCAAATATTGAACCAGTTTCGAAAAGTACTAATTGAGACCTTTAATTTGATACCCCACATGGCTACATTCTGTAAAAAAAAATTTTGCAGCCTCCTTTCACATGTATGGGGAGCCCCCCCTTAAACTTAACACAAAACGGCGCCAATTGCTGCATGTAAAGGGAACGGCAGATCACATACTTTTACCAATTTTCGTGACAATCGGTCCAGCCGTTTCCGAATAAATCGGCTGTGACAGACAGACAGACAGACAGACAGACAGACGGACAGACAGACAGACAGACAGACAGACAGACAGACAGACAGACAGACAGACAGACAGACGGACAGACAGACATCGAATCGATTCTAATAAGGTTTTGTTTCACACAAAACCTTAAAAAGGCTGGGGAGAATTAGATTCTTCTTGAATGTAATTTTAATATTTCACTCGAATGTCAATAATTCTCGTTAATTATGACGTCAGCATCTCATTTGTATGGCTTTGGAAGCAGTTAATTCCCGCGAAATTGATAAGTTTGAACTGCTATAACTTTCCCAATAATAGTTGGATTTTCATGAAACTTCGCATGTGTATGCACGAGGCTGTCCTCTATGTCCTGTATTAGTACACCTAGGATAAACTTAAGAGGAGATTTTTAGTCAATTTCTAATTGAAAATGTACTATTAGTAAATTAATTTGAGCAGATACCGGAATGGGACATCTCTCGAAGATTAGATTTCACAGAAGTGTTTTACACAAAACCTTAAAAAGGGCTGCACGACTTTCATATTTCACTCGAATGTCAATTATTCTCGTTAATTATGACGTCAGCATCTTATTTGCATGGCTTTGAAAGCAGTTGATTCGCACGAAATTGCTAAGTTTAAACTGCTATAACTTTGGCGTTAATAGTCAGATTTCCATGAAATCTAGCACGCGCAAACGAAATATTGTCCTATATGGTACAAAATTTGGAAGTCCTACGATGAATTTAAGGGGGGTTTTATAGCAAATTCTAAAAGTTGGTAATATACTATCAATAAGTTTATTTGAGCAGATATCGGAATGGGACATATTTTGAGGCCTAGATTTCATGTAGGCGCACCACCCTAATTTTTTTCGGATTTTTAGGTTGGATAGTTTCCGGAGATGAATCCTGTCTCACTTTAAGTGCGTACATATTGACTCCTCACTCACGGAAAGTACTAATCGAGGACTTTTCATTTTATACCCTATCCGACTATATCCGGTGAAAACAATTTTTTGAGTCCCCCCTTTGCATATACTAAACTCAACCTAAATTTATACCACACGCTGTATACGTGGGATTTCAAAGTTCCCATCTGTCCACCAAATTTCGATCGGATCAGTTTAGCCGTTTTGGAGAAAAATACGTGCGACAAACAAACAGACAGACAGACAAACAGACAGTAAATCGATTTTAATAAGGTTTTGTTTGACACAAAACCTTAAAAACTTAAAAACAATGGAATTTTTCCTATTCGCTAGTGTTGATTTATATTTTGTAAATACCGATATTTCGGTGACAGATGAAGGGAACAAGTGGTTCCCGAAATATCGGTTTTTGCAAAATATAAACCAATACTAGCGAATAGGATAAACAAGTTTTTATTATTTCAAATAATTTAATCGTTGGAAATACCGCGTAATTACACTCAGATAAATATGTGGTTAAAAAATATATAGTATTTGCTTTCTTAGTAAGCTCAATTTAGCTTTGTTACCCTCTCCTCTTTCTACTTTCCCTTTCAGAATTTATGGTAAGAAGATAATAAAAAACAAAAAAATCGATAAAAAAATATATAATCGGAAAAAAAATAAGAAATTGAAATAAATTAGAAAGCAATACTTACTACATTAGACCGTTTACGTTGAAAACAGCAACTCAGGTTCCCATCTGCATGGCTTAATTCAGCAAGAATTTCAGATTTCATTAAATTGAAGTTATCCATTTCGATTATTATCACTTAACACTTCACAAGAATTTACTTTCGTGTTTTAGTTTATTCGAATTTGGTAGTGTTCTATCGATAATTCGTACTGATTGTTTCCAGGAGCGTTATAGCATTGTTTGTGCACTTCACATTAATATTCAGTTCTGGATTCCACTTGGGATAGGCCGCGGATCATCGAACCCTGTTATGTGATAAATTTATTAATATGTATGTATTATATATAATGACGCAAATTACAATGTTTTAACTTTAAAATTGTTTAAATGTCCACAATTACATTCAATGCATGAATGACTGTCATATTTTACCAGACTGAATATAAATTTTTTAATTGCTTTCACGGGGATCATAAAAATAAAAGATTCAGATTATTGCACTTGGCATTATATTGGCTAGAAACGACTAGATACTGATTTAAGGGCGAAGTAATTTTAAACTTTAGAGCTTAGTGCATGTGAAGTTATCTAAGTTTTTGAATGAATGGATTACGCTTCAGAGGTCAAAAAATCACAAGGATATGATCAAATTAGTTAGAAGAGCACTGTCGGAAGTGTATCTTTTAGAATATTTTGTTATGTGACTTGAAAATTTTTCAAAACAGCTTTTTATTTCTAACTCTTCACGTTTACAATTGTGAGACAATAAATGATCATAGGATTTCGGGCTCATTATTTTCTTTTGCGTTGAAAGCAATCATTCCCGGCAATTTATTTTGCTTTTAGATATTAAACTTGATGAACATCCAACCTCACTATTAGATAACAGCTAACATGATACGTTACAAAACGTTACCTATTGCACGTTATCCCGGGCTCGTAGCAAATAAAGAAGTTATTATCAACAAAATCACGCAACAAAAGACCACCGACTGAATCACGGAAGGTTTCCAAGCAAACCTCGCGAAACTAGATGCAGCTAAATTCATCTAATGGTAACCGGACAATGCGTTCGCACCAACTGGCATGCGATCTACAAAAACATTCAAAGACCATTCAGCCATGCCGGTCCAGATGAGCTTCAAATAAAGTTAATAAAATTTACTTCACTCAATTTAAATTAATAAAACAAATTTATGAATTGAAACTGCCACTACAGTGGGACGGATTGTGCATTGTTATGACATCAACCCGTAGATGGGTGATAGTTAAATTGTGGCTTTCGCCGCTTTCCGGGACGCCACACAATAGCCTCGTTAAATCGATTCTGCAAAGAGGGCTAGTAACTAGATTACCACTGGTTTATAAGGTAGTGTCTCGTGTGACCTACAGGACCATAATTGAATATTGTAATTTTATTACATGTAACGTAATAAGCGGAAGGACGGATTATCGAGCGCTGTTCAGATTTATGGTTCCAATGATAAGTGTAATAAATCTTTTTATGTAGCTTGTAGCACTCGATGCGATTTGTTTGTCGAAAACGGAAATTAGATCTTTCTCTTGATACTCGTAGTGGCACTCAATTGAATTAAACACGGAACTCTAACAGCAAAAGAGGCGACTTGCAGTTTCGTTCACAGCAAAGGCAAATTATCAGACGCTGCCTCAAATCTGCCTGGGAGCAGCGTAACTGAAAATAACCAAATTCCTAGACATCATAAAATGCGAATATGGACTGCTCCTCCAAATCTAAAAGTGAAATCATCTCGGTCAGCAGTGCACTCAGGTAGGGCAAAGCTACTAGGCTCCTCGCGGAAATGTTATTGGCTGCTCCTGCTATCCCTGCATAGCTGCTTCTTCCACTCATCCATAAATCCTGAAAATTTTAGATCACTCCCAATAAGAAGAAGATGGAATGGTCGTTAAGATAGGGAAAAAAGGCATTCGTCTTGAGTACGATAATGGCAGAAGTTTTTTATATGCTTCTTATTCTGGACGCATGGATGGAGACCTCAAAAACTTGATAGGCAAAGAACAAGTTGAATTTCGCTCTGGATTCTTCTGCATTGATCACATTAATTCGGACCACTTTGAAGCAGCTGCGACTGCTCTACAGTCTAGGAGAAATGTGAGTTTCCCGGGTAGCCAGGATGGAGCTGAAGCACATTTCATCGAACCAGCAACAATTACGCGCAAGCATAGTGAACAATGATACTGCATACTGATACAAGCTCGCGAAACCGAGAGAATATAGATTTGGTTTACTACTTATTGGCTCTCAGGGCTTTTGGGACTACATCAGACAAGGCAGCAGTAGTTCCGGTAAACCTATCAACTTGGCTTCGGCCAGTTCGAATGACAGCTTGAAACAATGCAGGAGATACGGGGCGAAAGGCCATATCAGCAAGAACTGTGGAGATAATCCTAATTACTTACAATGCAAAGAGAAAGAGGTTGTGACGCATCGGCTCATTGCAGGCAGGCAGCAGGTCCCCGGAATACAAAAGAACCTAAATCGTCAACCACCGATGAGGCTGATATAAACCAACATCAACGACTGAGACATTGATGTGGTCATAACTCACGAGTCATATCGAAATCATCTTGGTGGTATTTGCGTTAATGTCCAAACGGGCCAAGCAACGTTATGGGCTTACAAAGAACAAGTCATCCAGGGAATAATGGAGCATCCGGAGGATGAATTCATCAAAGCAAAAATGAAAGAAATTCACATATGTATATAGTTACTATCATCCACCCAGCGCTACACTTGCCAAGTATGAGCAGATGCTGAGCGCGTGGTTCTACACCTGGGAGGATAGCAGGAAATTTCAACACGTGGGCTCTTGAATGGGTAGCAGGACAACGAATTTGAGAAGATGTGTTCTGCCCGAAACATTCGCGGAGCTAGATGTGGTACTTGCAAATGTGAACGTTACATACATACGTTTCGGAAGAAGGGGACTGGAGTCTGTAATGGAGCTGACATGCGTGATGCCCACTTTAAACAGTATAATTACTTTGCCAATCAGTGAGGACTATATACATAGTGACCACCGAATCGACCTCATCCGGGTAGACGGCGAAAACTTTAGTGGAGGGTACATTTTCCATGGCGCTAAGGCCTGATATATCCGTTGATGGTATGACCAAAGTAAAGGTCACCCAAATTACTCAATGTAAGACGAAAGCATGTAATGCTACTATGCCCAGAAGGCCACTATTCCCCAGTAGGCAACTATTGGTGCAACAATGAAATCGGAGCTGAATATTTCCGAGCAGAGGTTTAAGGGAAAGCCCGGTAGCGACTCACAAACAACTGCTCCACCTAAAAGATGCCATTTGGATGAACATGGAGGACTGCTTCAAACAAATAAATAAACCCTCGGGGTTCGCCTCGCCACGACTTTTGAAAAACACTGTTGCCACTCTGTTCCTTTCTCTTTCTCCTAAGAAGGTAAACAATGGTCCAGCTGAACGAATTTGTGATCCCTCCAGTAACCAGGGAGGAGTTGCCCAATCTGCCTGTTGCATATAATTGGGAAAATGATGGAGATAACCATCTACAACATACTACTTCCCATCTTAGAAAGCGGCAACAAGCATGGGGATGAATCGAACAAAAGCCGCGCTGGATTCTATCGGCTGCTGAACCGTGTTGGCATTGAATGTAAAAAAAGAATTCAAATTCGCCAGCTGGAACCGAATTAAAGGAATATTGCCCGACATATGTGTCCCTGGATGTTTTGCGAGCCAACTCGAGAATTACTTCTCAAAGAAGGCTCTCTGGCACGCGACGGATGGGCTCCCCAAGGAGTATGTCGTGTTTACCGGGGTACCACGGGGAACAGTGCTGGATCCCCAACTGTGAAATGTCATGTATAATGGGGTGCTGTTCTTCACGTACCAGACAAGGCTACGATTGTCTGTTTTGCGGATAACCAAGCTGTGGGTGTTACGCAAAGCACACAGAGGATATGGAGAACTACAAAACCGAGACGGTAAGAACCGCAAAATTCTGACTAGAAAAAGCCGGACTGACCTGAACTGATGAGAGAAGCGGTCCTAATAAGGAACCGGTGAACATACAGTCGTCCCTAAGCTGGCTATCAAACACGAGCTTTACGTGTCACCTATATGAGAGGAGGCGCTTGCGAACTCTCACAAAATGAAGCAGATGAGTTGCGACTTGAGGGTTTGCAGCATTTTTAGAACCACATCAGATGAGGCGATATGGCTACTGGCGACCCTGACATTTCATCACAGGACATAGTAGTTGTTATAGGCAGTATCTACATCGGTTTAGGTTGGACGATTCGGCAGATTGTCCTGGAAGCGGTACCATAACGGCGGATTCAGAACATGTGATGTTTCACTGCCCAAGGTTCGCAATGGAAAGAAAGAATTTTAATCAAGCACTGGGAAGGAGCTGGACTTGGAGGATGTAGTTGTAGAGATGCTGCGGTTGAAATAAACTGACTTGCAGTTTCTTCCGCAATTGTCCGCCGGTGAAGGAAGAAAGAAGGAGGGTAGCAGAAAGAAGCGGAAGCACGAGTGCACAACCCATCACCCGAAGTAATGCATAAATGGTAGTTCCACAACATTACGGCTGGAAAGACTAGGAGTGGTTCTAGCTCCGACGCTCGCGTGGCTAAGCTGGAGCAAACATGCGCTTCTAAAATTTTTACCCCTTCATATAAAAACAAAAAAAAAGATATTCTAATAATCTGGATTCCCTCATACTGATGTGATCCTCATGTCTTCACTCTGTTAGCATATTTGGTGACTGCTACGAATACTCCACTGGGAAATCCATCCTTATCGTAGGGGACATAAGCAGAGTATCAAAGGATCTCTCTTCATATGGTTAAATTGACCGTTGTGGTGTCGCCGTGAACTAGGATTGCTTGGATCTCTTTTAAATCGAATGTGTCCGGATGGTTCAATGGTTAAAACGTTACACTGCTACCGGAAAGATCACGGTACAAATCTTACTGTTGGTAGAAGGATGTGACTGGATGTCGTATACCGGTCGACTCAGCTATGAATAAGCCCTTGAGTCAAATCAAGGCGATAATCACGGGCGAGCGCAAAGTTCACCACATGGTCTCCTACAGTGTACCGCAGCCCGCTAGTGTACCGTTACGGTCTTGAATGAATTGTTTTAGCACGCGTCAAGTCACAGATCCAATTGGAGTATCGCACCAACGAGGCGTACAATATATACGATTTACCCACTAACAACTCGTTCGTTCTGTGGCGCAGCGGGGTTAACAACATTCGAAATTTATTTTCTGGTATTTTAACATCACCACTCACTGAAGCACAATGTCTAGTTCTCTCCAGTATTCCGAATAAAGTCTCTCAAAGTGATGTGTGGCTTTACCTAACAAGGTAGAACTACAATTGGTGACCCCGAACTACAAAACCAATCCAGCGATGCAGATTCCAGATACTACATATCTGGCCCACAATCCTTCAGAAGAGACCACACTTCCAGAAATTAATGTCATTCCAACCGTTGCTGAAACTATATTGAATCAAGAACCAGCACCAATTTCAAACAAATGACGCTTTTCTCACCATCTGAAATTGGAAACAATATCTTTGAAAATTTTGCCAAGCCAATTTGTAGGCATCCTATTAGCCAGATGGAAAGAACAACGTTAAGTCTTCAACATTAAGTCTCTTCCCCTCAAGAACGCCTGCTCTTTCGGCGCCCAGTTCATCGAGCATCACTACTTCAAGTTCCGGCCATTTTGTCCAAACAAATAACAATAGCCAGTTCAAAGTTCAGACTCTTCCACCAATCCCAGCTAGTCTGCTTACACCAAGTTCACAGCAAATCGACTGCCGCCAGTTCGGCGAAACAAACTCAAAAATCAACTGACTTCGACGACGTCGCCACCAAAAGGAAAAAATTTAATTTTTTTTATTCTATTATTTGTTATCATTACTTTGTTATTTTTAGAAATAATTTATAATTTATTTTTAGAAATAATTTGTAATTTATTTTTAGAAATAATTTATAATTTATTTTTAGAAATAATTTTATACATTTTGCCTGCGTTTCACTCGCGCGCGCATTTGTGGGTACGGTCTGCCGTAGTTCGCAGAATTCGATATCGCCGCGTCTTCGACAGAAAACTCGCGTCGTAGCATTAGCTTTAGTTATGTCGTTTGACAATCAAGACGCGGCACGTCCATCTGACTCTCATGTGACCGCCCTCGCTGTCCGCGTTCCTCCATTTTGGCGACGGAATCCGGAGCTGTGGTTCGTCCATCTGGAGGCACATTTCCGAATGTCCCGAATAACGGGTTCCCGGTTCAACTACGTGATTGTCGGCCTGGATAAGGAGTCCATCTTACTGGTGGCCGATGTAGTAAAGTCGGCCTCTTACACTCTTCTGAAGATCGAGTTGATCAAATGCCTGTCGGTAAGTGAGTCAGCTAAGCTGGTCGGACGAAATTATCGATTTAAAGCGCGAGATTACCGCCTTGGCAGCCAGTATGGCTGAAATGCGGGCGACGCTGGACGCTCAGCCTTCGGGCGGCAGGTAGCGAGCGAGCTCGAAAAGGGCAATCGGACCGTCAGGGCAACCTACGGACCGAAATATTTATTGGTACCATCGCAGATTCGGCGAAAAAGCCACCAAATATACGATCCCGTGTAATTTCGCGCCTACCTCAAAAAACTAGATCCACAGGGGGTCATGGGGACGGCCACCCAGAACGCAGCGCCACGTCGCCTAACAATTTACGACCCTCTCAGCAGGCGCAGCTATCTCGTAGATACTAATGCGGAGGTTTCGGTTCTTCCCGTACCCCGGCATTATCGGCTTTTTCCGCAATCATTGAAACTGGCGGCAGCAAATTCCTACCGAATTAACACATGCGGGTATAGGCAAGTGGACGTGAGTCTTGGCTTGCGTAGGACATTTTCATGGCGATTCATCCTGGCGGGTGTCAGCTTCCCCATACTAGGCTGTGTCACTATGGGTTACTAGTAGACTTACAATACAAATCTCTTATAGATCACACGACCAACCTTAATTCGTCGGGCCAAATGGCATCTCACTCAAGTAACAATCTTTCCGTACTTTTAGAAGACATTACCGACTCTCGTCTTCGGGCACCTCTCGAAAAGTTCAACCAGATTACTACCGAATGTAGTCTCTCTAAACCAGTGAAGCGCAATGTGCAGCACCACATTAACAGTACTGGTTCCCCTATCTTCTCGAAAGTGCACCCATTACCACCCCAGAAGCTAGCTATTGCACGGAAAGAGTTTAAACTACTTATGCCACCGGGTATCTGCAGAGCTTCGGACAGCTGTTGGTCTTCCCCACTCCATATGGTCCCTAAGCCAAACGGCGAATGGCGACCCTATGGGGATTACAGAAGGCTAAACGCGTCCTTTTTTTGATTCCAACATCTGGGTTCCAATAAACTTTTAATCTATAGGTGTACAAACTAGTATTTGCCAGTAATATGTGGTTAAAACGACATTGGAAAAGAACTAGTTATAACCAACAAAGACGAGTTTTGATACCGTACAGGGTACTTATCCCGCAATTATGCAGGGTAGTACATGCATCTGACCTTATAAAATTCATGTATGAATCTATCATCCTTTAAGATGTCGAAAAATTCACCTTACTATTACAGATGCTATCAAACTTCACATCAAAATTTCCCACATAAATATCCACATATCGGAAAACAGACCTAAAAGGTGAAAGTCCTTTGATTCACGGAACTACAGAAAAAAATATTACCAACTTGCTTAGCAGAAAAGCCGGTCAGTGATCAAACTGCATATAAACTATTAGGGATTTCTTCCGTTCATTGCAAGTTTACCAATCAAAAGAAGGCTAATGTAGGTATTATACCTCAGCAAAGGTGCTTTACTTTCTCAAGAAATTGTCGACGTCAGGGTATGAGATAAGGACTACTTAAGACAATCAATTACGTTGTAATAATACAGATTTGTTGCATTTTGAATGTCTTTCAATGTGTTCCTCAAATTTACTGGAGTATTAATTGCCCGCTAAGGAAGCACTTCAGTAGTACTACCACAGAAAGTAACCCACATTGGGCGCCAAAATTAAAACCATTATATACCATCGAACCTAGATAATAGCATCTGAACACGGTTTCTTATAACACGAAACTCTAGCCCAAAGGTATCTTTATTGAATGAATGTAAGTGAAAGGTATATTCCAGGGTGCAAAAAAAGATAACAATTAGGTTCGCAATACAGAACAACAATGACTTATGATGGAATGTTAATGTATTATATTACAAATTGCAATAAAATTGCGCTATCATCAGTCACTATCAATAATACCGAATCACCACACGTGCACTAACTTCTTCCATACCATATAACAGTGTGTTAACTCTGCAAATTCAATAAGTCTCCCGCGCACTATTCAAAAGCGACTGTCACCTATGCTCTTTTGCAAGTCACGTGCGGAGCTATTTATGCACACACAACATTAATATTAGCTATTCCTTGCGATCCGTCCAACATGTGTGGTTTGTTTATTTCAAACACACTATTGGGGAGCGCTTGAATACGAACAGCGAGAGCTCTGCCGCGGCCAGCGTACAACTCAAAACTGAATTCAGGCTAATTCCGAAGAAACATAAAACATCTTAAGGAAAAGCCGCAAAGCTGAAAGCTAGAAAATTGTTAGACGCAACAGCGACAGCGCTAACAAATAGCCCGAAAGACCTTCAAAGGTTACAAAAGCTCGCACTATGCAAATCGCGGAGGCTCGGCTGATTCGAACAAATGCAACTTTCCTGCAATAGATGCACACATAACATCTGAATCTACTTTTGTATGTAGATATTTACCATTTACCTTGGGCAATTTACCTGGATTATTTTGTTTATAACTTTTATTGAAATTTTATATGCTCGTGCGATGGGTGGAAGGAGTGAGCAAATATGCAAGTAAACAGCTTGGAATCATAAACAATTTATTGCTGCAGAAACATGAGCGATTCTTTGAAAAATAACCAATTGATGGCTCATTTGTCAACTTGTTCGATTCGTTGTTTTTGATCGTGCAGAAATCATGTTGCATTATCGGACATGTTAGGATTTTCCGAAAAGAATAAAGCCCAAGAGTGATGAACTTCAAAAAGTTGCCTTTCATCTTCATAATTTTAAGATTTATTTTTGGTCGATCGAAAAGATTACTTCGATGGGAATGAACAACTGCCCCAGCAAAAGCAAAACTACCTAGGACAATGTACTTCTTCTTCTTTTTCTTCAGCCTTTGTCCCGTTCACAAGCGGAGTCGGCTCGTCGTGATCGGTTTCGCCATTTGGTTCTATCAAATGCCTGATCTGGATGCAATCGCGAGGCATTTAAGTCCCCACCCAGGGTATCAAGCTGTTGTTTCGGCCGGCCATTTCGCCGTTTACCATCGATTTCGATGTTCAGACCAATCTTGACAAGTAAATTCCCGTTAACGCGAATTACGTGAAACCACACCATCGAAGACACCTCTCCCGCAATTTTTCCACGATTGGTGCAACCGCATATCTTTCGCGGATATTCTCTTTTCGGATATAATCAAAACATGCCACACCACTACTCCAACACAACATCTTCGTTTCCATTACCGCAAGATGCCATTGATTGTCTTTTATAGTCGGCCAACACTCAGAACCATAGAGAGCGACAAGACGGACGACATTGCAGTAAAGTTTAGATTTGCAACGTTCATTGATACGACAAAGAACACCAGGTTGCGTTAATGCGTGAAGCAATTTCATAACACGGTTCCCCATTGGCTGATATGCTTGACGCAAGGCATTTAAATCACTCAGTTCTAGGCAAGTCACTGCCGCTGACAGTGATTGTGCTGGCTTCATGGGGATCGGTAGTCAAAAATGCAGTTTTATTTGTGTGTTGCATGAGGCGATCATTCCATTTCTGGACAAGTTGCTCGAAATCATTTTTGCTATTAGATGTTAGGAATACTTCAAACTTCACTTTTCGGATCGTGGTAGGGCAATAGGAACCCAGCGCATGGGTTCTTCTAGCAGTGTAAGTGTTGTCGTAGAGCGTACCAGATAAGTTTGTCTGGCACACGGTCAAACGCTTTCTCTAGATCCAGAAATGCATTGTATGGAGGGCGATGCTTCTCACGGTGTTTTTTCATGAGTAACCGCGCAACGTGTATTGCGTCAGTGATTCCGCAGTTTTTGAAAAAACCGCCCTGATCCACGGTTATTTCAACGATTTCCCGAGTATGCTTGTCAAGAATGCGTTGAAAAATCTTCATGGTATGAGAAAGTAACCGGATAGGGCGGTAATTTGAAAATTCTGCTGGACTACCTTTCTTTTTCCATATTGGAACTGAGGTAGTTTCTTGCCAGTCCGATGGTTTTCTTCCTTCCTCAATAACCCGATTAAAGGATTCACTGAGCCACAGTATTGGGTCCCAGCTCTTCGCTTTCCAGAGCTTAGATGCGATGTCTTCAGGTCCTGTGACTTTCACCGATTGCATTCGTTTTATTGCCTCCTCGACTTCAGTTACGCTGACAGGTGTAACTGTTGGTAATATCGGCAATGATTGTGGAAGTGGAAGCTCTTCAATTGAAATCTGCTCGAAAAATTCTCGTCATCTATCCGCTGCGGCTAGACGCTTGGTAAGCAAAGTACCGTTCTTGTCATTAATGCAACAGAAGTGTTCGATATCCTGTGTGGTGACGCTGAGGGTTGCAGAGGCCGCTTTATGGATCGTGTCTTTCATTTGGTTCCACGATTCTTCCACATTCGTAATGGTTAGTAATCACGTAAGTAAGATCATTTCTTCTTTCTTCTTACCAAATCCCACCATTTAATTCGCAGCCGGCCAGTGCTTTCCTCACGCTTAATTCGCAGGACGGCAATCAATGGCCTATGTTGAGATGCGATGGTCTCATAGGGAACGACTTTGAAATCAGTGAGGGTGGTAAGATGTCGGCGTATTATGAGAATATAGTCGATTTGCATTTTACCGTCGCCACTATAAAATGTAGGAAGAAGACACAATCGTTTGATGAACTATGTATTCATAAGTACAAGGTCATGGGTGTCCGCAAAATCGACTATTCGCTCGCCACCCTTATTGCGCACCCCGAACCCCTTTCCCCCATGGCACCTGTTACCGTCCGCCTTTTCACCCACATGACCATTAAGGTGATGATATAGTCGTCAGACACGTGACAAGTCTTTTCATCGAGAAGTTGCCAGAAGGCATCTTTCTCGGCATCAGGTCGTCCTATCTGTGGTGCGTAGGCGATGAAGAAGTGAATAGTGCGATCAGCTGATATAATAGTGAGCTTCATCAGCCGATCATCAAATCGTTCGACTTCTTTAATGGCATCACGGAAACCCTCTGAGAGGGCAATGCCAACACCATACTGAGTGTGTAGGCTAGCAAAATAGAGAAGTTTATAGTCATTTGTACTGCGTTGAACGCGAACGCGTCGCAGCTTTTGCCACCAGATTATCGAGTTTCTTGAGGAGCACAGATATCAATGCGCCTTTTTCGGAGGGCTCTTGCGAATTCCTCGTTCTTTTCAGTTAGGGTGCCAACATTTAGCGTGCAGACACGTATTTGTTATGTTGGGACTAACTTGCTTACATCCTGACGCCGTCCATGCATCAAGAACGCTTGCCCATTTCTTGACAGGACCGAGGCCCGTCCTGCCGGGTCGACTGAAGCTTATTACTCGATCCGATCATTTTGTTTCTAACGACATTGGATACATTTTCTTAACCGGCCTGTCGCGGGACCTGTTACCAAGAGAGATCAGGTAGGATTTAGCATAGCGGAATAGCTCCAACTGTACTCTATTTATCGCTTTCCCTGATCTCAGCATTTTATTTTTGTTTTACTGGAGAAAGTACAAAGTACTTCGTCATTTACCTGGGCTAGGGCCAGCATACTATGTTAATACCATGGCAGAGTTATCTAGGACAATGTACTTATTATTATTATATATAAAGAACACTATCGGAAGCAAAATTAATAGCCCAGAAAAAGATTTCACAATGACTACGGTAGGCGACGCCCCGTGACTTGGGTCTTATGCCTTCCCTGCTCGTCCCAAAAAGTTACTAAATGGATAGAAATTTGTGTTCCAGCAACCGGCGAATTTCGAAACTTTATTGCTACAGAGCAATTTATACACCCATCCCCAAAAAAAGCTGTTTCTGCTGCCACGTAGAGGGCGCTGCAATCATCTTAAAGAAAAAAGTAAACGGCATTTTAACGTACAGACTTAACTACAGTCCTCAAACTAGGATTATTAAAAACTATTAAAAGCTAAATTTTCGAAGCCCTGTTAACCTTTTTTTTGTGAATTTTAGTGTTTTTTCTCGGCTTCCTCAATGAATAAAAAAAAACTACTGAATGAATCGCAATTATCCTAGTTTGCGGATTGTAAAAATATGCACTGAATAAGTCGTGAAAATTTCAAAGAATTTCGTTGGATAGATTTTGGGCTATGGTGGTAGACGATTTTCAACATGCAGTTTCGAGAAAAACGCATTTAAAAAGTATGTAGTGACCGCGGCTGCGCGACGGGAGCGAAATTTCATTCGGCTCTTTCTTAATTAATTTGCTTAAACAATGCATTTAATAGTGTGCAATTGCCTTAATGCTCGCCGCAGATTGCACATTATTCAATGCATTCGAGCGAATTGATCTTGATAGGAGGCGAATGATTTGCCGCATCTGCAGGCGCATGCGCATGTTGCCGCAACATTGCCGAGTGAGAAAGGCTATGTAGCGGGAATAGAAGCGGTGCACGAACAAAGCACAGCGGGAATGTTGCTGGGTGAGTGTAGAAGAACGGGAGTGAGGCTTTGTCTAGGGGAAGTGGTTTTTGGTTGGCATGGAGAAGGAAGGTGCCGCTAGGACGTAGAAGGAAAGGAGACGAGAAGAAAAAGGGGGAACTGGATTCGATGTTGAAAGAGGAGATTGGTTTTTGGGTTGCTTTTGCGTGAAAATAGAGAAAGAGGAACTAAAAGTGAATTTGGAAAATCTTGGGGAAGAGAAGAGGATCATTGATCCGAGAAGGTGAAGACTTTCGCGAGCGAAAGAAAAGAGTTCAATTAAGAAATCTAACACCATTTCGTGCTAAACTCTAACGCGTGAATAAGTTAAAATCGTGGACGAATCGTTCAGTCGTTAATAAATGATAAATGCCCAGTGATTGAGAGCAAAAAGAAAAGTGGAAAAACAATGGAAAAGACCGATAATCGAAATATCAAATGAGTGAAATAAATATTTAGCGGCATAAGTAAAGTGTCGGAATTCCCGCGCTGTGTATAAACCATCACAAACACCTGAAAGTGAAGTACTGAATTATAAGATAGAAAGTGAATTAACGTTAATTTTTCTCTAAGGACTATATATAATAATTTTGTTATTATTAATATATTGAATTGAAAAAAAAAAGAAAATATAGATACTAGAAGCATCAATCCGAGCTCGGAGTGACATCAGAGTAAGTTATTCGTTTATTTTCTTTTCTTCTTCCATTTTTTTTTATAATTTTTATTTTATGATTTTTATTTTATTTTATTCTTTTCTTGTAAGTGTTACATTTTAGTTATTTTTATTTTAATTTTTTTTGTAATAATTTTTGTCTTAATATGTATTGAAGCTGAACAAGTACAATAATGATTGCATAATCTGAAGTAGTTTGAGGACTTCCTCCCCTTAGTTCCTCCTTACTCCCGCAGAATTCCTATGAAAGGGACATCCTCTAAACGAATAACTGGCCGGAGGATGTCGAGGAAGGGTGGGAACCTCACAGGCCGCACCTCGTACAAGATCTGAGGCGGAAGAGACGGTGATCCGTCGTGGATCTTCCCCTCCTTGATCGCGGCACTCGGGTCCGGAGACTTACGGCTCCACGCGCGCGGTCGAGCCGGTTTTTTTTTATTTTCCAATTTAGCTCGCGTTCTGGTTGTCCATCGATAGGCCGTCGCGAAATTCCTTGTAAAATCGACTTAAAAATCCGGTGCGGACCCACGCATCGGACAAGGCACGTTGTTTTAAGTAATGAAGCGTGAGGGATCAAAGCGCTCAAAGGACCCCCCCACATTCCCGAGCCTGGCTAGCACAGAGGCGTGCAAGAACGTGTCGACCGAGCACTTTGATAGAGCTTCAATCTTTGTGGGCGGACCTTCACGGTCAATTTTGGCAATTTGTTTAGATTTTTGGGATAGCTCTGCCCTCTAGGTCGTTATCGGCCACTACAGGATGATCGACCTGATCTCCTACTCCACTCTTACCATTACAAGTAGAATGCAATTTTTAGCCATAAAACCTTAACTGACCATTAATCTGCTATACCTAGTCCATAAACCTTAAGTTTCTTCAAGAAACACATGTACAGCCTTGGAGTCAATTCTTGTCCTTTTAGCGAAGTCATCCGGATCGATAAATACGCACTTTATTACGGCGATCTACATAAATCTGGCATGTGACTTATCACATGTTTACCACTATAATTTCCGAATAACTCCGAATATTAAAAAATCACTTTGCCCATATATTCTGCACTATATCTAGATACAGACACACGAGATGGCCCCCTTAACAGCTCTAAATTCCCTCTCGGTGCCTTGTCTGAAATCCCCAAATTCAGTTATCTCAATACCAAGATCAAGTTAAGACTGTTCTGTGCCAGTGTTTTCTCTATGTTTCCGCACTGTTACCCAAAAGCTCCAAGCCTTCGCCAACACCCATCTGCTTTGTATCATCGGAGTGCGCTGGCCTGACTCTATCTCAATTGACAAACTTGGTCGGCGCACAGGCGAAGTGTTACAATTATTCTCCCAAGATTGCCGAAGAGTGGTTCGCCCCAAAGGCAATTCGCGCAGAACAGTAGAGGAGGAGTGTGAGTGTCTCAGGAAGTCATGGGGGGGGAGGGGGGGGGGGGCTGAAGGGCATTTCAGGTAACCATGAACGATGGGACGATGGCTTTGCCAAGGTCGAGGAGAAAGGAGCATCCAAGGCACTTACAGTAAAGACAAACCTAACGCAACGGTCCCCGGATGATCCCAACTCTTCCATCCAAAAGGCAACGATTAGGACTCACCCAGCAATGGCTAATCCTTCATTTACAGCCAACGCTAACGAAGCGATGGATGGGTCATTTATGACGACACCAGTCCATCCGGTTACGATCCTGTGCAGCGCGAACAGATTAGGAGGAAACCTTAAGGCCTCCACCTGGATGCTGCTAAGCAACAAAATAAGGGGGAGAGAGAGCCGATAGATCGGAAACGGAATATTAAGAAGTTTCAAGAACAAACGCGCTCCGGCTCTACTACGGGCTTGGAACCATAATGTTATAATATCGGTTCCTAAAAGCATTAAAGGGGGCGTGTACCTCACAGCATCTTCATCTGAATCGTAGATGAAGTACCAGGTTTCTTAAATAAATTTACAGTAAAGCGGCAACTGCACTTGTCAATCGCCGGATTAATAGCTACAAAACATATATATATATACACATCCAAGAACTATGTGTTGTAGTCAGCAGCTTGAAATCTCGACATGCTGACCTGCTGTATGCCAATGGGAGTGATAGATACCGCTCCTACTTGGTGGTTCCAATAGATCCCCACGCTATTTTGGCTGGCGACTTATGCGACGGGTGGTGGATTAACGGTCAAATTAATCATAAAAAGTCAACAGGGAGATCAAGAGATTCTATGGTGCTGTGTATATTACCCCTATAATGCAGAAGAATTTCCCAGTGCAACTTTCATCAGAGCTATCAAATATGACAAAAGTAAAGGCATGGAATTAATAGCAGGATACGATGACAATGCCTACATTCTATCCTGGGGAAGTTGCAACATCAGCGCAGGAGGATCGAGATTATTAGAGTAGAGGAACCGATCTGCAAATCCTCAATATGGATAATGAACCCACTTTCTACAAGGGGTCAAGAGAGAAGTCATCGCCATCACGATAGCATCCGCTCACATTGCGGCTCTGTCGGAGAGTGAGTGCAATCCCCCGCGGACCACAGGAGCATTGATTTCCTACTGGGCATGGATTCACCTCCGGCCACCCAATTCCGGAATCCACAGAAGACAAATGGGACGACGTATAAAATGGAATTAAGTGCAAGAGCTACGACCCTTGAGAAGCGTATCAAATCCATTGCTAAAATTGAGAAGACAACTCAAATGATCGAAACTGGCATGAAAGAAGCTTTCGAAGAGAGTAGGGTAAAACACCTCGGTATAGTTTTCTTCAAGGGAAAATCAGCGAAATCTCTGCCTCTAGGGGATATTCTTAGATTCGCAAAAGCCTGCGAATGCCGTAAGCAGGAAGCCATTGAAAACGCAATTCATGGGGTGGGGGTGTGGATGGGCCTAACAAAGCCCTAAGTACATGGAACCCCGGGTCTCCAATTAAACTAAATTAAACTGACTAATGCTTCTCTTTCGCTCGCTGGCCATCTTGAGATAGTGGGCTCCACTGCATAGTGTAACTAGCGATAGAGTCCCCACCCTTCCTTAATGTGTAATCTATCCACTGCCGCTTCTGCCTTTTGATCAGCACGTCCACGGGTAAGTGGCCTATGCGCCAACTACACTTTATATTTGCTGCGGACATATAATAATAATAATCGCTGGCGCAAGAATCCAATTGTATCTGGAATTTGAAGGGTGTTAGGGCACTTCATTCAACACCGGGATGGCACACTAAAGAACAACGGTACAATGTGATCAACATGGCACTCGCCCGTGATTGCTACACCGATTTAGCTCGATTACTCATTCACAGCTGAATCGACTGGTATCCGACATCCAGTCATAATACAAATCCCTCTACCGCCAGTGAAATTTGAACTGCAACCTTCGTTAACGGCAGCCTAATGCTCTAACCACTTTCTAATCTGGACCACAATTTTCAGCTTATATCGCTGGAATTCTCGCTCAAGTCATAGAAAGCGAGCGTACCGTTATTGAAGAGCGAGTGTCCATTCCACAAAAAACAATCAACAATCTAAAGTCGTAATTGTGAGGTCAGTCCCTACCACAGGCGTTGTTAACGTTTCGGTAGCGATATGATTTCAAAATTTACGATAAGCAAGGAATATTTGAATGTACTCTTAAAACCCAACCTAGAGAGGGGGCTGCTAACTTACTATTTACTAAAAACCGTTAAACAATTAAGAAACTTTCGAAATTTTCCATGTCAAAATTCAGGATAAATACTGTGGTAATGAAAGATAAACATTTGCATGATGTATGGCATTCGCCATATCGCCAGATCGCAACGTTTTAATCCAGTCGACAAGAGACAAGGAATATAGTAACTCTAATAACCCCATCACTTAAGGAGGTGAAACACATTAGAACGCCTATTTTCGTACTTTCTTGGGATTTGTTTTTAGTGGAAAGAATAAATCAGAATTCAATCAAATTGGGGCATTATCTTAGTCATGGTTCGAACAGCGTTTGAGAACTTTTTGAAATAGTAATAACAAAATTACACGACATTAATCGGCTGAAGGTTGTAACTAGAGCTCTCCAACTACGGGACGGGTAACGATTTCAATTTTTATCTGAAACCAACAAAGTTTAAATTTTGCATTGCTAACTTTTTTTTCTAAGAACCTCAATGAAGGTGAAAATAATAAAAAAAATTAAAAATGGTGCAGCTGTTGAAAAAAGAAATTTCAATTTTCACCATTATTTTTCACTGATTTTGCGGAAAATGGCACCCTCAAAAATATGGCATCATCCCAAATGTTAGTTCATATTCTTACCAATTTTGCGGAGAATCATACCTCCAAATTCCATAATGTTAGGCTTATTATTTTTTGAGTTAGAATCCCCGAAAATGTGGAAAACTTAATTTTGACGAAAACACGTTTAAAAAAATTATTTGAAAAATTCCCTTTCGAACACTGAACATTTCTCACTCTTAATATATAACAAATACAATTGCCCTTCTATGAGTGTAACTTATTTGACGCCAGTAGTTATAAATACGCTATTTACATAGCGTTACGTAAGGGCGTTAAGCGACTCCCTCTTGTTCGTTCAAGCCTAACCCTGTATCCGATAATCGCTCGGTTCTACGCTCATAAAATCTAAAGAAACACACATTTGGCTTTGAAAATTTAGAACATATTCTTTGATAGCAAGCTAACGATTCATGCAATAAAAGAAAATTCGATTCTGAAAAACTCCTAAAGTGATTTCCCCCTCAACCGATTAGGCACAAAGAAAAAGGAAAATTGCTTTCTGCCGATACCGATATATCAGGATTCTCGAAATAGCGCACAACCCTCCGTTCGCGATTTTAATGTGAAGAAATGGTATAAAACAATGCTGCGTTCTCGAACACTTCTCCATTATTAATATCGCCATAATAAGTGTGCTCGGATATTCGTCATCCAAAAGCAAAAGGTTACAATTAACTGTGCGTAGGCAGTACTTTCTTGAAATGAAATAAATAAAATGGATTCCTTCTTGAGTGCAACATATTATACCACTTTCTACTGCTCGCACCATTTCTTAGCAGATGCATGAACCGTTTGCTCTTTATTACGTCAATGAAGTTGCATAACACAAGCAATTAGTTGAGCAACATCCCACCTACTTTGTTTATAAGGAAATGTGACTTCTACAGAGTGGAAGTGGAAGCAACAAAATGCGTAACAAACGCTTGTGGAAATATTTTCTTGCAACATTATGAAGGCCCTACTGGGAATCAATAATCACCAAAGAAAATAATATATCTGTGTGTGCATAAGTAAAGAATGTGCATATGTGGTTTCCGTGGTGTAGTGGTTATCACATCCGCCTAACACGCGGAAGGTCCCCGGTTCGATCCCGGGCGGAAACACACTTTTTGCACATTTGCATAGAATATTCACCCTATCTTGTATAGCCTTAAATTTTCTTTTCCACGTTCTTGACAATAGGCAATAACGGAACTTCTAACGAAATATGTTTGAAATAATTACAACCTACTTTTTTCTATTCGCTAGTACTCCCAAAAACCCACGAAATCTATGGTGACTAAGCATATGGTGAAATGCGGCCATAAAATAAGCACCGACTATCTGAAAATACTAAAACAGGTGAGAAATTAATCAGCTGGACGCCTACGGAAGCTTATTCATTAGCAGATACTAGATTGAATTCAGATCTAGATAATTGCTATTCCCCGTTATTTAAAAAACTAACAAAAAGTTCTTCTTCTTTCAGCATATACAAATAATTCCTTCAAATGTTATTAAATATTTCTTCTTTTTCAGGATATAAGTCTTTAAAAAATAATTTATTATTGACAGTGGAGAATTCAACAGGCAGAAAAGCGTGTCCTTCGGAGACAATGAAACGACCAATCGTCTGACAAATAATACTTCTATAATAAAACATTTTTGAAAAAAAGCATGATTTGTTTTTATGCTATTGCTTTTGAAAATAAACATCCAAAAACCACGGTAAACCGTTTGAGTAGTTTTAGGAATTCTAAAATAAAATCCCCGCCTTAACCTCACTAAAATCACTAAAAAACTTTAAAACTTCGTTCGCTGGAACATTCAAATAAACACCGAATCTTAGTCATGGTTTCCAACTAAAATGTTAATAGCCCGGGGATCAGCCTCCCTGCACTGCCAAGATGCTCATATGACCCCAAGCCAAGATGGTACTCCTAACACGAAACCGTCGACGTCGGGGTCCAATTGCGAAACCCTTCAGAGACGTGGTCAAAAGTCACTTACATGTGACGCTGATGGAAGGTAATTCCGCCAGCGACTATCCGGAGGTGGAAACCCCCTGCTCTTATTCCTCCCAGGTACTCCGTGATTTCTAAGCCATAGCATACGAACCAATTCTCCACGGACTTTCTCGGTGCTTGCATCGCTAAGAGCAGGCAGGAGTGGAGAACGTGTATATTCCTTCAGCTTACATGGCTCACGGCTGATCAGCTCCACCAGAAGAACTACAACATTTGACGTCCATCATCGCTGCAAAGGACACCAACCTGTTGATAGGCTGCGATGCCATTGCATACGCTTTGGGACAGCTCGAAAATCAACGAAAGAGGTGAGCCCCTCTTTTGATTTTATTGTTAACACAACCCTATCCGTGTATAACAAGGCCAATACACCAACTTTCCATTTCCCCAGCTCGGGGAACTATAACGTTTGGGAGAAGGTCCTCGATATTACATTTCCTAAGAGCAGTGGGAATTTAGTGTGAAGAACTGGAGCGTGTCTGACCAGAGATTCTCTAGATTTCGCTGTAAAGGTCTCAGACACTCTCAGAGACCCCAGAAGGATCGACTGGAAGATGTTTAGTCAAATTATTAAGTAGAAACTCTCCGACGCGTAAATCAACAATAGTGGCACGACAGACGACTAGATTCAAAGGTCTTCAAAGTCTCATGTCCCGCGTAAATCGTAGTAGAATGAAGATCTGTCTAGCCTCTAGTTGATCAGGCGTCTTCAACACCTGTTACATGCGTAATAATAAGGTTCGCGTAGGAAGCGGATAAAATGGACTGAAGAAATGAACCTCTTCATCATCCGTTCCTACTACGAAATAACGGCGGGGGCGGGTACAACATCTTACCGCCCCTTGTTGCAAATTCGTCGAGCGTTTCCCGCAATTCGCGCACGTGACTGTGCAGCGAGTCGCAGACCAGTACCGCTTTATTACTCGCAGCGACACAATCCCGGCCGCCATCAGGGAGCGTGTAAGACTTGAGGTCATCGGGGAAACTGGTGACCGAGAGTCGATGGGGACAGAGGCGGCGGCATCAACAACACCACCCCGCACTGGAGGCAAACAGGTTCAATACTCGCCGAAGCACTCTTCTCCACCGTCCAGCTGAGGTTTCCGCTGAAGTTCGGGACGAATTCCAAAGAGCGTGTATAGAATTCTCGGATATGGATCCTTTGCATAGACCAGGTATTCTCAAGCTCTATGCATCTCCAGCAACTCCGGGAATTCTACCTCAAATCAATGATGAGATTGCATCTCGACTGTGTGCTGATATGTCGCTGCTGCAACTACAATCACTTGTGTATTGTGGTGCAGTTGCGGCTATCAGATTGCACGGTCAGAAGATTCGCTTTCGTGTTATTGGCTTGAGTGACCAAAGAGGCGAAAGTCATTCCAGACGTGTCCAGAATGCAACATACGCGAGGAACCAGCGGAGCTTTTTCAGACTTCTCAGCGAATCCTAACAGAGCGTCCAGACAATACAGTTCTCGGTCACGGAAGCGAAAGAGTATTGGGGTGGACTTTAGGGGTTACCTGCCCAGAATGCTGAGCATGCTGAGTGGATCACCACCGAAGACACCCGCAAATTCAATATGCCTGGCATGAATTTTGTGGATGTTACCGAAGAGGATGTTCGACGAGCCATAAACAGCTCGAAGAACTGAAGGGGCCCAGGTCTGGATCGGGTGCAGAATTTCTGGTATAAGAAATTTACCAACGTACACAGTCGGTTGGCACGCAATAAAAATGAGGTCATAAGTCGGCCGGAGGAATTTCCATCCTTTCTCACTGCGGAGATTACCTACCTTATCCCTAAGACCCCGCAGACACAAGACCGATCACTTGCTTACCAACCCTCTACAAATTCATCACGTCCATTATTAGTGGAAGGTTCAATGCGCACCTCGAGACCAACAACATTCTGTCCAAGGAGCAGAAGGGCAGCCGAGTTGGGTCAAGGGGTTGCAAAGAGCAACTCATTATCGACTCGGTAGTTGTAGGACAAGCAACTAGAGGCCAAAAAACCTCTTTAGTTGCTATATCGATTATGCCAAGGCTTTTGATAGCGTTCCGCACACCTGGCTAATCGATATCCAACATCTGTATCGCATTGATCAGAAACTAATACAGTTTTTGGCGACTGTCATGGAAGGGTGGCATACCACCTTATCAGTCCGTACATGTCAGGGTGCTAATACCGTATACAGAGGGGCATCTTCCAGAGGGATTCGTCGAGTCCCCTTTGGTTTTGTATGGCACTGAACCCCCTTTCATGGCTACTGAATTATGCTAGAGGTCATGGTTTTGCAATAAAATATGGCCTACGTGCGAACTGACACACTTGATGTACCTAGATGACATCAAGTTGTATGCTGGGACTGACAACCATCTTGGAAGTCTGTTGCGAATAATAGACATGTTCAGCCGTGATATTCGGATGGAGTTTGGATTAGACAAGTGTCGAATCCAAGCCATCCGCAAAGGTCATCACGAGCCGCATGCCGAACATAACATTGGAGACCTCCACATCGAAGCTATGACCGAGACAGACTTCTACAAGTACCTAGGAATTCTGCAAAGAACCCATGCTCGAGTTGGTGATCTGAAGGAGGCTCTGCTGTCCGAATTCCTGCGATGTGTGAAACTGGTGCTGAAATCACATCTCTCGGGGAAGAATAAAATAAGTGCGTTGAATGTATTCGCTATCCCTTCACTGGCTTATGCATTCGGAATATTGCCGTGGACGAAGACCGATCTGGAAAACGTCCAGCGGCGGATACGGACAACTATGTCCAAATTCCGAATGCATCATCCAAAGTCTGCGTGGAGCGGATGAACCTGCCTCGTGACATCGGAGGTAGGGGCGTGGTTGACGTGACGGCACAACATCATCGCAAAGTCGACTCGCTGCGCGCTTATTTTTACAGTAAAGAGCACGCGAGTCCCTTGCATGCGGCTGTCTGTAAGGCAGACTGTGGACTGACTCCACTTAACTTGAAGGTTCGATCCACAGTTAGATACTAGACAGCTACCTCACTCCCCCTTGCCCCTCAAGGGGGGAAATCAGTGCGAGTACACACGATTTCAAATTGTTTTGCCCTTGAGCATGAGCGAGATGCACCGAAAACCCGATCAGCTGTGTTTGACATACTGCCCGGACTTGCCAATGAATTGGTGAGTTTGATAAGTTTTTGCTTATGTATAAGTGAATACGTGAAACAACTTTTTGCTATATGGGTAAGCACGCCGTAGTACCAGAATAGCAAAAGCTCACCGATCTCTCTCTTACCAATACGATTTGACGAAGATTATGCCTTTTCCTTGTTTAGCGTCACTGATGTGTACAGATAAGCTTCTGCAAGCACATTTGCAAGTGGGGTCATTTTTGTAAGGATACTGCCTATAGTAGATCTACTGTGGTTCGATCTTTCAATCCTCTGAGTGGGGTAAAGTCGGACCAAGAGCGGGTCGATGAATGGAAGTCGAAGGCAATGCACGGTAGACACGTGTATCGTCTTTAGCAGCCATTTGTCGATTTGCATTTGTCGAACAGATGGCTGTGTGCTGGGGAGCTATTTGCTGAGACGGAGTGGTTCATGTGTCCCATTCAGAACGGCGTGGTTGCCACCCGAGCTTATAAAAAGCTCATCATGAAAGAACGGGTGGAGAACGACCAGAGCAGAATGTGTGGTTCGGCGTTAGAGACGTTGGACCATCTCATTTCTGGCTTTACTGTTATGACACCGGTGCAATACATCACCAGGCATAATGCTGTATGTAAGGTTATCCATCAATACCTTGCATACAAACATGGGCTGATCACGGGAACATGTCCGGTTTACCGATATGAGCCGCAAGCAGTACTTGATAGTTCTGCTTACACCATGTATTGGGACCGGCAAGTTCTGACTGATCGCCATACTCCACACAACAAGCCTGACGTACTGTTAGTTGACAAGACGGGTCGCTCCGCGTATATTATTGATGTCGCTATCCCCCATAATAGCAACATTGAACGGAAATACGTGGAGAAGAAGGTGAACTATGAGCCATTGGCTCGGGAAATCAAAGAAAATTTGGCATCTCGAGCGAGTGGTTGTAGTTCCCATAATATTGTCAGCTACAGGTATTGTGCCTAAATCCCTGACGGCTTCCCTTGATGTCCTGGGACAGTCTGGTTCAAACCATGCAGAAGTACACCATTCTGCATACGTGCTCGATGTTGCGGGGAGTACTCGACGGATTCTGCCACTGACCTACCACCGGCCACCACCACCAGTGCTCCGCGTGATAACTCGGAAATAATAATCGTTCGCGCAACAATCCATATTGGATTAGTTTGTTAGAGCACTTCATTCAAAACCGTAACGGTAAACTACAGTAACACTGTAGGAGGCAATGTGGTCAGTATTGCGCTCGCCCGAGATTATTACTTTGATTTGATTCAGGTACTGATTCACAGCTGAATCGACTGGTATCCGACGTCAAATCACGATACGAATTCCCGCCAATTGCCACTAGTGAGGTTTGAACCGCGACCTTCCGTACGACAGCCTTGTGCTTTAACTACTCAACTATGCTGACATTGAAAGCACCAACGAATCTACGAGACCTTACTGAATCTTCTGGCTAGCCAACATAAGAGCCTAGCTTTTCTGAAAAAGTCGGAAGGCTCCTGGACCGAATCTTTCTGATAACAGCGAGGAGAACTGTAGGTCAAAGGCTTACTAAGAGGATTGCAGCCCCAGTGGTATGAGATTATCAAATCAGTAATTACTATAAACAACTTCTGCGCATATAAATCTCCGGGCCCAGATGGCATCACCCTACAGAAATAGCCAGAAAGGGTTGTACCATGGCTTGTGGAATTAACCGGAGCTAAATCTCTTTGGGATACCTACCACATTCTTAGAGAAGCACGCCTGTGGTTTTCATACTGAAAATGGGCAGGCGCTACATGAGTCCAGGAAGGATTTTTGACCAATCAGCTTCAGCTCTTTCGTATTGAAGACCCTAGAACACATTCTGGATATTCACTGAACGACGAGAATGCCTTTCTCCAAGTCTGAGCACGCCTATCCCAAAGGCAAATCCACAGAAACCACTCTCCACAAGGAAATTGGCACGGCTCAGCGGTCGCTACACTACTAGCAATAAACCCCAGCGGCCTTCCTAAATATTGAGGGAACATTCAATAATGTCAGTACCGACGTCATCAAGAAAGCCTTAAAGATTAGAGGCGTATCTCACGCATTGGAAAATATCCATGCTAAGAACTCGGATAATCCAGTCTGTTCTAGAAAAAGAGGGACGCCCCAGGGTGGCCCACCTCTCCGGTTCACTGGTTGATAGTGATAGTCGAAATTCTACACATATTGGATAAAAGTAAGGTGAATTCGTTAGCGTATGCTGATGACTTTCTGATATTAGTGTCGGAGATATTTCCCGTCATTATGAGTGAAATCATGGAGTAGCGTTGGGAAAAGTGTGCCGACATTCGACGTTCCCCATAATACACATTGCCGAAGTTGCGGAGAAGGGGAAGAAACACTCGGACACTTCCTTTGCGATTGTCCAGCTCTAAATAGAGTCAGAATCAGGCTGCAGACACCATATAAACCATTCTTTGAGGACCTCAAGAGGAGCTCTAGTTGCAGGGAAGAAGTGCTGCTATCCTTCGTGAATACTGCAGACTGGCTCTTAAGATCTGCTGGCCTTTGCCCTCTTTATCTTACCACAGCACTCATGACGAAGCGACGAAGCAAATGCATTAAATGTCATTAAAAATAACATGATCGGATTGAGTAGCAACCCCCGGTCCTGTCAAGAAACGGGCAACGGTTTTTGACGTATGAATGGCAGGGCATCAGGACGTAAGTAAGTTAATCCGAGTAAAACAAATACGTGTCTGCACGTTAAATATTGGCACCCTAACTAGAAAGACCGAGAATTTGGCAAGAGTCCTTCGGAAAAGGTGCATTGATATCTGCGCTCTACAAGAAACCCGATGGTTTGGTACCAAAAGCTGCTACAAAGAACGCACACGCGATAAAAATGGCTATAAGCTTTTGGTAGCTCACACACTCAATACGGTGCTAGCATTGCCATCTCAGGAGGTTTCTGTGAGGCCTTTAAAGAAGTCGAACGATTTAAAGACCGGTTAATGAAGCTCACCATTATATCAACTGATCGCACTATTCACTTCTTCACAGCGTATGCAGACAGATCGACCTGATGCCGAGAAAGATGCCTTCTGCCAACTTCTCGATGAAAAGATTTATCACATACCGGCTGACGACTATATCATCATTGCAGGCGACCTTATGTGGGTGAAAAGGCAGACGATAACCGGTGCCATCTTCCTACATTTTATTGTGGGAATAGTAAAACGCAAATCAACTATATTCTTATAAGACGCCGACATTTCATCACCGTCACTGATTGCAAAGCCGTTCGCTATGAGATCATCGCACCTCAACATCAGCCGTTGACTGCCGTCCTGCGAATAAAACCGCTGATAAAACAGCGTGAGGAACGCACTAGGCCGCCGCGCACTAAATGATTGGGGTTTCTTAAGGAGAAAGAAAAAATGTTCTCACTTACACGATTACGACGACCATTACGAATGTGGAACCAAATTAAAGGCACGATCCACAAAACGCCCTCTGAAACCCTCGGGGTCACCAAGCCACGTAAACGATACATCAATCGAGATACTTGGCTTTGGAATGACGATGTTGAAATACCACAAATTTCTCAACGATAAAATGCTCGCCAATTGGCAAATTTATGAGAATGCCAACCGGGAAGGAAAGAAGTCGATCGCGGTCACCTAAGCGGTCCATTACAAAGATCTTTACGATAAACTGGACACTCAGAATGGCTAAAGAGCCAAAAGCCAACACGAATGCACACAGGATATCAAAAGATTCTAAGGAAGATTCAACTAAGGAATTTGTTCATCCTCCACTTTCACAGTCATTGCCAACATTTGGAGCAGTCAGTGTCAGTGTGAGTGACATTGACATTGCATCTGAGCTTTGGAAAGCGAAGAGCTGGGACACAACTGTGTGGCTCAGTGGATTCTTTAATCAGGTTATTCACTTGCCAAAATTAGTCTAAACATCGAAGCCGATGGTAAGCGGCCAAAACAACGGTGGCTTGACTCGCTTGACGGGGATTTGAAAACCTCGCGATTGCATCCAGATCAGGCTTTTGATAGAACCAAGTGGCTAAATCGGTCACGGCAAGCCACCCCCTTGTGAACGGGACAAAGGCTAAAGAAAAAGAAAAAGATAGGGACTCCCTCTTAAACTCGACATGAAACTATGTTACCCCCTGCATGCAATGGGAATTGGCTCTGAGAAACGTACATGTTTCACGAACCATCAATGTGCAATAAATGTTCCTCCTTCTTTTGAACGAATTTCGAGAACGGACCTTCTTGAAGTTATAACCAAACAACCGCCCCTGCGGTTAGATACGTGTGTTGAGAAGAGTTCGCACATTCCAGAATCCAATCATAAACTGTTGACGAAAGTAGAATAGTGAAAGGAATTCCACCATTTTAGCTCGTTTAACATCGGAATATCGGAATTCATTCTGAAGTTATATCAAGCAAGCTTTCAAAGGAACATCGATACTGTTGCCGAAGAGCATTCTCACATAACAGAATCCAATCCGTAACCGAAAAAGTAGTCCGCCTGAAAGGCATGATGGCAGTCGCTGTCGACAAAGCTATACCCCTTTTAGTCATCCCTTATTACAAGATTGGAACAGTGATTAGTTATTAGACCGATTGTATTACTCCTTGGTAAATCTATCCAAAGGTTTTCGTCAAATCTAAAGACCTTCCAGAAGCACGAGTCTCAATTTCTTTCATAGAGATTTTCGAATTCCAACAGGAGTTCGGAGACATACCAGACAGATAAGAAGCAAGTTAGAAATTTAGGCTTATTTTGAAGTGAGCAAAAACAGAAACCTTAGACTGCTATAATTGCATTTCAATCTACTTATCCCACCCATTTTAATTTTCTGACATTTGTTTTTATATCTGAATTTTACAACTTAGTGGCATTTTCCTATAAAGAAAATTGAATGGTGGATTATAGTCACGTATTTGTGGTAAAATTCAAAAACGTCAACCAGACGGCAGGTTTCCTTCTCCTATCTAAAAAAGACTTAATTTCACAATTATCTACAAAAATGTGTATTTATTTCTAACTTTCTAATAAGATAACCAACAACTGTAATTCGTTGTGAATTGTGTAGAAAAATTACCGGAGTTTCGTTTATTTTTGTTTTCGCCTCTACACGGTCGTATAAATTAATTCATAAACTCTAGATATTTAAATTTAGATTTCGGAAAGATATTTTAACGGAAGAAAGCATGTCCCTACCAGAAGAATTCCTTAAATTTGAAGTCGAACAAGCGTTATACTTGCAGGACAAGTGAGTAATGGGCCTTGGGACTTATGGAGTCCTTATTAACTATTGGAGGACTTTCAGATTGAAGAGCATTGAACCTTTGCTAGAGATTGTCAGTAAGCAGTTTAGTCCTACCCAAGCTCAATATGTAATTGGACCACTCCTCACTTCGTTAACTGGTGAAGCTTTAACCGAGTTTGTGTTTGCAACCACTTTAGCTGATTATGTGCAGTTGCTATTGAAATGGTAAGAAAGTTTGATTGTGTGCCAATTTTTGAATTAAGTTTTTCTTTATTTGAAAATTAGCTTTCCATCAGCTATATATGAATACACCCCCCCGGGCTTTACGGTTGCTCCCCATTTAGTCCGATCCGACATCAAATTTATGCGGGATTTGGATCGCTCAAACCCTAAACAAAATATTCTAGCTCTCGCCAAACGCCTGACGAGTTACCTCTGCCCTGGTACGAAACCGTAAAGCTGGTTTCGCTTACTTTTCCGTAGCTCCCGCTTTTAAGGTATTGTACAAACCAACATTTTATTATAATCGGTTTACTGTCCATAAATCTGCCTTTTTTTATGGAAGATAGAAAGCTTTAGCGCTACCGTTGACTCCTGTCAAACTGTGACTCGTATCCACTAAGATCCTTCCACTTTCCTCGCAAAACTGCTGTATGGTATTATGTTACGGAGCTGGATCAGAATTTGCCTAATGCTCGTGGTAATGCTACTCTCGCGTTCCATTTTCCGACTGACTTCCTTTGATGTTTGCGGATGTTAAGTATTACCTGGTTGAAATAAAATGTGTTCTGTGCCCTCCGAAACATTTAAGCACTTTAAGCAACATGGTGAGTCGTCAATTCGATAGAGTATTCCCGATAACCTCCGTGAATGCTCAAAAACTGTGTTAGATAAAAAAAACCTAAACCTACTTCGGCGTGGCGTCATTCAATCCATCTCGAAATAACCCATGTTATTCTGTGCTTCAATCGGCCTTTTTCTGACTCTATGTGAATTTCTTCACGCTGGCTGAAGATTCTCCCACAGTGTACGTGCGATCTTAGAGATCTTGTCTTTATCTCGAATGTTAGTTGGGATCATCCCTGCTATCACGCAGACCGTTTCGTCGAATATAGTTCTAAGCGAAACACGTTCAAAATGAGCTTAATTGATATGAAGCCCCCATTTTCCTTTTATTTATTTTCTTTTCCAATGCATGTGCCTACACTGGGGTTGCATAAAGTAGAATCGAACTATCCTTGAAATAAGGAGACTTGTGCCACTTATATTTGGTAGCATTCTCGCGATCAGTGATTTGGTATTATATGCCTTGAATACTGCACACTCCAGATGTCATTTGAAATGTAGTCTCTAATTGATCATTACTCCTAGGCTGGGAACGTGTAGTTTATATTCCCTCTATGTCTATATAGAAATTATATACATACATCTTATTTTGTTCCAGCGCTGGACAGCATTCTCCAAAAGGGCTTGTCGTAGACTGCGCCATTCAACTAAACATCGACCTCTTCGAGAAGATGTACAATAACGATCAGTCCAAAGACATCCACGAAACTAATGGTTACCACGTCAGTAGGGAGGTCTAATGTCAGTTCTCCACTATAAAAAATTATCAGAAGAGTGGGCCTAGAACGGACCCTCCTAGGACGCCATTTGTTGTTCGATATGATGTCGTCCTTCCTCTGAATCTCAGTACAGAATCCTATGGATTAGAAAGTCGGCAATGATGCGCACTACCTACCTGCGCACTACGTACCTCTAGTGTTTTGTCCATCTGGTTGTCTGCCTGTCTGCCCCATTCATCTGTTTGCCTGTTTTTCCGTCTGTCACACACACTTATCTCAGAAATGATTATACCCGCTGACACCAAATCTGGTGGAAAAATTGCAACTATGAGTCCCCATGCACGCAGTCAACACTATCATTTTACAATATGTTAGTCCCCCTGTATACAAAAGGGATCGTAAATTTTTTTCACAAAATATGGCCACATGCTGTATCAAATGATAGGTCTTGTTTAATAGTGAATAGTAACACTTCTTAGTTCTGACATTTTGTTGCAATCAGAGGGCCAGTCTTGGACTACCACTACTAACCTAAAATTCTGAAAAAAAAATCATGGCAATGTCCCTATGTGACATGTAGGTTCCAGAATACCTTCAATTCTTATATTTACTTAAACAGTATAGTATATATAGTATGTTATATTACTATATTTTCTAAATTTACTGAAATTCCCCTTAAGTTAACCCTAGAATCATAGATTGTTTAAGTCATACTTTAAAGCATTATAGTGGTAAGTTTGGTGAAAATCTTACTTGTATTGACGAAGTTGCAGGAGGTCAAAGTTATCTTCGCGTAGATTCAGTAAATTATAGGGCATCATTTGTTGGAAGTGTGTCTATATATATGAGGTGGAGCCTTCTGAGCACTCAGGCCGTAGTGGTCATGGCACTCAATGCCCCCTTCTAACAGAATATCCCAGATTCGTTTATGTAATGCTACCCGTCACAAATGGAATTCTTCAGCGTCAATCTGATGTCTGTTGTGTCCATACGCAGGGCACTCACATAGGAAATGTTCCGTGGATTCTGTTTCCTCAGTACAGGATGGACCCCTATCATCATGTAGAATTATTATTATGAATATTAGCCCAGCTGGTGAACTATGGTCAGTCAGAATCCCAATAATACTTCTGCAAATATCTTGCTACTTTCGGACATGACACACTTCGCAGTATGTTTATTTGGTTCTACCTGAAAAAGTTTGCTGTATCCAACAGCATGACAACTCGGCCACCCATCGTTATGGGAAGCTTGTTCCTAGTTTTTAATAGCAGCATTAACCAATGCTACTGACACCCCAATTACTGGTTTCGGTCCAGGCATGGGGAAACTGAATCCCCCTCACAAAATTCTGGGAAGGCACACAGTAAAAACGCATCTTTAATCTCCACTGACACACCCTTTGCGTGCTGGGTTTTCAAAGTTGCTTTGGAAACAAAAAATGAAGAGCAAACTCATAGGACTATCGACAATCGTAAGAATGTTGATTTTCGTTGGGTATGCTCCCTTAGCGTCTTCTCACAAAATTGACGCTCAACCAATCTCGAAAGACATTTCATCATATCCAAAAAACTTCAGACATTTTTGGATATGAGCACTTATCTATCACATGCTTTATTATGAAGACTACCTTAATCTTCTACCAAGAGGTGGGCATATAGCCCTTGATTACTGAGAAGACGCTCTAGGTGCTCTTTACTCTGTTTTGGCATCACTGGATAGATGCCATCCATGCCAGCCAAGTACTCAAATGCAATATAGCGTCCCTCGATTTTTCACTGGTAACCACTGCTGCCACAGTTTCCCAACTCCTTTGGTAAAACTTTCACGTTGAAAAGTTCACATAAGCTAGTATTCTCTTTTTCTGGCTTCTGCCACCTGTTCCCCCAGATGAGGTACTTCCAAGAGAGTCAGTGATAAATCAACTCTGGACTTCATAGCAGTTCCACTCGATTTTCTAAGAGAGCCAAACTTGACTGTCTCATCTCTCTCTCTCTCTCTCAGCTCTGCACAACCTTGAAGTCTTTATTGTTATTGGTTTGTGATTCAGAAATCCTATGGGTGATTTCCTTAGTTTACATAGTTCTCAATTCCACCACGGAACTATTTTACAGCATTACCCTCTAGTAATAGAACATGGCTCTTCAAATTATTGTAAAAGTGTCCGATTCAGATATCCCAATTGTACTGCGCCTGCAATAGTCACACTAAATTATTAACTGTGGGCTGAGAGTGAAACTCCGCCTAGCACCTGCGAGTTGGTATTCTTTTACGATTAACCTGGTATTGGAAAATGACTGCGGCTATGTTCTAGCTGGTATCCGAGGGGAGATTTCTTACTATTCGCTCAAAACTCAAACCCACAAACCCGATTGCGAATTATTATGGTATTTTAACCTGAATATCTGATTTACCTTGATTGATGATCTCGATGGAGAAATCCTTGCAGCCTTATCCTTCAGAGATAGATTCAAGATAATATGTATTTAATTTTCCGCTTGTGTCCATCAAACTAAAACCAGTTCGTCCAGCTTATTCAATTGGATGTATTTCAATTGAAATAATATTTTAATTGGTCCTCCCTGCAGGGCACTTCGAGAAGATCGTCCCTTTTGGTGGATCTACGAAACATCAATCTATGAGGACACTGAACGACCAAAACTACGTCAGCATCCCTTAACATGTGAAACATCGGCTGGTGGACCATCAGGGCATTCGGTTATGATGACTGTAATCTTATATTTGCAAGGAAAATGGCTGGCAAATTATATAGAAAGGAAGACTGAATGGAATCGCAAAATGATAAATGTCACTGTTACATGTGGAATGGCCAGCATTTTGGCGTTAATTTGGGCAGCTCGTGTATATTTCGGTACACATTTTACACACCAATGCTACGCTGGCACAACTCTCGCCCTCACGGTGATGGGTTGTGTTGAATATGAGAAATTGCGGAGGAAGATGTTCGACGCAAATAGAAAGCACGCTATTGGTGTTGCATTGGGCATGATGTTTGCAGCCGCAACTTTTTATTATGGGCTAGTTCACTTTGGACTAGATCCTACGTGGTCCGTTCGAAAGGTCGTCAAAATATCCAGATATATAAGAACTTTTAACTGAGAAGCTTGTTTTTCAGGCCCTTAAATATTGCCAACGAGCCCAAAATGTCAAGATCGAATCCACCCCAATATATAATATTGTGAGGAATTTGGGATGTGGTTTTGGAGTTGCTATATGTGCTCCGTTGAGCAACAAGTAAGTTATCTTAAATTCGAATTATGGGCATGGAACACTATTTCGTACCATCTTCCAGGATAAAACCGAGCAGTGATCGTTGGAGGAGCATACCCATTACAGCTGGATTCATGTTAATCAATTCTATTATTCTATCAAAGGCCCCAAAAGACCTGGGAAGCTGCATGTTCCTAACTTATGTTTTTGCCGCATCTGCGTTCCATTCATACGCTATGATAAAACTAGTTCCCAAGCTGACAAATCAGGAAACGGAAACCACCCAGGGGTCCAAACCAAAGGAACAGCCAGACTCTAAACCAAAAGTAGAGTCGAACGCTAAACCAGGAGATAAATCCGAAGATGAACTTGATGAACAATCAGATTCAGAAGAAGAACCAGAAGAAGAGCCCGAAAACGAATCTGAACAGGAGCCAGAAACACAGCCAGAAGACGAATCAGCAAAGGAGTCAGAAAAGGAGCCAGAACAAGAGATAGAATAAAATTCATTCATTCTAAAAATAAACAAATGCTCAGATGAAACTTATTTAGTGCAGATACTAGTAAATCTTGCATGTTCGTAATTCGGACCAAACTACAAAACAGCATCTTCCCTACATTAAAGTGTTTAGTTGAAGGTCGTTAGGTATTTTGAGCACGAAGTAAAACCGTATCTGTATTGCTGCCCCAGTGAAGTACAAGCAAATGCCACTCAGCAATATCCAGTTTAAGTTTTACGAAGAAAACCTGTAATGATCTGCTTTGGGAAATGCACTACTGACACGTTGCAAAAGCAAATTTGATTGTTTTTTCATTTTATTGAAAAGACTTTTTCAGTTTTTCAAATTTCAAGGTAATAGAAAGAGTTAAATGACCAGCCACACTGAGAACCTTGGTTTTTTGGTGTTTATATCCAGCCCAACTCCACTTACCTCATTCTCCAAATCCAGAACAAAAATCATTAACTCTGTGAAAGAGCAAACAGATGTCATCAGCCCACTCGATTTGTTTGGAGAAAGATGCCGTGGTCCATTGAGGTCCTTCACGCCCTTCGGATAAAGCAGCCTGGTATGGCTGGATCTTGCAACACTACAAAGGTTTATCTATTTTCTTAAAAATTAATAGATATAAACATAGCACAGAAGTAGAGGAGGGAAGGAAGGTGTGGATACATTTGTATTTTTACAAAGATTGATAGAGAGCTTGCGGAATCTTAAACGAAGGTTGAAAATGGTAGTTTTGGAATGTTAAGATTCAAGGTGGATGATAATAAAAACGAATGGTTTAAAGAGCGTGTTTATTTATTTTGCGAGAGTTACGATCCTTCTCTCTTACCTATCTTCTCATCACTAAATTTAATTTTAGGAGCTTCAGTGCCTTGACGCTTACTTCGTCAAACTTTTGATATATTCTGGAAAAGAGCGCTGTGTCTGTCACAGTTTCTGTGATATACTGGCAACTTAGCTTGGGATCCACAATTAAACCCTGTTTTCAAGGTTGATTTTCGTTCTTTGAATTTGTCAACTCTTTGGAGGCCTAGCCTGCATGTATCTCTTCTTCAACATTGCAGTGTGGGTGTGTAATCATGACGTGCATTTGATCCATGTTCTTATCATGTTTTGCAAGAAGAGCACGGGGTAAATTAATTGTGAATACCTTGCTAACGACAATTATGTTCCACTGTAGTCGATACCTCTATTTGTCAATACCCACGTCGTATAGCCCCCAAGGGTGGGAAAGGAAATGAGACCTGACAGCGACGTATAATGTGCAGAGCACCGGGCTCTCTCTCTCTCTATCGGTTTAATTTCTGATTTCTCCGTCCATTTAAGATGACTTCAAAATACTGGAATGAGGTCTCGGAACTCGTTTCAGCTACGAAGATCTCATTATCTTCACTCTCAGATACTTCGCTTTCCAGGAAAACTGCAACTCAACTTTTCATAATATTCCCCAACGAAACAGTTTTCCGTTTGATTTCAGCAACCTTTTCCTCTAGTATTCACATCTATTGTTCTAAGAAGTATTATTTTCTCTCCGGCATGAACTAGTTGCCTGAATTCAATGAAAATTTCCTTAGCCTCGTTCTTTTCATGCAGAACTCGCCACTATCACTAAATGATTTCGCCAACTACAATTCAAAAAACACGTTTTATCTTTTGCGGGACTACTGAAAAGTAGAGATGGGTAGGTGATGTCGATATTATTACAAACGTGATAGCACCTAGTGTGATATTACATTAACATCAGCGAACGCGATCCAAATATTAGAACATCACTAAACATTACAAAATCACCTTACATTACCGCATTACCAAGCATCACCACATTACCGTATTCCAAAATAATGTTGTGATATAGCATGACCTAACATTACCCCTTTTCGTAGTATAAGTCGCGGCGGCAGTTGTCGATGCCGACGCCGAGCATCGGGCTCGCTATGGACTTACTTTACGCAGACTTCGGGCCCGCTTTGGACTGGCTTGAGCTAACTTCGGGCTAGTTTCGACCTGGTTTTAGGCTAGAAAATCATTTTGTGTGCATGTAAATATGAGGATGCAGATTCTTGGCTTTTTTTTTGCTAAGAATAACATTTCAAACCAAAAATGAACACTTGAATGCCGATGGATATGCTCTCATTCATTCTATTGATGCAGAGTACGTAATGTATACAATGTGATGCATCCACAAAAATATTCTCAACACTACACAGTCACGAAACACATCTTCCAAAAGGTTCCCCCATTTGCCGGCCAATTTACTTAGTCCCTAGACCACCCAAACCATATACCATTTTGCATGTCTTTTTCTCCTCTAAACTAACGATCGTATATTTGCTTTTTCTCCAAATTCTTAATATTACTGTAGACATCAGTGTTTTGAAATTTTTTAAAATTTGCGCCATTTTTCGGCCGATTTGCCAGCTTGTAGACTCTAGCCTATATGGGAGATTTTTTTCTCTGCCAAACCAATGATTACGTGTCCTCTATCTCGAAAATCTCAATATAAACGGCGTTGAAGGTTTTTCAAAAGATTCCTCCATTTACTGACAATTTTCTGGCACTCTTATCTATATACTACTTTGCAGGTTTTATGTCGATACCATAAGCTGAAGTGGGCGGCTAGGTGAACTTAAAAAGGAAAGTGCCTCTGGCATTCAACATCGCGGTTCAGTTTTTCAAGGGTCTTGTTTTAGACTGCTGTTGATGGTGGAAAGTCTGGAAATTAATCCTGTTGCTTTTATCTGACCTCGTGTATTGGGTAGCATCAGCCGTGTAAGTCCTGCTTATTTTGTCGAGATATCAAGTTCAATATAATAACAACAATCATTTGGACGCTAATCCAATTGGATCAGGGCTTTGTAACATTTTAGAAGACTTCATTCCAGACCTTACCAGTACACTACAAGATTACAGTACACCGTAGGAGCGAATGTGGTCGGCATTGTGCTCGTCCGTGATTATTATCTTGATTTGACTCTGGTGCTCATTCACAGCTGAGTCGACTGATATCGGACATCGAGTCACATAACAAATCCCTCAAGCAGCAGTGAGATTTGAACCGCGACTTTCCTCTGGCTATGCAGAATTTTACCCTGATTATGGATGGGTTCAAAGTCAATGAAATGGCAACGTAAGTGATAATTACGTTCCAACAGTTTTTCCATCGATTACTGCGGAAAAAAAATCTGATCTGTTACTGAATCTGATGATATGTTGGTAAGGCAGCGGAGATGATACCTGGCAACGAAATATCTCCAAGATTGCTGCATTATGTAATATCCACTTTTTAAGGTTGTGTAAAACGAAAACATTTTAAAATCGACTCAATGTCTGTCATAGAAATTTACTCGGAAATGACTGAACTTATTGGCACGAAATTTGATGAGAACTTGCGGTCTGTGAATCCCTTTACATATAGCAAGTAGTCCCATTTTCTGTTGAATTTAAGGGGGGCTTCCGATACATACGAAAGGGTGATTCATTTTTTTGCAAAATATAATCATGTGGGGCATGTGATGAAAGGGCTCGATGAGTATTTTCGAAGCAGATTTATCTTACATTGGGTAAAACATAGAGAAGTGAGGACTCACACTGTGTGTCCCAAAATGGAAAACAGGTATCGTATTCAGCATCTGTCCACCCGGAGAATCCAGAAAACTCACTGGTGCATCTGTACGAAATCTAGACCTCAAGATGCATCCCGTTCCGATACTCCCCTTAATTTCATCCTAGATATATAGACGATAGTACCTCTATTGCTACCTCTCTACTGCTTATGGTATTATTAACAAAGTTATAGCAGGTTTCTATTAGGTGTACAAATAAGTTTTCGCGGTTTGTCAAAAGATTGCCCCACCAGAAGGTTATGGAGAAATTGTCAGATGTAAAACGTAATATCCCAAGTTTCGTCATCCGGCAACACCATAACCTTAAAGTACTAGTGATTCCGTATCAGCATCACGTAATTTTTTTCGTGCAAAAATGTCAAGTTTTGTGCCGAATAAGCATCATTTGCGGGAACTTTTGATTTACTTCTTTAATTTGAAAAAATCTGCAGCTGAGGCGCATCGATTGCTTCTAGAAGCATATGGTGAAGCTGCTTTAAGTGAGAGAAGTTGTCAGGAATGGTTTCAAAAGTTTAAGAACGGTGAGTTTTACGTGAAGGACAAAGAACGCAGTGGAAGGCCGAAAGTGTACGAAGACATGGAATTAGAAGTACTATTGGAGGAAGATTCGTCCCAAACGCAAAAAGAACTTGCACTTACATTACAAGTGACTCAACAAGCAATTTCACATCGTTTAAAATCGTTAGGAATGATTCAAAAACAAGGAAATTGGGTTCCATATGAACTAAAGCCGAGAGACGTTGAACGCCGATTATGCATGAGTGAAATGCTGCTTGCCAGGAATAAAAAAAAGAGTTTTTTGCATCGTATAGTCACTGGTGACGAAAAATGGATTCACTACGATAATCCAAAGAAGAGAAAGTCATGGGTTAAGCCCGGCGAACCATCAACATCGACAGCTAAGCCGAATATTCATGGAAAAAAACTTATGCTGTGTATTTGGTGGGATCAGCTTGGTGTCGTGTATTATGAATTGCTGAAACCAAGCGAAACCATTACTGGAGCTCTCTACCGAACACAATTGATGAGATTGAGTCGGGCACTTAAGGAAAAACGCGCCCATTACTACTCCAGACACGACAAAATTATTCTTTTACACGATAATGCCGCAACATGTGGCGCCGGTAAAAACATACTTGGAAACACTCAACTGGGAAGTTTTACCCCACCCGCCGTATTCACCAGACTTAGCCCCTTCCGATTATCACCTGTTCCGGTCGATGGCACATGGTCTGTCTGAGCAGCGCTTCACATCATATGAAGACACCAAAAATTGGGTAGATTTGTGGATAGCGTCAAAAGATGAAGAGTTTTTTCGACGGGGTATCCGAATGTTGCCAGAAAGATGGGGAAAAGTAGTGGCAAATGATGGAAAATACTTTAAATAAAACGTAATGTACTGTTCCTTCACAATAAATTCCTAATTTTTTATAAAAAACCGCGGAAACTTATTTGTACACCTAATATATATCAGCTTTCTTACATGCCTGTTTGCATATGCTAATTAAGGCGGTCATCCCGTGTGAGGGCCGTTTTGCTTTTCGCTTTTTTAGAAATTTTTTGTGAAGAATTATTGATATTTTTCACCATATATTTATTAGTCTTGAGCATGCGTAGTAATTTTTTCAGCACGATAGCGTAGTTCATTATTGAAATACAAAGTAATTTATACACCCATCTCCAAAAAAAGGCGTTTCTCTGCTGCCACGCTAGAGGGCGTTGTGATCATTTTAGAGAAAAAATATAAACGGCATTTTAACGTGCGGACTTATCCACAGGCCGCAAACTTTAAAAGCTAAATTTTTGGTGGCTTCTCAAACTTTTCTTTGCACTTTTTCAAGGCTTCAGTTTCGAAAAAAAATGCGTTTGAAAAGTAGAATGCGATTTTTAACCATCAAATCTTTAGTGGCAATCAATCTGCTATACTTAGTCCACAAACTTCAGGTTTCTTGAAGAAACACATGAACAGCCTTAGCTTCAATTTTTATGATTTTAACGAAGTCATTCGAATGTCTTTCGGAGCGATAAATACGCGCTCTATTACGCCGATCGATATAAACCTGACATGTGACATTTTGCCCGTTTAAAACTGTAATTTCCGAAAGACTCTGAATTTCAAAAAATTACTTTGCCCATATATTCTACACTATATCTAGATACAATTGATGCCTTAAGTTCGCGGATAGTGTTCAATGCAAAAGGATATATACAGAAATATTAACAGGCAACCTAACTTCACTTGGAGGGCCATGAAAGATTTACGGTAGGTTCGAGGCATTTGGAATGGGCAGAAAAGAATTCAAATTGGACTACACTCGATTTGTTTGGTCTCAATGGAGTGGCGGGCGTGAAACGTACATCGGGCTAACGCTTTTCAAAGAATTACGTTAGAAGAACCATTAAGCAGGGAGCCGGCCAAAGCATTTGATAATATTTTACCTATCGTGGTGTTGAACAACTGGCACTGATAGAAGGATCAGTAAACGGGAATGCTTACAAAAACATTCAAGAGAACCATAGAATTCTATCAATCCCTATTCCCAAGAAAATGACCCAATCTTTGAAGTCAAAGGGTAATGCTTTTAATTTCTTTGTTCATAATTTATTAGATAATCGAAAACAATGGTAGTCAAGTCTTGCATTTCTTATGCCTCTTGCAGATAGAAGATTATTTAACGCAGGTCGACATTTCTAAGCTAAACTGTCTTGAAGGCAAACCTGATATGGACTTTTAGCGTATTATAAAGGTACCGATAATGAAGTCGAAATCCATATTTCTTGCTGAGTTAGACAAAATGATCGAAAACGTAGGGTAAAATAAAATTACACCACCCCTTTTGTAGAATTTCGTCAACTTCATGCCTAATAGGGTTCAAGCGTTCATAAAAAGGGAGGAGACCTCAAAAACTACTGAGAAGTTAGATTATATAATAAGAAATAAATGGATAAAAAATATTGCTGTGGTAAATAAAATGGTTGAAAATTAGATAGTTCCGTAGGATCAATTTAGATATATGTATCAGTGAAGTGGCGCGTTGCAAGCATTGCAAGTGGGAAACTACTTTAACTCAAAACAGTAGTTTGGAAGAACCCGAGCAGAACAGCAGCAGGAAATGGTATCTTCGCGATACACATTCCTTGGGACGCATTTTAAAATCGGCCTTTATAGCGGCCCATTGAAAAGTTCATTTCATTGTCGAACATTCATCGCCCATTCATAAGTTGTATGAAGCTAATGCAATGAATTACAATCTTGTGGAAGTTGGTTTCTGATGAATTTCTCAATTTTTCGGTGTGAATTTGTAACGAAGTGAACATTAATTTTGCTCGTTAGTAGATTTACAAGTGATTGCATGCGGTTTTTAGTTAGAACTTAGGAATTAGTTCTGAATATGTAGTTCTTGAAGTGCTGCAATTGAACTGATAAAAGGTGAAGGTATGCGTTATTGTGAGATCTTTGATTTCCCTTGATTCGCGCTCGTTTGCTAATAAGAGGGGACATTTGCAAGCTATCGGAAATATATCCGGAATTTTTTGAAAAAGAGAATTGTACTTTTTGAGAAGATTATTAAAAAGTCGTGTCTGGATGGCTCAATTGGTTAGAGCGCTGGGCTATCGGAGCGGAAGGTCGCGGTTCAAATCTCACTGGTGGCATTGAGATATCAATCGACTCAGCTGTGAATGAGTACCTAAGCCAAATCAGGGTAATAATATCGGTCGAGCGCAATGCTGACCCACATTAGCTCCTACAGTGTACTGTAGTGTGCCGTTACGGTCTTAAAGAAGTGCTCTAACACACTTCAAGGCCCTAATTCAATACGGATTGTTGCGCCAACGGTTATTATCATTATTTAAAAGCGAGTTTTTCGGGAAATTCTTCAACATTTCCATCAAAATGATCTACTTTCGCTAAAGGTTTTAAAGTAAATTTTAACATTATCGGTTACGGGTCCCTGGATTGAACGTAACTTTTCTACACTAAAACGAATTTGAACTTATTCAAGAAACCCTATACTATACAGGGTTGTTATCGATTGAAAAATATATATATGTTAAAAGCGTATATTTCACGCATATTCAGCTATGCGCGAATAGAAAAACGTCCATAGAAAGTTCCTCACGTAAAATAAATCCAAAACCTTTGTACCCGAAGCGCCCAACTTACGGTATTTCAACTTGGTTCTTTGGAATCGAATTTTCATCTGAGTCCTTTTGGGACACTAAAAACTCCTATGTGGTTCAGGCTTTGGATCTTTTTGAACCATAATTCCTCCGAATTCTTGCCTTTGATGTTTGAATTCGCTGATCTATTACTCAAATATTATATAGACGTTGCTTCTGCTTTTGCCCTGCACATATTGGTCAATTCAGTTTGAAACAGTATTCATCTGTCTACCTCGAAGAGCTTATATTGTAGGTGATTCATGCCGAATCCCATTTGATTTTTTCTCGAGCCCTTTCTCCTCACATTCGTGTCTATTGCACGCACGGTATGAAGCGGCATTTCTCGAGCTCCACGAACGATGCTGGCTTCCAACTCTCCAGATCGGTGTAAGTTCGATCGCAGGCAGTCTCCTAACTATGCGCTGGTAAACAACTTAAATATCGAACAAAAACAAATCAAACGTGGAGATGGTGGAAGTGGAGAGTGAGCTGCTTGCGTTTATTCGCAGCACGAAAATGCACCGCTCCCCAGCCCCCAGCGAAGCACGCAACAAGGTCTGAATGGTTTCGAATATAAGCCCAGAGGAAAGGCTTATTAAGAAATGCGCGGCAGTTGTGAAGCGCATGCGATCTGCGATGTTCCTCCAGAAAAACAGAAGCAGAAACAACCGCGCCTCCCGGTGAGGACACTACGAGTACGGATGGCAGACAGCCTATTGCAGAGCGAACTGGGGAAAAAACGAAAGGAGGAAGGGACAGCTGAATGAGACTTGACTCAGATACTCTCCAGGGCTCAAAAGAAGAAGGGGAAGAGGAACAAGAGACAACAACACGTCGCGCCATCAGAAAAACCTTTGCCTAAAATTAAGGCAGACACGAAGCACAAAAAGAAAAGGTGGGGAGACCTGCTCAGCTTATTAAGACGACGGAAGTCCTCAGTAAAATCCGTTACAAGATTAAACCCAACGATAACGGAACAGAAATGTTGTCCATTCGTAAAACGAAATGTGGTGGAGTCCTAGTCGAACTAGGTCCGGAGACAATAAATAAAATTACGTTCTGTGAAGCAGTCAAGGGGCTTCTGAGAGAAAAAGTTTGATTGTTAGTCTGGAATCAACATGTTCTCTGGAAACCCGAGACCTTGACTGCCTCACAGAAAAGAACGAGGTAGAAGAGGCCATCAAACGCGAATGTGCGAAAGTAACCAATGCCCGGACTGGTATCACCTCCGCGAACTCCCGAGGCTAAAAACTCGCTGTGGTGGAAGTTGCCGAGCAATTCGCGAGGAAGTTTCTAAACAGCGGAAAAATAAGAATTGGTTAGGTAGTGTGTAGGATAATCCGGACCGCCCCAACCAAATGTTACAGATGTTTGGATTATGGATATCTGCTATACGACGCAGAGGTATAGGCTGGCGGTCTTGGCAGGATGGTATATCGTAATCGCGCAAGTACAGAGACGAGGAGCTTTGCGGGCGGCGTCTGCGTACTGCACTGTCTCTGAACCGGCCGTCATGATGATCGCGGGAGTGATCTCCGTTGCCCTTTTTGCTAAGGAGCGTGAAGCCATATACAACCGCAAAGGAAATGAGCCAAGGGAGATTGTTGCCCGTAAACAATGGCAACTCACTTTAGACGAGTCGTAGCTCTCTTGGAAAAATGAAACTAGAGGCAGATGGACTGCGCGGCTCATCGCCAACTTAGGTCCATGACTGAATCGAGAGACTAACTATTTCCCTACCCAATTTTTAAGTGGGCATGGAGGTTTTCAGTCTTACCTGCGCAAGGTTGGAAAGGCGCGATCTCCGGATTGTGTGTTTTCCAATGGAGTTGTGCACGACGTCTATCACAATTTTTTTTCTTGTGGAAGGTGAGATCGAGCTCGTCAGCAGCTTTATTTAAACACAGGGGATCTCTCTCCAGACAGCATTGTCGAGGAGATGCTGAGGAGTGCTCAAAATTGAAGCCGTGCTGCCCATTACGTTCGGGTCCTTCTCGTTGCTAAGGAGATAGAGCTCAACCGGTGGGGGAGCCGGAAGGCAAGGGGTTCCTTGAACTGACAGTTCCTGTCCTCCTCTCCCCTCCCGTTGGTGAAAGGAATTCCCTGATTTGAAGGTTCCGCAAGGCGGATACTTCGGGGACTAGCCCGAAGTAATGTGACAAACGGTTCCAGGCTAGTTCTCTGACGATAGGAAGGTGTTTAGTTGGTAGTCCGACAACGTACCGAAACGGGAGTCCAGCACTGTGTGCGTAAATGCATTCACCTACCCTACCCCCAAAAAAAAAACTAGGTTATATGGTTTTGCCCTAGCTAGTCTGTGACGGCCCAAATAACAAATAAAAATTGCAATGGTAGAGATGGAAATCTTAATTAGAACTTCTGCAGCAACTATATAAATATCGAAACAATATATCTCGGATGCAGCTGAGAATGGAACTATCTCTGGCGCTACACTAATAAAAACAAAACTCATGTGATTAAGATTATGCTACCCTAAACTTACTAGCCGGAATTATTGATGTGGCCTGATTTCAAAGCCTGAAACTACTCCCATGACAACAAAACATCCTAACCCCAGTGTTCTTCTCACAACATTAACATACTTACCATTGATGGTATCTTCAGTAATCTTCTACCATAGATCCACTCACATACCCCAACACAATTCCTTTTCTTTCCGGCAATATACAATTATAAAATATTATATTAGCATGAATTATTATCACTTTCTGGTAACAAACAATGTCCTCAGGACTTAAATGATGGGCATCTCTAGCGATCTGGCTCTAGAACTCTCCTGTGTCAAGGGCAAATGAATGTCAATTCAAAGATATTCAAAACTTCCACCAAACAACAAAATCTCAATGTCTTTCATACAGAGAATAGTTTTACTTAAATGATATTTTTATTATTTAAATAATTTCCATTTTTTTAGTTTAAATTCAATTAGTTTCTTATTATTTATCTTTTGTTTTGCTTAGAAAAACACAATCAATCTACCGGGTTGATTTTTTTTAATTCATTTTTTCTTTTCTCTTATTTTTATAGAAAAAAATTGAAATTATATCAGGTGACATCTCGCTACAAATACACTAATTTATAGGAGCTATCACACATAGAAACAATAAAGAACAATCGTAGTTTTACGCTGGATTGATTTGAGAGAAAAGGATTTGTTTTCTGTTTTTATTCTGTAATGTGTTGTTGACTCGTCGTTTCGTAATAATCTCGTCATTCGTTCATTTACAAACATCATTGCGATTATGATTTCACTGTTGCCGAGAGAAGGTTGTTGCAGTTGTGATTGCAACAAGGGTGATATCTCAAAAATACTATTGAGATTGAGAGTTGTGTGGCCGAGAAAAATACCATATCCCCATACCGCTTTTTCCTGGATATTTATTTCTACAAGTACACGCACATTCACTAGAGGTGGTATCAATGGTAGTTAGTTCCACGTCATTCGAAGATTATCCAAATATCAAATACACTCATGAATAATCGGAGCCATCATTGAATGAGAACGGGGGCTTGACAAACCGAAAAAATCAACCCAAAATTCACCTCTAAATCGCGAATGTAATCTACTCTGGTAGAACAATAGGACACAGAATTTAGGAAGAGAATATGGAAAAGTAAAAATAATGTCTGATTGAGGAAAACCCCGCACTTCAATAACAATTTGAGTAGTCGACCTAAAAATTCAATTCGGAGTACAATACAAACTGAAAACGAACTCGCTAGCCTGATATTTGCAATGTAACTGCTTTTCCGGAAGAAAACAACTGAATACGCCACTCAAATCCAGGTTACACAAAATAGGACAATAAATGACTTTTAGGGCCCTAAGTGGCCTTACGTCTTCGAAAGAGTGAATTATCATGGAAATAATTCGATTCTCAACTAGAAAAAGTATCTCACAACTTCGTTTCAAAATTTCTTTTAAAAAGATTTTAAATAAACACAACAATCATTGTAATAACGCTAATTGATCGCAAAATTAATAAAAAGGACATTCTGGCATAACTTAAATTGGCTGTATATTTCATTTACATTCTATATGATAAAAAAGATTTCCTGCTTAGCATTCCTCGCACTCATTTAATGATTTGATTCTTATTTCGTTACTGCTTATTAATTTTCTGTTTTTTGGGTAGAGCTTTCACGCGACAGTAGTTTAAGACTTTTATTTCTAGTTGCTTTTCATCTATTACGGATTAACTAAATTGGTTCTCTCGATTTTTCATGCTTTACACAAAAGAAAAAAAAATAGTAAAAACATCAATGCACACTCTAGGATCTTTTTAGAGGATGTTCACTTAGCAATTTGTCTAAAACGATTTCTAAATCGACACATGCCCTTGAAGGAGAGTCTTGGAATTGGATGTCGACAGTGTTACGCTACTCATATGCGTAACTAGCGCATATATGAGAAGATGCTACAAACTATTATTGAAAACGTTCAACTGATAGACGTCTATGGAAATGAGTTTTGAATGCGGTAATGTGTATTTGTGGTTACCAAGTTATTTTTTTCCAGTTTTATCTTTGTTTGGTTGATGAAAATTGAATTTGCGTTTTTCTGTTTAATGTTTCACGTATATTAATTAATAGCATTTTAAATTATGTTTAATTTTTTAAATTTTTATTTTTTCCTTCTCTCACATTTTCCTCTTTCTCTCTCATTCTTTTTCTTTATTTTCTCCTCTATATCTGATTTATTGAAATTGTTTTTTAGCTAACTGCCATAGTTCCATTCTCAATGCTTGATGTTACTGTTCTGAGTTGCTGTTGCTGTTCTTGTTGCAATTTGTATTGATGTTTGCTGGTTTGCTTCTGTTGTTTGGTTGGTTGGTTTTGATGTTGTTTTTGAATAATATTTGTAGTAAGAATAATAAGTATAATGTGTAATAGCGTTTATTACATCATGACGGATCGATTGTACAACTGGAACGCATCACATAGCATACTTCCTTGTCCATTCTCGTGCCAATTCATTATATTTTTCCCGATCGGTTTTATATATTCTTGCAATCTCTGGTACGAGGGGATCATCTGGATTTGGATCACAGAGCAGAGAGCAAATTGATAATAAAACTACAAAGAGAAAAATAGATATATTAGATATGATTCTAAAATTGTAATATTTTTGGAAAAGTTCGAGAGTTAGATAACATAATTTGCTCATTCCTAGCTTTTCCCCGAATTCCCTCCAACTTGTTACGCGAATATTGAAACAATCTTATCTCTAAATCCGACATAATCTCCTTAACTTAACGAATGTTTTTACAAAAAACACGTCGACCGCTCGATATCATCGATAGTTTCTGGGAATGTAAGCGTCATCCACCGTTCTGCGACGAATCATTATATGACATTCTATTTATCTGCCATCCAGGTATAGTGGATTCAATTGCATGGCATGATCAATAATTGCTTAGTTGTCTCAATGTGCAACTTATTCATTTCCGCCTCCTAAGCAATCCATATTCAGGTCGAACAATGGAATAGCTCTTTGTTTTGTACTGTCTCAGCTCAGGATACACCATTCCACCATGTAATTTGTTGATTTGACTAGAAACGCTGCCAAGGATATTTTACCCTGTGGGCTGGGATCAACTACTGTGTTCTTTTCACAAACTTATTGAAATTGCCGTAGAATAGCTTTAACTTTTTGATGAAAATTATCCTTCCTACTTGGATTCGTAGACATATTTGTCGAGCTCTATGTGCAATTGAAAATATCGGGACATGGCACAATGCTTTTTTAGATGCCTAACTCAAAATCAGTAGATTGTTCACTACGCTACAATAAATATGAACTACTTTGGGTTTAAAAGCCATTCATCAAAATGGAAACAGAAAAATTCGAGTTCAGATGATACTAATCAGCGATTTTGGCAAGTTGCTACCCTCTAAGTGGCAAATGGCTCTTTTCTCGTTGTGACTTTTAGTCGCTTCTCCCCAAACCTTTCATTATTTAAAAGTTACCTCAACCACACGTGCCGTACGAAACCGAGGTGATTGAGAGTCTTCCATTCGATATATGATAGTTGCCCCAATTTCGGATACCAATTAGTCATGGTTGTTTGTGTTAATCTTTATGATTTTCCGCTGCTGAAGACTTATAATTTGCGCAACTTTAGATGTGATGATAATAAAACTGAAGTGTAGTCTCATCGAAAATCAAATAGAAAGAAAAATAATAATAATTGTTGGCGCAACAAACCATATTGGATCAGGTCCTTGAAGTGTGTTAGCATTACGCTCGATCGAGATAATTGCCCTGATTTGACTAGATACTTATTCGGAGCTGAGTCGACTGGTAGCCGACATCCAGTCAGAAAAAATAATTATGCAAAAAGGAGACTTTGCTGCTCTATCGCATTTTAGCAACATTAAGAGTTGGAAATTCTACCCCATTTGTGTGAAATTCTTGCTTCAATTAGACTATTGCGCTGTCCAAAAGCTAATTTTTTATATTCGATATTTCTAACGAGAAAGGAACAAGAATGGGAGAAAGAAATGTTAGGGGCTAATTTGAACACACGCATGCATCTTACTACAGTCTCCCCCGCCATGTGCTGACCATAATGAATGAATCCTCGACCTAACTCAAAGCCAACGGTATTTCGAACACCCACCGTGAGGGGCGGGGACCTACCGGAAACTGAGTGGCTCAAGTACTTCGAATAAGTGTCCTCAGATAATCGTGAACTGCCCAATGAAATTACACCCTCAAGTATGGAACATAACATACATTTTAATGATTTAGGGGAAAATGCAGCAGGAAAAGAAAAACTGAATAATTAGTTCAAAACAGCTTAGGCACACTGTAAAATACCATTCATTTCCGGTAATTTTTAATGGTGGGGCATCCTAGAGACGCGTTAAAACTATAGCACAATCTGTTTTTTAGGTCTTATTAGTTGATTTGAAACCAGTTGCTACACAATTCCAGAAGGAGAATTAGGCAGCAAGTAGCTTTTTAAAGTTTATTTGCTGCTGGTGGAAAAAAATATTTCGGAAATCAAGCTGATACTGAAAAGAAGGCAAACTGTGATAACACGCTATTTGAAAGATCCTGTTAAATACAGCGAGAAGCACACAGTTGGTCGGGCCATTCTACGGTTTGCTTCAAATTCGATGGTAGTTGCTAGAAATATGACATGAGCAAGAATTGGATTCTCTGGAAAACGGATGTCGGGTTAAAAAATGGATCGAATGGTGGTTGTTATATTACTTTATTTCCGAGCAGCCAACATGGCAAGCTGCAAACAAATTTTCAATAGGATAATGTCCCAATTCATCACGGGTGTCGTGAGCTGATAATTTTGCAAGGAAAAATGTAATATTCTTTCGTGGCTAGCCAGAGGACGGGAGTATACAGCAGTGAATGGGCTAAAATATACGATCGCGGACACATTGTTGCAAATCGACCAGAATTACATCAGAGAATTGTATTTGCCTTTGGTAAAACGGATGTGCAAAGCCCTGAGTAACAAAAGAAAATCTGTTCGCTATTAATCGAAAATATCATGTGCTATATTGTATGGGATATAGTTTGTCGCCTCGATGAGTTCTAACTTTGTTTTTTTTCTCTTAATTTTGTTACGTTTCAGATAGTTGTTATAATTTATAATACTCGTCTATTGGAGTATAAAACACCCAATCTAAGAAACAAAATAAATTGTTGCTGCTATTGAAGTTTTTCATTTTTGTGACGCCATACACTTATTACCGAGAAAATACCAGAGAAACGCGTCCAACGAAGCGGCTGCATCACCCGGGCAGATGATAACTCACAAAGTAACACCAGGCACACACGAGTAACCAAGTTGTGAATTGTATTGCATGTGGGCAAGTTACAGTTGCTCAGTCAAGATGATATTTATTGGCGGAGCTCCAGTTCGAGAAATAAGTTAAATTGTCTACAGCGTGGCTTGTAGCTTCTATATGTTAAGCAACAATAACAATCGCTAATCACAGGATCTTCACTTGCCCAGATTTTAGGGCGTAATGAAGTAACTAATTAAGTTGCACTATGTGCGACAAATAAATTGAACTTGGGTGGTAACCAGGTGACCTAATTTAATAATAACAATAATAATCGTTGTCACAACGATCCATATTGGATCAGGGCCTTGAAGTGTGTTAGAGCACTTCATTCAAGACCCTAACGGTATACTACAGTAACACTCTAGGAGGCAATGTGATCAGCATTGCGCTTGTCCGAGATTATTACCGACCTTCCGTACGAAAGCCTTGTGCTTTAACCACTCAGCTACCCGGGCAATAGTTCAGGGCGCATTTAAGATTTCATCCAATTCGATGGACATGTCAAAGGATGATTTGCGAACCTCTCCACCTCTCTTGAACCAAGTTTACCATCGAGGGAAGCGGCAAATTTAATGCGAACGAACCGATCCTATTAGTAAACCGGGAAAATGATGCAGGAGAACACATAGAGTAATTGTGAAACTTCTGCACAATAAACATATTTATAGAAGCAGAGTCGTAGTGGGTATGCGAAAAAATATTGTATTGTGACTCGATTAGTCACCTATCGGTAGGACATAGATAACACTCGAAAGACCATACCCGAATTCGTTGAAGTTTGGATGTGGAAAGTACTAACTGGCAACTGACCAGTGTGTTATATGCAAATGTAGTATCAGCAATTGGTGCTATTAGGTAAGTGTATTATGACAAACAGAAGAGGACTCAGCGGAATAGCAGTGAATTAATAATTAACAACGGCGTGAGTGTAGTCTAAAATGAAACTTGCCCATAAACAGTGGTTTCAGTTACATTATATTTTGGCGTAACTGTTGAAAGTCCAGAGGGTACCTATTTAAAAATTGCCGGAGAACTTGAAGCAGATCTTTGTTGTGAAATAATGCTGGATGCAATCAACAGGAACTAACACTTTCCACGGTCGTAAGTAACATATCCAGGGAAATAGCCATGAGCCCCAACCTCAGGTAGAAGCATATATGCCAGCAATTCAGCAATATTCCGATAGCTGCGTTAGTTTAATTGGCCAGAACGAAACAAGGCTCAAGTGAACGTTTCCCCTCCCGATCTTACTAAAAAGTTGCAAATTTGTCATCGCCACGCTTGCTATTGCTAGCCTGCCAAATATATATATGACGATCGTTGTCGATATCCAACGTCACGAAAAGATGCATGGTCTTTTGTCAAATGAATGTTGATTTTCATAAAAGAAAAACTCGCCTTTCTTGTTCGGAAAATTAGCCAATTCGTCTACTGTAAATGAAATATTTTTTCGGATAGGCATAAATCAACTCGTTAATGCTTTTATCATTCTATGGAGATAACCTTCCCAAAAATACTTTCGTAGGTGACATATGAATGTCACCTAGATATGAATCCAAGCTAACCTGGTGAATATGTACGTCCAAAGTTGGATCGAATCAGCCAGCGGCGTGTATTCGCTCTATATGAATTGTTCCTTTTCTTCTAAGCCACTAAAATCCAGTGTCGGCCCTTTGGCTCTCGTTATCTCCGCCTCTATTCCTCTCGACTGTTGTCCAGAAAACAGACTGTCCCCATAAACCATATGATCTGCCCACTGCAGCTTCCGAAATTGTCAGTGATGACCTCGTCTCGTTCATCATATAGAAGCTCTACGTCGTACCTAGTTAACCACCATTCTCCCTACTGGGACTAAATTGGCGAGGGAAGACGTTATTGTCGCCCCTAAGCATATAAAACTGTCCCCACGCTCCTAATTGTAATCGTTCATTACATTGTTTTGTTTGGATGGCGTTTTATTTCTGGTTAGTACGTTAGTCTATACTTGTTCATTTTTAGTTCGGCTTGATTCACTTCAATGTCAAATTTGAACAGGACTTCTTCGGCGAAAAAGTTTGAAGGGAATTGTCTCTTTTTGGTCAAAGTTTTTTATTTGAAGTCAGAAATACTGTATTCCGGCAGCCCTTTGCACTAATGAAGGGTACAATGAACCACTACGGTCTCACCTCATATATGACCTTAAATAAAAAACGTCAGCCAAAGCCGGAAAATGTTTTTCTAATTTCTTTCTTGTGTTGAACAACTACCTAACAAGTAACCTTCAAACTTCAATTACCAGTAAACAGTATAGAAAACTCCATGCTCTAATGAGAAAAGGCTTTTTGAAAGAAATATAAAATAGGAAAAGACGTAGCATAGTCTTGAGTGGAAGATTTTTTTTTTAACACGAACGAATAGTCAATTTAATACTAATATGCTAGAAAACAAAGTAAAGTTTTTGAAAACAGGTGTAATTCACTTCACGATAATGCACGGCCGCACATGGTACAGATAATTGCAGTATGTATTCAAAAACTAGGCTGGGAAATGAATTCACATCCACCATACAATTCAAATCTTCCTCATCTGGCTTTCATATATTTGATCGCCTTAAGGAGACAATATGCGGCAAAAACTCCGACTTTAACGAGGAAATTAAGAATCAGATGCAAATGTGATTCCGAATGTAATCAAAAGATTTTTAGCAAGTTAAAAGAAAGAGGGGACAAGGATATAAGTATTGGAGGGAATTATATCAAAAAATAATCAACATTTTGTTCTGATTGTATTAAGCTCTTTTGAACGAAATAGGTCACTGATTTTATGTAGTTACGCAACGTTAATTGGGATATGATAATTTCAGAATCATCAATTTCCACTTTTTACTGCAATTTGTTTTCGCCTGAAGTCCGCTTTCTTTCTCCGCTGATTAACTTTCCGCTTTGAGTTTTAGCCTCCTTCGGTTTGCTTTAAAGTTTACGTGTTCTAATCTTCTTCCGATTCATTTCGATAACCACTTCCCGACCTTTTTGTTCTGGTGTTCAGTTAATTCTTTCTATGTACATACTTTCCTCATGACAATTATGCAATGGACTATAATGGAACCCCTCTTTTTTTACTGTCTACTCCTATCAGGTTGTTACTTTAATGAAAACTAGTTGTCATGGTATCTAATCAGAGGTTGATGTTTGTGAACCTTGCGCCAGTTTTGCATATTTTGGGTCTAGAAAATATTGTACTCTAAGTCGTGATTTCGACCCAGCCCAAGGTCTGGCTAATAGGCTTAAACTGTGAATTTAGAATTTACTTTATTCTCCCTATTTCAGTCCTTATGACCAATTTATTTTTTTAGGATTTTTTGGTCTCCTATTTATGTATCCCTTCACTTCTTACTTTCTCCGTCGATTTTATTCCGTATCTTGTTTCCAACTTTCCTACTTAACAATAAATCACTGCTTTAGGCTTATCACTTGCACAGCATAAGTGTGATGATAATAAAGCTACAACAATCTCATTTAAAATCGGAGAAAATAAAGATAAGGAAAACTATGTGGAGGCTTTATACTCCCGGAAATAGTGACTAGGGAACATGAGTAATTACTTCCATAATGTAGCTTTGAAGTTCACAGTGTTTATGACCCGAAATAAGTTTGTAAGATCAGCTTTATATGCCGCTTGATCTGAAACTAGCAGTGCGAGCAATTCATATTTTTCGGTTTTTATTTCCGATATGAAATCAAAGCATAAATAAATTTTATGTTGCAGTATTTTAAAGAGTTCTTGGTCCATTTCAATGAGCAAGAAGAACAGAGAGCCTCGCGTGTTTGGAAGTGGAACATGAATAATTACTTCCTAGCCCCTAACTAGGTTTATAGGCTGCTTGACCTGCTCCGCTATCTCTTCTATTAAAACTTGACAATATCTTTTTTTTTTCGAAAAAACTATTTGGCAGAGACTGCCCATCTTACAAAAAAAGAATTCTTTCCCGACGCGAACTCATGATCAAAATAGTCACATGTTCGACGAAAACGTTTACTCTTCATATGAGTGGGGTGATCTGATGAGTCAGCCAACAAATCTTAAAGTTAAAAAATGATCTGAAGCGATTCTCTCTTTCAACGTGGCCGACATCCCTGAAATTGTCTTTTCCATGATTCAATTTCTTCACGTGAGTAATCTTTGCAGATAACCAGCATCTTTTGGACCAGATATGCGTAAATATGTACAAGATTACAGCGGTTTGCACGAGGCCATGGCCTATAGGGAACTACGCCGCCAAACTTTGCATATTCGAATTTGTGGGGAGGATGAAGCTCTAGCTCTAGGACTAGGCTACCGACAGTAACTAAACAACCGTTTGGGTACCTGAAAGAAATCTTATTGCAGGGTAGGGGAGCTGCTATACTTCGCAGACGTTGCAAGCTGGCTCTAAAAATCTGAATTGGCTAAGTTCTGTTTCTCTTGCCTACCTTACTTCACCTTTGTCATTCAACAGGATATCATGTTAAACATGGTAACTACGGGCGAAGATAAGCGTAACCCTTATTTGTGACGGCTTCATTTTAAGGTGATGTGAATATATCGTCAAACATTTATTACTAATTTCCATTTAGAAATACTCCGGGATAGCTGCTTTGTCCCCTTGCAAGCCCTTACCACGTGAGGGTAAAATCACAAATGACTACTATGAAACAAGCGCCCTCTATCCGCAAAAAAATGTGTAGGAATGCGCAGTAGCAATATACGTTGACAGTGTCAGAGAAGAGCTCGCAGGCAACGTGTTATAAAAAAAAATAGAAAATGTTGCTTACCTAGTTTCTGATGCTGAGGATTTTGATGTCCACCTTCCATGAAATCTATTATTCCTTTTCATAAATTAAAGAATTTCAACAGTAATGAAGGTTATTGCCCTATCACATTTTTTTGGTGAGAGACAACACAAAATCCTACTTGTTTAGGCATTCAGACATTCACCTACGAGGAAGTTAAGAAGGCATGGTTGAAAATAAATTGAAGTCCAGGCGATTTTTTTGGATTTTAAATTAGAATACAAACAATGGACTCGATTAAGCATTTATCGCAAATATCAGCATTAGACACCTCGAAATGTGATATTGAGCAATCGCAGGTAAAGTCGTTTATTGACGAAATGTTTACCGGACTCTGATTTCAGCAAGCGAAGGGACGTTACACGTGAAGTTTACTACTCTCAAAGGCTTCATTGCTAGACAAACTGATTCGAACATCATCTCAACCATAGTTAAGGAAAGGGAAGGGAAACCATAATATTACATCGCTTAATATGTAAACATGACCCTGTGTCGATTCTCATATCCTAGTTGCTTACTGCAAAAAAGTTTCAACTAATTTTCAATAAAACTGTCTTCTATTTGCTTGCATTGCTGTCAATCAGAATCGGATTTGAAATTGATCCAGTCCCAAGGTAACTGAATCTACTTTACCATTAGCATTGCATGTTCTCTGGAAATCCTGTCACTATACAATTGGATTATTCGCTTCAAATCATCCTGCGACTATTTGCAATATTAACACTCTTCCTTCCATTTTGCACCAACCATTCTCACGCTTGATCTATTCACTGTCATTCTCAATTTCTAGCCAATTTATCTTCTCGCATCTGACCTGACGTTGCTCGAATCATCAGCGAAGAACCATTGATTTATTGTAAACAAAAATTGATTAGAACATGAAGGAATTGCGGCAACATTGGTACAAAATAATCGCAATGAGAAATTGGAAGTAAGACGATTGAGCACATACGAAAAGCTAATTAACAACATAATTGACTTAAGAAAGATTCTGGAAAATTCTTTGCTGCAAATTCCAAGCAAAGTATTGTAATTTTTCTAAGACGGATTTTAAGCTTTCATCCATATAATCAAACTTATGTCATGAAGAATTGTAAGCGGCAGGGGACTTGTGTAGCACGCTGTGTGAAAAGCGTAACATTTTCATTCATTGGATACGTTAAGTCGTAAAAGTTACTCGTGCGTACATAGTTTTAAGCTTATTATGAAAGAATGAAAGAAAACCTTGGTCAAGAGCAACGAGATAGGTATAAAGAATCTTCCACCCAACTTTGAACGATTCTAAGTTAATTGTTGATTCAACTTTAACATACTTTTCTATCTAAAATCTAGTCTATGTATTTTGTTATTTTCTATTATCAACAATTTTTTCATTCGACTAGAGATTTGGCTCTTAACCTACCTAGCATTTGCGCAGGACTTTGCACATTGAATATCTAACGTATGTCAGAGAAGCGAGACTTTAAACATGGTAGATTATACCCTTTCAACCCTTTTCTCTGTTTATTGCCGATAGTACCGCCGCAGTAAGAGTAACGTCGGAATAAACTTTAAGTGTAATTTTCCAACTAGGAGTGGCACTTGGATTATAATTAAACCAACTCAGTCGGTCATTTCAATTTATCTACTAGAAATTACATTGCCCTTCAACCATTTACCTTTCCATCGTTTACGTATACTTGAAAAAATACGTTTACTTCATAGAAATAATTTCTCCTATAAAAATAGCTTTATCTCAGTACCGAAAACAAACAAGTAAAAAACTTACAGCACCTATTCCTAATTTTTTCCGTATCATAAGTATAGCAATTTGCGTTAAGGTCACAGCGAAATCGTCGAATGAGATAGCGCCTAATACTTGACGAGATAAAACAATTTGGTCTTTTTTTTCTAATTAACTTAGCGTAAATAATGCTACAAGACTACCGGGACCATTCAATGCGGCAGTGAAAATATAAATTTATATTGGAAGTGCTTTGATAATCAGCAATTGTAACCGCAAACGCAATAAGTTACTTAGCGTAGAAATGAAACCGATAAAATGCTTGTAAAGTATGTGTAAGACAATGAAGGCCTGATCGATTTCTGTTGGGTTATTCATAGCTTTATTTGCCTTTCCGACTTTCAATCGTGAAAACTACTCATATGTAAATATAATTATTAAGTTTAGTGAGAAAATGATTTTAAAACAAATGCGAGATATCGATTGGTAGATTCGCATCAAAATTCATCAGAGAAAACAGATATATCCCAAATATTAAACAAACTAGTGTGTATGCCACGCTAAGCATTACAATTATGCACTTCAACTATAAGTCAGATATTCTCCGAGCTAGAAATCTCGCACATAAATCAGATAGAGAACTGTACATGCCAAGTGTTGTATCGATGATATCGTATCGCAGTTCGAAGATTGAATTATTCCGACATCACTTTGCCTATCAATCATTCCATTATCTTTCGAGCATAAATTTATTACCAGTGATTGGAGCAAATTACATTATACCATTCAAAACTCTTTGTCTTTTCCAAATAAAAATAATAAAATGAAGAATATTTGTTTACCTTTTGAAATTGTTAATGCTGGCGACCACTGAGATCTTAATATATCGAGACAAATTGATCCATTACTGTTTATATTGGGATGGTATATACGTGTTGTAAAAGCCACTTTTGGTGGTTTGAATGGATAATCTGTTGGAAAATGAATTGTAAGGAAAAATACACCACCCTGGTACGGACTGTCAGGCTAAAAATTAATTGGGGGTTTTTCGAAACTTTAGCAATAATACAATAATAAGTATATTTTATATAGAATAATTTCATTTACTAGAATATTTAGCATTGAAAATATTTAAATAATTATGAAATTGCAGTGAGTTTTCTTTGAATGAAATTTTACAAAATTGGATGTACGAAGGTCTAACGTATCCTTAGAAAAATACTTTCAATACTATATATTCGTAAAATCAGAAATGATGCTTACCGGTCCCATTATTGTTGCTTGCCAGTGAAATACTAAAAAATAAAAAGAAAAAATATATTAGAATCGTCTTTACTTAAATACATGAAGGAAATGAAAGATCAATAGCCTAAAAAATACGAGATGGTTTATGTTTCCAGAAATATCAATAAAGCTTCTGCACAAATCGCCAGACATATTCGCTACTTTCGTCCATTTGAAAACAATAATGCAGTCTCAATTTTATTAAGGCGAATAGTATCTTGCAGAAATGCAGTGCTTTAAAATGATAATTTACAAAGAGGGTAACTTTTTGAAACCAGTTTAAAAATCAGAGGATCCTGTTTTAAATGCAACTAAACTTCGATTATTCTGAACGCCCAAGGCGTAAGTGTTTATCATCATTAGCAATATAAGTTCAGTATTCTTAGTTACACATTTTGTGATGCTAAACACCCTGAAGAGAAAGCCAGAGAGGGCTCAGGGGTTTTGATTAAGCGTGAACTCAAACCAAAGTTGGGCAAAATCGTAATCATGATTACGTGATTGTAATCATAATCAAGCTTTCATGATTATGATTGTAATCACGTAATCATTCAATCATAATCAAGTAATCATAATCGTGTGTCCTACATTTCCAAACGCGATTAGCTGATCTCGTTATTTAATAAAGAGTATATTTGTATGATTTCCAGCTGAGATGAGTTTAAGGAGATGATATTAAGGATGCTTTGCGATATTTGGTGCTGTTGATGGCTTCGATTTTTCTCGTCAGCCATAATGGATGACTAGAGGGAATAAAATAGGTAATCATATAAGAGGCGTTAAATTTCTGGACAGTTACTGATCACGGTCTTTCAAGGCGGAGGGGCAGTATTCTGCATAATGTTCTTGAAAATTTGGTGGATTTGGGGCCAACGACCATTCGGTATGCAAAACAAGGCAGAATATTGCCTGGTGTATTGGCAGGATATGCGTTTTAAAATAACTATTATTAAATTATGTATGGCTTAGGCAATTGCTTTTGTTCGCCTCATACAACAGGCACACTGACGGTTATATTTGCTTAATATAACCAGATTGTGCATGAGAAAAATATTCAAAAAATTCGGTTGCCATTATTTTTTTCTTATACAGAGCGTATCTACACTTGGCTAACCCGCAACAGGAACAAATGGGGAAGAACAAATGGATCCTGTTTACAAGCCGAGGGTACACTGCGTATCGAGTCCGTTACGGGCGGGGGTCCAGAAAGATACACACTATATCGACTCCCCAGACATGTGAATGGAGGGTGCAAAATTCTTTTTCATAAAAATGAATGAAAAGGCTCAATTAATACTTTTCGAAACTGGTTCCATATTTGATATCGAGTGAAATATATGGGGATGAAGGCGCAAAATATGACCATCAAAAAGTGTAACAGGTCTGGTTCTCAGAACCTATCCAACCGAAAAATCTGAAAAAAATCAGTGGTCCATCTCTACGAAATCTAAGCCTCAAAATACATCCGGTTCCAACATCTGCACAAATAAAGTTAATAATAGTATATTTCCACATTTTAGAAATTTATCCGCCAAACCCCTTATGTCCATTCCAGAAGTACAAAATTTGGCATGGATGTAGATGGATTGAAAAACGTGCATTGAAGTTTCTTATATAAGATGAACACAAAACCTTTACACCCGAAGCGCGAGCTTGCGGTATTCCAACTTGTTATAAGATCCTATGGGTCCTATCTAAGTCATACGAACCTACACATTTTGCTTGATCTAAGGATGTTACCTAATTTTCTGTCTTAAAGAGAAATGTGGGGTAAAACAAATTGTTAGTATCAATAGTAATTAGCAATACAATGTATAGATCGCTCACTCTCTTATGGTCCACCCAATATCAGAAATAAAATCAGCTTCGAAAAGTACTACCCACATGACATATGAAAAAAAATTTACACCTTTCTTTCGTATGTATTGCGAGTCCCCACAAACTCAACACAAAAATGGTGCAATTTGCTATATGTAGAGGGATTCACACAACCTTGAAAAATAAAAGTATTCCAGCAAAGAGGCCGCCTTCGCAATCAAATCCTTCTTGAAAGAAAAACTCAAAATTGTGCCTCTATAGGAGTTTTCAGTCTCGGTCGTTGCTAATAAATTAGTCATCAAAGACAGACAAACAGAAATTCAGTTGTTTTTAAAGCGACTTTTTTTTATATCAGCACAAAACGTTTTTAGGTTTCCTGTTTCAATTTACATAACTCTCGAACGCATGCGCCCATAAATTCAATCAACAACTAAACCAATTCTTACTTACTCTCTACTCTACTCTCTCTCTAATCCACTAAATTGGTGATTAAAATATTTGCAAATCATTTAACACTTGCACAGAGCACAAACAACCCTCCTAATGGTAACTGCGGTGATTTCATATGATTCCATGATTATATAATTATCCATGATTAGCGGTGATTACGATTTCATGATTGCAATCATAATCATGGCCGGTGATTAGGTACACAATCGCGTAATCACAAAATCACGCTCTTTTCTGATTATAATGACAATCATAATCATGATCACGGTTTTGCACAACTTTGACTCAAAAACTATCCACTAGAAATACAGTAAGGATTTCATTCAAGGAAACTCATAAGTGCCAGCAGCTCCACCTGGGGTACACTGGCGAATCCTGGACGACAGTACAACTCAGCTAGATTGTGTGAATCCGAGAAATCCCTCCAGCAGGTCTACAGACCATCTTTCTTCTTCCGGTGAAGAATATTGTGCCACAACCTTGCAACATGTCACAGGTCTTCCACTATACCCTGGTTGGAAAACCCACTCTTTTGAAGCTCGGCCCACGTGCAACCTAGACCGTGAAAATGCACAGATTTCCCGAAATTTTCGTTGAGGATGTTACTATTGCCGTACGTTTTCGCTGTCCAACATCCGGAATCACGTAGTCTGACAGCACTGTACAGCGTATTTGTTGTGGAGATCCAAGGAGAGGAAATTTAGATGTACATTGAATGCATCTCGCGGACAGGACTACGGAGCCACAGTAACAGCTGCACAACCACCTGTGCACCTTTGAATCCTAATAAAGTTGGTTCTAGCGTTCTTCGTGAGCTAGGATGGAACGAACCACAGCTGGGTACATTCAGAGAACCATCATTGATCGAAGACCCATTCTTCAAAAAGGCCTTCTGGCAGACTTAGAAAGCTATATAGGTCTTCCCAACTCTCAGTCTTATACTTAATCTCCAGGATCATCCCCAGATTTTTTACGTTGCAGCAATGGATCAACCTTTGTCCATTCATCATATGTATTTGGTTCTAGTGTAGCGGCCACTCAGCCTTGCTAATTATCTTGAGTGTTTTCTACGGATTTGCCTGATACTTGGTGAAAGATGACCTCTCCATAGTCGTCCTTGAGTGGATGTTTAGAATGTGGATCTTTAGTACGAAAGATGGGAAGCTAATTGGTCGTCCAGGAGTCATGGCGACTTCTTTCCACTTCCGGTATGAAAACCACACGCGCGTGTTTTCAAAAGCGGAAAATGTCTGGAAGGTGAGAATGCGTCCACAAGATCGCAAGATCACAAACTTTAGACCAACCAATGAAAAAGTTAGTGCACTTTCAATCAAAACCACATTTTCAACCTTTGGATCATTAACATATATGCTCCAACGGAAAGACAAGGACCACTCAGTAAAAACCGAATTCTGTAGTTGCTTTGAGTCGGTATATGGTTTATTGCCCTCAAACAACGTCCAGATAGTATTCAGCAATTTCGACGCAAAGACCGAAAAAGGACTTGTTCACTTTTCCACTACCTAATTAACGAGAACAGAGACAGGCTTGTTTCAACTGAATTGATCACGTCTTCATTGAGAAGCGAGCTGCATTTAGCATCCTGGACGTACGCTCATACCGGATAGCAAATAATGAAAGTAGTAGCTCACCTCCAGCTATTAAGTTTGATATTAAAAGAAAGAAGAAGAAGAAATAGCATCAAAATATATCTCTGCGCAAAATAAACGAATGGTTCGTCCAATGGTGGCAGCAGGTAATCGATCACAAAACCGACAGCGATAGCAACCGACAAGCGCCAAACGGGAAAAATACAAAAATAAAAACATATAAATGACTAGATCTGCAGATTGAATGAACAGCAGCAGGGTTCCAGCCCACAACTATATTTTGCACGGACACAGCCAGGAATCTTATTGAGAACATAAAGCAGACAAATAATTGACGGGCTCAATATTTTGAAATTCAGAGGCAAGTAAAGAGACGCAAGTGGAGTTGGACTGAAGATAATGGGTCATCGCACTCTCCCTACCTGCATGAATGGACAAAATATCGAAGGTTTTGATTAATTTATGTACACTTGAGAATGTTCTAAAAACGTGGAGAAACAGACCATACTTCATGAGTTCAAAAACACTATTCGTTCTAAAAAAAAACGCCAGAAGAATAGCAAAAAAGTGCCATTTTTGAGACCTAAAGATGTTACAAAGTGCTGTCAAAAATAATCAAAATCCCCTCAGCTCGAAGTGTAAAACTCTTCCATTTGCACGTAACGTTTAATGTACATATACATTTAGCATGTTACACTTTTCACTTCAGTGTTTTGGTTGGAAGTAAATTTACACAAAACTTTGAGCTACTATAACTTTCTGAATAATGGTTGAATTTTCACCAAACTTAGTAGTATCATGTTTTATGTCACAGCATTTATTATTTCTCATTTTATGACTCTAGGATGAACTCAAGAGGGTTTACAATCAATTATCAAAAATTATAGTAATATACCAAAGATATAAAAGTAACTTTATTTGAGCAGATATCGGTATGCAGGGAGATTTTTTGTTTGGGTAGTTCCTGACAATGGCCTCGTAAAATAAGCGATCAGTTGTAAGCGCTTTCCCCTCCACAACTAAAGTCAAAGCTAATACCGGTCCCGGAAAGTACTAATCAAATTCTTTCATTTGATACTCCTCATGATCATATTTGGTGAAAAAAAATACACCCCGCTTTTTGCATGGAGGATGTTACTCATGTCACTCGCGGACGTTCACATTTCAAACCTGGTCATCAAATTTTGTATCAATAGACAATGAATTGGTTATAATAAAGTTAAACCAAACTACAAAACCTTATTAAATAAGATTAAAAGGTATGACCGACACACCAGGACACGAAACTTATCCACGAGTCTGTTAAGGATCGTAAGAATCGTCTGATATTGCTACGAAACTGTCTAAAGACGATGGGTTTGGTAGTTTCGGAAAACGGGCCCTTGAAGTAACTAACCCGTTTCGCACCCTTGCACTCCGCCCCTTTGCAACCAATCTAAAAACTAATATCGGTTTCGGAAAGTGCTTATTGAGACCTTTCATTTGATACTCCACAAGATCATGCTCGGTAAACAAAAAAATTAAACGCCCCTTTTGCATGTATAGAATCCCTTCTTACTCACTGTATGCAATGGGATTCACAAGTCACATTTTTTAGCAAATCTCGTAACAATAGGAGTAGTCGTTTCTGAGATGATATATGTGCCAGACCGACAGACAGACAGTAAACCGATTCTAGTAAGGTTTTGTTTAAAAAAAAAGCATTACGTACCAGAGCAAAAAAAATCTCGAATACGAATTTTGAACAACAAAGATCGCAAGACAACCCACTGCCATTTAGCATAAAATCACTTCAAGCTCTCTTCAGACAAGCTTTCCACGGTCTGTCGAAGTGAATCATAAGAATGGTCGTTGCCCTGTGCCTATAAAATGTTTATACTACAATAAAAAAGTTTCCAGCCAATGTTCATTTACTCGGTACTTAGTTCAATGATGAAAACATTGAACCGCCTTATGTTCCACAAATAAGTAAAAATGCTACGGTTAAATTAACGTATGAACTTGAATGTTCACAGTAAAATCCTATATGGAGGAACAATACTCTCCTATGTTTCCAGGAGGGTATATTTTGGGCAAAAAAATGGTAAAATCTTTTACAAGAGCTACTCAAAGTAAAACGGTTATTCTTTCGTTTTGATATGTATTTTCATGATAATTCCCGACTCCAAAGATTTTAGATGAATCATTTTGAAACCACATAAACAACACTTTGAACCGGGTACATGTATCGACTCATGAGTTCAAAGAAACGAAAAATACAAGAAAACAATAAGAAACGTGACGTGTTTTACACAATATTCTCGTTATGAAAATATGTATATTAGCGCGGGAGAGAGGAGAGACGATTCAGAAAAAATTACCCTCCAAATTTGAACACCAAATCCTTGAAACATTAATATATTTGAAGACAGAAGTTTTAATAAAGGAGAAAGGTACAGAACTATCATTTTTAAAATACCCACTCAATTACTCATAGCTCAAAAGGAATCCAAATCAATTTTCACTCGCATAACGAGCGCATCTACTATGCAAGAAGCAGCTGAGAAGAAACTCAACAATGACAATTTTTTACGTCCATTGTTCCATGAAAAACTCGACTCTATAAACATTGAATCAAAGCACGAGGCAAGAAGAAACTTACTACAATATGAGAATGAGGCCTTGAAGAGTACGGTTGCTTGGTTCGCTCTACGTTTTCAAACAAACGTAAATAAAAGAATCAATACACCACGTGAGGCGATGACCTAGAAAACTTGTGTAATACATTTCCAGCAGCGGTATGGGGAAAACAAATGCTTTTTTTGTAATGAGGATAATTGCTTTGCTTCTTGTACGTCAATCTTTGATTTTCTCGTGGTTCTATATTTTCACCTCAAACACAAATGAGCTAACTTCACTATGGAATTCGTTGTTGTATACTTTCGCTCAAATACAAACGAATTAGCCTCTACTTCGTTGAGTTCTACCGATGAACATTATGGAAAACAATTTTTCAGCAACGCGTAATCTGCAAATCCAGCACAGATTATTACCCAAAACATAAAATTCCATCCTACCCTTGAATAAATCTATTTGCAATGCAAACGGCCTCTTCCACAAAATATTCACCTACACCGGAAACGCTTGCTACAATATATTTTGAGTTGATTGCCTCATTTCGTCGTTCCATCTACGAACGGATCAATGAACTACCACATAGTAACCATAAGCGCGTAAACAGCACGAACATCGATTTCATTCATGACATTGTTTCAAATTTCCATTTGTATTTTTACTTCCTATCATTCAATGACTCCGACGAAAAATTGCTTCCTCAAGTAGGCGAAAAGCTTTTCCTCGGTTATCGCAGGAATTGCCATTTATTGTTCTTCCTTTTCGCGTGTTGTACATTTCGCCTTTGCCCTAACCCTTCGTCCGCTTCGAATTAGCAACAACTTCTCAAAGAAATGCCAGAAAGTATCCAAATAAATTTGCATGGACGTTGGGCAAGATACACATGTCGTTGGCCTAAAAATAAAAAGTGCCGGCTGCTTGGCCGAAAATATTAAAAAAATCTCGTTTAAACTGACATTATTAAACGACTGAAGAAGTGAAAATCGTCCTCATCGTTCGTCATCTTTGTTTTATTTTCCCGAAAATTTCATTACATAATACGGAAAAAGCGAATGAAAAATCAGACCGTCGACATTCGTTTCAGAAGGAAGAAAATTCGTAAAAGACAAGCAAGGAACTTTTTTGCAGCCTTCATTCTCTTTTGAGGTATTGCGGAGCTTCAATTAAATCTAAATTAGGAAATGTTCTATTTAAAAAACATTCAACGCGGACCAAGTTATGACGGTACAAGACCCAAAATAAAAATATACATTTGCAATTAGAACGTGTTTCATATAGAATAAGGGAATATACGTAGTACGTTTCTTGATAGTATAAACGTTACACCAAATATGCAAAAATAAATCGTGATAATACAGACAACATTGCTACGACGAAGATCAGGCGAGTAGATAGATTCTTCTTCGTATGAATTACGAAAGATATTTAGATCTGAATACGAAAACTTTAGTTTTGTCCACAGTCTCAGAGTATTCCAAGCAACTCCATGCATTACTTGTACACTATTTGCCACTTCGTGTTGTGTGCTCCATTAAAGAAATTCATGAGTAGCTTGGAAGCATACAGTCTTACACGAGAAATAAAGGGCGGGCATGTTTGTGTAGAAAGTTGACTTAACACCTTCACAAGTCCACCTCAATTGTCTCCGCACACAAATCATCTGGTGAATTGAAATTCAACTTCCTCGTGTTGTATATTATTGCGACTGCATGTTTTGCCTTCAAATATCAGTAGAGACGCACAAAGTGATAAATAAAAACTGCTGATCTTGCATAATCTGCAATATTGCTTCTGCGGCGTGTAAAAACATTTCGATTACTGAGTGCTATTTACGGAATGTGTCGTTGACCCTTTGGAGAATCTTTATGCTAATGATATGTGAAATAGAATGTACAGTTCATTCCTATTTCAACAATGACGTAACGTAACGTAACGTGTCCAATATACATGGTGATGGCTAAAAATTTGAACTGAAATGTTTATATGATGCTTAGACGCCATGAAATATAGCCACTAAACTTCTGCCCGAATAGGTTGCAAGTCGGGGATCACAAGTTACGTGTTTCAGATATGGACGGTTTGGTAGTCCCTTTGGTAATAACTTTAGCGGAAATAATTTAAAGTAGCTAAACATGCAGAACTTTGCGGTCATATTTATCAAGGGCGGAAAACAGGAATTAAATGCAGCTAAAGAATCGATACTTTTATCTCCATTGCATCAACAAATCCACGGAGATAACTTCCCCCCCAACCTTGAATAGCAACAGTATTCTCTTTTCCTAATTCCACTATAATGCGACACTAACAGTCGCGCCTAGATACGAGAAATGTAATCACGCCTTAGATACGCATTGGCTTTTAGATAACCATATCGATAGTCCCCGGAAAACCAGATTTTTCCAGCTTCAACGAGAATTCCTCAATCGATGGAACTCACTTTCTTCAAATGGCGCTTTACTATCTTACGCTGATATGCCCTTTGAAAGCAAGCTTGGGTATAATTTAGTTTAAATGCTCAAAAATTCATAGGGAGCTCTTTTTAGTCTCAAGCAAGTCACACGCCCCGGTCAAGACGGAAAAACATTTCAGTCTTACGTCGTTTTGTGGGAACCGAGACTTCCAAAAGAAAAGAGTATAAAAGAATCTCACAGGCAACAGTGTGCTTATAGCAGGAGATCTGGATGATAAATTCGATTCGAAAACCGCCAAACATGTAATGGGGTCATGGGGAAAGTAACGACAATGTCAGGAGATCCTCCTCAAGTACAAAACTTGTCATAAGGTCAATGTTATCAATAAGTTTTAGGAGTTTTCCATTGATTTTGGATAAATAAAAGAGGCATTCCCGTGGGCATCCCCGGTGAATCTTAGTTTTGCACTCCCATTTTCTGTACAAGACATTGAATTATGCCTCCAACGACACCGTTTTATTGAAGGTCATGTTCATGAAAGAACATCGAAATGAAAATACTACACACATTGCCCTGTGTGTTGTATCCACCTTCCATTTTTTTAATGGAATTTATGTGGCAAACGATTTGTCCGATTAGTCCGGGGAGCGGGAACTACAAGTAATTAGGCCTTCTGTTAAGCCCAATTATAATTACTATCCCTTAAATTCGCTTATTCAATGCCCTCCCATCTGCGACGTTCGCAGGCTTTTATGAATCTGCGAACGTCTGAGGAGAACCAGGCAGATACATATGATCTCAAGGGCCATCTCCTCTTTCCCACATTAGATGCATATAGCCAAAATCACCACACCCCCACTAGAGTTTTCATGTCCCACTTCTTAAGAGAACAAAATTGCAGCTCTAGCGTTTATTCACAAACATTTCCGCCTACTGCAAATATTCGAATTTCTCTATTCGACTGCGTGAATTCTTCTTCCTATTTTACCTTTCAGAGTAGTGACAGTCGATGGCCGCATCCCAAATGCTAGCGCTAGTTTCACCATGGTGGATCCAGCCTCTCGAAGAGCCAGCCTGTCAGCTGCCTCACTTGCCCTAGCGTCAACATCAGGAATGTTTCATTGAATCGGCCAAATATCACTATTCACTTGTGGCAACTCCATACCCACTGGCTTGATTGATACAAGCTCTCTTGGCGCATTCTACTTTTTCAGCTTCGACTCGTCGTCGAAGCACCACTCAGACGATTGTTGACTTGCCACACATCAAACTCATAAACCCACATCTTACCACCAGTAATTATGCGTTTCATGAAGGTCGGGTCATTATTCGCTTCAGATATCATGTCCTAAGCAACCGTCTTTCAATGTTGATTTTGCCCGAAATTCCAACCTTTTGAGACGAACCAGGATGCGGCGCGTCTCATACGCAGAATTTCTACCACAATGTGCTGAGCGGTTCCATATGCAACACCTAAGTTCACTAGCAATCTCTCTTATGCTGCAATGGCGATTTTAGACCACCGTATCTCATCATGTGGATAGGCGTCCAGAACGAGCAAGCGCTCTACCACTCTACGGCCACTTTTGCAACACCCAAGCAATTTGCAGGATTTCTGGTATTTCTCCAAGATATGATGCTTCCACTTAACTTAAGAATCGAAATATACTCCTAAATAATTGACTGCACCGGCTGGATTCACTAGGTTGCATACTTAACGCTCCTAGTGAACATAACTAGTCCAGATTTCGTAGTCCGTTAGAAAGACACCAACTGCGTGCAGCGTTGCAGTCAAGCAATCATCCACTGCTGTATCTACGAAGTTGTCGGTAATTATCACGGCTCGGTCGCCCTCAAATGTTTGCGCAAAAATCTTTGCGTCATCCAGGAGCCATGGTGTGGTGTTTATTACCAAGAAGCATAACAGAACAGAAGGAGCCCCTCCCCGCAGGTAGGTAAATTAAAGGCATCATCAATCTCCACGATTGCGCCTAAGGTATATCCCTTTTCGGATATCACTTGCTCAATTTTTACCTGACTGTTATCTCCGTGGATTGGATTTTCTGGTAGCGGTTAGATTTGTCGTGCCATCGTTACCGGTTCGACGAAATGCGCTTTAGCTCTCAACTGGCCTTTGCCTACTTTCTCTACTGTTCTGCGCCATGTGATTCTAAGAAGCCCTACTCATTGGCCACTTTAGGAAAGTGAGTTCCATTGCAAGGCATAACCAACAATGCATTCGTCGCAGTTTCTTAAAATGTGACGGCCTAGCGACTCTCATTTCCACCCTCTAATCAATACCTCTACCGGTGACTGGCCCGTACGCCGATCGTTGGACATTTTCTCGTGCCAAAGTACACAGATGACACGCAAAGACAGGTGTTAACATGGGCTTGGAATTCAGTAACGATGGTGGCCACTTTCCATATGCTGCTCCCATATAACAACACAGAGAGAACCCCAACTCAATATTGGTTCTGAGGTCTTTGGGGAACGCTGTGATCAACGTTCGAACAAGGCAAGATGGAGAGCGCAACCGATAGTAGAAAGGAATAGTATCAGTGACACATTCGAAATTTTGCCTTGATGCAGCATGTGACATTTCGCGCCATCATATGTCGTTCAGATAATAGCTAATAGTTTCTCCAAAATGTCCCCCCCCCCCCCCCCTATGACGCTGCCGAATGCATGCTCGTTTTGAAAGAGGATTCTACCGTTAATGTCAATCAGAGGACCATCGAGAGTAATTATTTGAAATTTTGGTTCCCGGACTATCGCAACAATGTATTCACATCCTGACATTTTCCGCGGTATCGGGGTTCAAACGCATAGCGTTCACCTTCAGTTCTTTACGCTCCTCGACCATCCTCCATTTTATTGCTGATAGGTAAACTTAAGGCATAGTTGCAATGGCTGCTTCTAAATTGGACTTTGAATTAATCATTCATCGCATTCTCCCGAACCAATCTCCAACGATTTCTACTTGTTTCCTCATCACAAAAATCCCAGAAATTCTGAAATATTAACAAGGAAATGGCTCATTACTACTTCATCACTCCTCGTAATTCAGTTCCCCGAAGACTTCCAGAGAAACCTGCACTCTTTTACTGTTCTCTGCCTCATGCCTATACATCAAAGGTGACACACCTGTCGGTCATTCTGGAATAGTGGATTCGACAGTGTACATAATAGACAACAATCGAATTATCGCCTTTCCTTAATGTGTGCCTTTATCGATTGTCACATCCCTTTTTATCATCAACACGTCCATGGATGTCCGACCCACAGGACAACGTAGTTCTTCATTTACACGCAATGTTCAGTCATATTCTGGCGTTGTAATTTCCCTTTGAGTTGAGAGAATATTTTTCGAGACATTTGAAGCTTTATGCGCGAAAATAAGGACTGTTCTACGTTTCAACAATTTTGGGCACAAGCGCAGGTCAGGAATAATTTTCTGATTTTCGGGACAAGTAGACTTTGAACACACAGGTCAGTCTTGAATTGAGTTGGGCAACGATGCAATTATATAGAAGAATTTTAAGAGGCTTGGAACGAAATTACTAATGAATAATATGTGACCTATTGTTGTAAGTTTTGGAAAACACCACAGAAAAAAAAATTCTGATTAGAACATGCTTCTTCTTCAGCCTTTGTCCCGTTCAGAAGCGACGTTGGCTTGTACATCCTTTGTACATCAATTTCCCATAATTAGAATTATACAATTCACTTATAAATTCAAGTCATATTAATTTTGAAACAGACCTTCCCTTGCATCCTGTATGTGCGCACATATTGAAAAACCCTGTGTGAATAATTTACCCTATCGTGTAAATCATTGTTTCCGGTTGCCAAGACTACTATTGCCCCCCCCCCCCCTAAGGGGAATGCCCCAAGGCTTAATTACAGCGATCAGACCAGCGGCTTCACGAGGAATCATCTGAAGTGGTTTCAGCGACGAAACCTTACCATCTGGGACCACGAAAACCAGGATAACCCTCTGAATTTATATGGCTTAGGAGAATTCCTTGGGCATGATGCTCTAACACACTTCAAGGCCCTGATCCAATATGGATTGTTGCGCCACCGATTATTATTATTACGATTATAATCACCTTGAATTCCGCACTTGGCTAGGGTTAATACCATTATACCCTTTTAGCAAAATTAACGTATAAAACATCTAACCATCTAATGACGTGCATTAGACATATATTGGGGAAAAAATAATGTATTTTGTCAATAGATGGCGACACTTAAACAGATCTTGTGTTGTACTTATCGCATCGGGTCACACTATACGGCGATTTGAAGACGACAATCTGGGCTACAGGTGTCTCTTTGACAGTTTTATGTACGTTTCAGTCTCAAGTTATAGCGCGTCAAAGATGGAGTCCACCAAGGAAGAAATTCGCCATATTTTACATTTTTACTACCTGAGAGGTAACAATGCAACGAAGGTGGCCAAAAAAATTTGTGAAGTTTTTGGGTCCGATACTGTAATGATTCGCACAGCACAATCTCCATTATCTCCCTCTTATAAGAGGGAGTTTCCTTCCAAATGGCAACAAGTTTGCGAATAAAACGGCGCATATTTGACTTAAATCGGATAATTCTAAGTATGTAAAGCGTTAAAATTCGATCACAAATACGGCATTACTTTTTCACCAACCCAATATTACAAGCTTTCCTAAAATTCTTTCATGTTTGCAGAAAAAATCGTGCTCAAGAGAGAAAAATCTAATAATCACGATACTAACAATGAAACAGGCATAAATACACGTCACAATTTCCATATTATTCATGGAAATTCTTGCTTGGAAACAATAGATATTCATCAATACACGGAAACTTTTAACTTAATCACGTCAATACGTACGAATACATTCAGCGCCCTCGCCTACACCTGATGCATTCGCGAATAGCGTGGGCACTGGACGTGCTAAGCAAATGTAAGCCATTACCCTATATTTTTCGTTTTCGGTTCTAGATGATTAGGACGATAACCCAATGGAATATCTCAAAATATACTCAAATGGTAGCAGAAGTTTTCAAGCTGTGCCCAAATTCTTCAGATATTTTCCACAGCTAGAGTGAATAATAATCTTCAGATTCGATAACATTTCTCTAGATGCAAGACACTTCTCAAAGCAACAATTAACAAGAAAAATACATTTTCGAAACTTCCATTTTCAACAGTAACAATTCCATCCTCGAGCAACTCACTCATGGCCTCCCATATTAAGTTCTCATTGCGTTCCCCAACAACTACATTTATGCAAGAATCTATTTTCGTAAAATTTCGCCAACATAATTTTGTCGGCTTTCGCTTTTTATTAAAACATAGAGCACATGGCCGTGACTGCTACTTTAGTCCCGCCGATTATTTCAGTGTTGATGCTATCTGATGCCGTACGCGCTTATGTCTGCTTTGCACGAACATAGACTTCTTAGATATTTTTCTCTATTTACATACTTTTCAAGAAGTTTAAAATACCAAGAAAGCAACCAGCCCAACGTATTTTGCAAAGGGAAAATGATTCTGTGAGAATTTGGTGTCAAAAATACCCTTTTTATTAACACAGCGACGCGTCATTTGATAACGTGGACGAGAGATGCAAGCGAAGATACTTTGAGGCGGAGACGGCTTGGAAGAAATATAATCCAGGTGTAAATCGGCAGAGAGTATGTCAACGTTCACACGGGACAGACTTCATAAATATAGAACTTTATTTCTGGAGGAGAATTTACGGAAATGTTGAGTATTTAAGCAGAGTTGACACATTTTAAGATCGTTGACATCGAATTGTCTAAGTTAGGCTAGCATGTGCTCTACTAAAAATACTTTCGTTTTGTTTAAACCTAATTGTTCCTTTGTTAAAATCCCCCATAGGACGAAATCGTCCAAATATCTGAATTTGTAATTGCATTAAGTCTGAATTGCATTTCTATTCACATTTCGAACATGACAGCTTCCATAATTGCTTCAAAAAAGCGGACTAGGAGTAATCAGATTCGTATCCAGTTGGAACCGAAAACCACACATTTCAATTATGCAACTGTTTTGCAGATAAAAATTGTGTTCAAATAAAAAGAAAAGTATATTACTGAACCAGCAAGAAAAATAAAATAAGCAATCCGTCTTGTCTGCAAGAGCCGTGTCACTCTTTCTTTATTAGCTTTTAAAGGAAATTAGGTACACACCTAGTACGACAAATTTCAGTCATAAAAAAGCCACAGTTGATTTTCTCAATACAAAAACAGATGAACACTGTCATTTACAACAGTTCCATTAAGGTAAAAGGAGTAATCTCATTTGTCGCCATTACAGATAATCTACGACCACTCGCAACTCAAACAAAGGAGAAACATTTGTCCCTATGCCGTCACCCATCCAATGACCCAGGCATTCTGAGTCAACAGAAAATGATCTGGTTCAAAGAAACTGCACCGACTTCATAAAGGATTAAACAAACTTGCCGTTGCATATTTATAACACAAAGTAACCAGGCAAGCAATGATGTCCTCGTGTCGGTTTAAATTACTGCCGCGACCTGAATGCATAAGGTCTTATTTGCAAGGATTACGGAGTAATTCCATGCCCAGTCTCTCACTCTCTCTTCAACCTCATCGTTTTTCCCAAGCTACTTGGCAGCTTGACGTAAATCCCGACTCCAACGAGCAGTGAATGTATTGCCATATTATTTCTTTGCGCTATGCACTTTAAGCATAGAGAACTCCTTTTCTCTATCCACCAGGCAGGAAAAGGTAAAAGCAGGAAGAAAAAATATAAAGCCTTCAGACCATATGACAGCTTCACTCTTTAAGCTTGAATGATGCAAATATCAAGCCTTGTGACTTGATACTGAATTGTAGTGCGACATTCCCCATACGTCTGGCATGTGCATTCATTAATCATAACAATGAGCGCGGTATTTTAATTCTACTCGCGAAATTTTTGAGAAAAGGAAGCAAAGACAATGTCGACATTTACGGTATGAACTTTGTATGCATGCATTGTCAGCAAGCTACTACCCAGCTATTGACTAAGAAAAAACAACCACTGAGCTATCCATCTGCTGTGCATGAGTGTATGAGTCTGCTTCTAGGTCTGATAAGATAAAACCTATGTTATCATTTGAGTTACACAGTGGCATTTACAAGTGTGGAGTCATTCTCATATTTCAATTTCAAAAAAACCCATTCACGGTTCATTTTCTTGATTTTTTCCGCAGGTCGGTGAAAAATAGTTGCAAATATGGACGTTTGAATATATAATATAAAACTGAAATGGACGAGCAAGATAATAAATAGTTTGTTAAGTTCGGACTCAATACACTCCTACTTTGAGTGAGGCTTATCTTAATGACTGGCTGTTTTGTGACATCCACTTGAAGAAAATGCTGTCTTTGTACGGTCTAAAGCAAAGCGGATATTTGAGATTTGCATCACGTTTTTAGCAATTCACTTAATCAAACGCGAAAATGATTGCAGAAATTCTAGCAAACACTTAGTCCAAAAATGAACTACATTTAACCATAAATAAAAACCCTGCCATTTGGCAGCAGAGTCATATGACACTCAGCCGATCTAGAAAATGATAACAATTGCCCAAAACTTTGACACATTGAATTTTTATAACTGAAATGAATCAGCTATTCGGAGTCGTAAGCGCAAGTAATACGACATGGTGTAGTTATTGTCATAATCTCGACTGAATGCGATATCGACTCATAATGTGCTATGGAATAGGTTAGCCTAGTGCACTAAAAATTAAATCTTTCTCAAAATGTTTCGTCAAAATCCAGGACATCGAACACCGGTTAGCTTAATCTGCCCAATCGCAACAGATAAATGTAAAATTAATCGGGTTCAAAACGTAAGAAATGAGTACTTGACACAAACCAGGTGTGGACATTTTTGCAGATTTTCATATAAGAAAATTTGGATGCATAACAGCTCGTATCCAGGGTGTAGTCTATGCACATTAAGAATGTCAGAATATTCACTTTAATGTGATACGTTCTATATGGCTTAGGATGCAACAAAGTTGCACGAAAAGCACCATTTTGATCTATTTCAACTTTGTTAGTAATAGTAGGAGTTCCACCAAACTTTCCACAATCGTGCCCCATATATTACTGTGATTTCATGTAACTTGGGCAAATATAGTAAAATACTATTATTAACTCTATTTGAACAGGTATCGAAATGAGGAGTATTTTGAGACCAAGTGGTTAAGTACTGAGAATTATTCCTTAATTTAAGTGATCTCTTTCAAAGATCCAAGTTCAATGCCCAGTCAACAGCACTGCCTAGATATACAAATTGCAACAGGTACAATGTTCCAATTAATGCAGATGGGAGAAGTGCTACTACCAGTCGAACTGAGAACATCAATTTTGTTGAACTTTACATTCAGTCCGACTCTGCTTGTCTCTTTCTCTAAATTCAGAGCCATTTGTCCAAGGTCCATAACCCGTTGTGACAGCAAGCAGATGTCATCAGCATAGTTGAGGTGCTTGAGAAAAAATGACTTCATCTACTGAAACACTCCACGTCCTTCGGACAAGGAAACATAAAGAAAGTCCTGATAACAAGAAGAAAAACATCGGTGGCAGAATGCGGTTTTGACGGACTCCATTTTTTCTTCAAATCAGAGCAAAGCAAAATCGTAATCACGATTATCATTACAATTAGGATTAAGATTATAATCAAAAATTGGAAATGATTTCGTGATCACGCGATTATAATCGTAATTAAGCGCCAGGATTATGATTGTAATCATATGCCACATGGAGCGATAAGTTCTCGGACTGTCACATTAATGTCGGTGGGAAGACAAAATTTCATGATATTTCAATAGTGCCAACCCTTAAAAGTTTCCTTGCAAAATTTAACAATAGTTTATTGACTGGTTTCAAAGTTACACTTGTTTGCGTGGGATCACTTTTCTTAATGTGAAAACACGGACAATAAGAAATTTCGTGTTGGGGAAAGATACTGTCCAAAACAAAAAATTGCGCTACGGTGACTCTGAACGACTACGATTATGTACCAATTCACACATGCGAAAAACCACTGACTTAATTGAATAATCACAAATACGGAAATCTTTCACAACCAACTCCCCAGACATGGCACAGAACGATTTGTTTTTGCTCCCAAACTCTAAGATGTGGTTACAGAGCAGAAGATTTTACTCGAATGAAAAAATCAAACAGGAAACAGGCGCTCGACAAATCTGGCATTACGAAAGGTGGAGAAACTTTGAACGCTACAGAAAGTGCCTTGCTCTTGAAGGAGACCAAATTGAAGATTAAGTGCATTGTTTTTCACAAAAGTAATTTTTTGACTTCGAGTCCTCGTGATCAGTGCAGAAGAACTCAGAGCGGAAACCAGCCTAATCTCTTCCAATCAAACTTTCAAGGTGTTCCTCGATCTGTGGCAGGATTTTATATATACACAAAATTTATTACTCAAATAAGAAAATCGACGCCATTACGACCAAACATAACAATAGGAGAAGACGACTTCGAAACTATAAACAGTTTTACATATCATGGAGCACATCTGAGAAATGACGAGGAATTCGGCGAAATTTGGAGGTCCTTCCGCTTCTGAAATCAAAAAAGATACGCAGGAAGAGCAAATTTCACATATACAGGACTACCGTCAGATCTGTATTACTGTTGGCTATGAAACTTGGACCACGAAAAACGTATTTGGAAATAGGGCCGATCAAGTTATATCTATTCTAGTCAAACTTCGCAATTTGCGGTGGACAAGCATGATAATGATGGTCACATCATTATATGTAAAATCGAACTGGCAAACTGTTAAAAATTGATCAGTCAACAGGTTCGGAACTTTTGAAAGTATTAAGTACAGGTTGATGATTACTTGTTTGGAGTGGCTCACAGCCCCAGGGGAGTTCAATTTAGGGCATAATTTGTTACACTCTTATTAGTCAGCGCTGGCGCTTTGCACAAGTTAATCGACCCAATCTTCAGCACTTACCACATTGCAATAGTTTCGGAATATAGTCTACACTCAGCCGAGTGAAGCCAAAACCAATCTTCTCGGGATTCAAAAATGGAGTACACAGTTCTGTAGAATTAAGGCTCTTAAAAACTTTTCCTCCACTTTTTCGTTTGTCACGTTAGCAGAAGAACCACCTTTTGGCTGTATAGCAGAGGCTAACTTTATGGGCTTCGATATCTTGGAAGCATACATTGAGAAGGGGGACGCTGACCCATCTCTTTGCTTCCGTTTCTCTTTTTAGATATTCTCAATGAAGACGATGGGACATGATGGGATCCTCTGATGGATACTGATAATCCAAAACAGCGATGACTACTTAGAATCGGCACGTTAGATGCAGAAATGGCTGATCTCCCAACAACATTCAACCACATATTTCACAGCCGATGAATAATAATAATAATAATCGTTGGCCCAACAATCCAAACTGGGTCAGGGCGCTAGAAGTGCGTTAAAGCACTACGGCTATGCACTCTGCGCTTGCGAGGCAAGTTTAGAAATATAAGCCTCATAAACGTTCACGCCCCTACAGAGGAAACTGCAGAGTCGAAGAAGGATACCTTCTACGAGGCAGTAGAACGCCCCCCCCGAGAGCGACTGCAGAGTCGAAGAAGGATACCTTCTACGAGGCAGTAGAACGGCCCCCCCGAGAGCGACTGCAGAGTCGAAGAAGGATACCTTCTACGAGGCAGTAGAACGAACTCTCGAAGCCTGTCCCAGATATGATATCAAAATCATACTTGGAGATTTTAATAGCCAAGTAGGGAAGGAGCCCCTATACAGGCGATACGTTGGCTCCCATAGCTTACAGGAAAAAACAAATGATAACAGACTGCGGACTATTCAATCAGCAGGGTCGCACGAAATGGCTGTTAGAAGTACCTGGTTTGCGCGGAAAGCGGTCCACAAACATACGTGAGCCTCTCCAGACGGGACCACTTTCAACCAAATTGACCACGTGTTGATCGAACGCCGCCACCTCTCAGCCTTGATGAATGTCAGAACATATAGGGAGGCCAATATAGACTCGAATCACTATCTCGTTGGCATGGTGCTCCTAACTCGAATAACAACACCACACAGAATCCCCCCTGACAATCAGATGAGAGTTAACGCTGAAGCCATCCACAACACAACCCTCCCCGACACCTATAAGAGGGAAATGGATGCCGCAATAACCGCAGTCAACAGAGGACCTGGAGATGAAGCATCAACAAATGATCCTCACAATCACCTGAAGAACGTTATCATGGATACGGCGACAAACATACTTGGCCCCAGTCGCAAAAGGAGTCGGAACGGCTGGTTTGACGATGAATGTAAGCTAGCAACGGAACGGAAGAATGCCGCATACCGAGTAATGTTGTATTCTCAAAGAACGCGGGCACGAGCAGAGACTTATCACGAACTCCATCGAGCGGAGAAGCGACTTCACAGACGGAAAAAGGAAGCCTGGGAGAACCAACAAGTCTGTAAACTAGAAAAGTACAGGGAGCAACCGCACCAGGCGCGGAAGTTTTACCAACAATTCAGCAGGATGAAGCCTTATACACCTCGATGCTCATCCTGCCGAGACAAAGAGGGAAATCTGATTTCCGACAGAATGGGCATATTAGAGCGATGGGTTGAGTACTTTGATGAGCTACTGAACAACCAGAACATCGGCGAGTTGGAGGTCCCGCCAACTGAAGACGACGGACGAATACTGCCACCACCAAGTTTAGGAGAAACAGTCCGTGCAATTCATCGGCTAAAAAATCATAAGTCGCCAGGAGCCGATGGAATTACAGCCGAATTGGTTAAATATGGAGGCGACCAGTTACACCAGATGGTTCATCAACTTGTGCTCAAGGTATGGGACAGCGAATCAATGTCTGATGATTGGCAACGAGGCATTATCTGTCTCATACATAAAAAGGGAGATATCACTCAGTGCAGCAATTATAGAGATATCACGTTGCTGAGTACCATCTATAAGATATTCTCCACTATCTTGCTAGGCCGGATAGCCCCATACGCCCAGAACATCATTGGTCCATACCAAAGAGGCTTCACTCCAGGCAAATCAGCAACAGATCAGATTTTCTCTCTGCGGCAAGCGATGGAAAAACTGTTGGAATATGGACAACCGTTGCACCATCTGTTCATCGACTTTAAAGCCGCCTATGATAGCATAGCCAGGGTAAAACTGTACACGGCCATGAGAGAATTCGGTATCCCGACGAAATTAATAAGACTGACTAGGCTGACCCTGACCAATGTGCGAGGCCAGATAAAAGCAGCAGGATCACTCTCAAGACCATTCGACATCAACAACGGTCTACGACAAGGGGATGCGCTATCATGCGTCCTCTTTAACCTGACCCTCGAGAAAGTGATCCGTGATGCTGAGATAAATGCAAGAGATACGATCCTCTTCAAGTCCACCCAACTTCTGGCCTATGCTGACGATATCGACATCATGGGAAGAACCACCGGAGACGTACAAACTGCCTTCATCCAGATCAAGCAGGCGGCGATTGGTGCGAGATCTCGGGCTGCACATCAATGAAGGCAAGACAAAATATATGGCGGCAACGTCAGCACCGAAAACGAATCAACCAACAACATCAAACCGCACTGGTCAAACACGAAGAAGAATAAGGATAGGAGAATTCAACTTTGAGACCGTTGACAATTTCTCCTATCTAGGGTCGAAAATCACAACCGATAACAACTACGATGATGAAATCCGCGCAAGGTTGTTGTCAGCCAACAGAGCCTATTTCAGCTTACAAAGACTGTTCCGCTCGAAACGCCTCACCATAGGATCAAAGCTCTTACTGTACAAGACTATGATCTTGCCAGTCCTCATGTATTCCTCGGAAACTTGGGTTCTTAGCAAGAAAAATTGCGAACTCTTGGCCGTGTTCGAGAGAAGAATCCTCCCAAGAATTTTTGGCCCCCTACATGAGGATGGACGATTCCGTAGCCTACACAATGACGAAATCTATGAGTGATACCATGACCGTCCGGTTCTGGATAAAATCCGGCTCAATAGGTTACGGTGGGCGGGTCACTTAATCCGTATGGATGAGGATGATCCCACCCGGAAAGTCTATAAGGGCAATATCTATGGAAGAAAAAGAAGACGAGGCAGACCCTGCCTAAGATGGAGCGATGGCGTAGGTCAGGACGCCAGACAGCTTTTAGGGATATCGAATTGGTGGACCTCGGCGCAAAACCGGGATGTCTGGAGTTCCTTATTAAGGCAGGCCTAGACCGGATACCGGTTGTTGCGCCGTTGATGATGATGATAATCATGATTACGATTTTGCTTAACTCTAAAGCAATTCAAGATCTATAGTTACTACTTAATGCAACTCTTCTTTGGTTCAGTTGTTCGTCGATCTTTATGCGGCACGGAGTTTGTGGGGCCAGCTAACTTCTCAAAAAAAACTGTTTTTCGTGCGACTTCAGGTTTTGTCGAGGGCAGAGGCAACTCATCAGACGTTGCCCTGCCCTAGGAGCAGTGTGACAGAAGTGGCTATAAGTTGAGTTCAGTGTTTTCGCACAGACTCTTTATTGATACTATTGAGTTTTTTCATCCATTTTCAAGGAGACTAAGCTTCAATAATATCACATTTAAAGCTGTGCAAGTGATAAGCTTACCGCAGCGAAACAAATTCAAAGCGAAGACAAGACATTCATGGGATACAAACCCAGAGCAACGCGATTAAGAGACCCCCACAACTAGCGCTCCCTTATATAAATGCATGAAAAGGATATTGGTACGAATTACAGTGCCCGACAAAAAAATGTTCGCACTCAATACTTCTATGATTCCACCTTTTTAATTACGTCTAGACAACATTTAGTCCTGGTGGCTGTCTTGGGATTTAAAGTTAAATATTGGTGTTATAAGAGGACTGTCATATTCAGATTTGGTTCAGTATCAATTTACTTGGAGATTTGGAAGGAGAGAGAGTGAAACCCCTAATTTTGTGTGAAGAAAATATCAGGAAAGAAGAAGTTAAGTGTTGAGGAAAAGGACCGTAATCTGGTTTTGCGAGAATGGGGTGCTAGTAGTAGGGAAATAGGGAGAAAAATCAATTGTTCTGAGGCAAGTATTAGAATTTTTTTTAAAAAATATGCCAAAGATGGCAATCTGGGACGAAAACAAGGGAGCGGGAGGAAGCAGGTGATTACTCCATGGGCCAGGCGGTCATTAGAGCGAGCATCTTTGCGACATAGATTTGCAACTGCTCCTCAATTACGTACTGAATTGCTAGAAGGGGACTGTGTGTCAGGTAGTGTAAGAACGGTACAGCAACAGTTAAATGAATTAGGACTCAAGAGCTCGAAGAATTGCAAAAAAGCCAAGTTTACCGAAGGCTATGCTCGAAAAAAGGCTGGATTGAGCATTAGAACGACGTAACTGTGGACGATTGGCGGCCAGTTATATTCTCTGATCAATTTGCTGGGATCTGATAGTCCGTCCCCAATGCGAAGAAGGAAATTTGAACCCCAGTGTGTTGTACGAACTGCACGCTATTCTCCCTCAGTAATGATGTGCGAATGCATAACTTCCAAAGGAATTGGTAGTTTTTCGTTTCTAAGCGGTGCTGTCAACGCAGAAAAGTACAAAAAAGTAATCGAAGATTGCGTTGTTTAGACGATAGAAGCACTGCATTAGCACTATGATGAAGTAATGTTTCATGACGATTCGGTTCCGTGTCATGAAGATCGTATTGTAAGTAAACGAATTTTTTCCGGTTCTTATTCACAGATAACATCTTGGAAAGAGAAACTTGGCATACAGTCGCTGTCATTACCAGGAAACAGTTCAGATTTGAATCCCATAGAGAACTTATTCATGAAGCGGCGACTGTAACAAAGATCGATAAGCAACAAAGCAAATTTAGAAAAAACTTTAGAAAAGATATGGCTTAATGGAATTCCAGACGATTTTATTCAAAATTTACACCAATCGATGCTCGCACGAGTTGCAGAGATGAAAATAAAATTTGACATTTTATCTTCATGATAAACACGAACAACCCCTTTTGAACTTGGATTTTCTTCCACACTCGCAGTGCGAACATTTTTTTTTGCTGGTCACTGCATATTCAGGGCCAAAACCGCCTAATACAAATCAAGCCTAAGCCTGCCGAAGCTAATCTACCTTTTTTAAAAAAAAAAGAGTTCGGGGAATCCTTTGTCCACTATGGATGGATGGATGATGGACTCAGAACTCCCTCAATTCTTAATCGAAATCTGCTTTTCGTTACTAGACCAAAAACTTGAGTGATGTTTTAGACTCGAAAAAAGGATCAAGCAATTGTAATTCTGCCTGAAAAATCAGAAAAAGTAGCGCAAACCCTGCAAAATGAAACATTAATTTTACGGGCACGATCCCTGGTGACCTAGAAGAAACACGTTGGAGGCAATGCATTCGCTTATGTAGCGATACGAAGAGATTGACAACTAGCGACGAGGACAGGTAATAACATTGAATATCAGAAGATATGTCCTTTTCCGAATTGAACCATTCATGCAGGCAGCGAAATCGGACGAAGCAACCACGACGATTGGCAGTAAATAGTCAAAATAGCGCAACCCAACCACGCCTCCATCCTTCAACTCAAACTTTTAAGAGTTTATAAAGGATGAATGGTTTGCACAATCAGTTTCGATTGATCCGTTGTAAAATTTCCCAATCGGAGATAAACTGGTTCCCTTACAATATTCGTTTGGTTTATCCAAAAGCAACATTGAACTTAGGCCAATTCGAATCACGAAAATAGCTTTATCCTTAGACAGGTAACAGTATTCCTCCATTAGCCGCAACAAAAAGGACAAAATGGTTCGATTTCAAGGAAAAGTTCAGTCTGTTATGTGCCAGCAGCGTTCAGCTTGATTATATCCAAAGTAGAAACCTTTCATCAAAAACGTCCAGCTCTACTTTGCCCAAACCAATCCCACCCGACCTGACCCCAGAAAGGGTTTAGCCAACAAGCAAATGCCTACATTCAGTAAACCTTTAAGCTCGCCATAGACAAAAATCAAACAATCTCCAAACCAAAGGCAAATAGTCTGTGGGAATTTCACACATTCGGACCTAATGCCCCTTCCGAATCAAAACACAACTCCGGCCACGCTCGTCATAAAAAAGTAAATCAAAACACCTTCGGAAGGCACCGAGCAGCTTAGGGGGCAAGTTGACATACATCCCCCACCCCCGCTCCGTGAATTCGGGCCGGCGCACTGAGCTCCACTCTCGTACGACTTGGGAGAAAAATTGAATGTTGCCTGCCTGCCTGGGGGCGCGAGGACGGCAAAGGATGAACGAGGAGACAACGAAAGGTCGCGCACGACTGACAGAAGGGGCAGACGCCGGAGCTGGCTTTGCGTCCGCACAGATTCAAACAATTGTTCGTAAGAATGTAGCCTGCAAGAAAGGATTCCAAGGAACCGTGTGAGATATCAAAGAAAAGGGTGAGGCGATACGTCACCAGCACACCCGGCAGTGTTCTTTCCTAAACAGAATAATTGAGCAGTTGCCCTTGGGCAGGGTGGAAACGAAATATAGTCCAAGAATACTTACAATCGTCCCCGACGGGTCCGGCTGAGCACTGTGCTGGAGGGTCTCTGCCCAAGTCCTGAAGTTCCTGCGAAACGAAACAAACAGAGAAACATTTTAGCGACTGCAAAACAAGCCAAGCACAAGCATCAAGCTTAAATCTCTATTTCTAACAGAAAAACCAGGTCAATGACAAGCAGTTTCGGAGTCGGTGGTGGGAAATGTGCGCGAGGACGGGGGCGGGCAGCTCGAGTCCACTGCAGTGTCCAAGGAGACCGGCCTGTTGGGTGGACACGCTCGAAGACTCCGCCACCCATTCTGGGCGATTCCCGATCAATTTCCGGCGAGTTTCCTTTCAGATCGATTCCGATTGCGGGGCAGCCCCGCCGTACACGTTCTCGTTACGCACGTACGAAACAAAAACACGCCGCTTCCACCGTTACTAATTGGATTAAACTCGTTTGCACGTTGCGACCGACACTTGCCCGTGCGGTCGTCCATCGTCTCGCTGTCATTTTTCTTCGAAAATTTTAATGCGATGACGACAATCAGGAAAATATGATGCTTCCACGGCTCTGTCGCAATCGGCGAGACCGCTTTGTCGCCGTCGCAACCGCTCCCGCGGTTTATTTTTTCTTTCGCACATTTCTTGACTCATCGCCGTCATCGTTGTGATGACTCCAAGCAGGGCAGCGGGCGCTGGGTAAAGGCGAGCACGGAACCGATTATGACAACGTCAAAGAAAAAGTTGAGCCACGGACGGTCTTGTGGTTGCGGCGAGGGGCTCGGGGCGCCAGCGACCCGGAAAGGTGCCAGTCCCCGGACGGTGCCCCAGCGCTTCCAATTGCGAGCGACTGAACCGAGGAGCACTTGATCCAAAATTTCCGCAAAGCAAAATTGAATTCCGTAACTAATTTCGAGGCAAGTGAACGAGACCGCGCTTGGCCTCGTTTCCGCAACTTTTGTTAGAGAAACTCCGGCGTAACGTTCGTTTGGGGAACGTCGGGCGGCTGAGCGGCGGCGGGCGATCACAGACACGTACGAAGCGCCATTCTACCGTTATGAAAGAATTTCTCCTCGAACAGTTTCGCGAACACAGGCCAATGCCACTCTCCTGGGCCAAGAAAAAACTTGGTCAGCCGCCCGACATCCGGCTCTTGAGGAACTCCCTGGCTGGCTGCGGGTGACGCATCCACTTCTCGGTTGGGGCGCAATTAGCGGAGCCGTCAAAACGGGTTTCGGCATTTCACAATCGCCTCGCCAGGGAAGATCCGCCCGGAAAGAACCTTCGAGGCTTCCGACGAACCGTCCAGAAACCTGCGGACTCCATTTGCCTGACGTTCCCCAATTAGGAGACGACAGATCACCCGACGACCCAGGAAGCACTTCTCCATTGGCGAAGGATTATTCCCACAGCAGCGCCGCCCGTGACATTCCGATCCGCACTTCGGGCAAATGAACTCTCCCTGGACGGGGCCGCCTCAGCGGTCGGGCGCCTGCTGGGCGTACAAAGCCGTCGATCAAACGGTTCCGGGGTCCTCGCACCTCCCGGGGCCGCTCGCCAGGATCGCTGCACCGCGCCCGCTGCAAATCCAGCCCGAATCGATTTCCACAACGCCACACGACTTTTCCCCCGTAATCGTCGTCGTCATCGTCGTTTTCCACAGCACTCGATTTTCCGTCCACGACGTCCGCGGCCCCGGCCTCGAGACTTTTCCAAGTCGACCGCCCGTCCACGGCACATTTTCCCAAATTTTCCACTTTTTCCCGTCCAACTCGCTGTCCATCGACCACTCAACTTTTTTCCCACACGACCCCGACTCGCGAGCACTCATCTTTACCTTATTAATTCTTTTTAACGCCATTGTTTGTTATTTATAATATTTTATCCTGATGGTATATGATGAATTAAAATAAAACGCGTTTTGCGATGAATGAGTTGTTCAGTTCTGACCACAATTTTCCCGTTTTAGAGGAAAGAAAATGGACAGACGGCGACGAGTTTTCCCTCGGAAAAAGCGCGGACGAGAAACGAAAAAATTTTTTCGCAGTGTGACGAGCCACAGAGCACAGACGAGGATCTTTGATTGGGCGAGCGGAAAGCAAGATGGCGGCCGAAAATTCGATGATTTTTTTTCGTTTTGTTCCGTCCGTCAGGTTCCGTCGAGCCCGGTCGCACGATGAAATATCAAACGAGGGAGCGAGAAGGAATGCAGGCCGAAACGGGACGGCGTGACTATTAAAAACTTATAACCGGTCAAATATGAGGAAATGTCAAATTTCGCGAGCACAAATCAAATTTAAAACTGCTTTGTTAATTTATAAAATGTAATTAGACTAATTTCGAAGTGGGTAGGACTTGAATCGCCTGAGAGCTTGATTCAATTCCAGAAAAATGACTCAATGTATTTGACGCGTGTTGTACCAGACTTCGAGAAATGGAGAGCGAGACCGAACGCAGCCTGATTGGACCTTACCTTATTGGACGTTTGAGGTTAGCACGGGTAAGATAGTTCACGAGATTGGGCTTTTGACAAGTCGTAGATTTAACCGCCAAATGAAATTTGCACAATGATCAACGCCAAGTACAGTTTGGACCAAAAGCAATTTGACGTTTATTTGAATTCTCTTCACCTGCTTGATGCTCTGGGTAGGCGAGGTAGCTGTTCACGCCAGGATACGAGGGTTGTCCCAGAAGTACCCGCGACTAGAACTATAAAAGAATACCCAATTTGTCGAAGGTATTAAAACCGCGTAAACTAGTCCTACCGTTTAAACACGAGTAATTGAAAAAGCGTTTAGTATTTTCTCTGCTCGATGGAGAATTTTTCATCATACTTTTGCTCCGACCATTCAAAATTCTTGTAAAATTGTTGAGAATGCAGGTTGCCTCCGCAACTTTATACGAAAAACCGCAGACTAACGTTATATGAAGAATTGTGTCCCAAAAACTTCTTGTACACGTTGAGCATAAAACAGGAGAAATCCTCGGGTGACAGTAGCGCAGAATTTCAAACGACAAGCGTAGCACTTTCATTCCCTGTTCCAGAATGCGAGCTAGGTATGAAACTCATGAAGCGATGTTCGAGTATGTAATCTACCCTGGAATTGCACCTCATTAAGAACCAATCGTGCGTTATCGACTAGGCTTATTGAATCATAACGATATGCATAATAGACATTCATAATAAAATCAGTTTAATTAATCTAGATTTGTACGTAACCTGTTAAAAAATTAACATACTTAAAATAAAATATAAATGATTTAATCATTATGGGAATTCACCTGTTGAAACTTAATAACCGGTCGCTCAAGTCTGGTCAATAAAGTCGGGGAAGGGTAATATCTTCAACAGTTTTAGCAGATAGTTATGCCTTTTAGGATAGGAGAATGTTGGAGAATACTTTATGAAACCCGTGCAGATAAGTTCCGCAGACGATGATACAATGGTTCTTCTTCTGCAGGTTCCGTAAGTTTTATTTGTGGTTGATTCTGGGTTGACCTAGATCGCCAGGTGTGTAATAGTGGGCGACCAAGTAATAATAGAAAGTTGGCAGTTAGCCCGATGAACATGAACATGAGTAGTAACGAAAATCGGATGATGTTAATATGTTGCAGCTGATGCTCCGGGGGTTCTTTCAACTTGTACTGGATTAGATACTTGATGCCCGACCTCTGCAACGGGTGTCAAACTGGTACGGAAATCGTCGGCATGAGCGATATTCGATCTTTCAGGCGGTATTGTCTTCGTACAAGCCGACACTACCTTCCTAGCTTCTGAAAGCGTTGACCTTAGGTGCATACCGCTCGTTCCAACGACACAGCTGGCGTCTGTCCGAATTATTCACACACCAATTACCGCGATCTCGCTGCGCCAGTTGCAGTTTACAACGATGGTGGCAGCTCTACTGGCAACGTATAGCCAGCTGTTGTTTGCCGTGAGTTCCTTCCACGTAGTCCTGTTGCTCAAGGAAGCATACATACGGCATGCCATTGTGTTCGGTCGTTCGAAAATCGTACCGATTACGCAATTAGGCACCTCATCGATGTCCTTGACTATCTTGGAAGAACATCAGAGGACTTCGCTGACATGGCTACATGATGCGAGCTCGGCCTCGTTGAGCTCGGGTTTTGTAACAACGGGGTAAATCCTCCTTGACATTCCACAGGTGGTGAGCCTTCGCCATCTGAGGTGCGGGATTGCTAAGTAGTTGAAGCAGGGTAGGATCTTGACAGTAACCAGCGGGACACAGACTGTACCCGCCGAAGGACTGCCAAGAACAGAGCCCCGCCTGGTCAGTCTGCTCATTCCCTTCTACGCTCCTATGAGCGGAAACCTAGAGGAGGGTGACCTTGAGCTTGCAGCTCAGACTATTCATCGTGTTTCCGCACTGCCCCACCAGCCTGGAGAATGTCACCACTGAGTACAAAGCCTTGATGGCCACCTGGCTGTCGGTCATAATGGCTATGTTACGCTTAGGGCTCGGATCATGCCTCAGCCATTGACAGGCGCACTATCAGCAATACCTCCATTTGCAATACCCTGGCGAAGCCTGGAAAAGCAGACGACTCGGATACACCGTGTATATTCAAGAAAACTTCCACACCGAGTTTGATCCGTCGAAGAAGAATGCTGTGAAATAGCCTCGCAACACGCGCTGGTCTTCTACTTTACCCTGGTTGGAAAGCCCACAGTAAAGTTTCTCGTGAAGTTTAGCTTGCGTGTGGCGTAGTTCATGAGAAATACCCAGATTTCTCGAGTTATTTAGTCTAGAATATTACTATGGTCGTAGGGCTTTGCTGCCCAGCATTTCGACTCACGTAGTCTGACAGCACTGTTTGCTACGACGTATTTAATGTGAAGGTCTAGAGGAGGAGGTACAGGAATAAATTGAGGGTATCTGCCTGGCAGGACTGCAGAACCCCAGTAGCACTTGCACGTGCGGTTTTATTTTTTAATCCTATTTGTTCTACTGTACTTTTTGCTCAAAGCCCGCCATCATACAATAGAGCCATTCAGAGAACCATCCATGGCCGGAAACCCCATTTCTTTACAAAAGTTCTCTTGCCGGCATAAAAAGCTATACAGGCCCTCTTAACCTTCAGTTCTGTGTTTAATCTCCAATTTAGTTTCGGATCCTCTATTACACCCAGATACTTTACATTCGAGGAAGAGCGTAAGTTTCTCGAAAACTAAGTTGAAGCAGGTTGGAATCCACAGCGATGGTGAGCAAGTATGGTTTACGCACTATGCACGCGTAGGGATTCCTTGACTTTGAGATGAATTCTGCGGTGGTACTCAGTATTTGTTTGATGGAAGAACGGCCATATTCCTTAGTTATGGCAACTTGTGAAACTTATGGAAATTTCACCGCATTTTGGGGTACAGTAATTAGTTGGTGAAATTTAGAATACAAAAGTAGCTGCACTTATAATGCTAAGGAATCAGCTCTACACTATGAAGCACTTCTTCATGGTACATTAGCATTTTAGGGAGGAACTTCCCCAGATACAACACGGTTAAGAACCATGCTGAAGAGTTCTTTCCATATCTTCAGTTGTTCATCATCGTGGATAAGAAGTCGACAGTTGACGTCCTTTACAGGGTGATCGAAAGATTTGCTTCCATATGCAAGCTCTTTTGTGATACGGTATACAGTTCTGAATCATCATCATCATCTTCCACTTCCCTGACCAGCGCAATAGCAAATTGTTTTTTCTCACGGCATACACTATGCTGAACTCTGGACTTCGCTCGGTATCGGAGTTTGAGCGCGTCACACCCATAAGCACTCGCAGCGGTCAGTAGAGCCTCCAAACCCTTCCGTGCATCGATCCGCTTCCACGACTCGGCAGTCAACCAGATTTTATGACGCCCTTTCAAGACGTATTAACTATCATTCTCCACTACGTCGGAAGCTTCCTTTCGTGCGCAGCATTGTACAACTTTGATGCTCCTTAACCTGGGCCGAAATCTTGCACTTAGTAGTCTGTCAGAAACCAGCTCTCAGGTCAAGAAAGCGCGCTTTGCGGTTGTCGTCAGAAGCAATCCGACATCGGATTCGCGTTGCTACTACTTGGCTTACCAGAGTACAAAAGTACATTCCCTCAAAAGAGAGAGGTGAACTCTCCAGAGTCCCACCATCTTACTTCGCTTAGGCCCATAATGTCCAGCTTATATTGCTGAAATTCCCGCTCAGGTTACACAAAGCAAGCATCCTGACAACCATCGTCACCGTTATCGAGAAGGGTGCGCACATTCCTGAAACCAATCATAGTCCATTTAGCCCTATCCAAGGCGTTGTTGACGTTTCGGTAGCAATAAATATTCAAATTTGCAGGTTGCTAACCGATAAGCAGGGAAGACTTTGAGTGTATTCTTAAGCCCCAACTCACAGAAAACTTTCTTTACTGTAGAAATAGATAATAAGAAGCCATTTTAAGAAAATTTTCTTTGTGTTAATATGAATAATTTACAGAGATAATTCCACAAATAACGGCTGAAATTTTTTGACTTCATTTTCCTTCCAGGATAAAATAACTTTCTTAATACTGAAACAATTTTTTTCCAACCCAGATCTTAGCCGATGAATGCAATAATCGTGCAATTGAACTCCACTCCAAATTAATTACATGATCCATCCCATCCGGGGGACTTGACCACATATCCATTTTCTACTGGTCGATATCATTTATCATAACAGGCTTTTTGGATCTCGCAAGTCGAACTCCCTTCGAATCGACACACCCATTTTCCTCGTCAGGACAAACGGAATGAACGGAATACCTTCATCTGCATTGAAGCCTACTTTCTGTAAGTTTTTAGCGACGAAAGGCATCGTATCCAATGCTTTTCTCAATGTTGTGGACTACTTTTAGTTTATTTGAGGTAAGTCAACTAACGCCTGAATGTCTTTTTCTATTAAGACCCAACGATTACTATACCTTCGGTCGAGAAAGACCCATGCTTGATAGTAGTCCTCTCCGTATATTCCTAAACGATTAATTGCCCATATTGCATCGGCTCTCAACTTGCTATGAAGCATCATTAAGGGCTCCGCCAAACTGATTCCAGAGCCATCGTATGCGGAGTTGAAAAGGCTTTTAAACGGTTCATATTGGCTAATATCCCCACTGAGTACAGGAATATCTGGGATTGGTGGACTGGCTCTAAGTCGATACCCCGCGCTCCATTGAGAAAAACTATTTGACCGACCTGGCTGGATTCAGAGAAGTGTTCTGAGTGGTTTGGCCAGGTATTCGAAAATATTCTATTCACAACACCGCACTTTAATTCCATTGAAACAGGTTTGTGTTACACCAATCCAATAAAATTCGATTGTATTTGGAATTCTTTATTTGATATTTCATAACAATTAATTTCACACTGAATCTCAAATATTTTATTGAATTATTTGTGTGGAGACTTATGTGAAGGATTGTAGTTTCTATCCAGCTTTACCATGTGTTTCGATAATATCTTAAACGGCCTCGTCCAAGGACTTTTCTGCTTGGGCGCTGACCAAACTCGCGCACTAGATCCTGGGCTGTGATCCGAAGGCCACGGTTACGTTCGTTCCGGGTTGCCGAAAGTTAATTTAGGAACGTCGGGCTCCTGCTCCTGCCAAGGCAAGAACACTACTTGCTTGCTTATCCCTTAGTGGGCCTCCAAACGAAACAAATTAAAAGGGTCCTCCGGTGTGAAGGCCGCTTTTTTGAGGATTTCTTTGCGAAGAACTGAATAAAAGTACAATTCTGATTTTTTCACCATGTATTTATTAATATCTTCAGCATACGTTACAATTTTTTCAGACCGATATCATCGCTTATTATTGAAGTACAGGGCAACATATCTCCCATCTCCAAAAAAGAAGCTTTTTGGCTTTGATTAGACTAAGGTCCACAAACTAGGATTATTAAAAAACGTTGAAAGGTAAATTGTTAGTGCCTTGTTAAACTTTTTCTTTGTGAATTTTGGTGTTTTTTCCGCCTTCTTTAATGTATAAAAAAACGGCCCGACGAATCACAATTATCCTAGTTTGCGAACCGTAGAAATATGTTCCGAATAAGTCCTGAGAATGTCAAAGAATTTCGTTTGATAGATTTTGGGTTAAGTGCGCAGCCGATTTTCAAAATGCAGTTTCGAGAAAGACGCATTTAAAAATTAGAATATGATTATTAATGATAAAATTTTAACTGACCATTAATCTGCTATACCTAGTCCATAAATAAAAAACGCATGTAAAGCCTTGATTTCAATTCTCGCTCTTCTAGCGAAGTCATTCAAACGTCGTTCAGACCGGTAAATTGCTCCATTACGGCGATCAACATAAACCTGACATATGACATTTTACCTGTTTAACACTGTAATTTCGGAGCGACTCCGAATATCGAAAAATCATTTTGACCAAATATTCTACACTATATCTGGATACAATTAATACACTTAATGGCTCGTGACGCCGGGGGCATGTCCTTTGAGTGCTTCGATCCCTCACGTGTCATTATTACACGTGTCTATATTGGTACATTGGATCTTGAAAATAAATAAACCCAAATGAGGATTTGCGCCAGACTAACGAAATAAAGGCAGCTCGGTCGCACGCATGGGGCCGTAAATTTCCGGACCCGGGTGCCGCGATCGAAAGGGAAGATTCACGGCGGATCATATCCTCGATCCTTGTTTCGTCTGCCTGAGATGTTTAGTGAGGTGCGGCCTGTGAAGTTCAAGCACTTCCTTAACATCCTCTGGCCATTATTTTGGAGGATGTCCCTAAAACGAGAGTTTTTTGGGCTAAGAAGGAGGAGAGAAAAAGGAAGTCCTCAAATTAGGAGAATTTAGTTAGAATTCATAGCGCCAGATATATTCTAAATTCAAACCAACGTCACGGGACGAATTCCAAAGAGCGTGTATAGAATTTTCGGACATGGATCCTTTGCATAGACAAGCTCTATGCATCTCCAGCAACTCCGGGAATTCTATCTCAAATCAATGATGAGGTTGCATCTCGGTTGTTTGATGATATGTCGCTGCTGCAACTACAATCACTTGTGTATTGTGGTGCAGTTGCGGCTGTCAGATTGCACGGTCAGAAGATTCGCTTTCGTGTTATTGGCTTGAGTGAGCAAAGAGATCCACCATGGAAAATTCGTCTGGAGCGTTGGCGGGAGTCACTAAGGCAGGACATTGCTAGACTGATTTAGATTAGCACTGGCAATGCCAGCAAACGGGTGAAGAATAAAGTGCAGAGGGTTTATCGGGACTATGCCATCCCCAGTGAGACACCGGTAGTTGAAATTCTGGACACACTAAAGCAGAAACTTTCTATCATATGCAGTCGGTTACGACGGTATGCCGAAAGTCATTCCAGGCGTGTCCAGAATGCAACATACGCGAGAAACCAACGGAGCTTTTTTCGATCTCTCAACGAATCCTAACAGAGCATCCAGACAGTACAGTTTTCGGTGACGGGAGCGAAAGAGTATTGGCGTGGACTTTGAGGGTTACCCGCTCAGCATGCTGAGTGGATCATCCCCGAAGGCACCCGCCGTGCCAATACGCCTGGCATGAGTTTTGCGGCTGTTATCGAAGAGGAAGTTCGACAAGCTATAAATACCTCGAAGAACTGGAGGGGGCCAGGTCTGGATCGGGTGCAGAATTTCTGGTATAAGAAATTTACCAGCGTACACAGTCGGTTGGCACACAGCATAAACCAGGTCATGATCGGCCGGAGGAATTTCCACCCTTCCTCACTGCAGAGATTACCTACCTTATCCCTAAGAAGGACGCGGTGCAGGAACCCGCCAACAAAAGACCGGTTACTTGCCTACCAACCCTCTACAAATTCATAACGTCCATTATTAGTGGAATGGTCAATGCGCACCTCGAGACCAACAATATTCTGTCGCAGGAGCAGAGTTGTATTAAGGGGTTGCAAAGAGCAATTCATTATCGATTCGGTAGTTATAGGACAAGCAAAAAGAGGCCAACAAACCTCTTTAGTGGCTTTATCGATTATGCCAAAGCTTTTGATAGCGTCCCGCATACCTGGCTAATCGGTATCCTACATCTGTATCGCATTGATCCAAAACTAATAAAGTTTTTGGCGACAGTCATGGAAGGGTGGCATATCATCTTATCAGTGCGTACATCTGAGGGAGCTAATACCTCAGCGCCCATCCGTATACGAAGGGGCATCTTCCAGGGGGATTCGTTCAGTCCCCTTTGGTTTTGTATGGCACTGAACCCCCTTTCATGGCTATTGAATGAAGCTAGAGGGCATGGTTTTGCAATAAAGTACGTGCTAAGTGCGAACTGACACATTTGATGTACTAAGATGACATCAAGCTGTATGCTGGTACTGACGACCATCTTAGAAGTTTGTTGCGTATAATAGACATATTCAGCCGTGATATTCGGATGGAGTTTGAATTAGACAAGTGAATCTATGACCGAAACAGGCTTCTATAAGTACTTAGGAACTCTGCAAGAAACCCATGCTCGAGTTGGTGATCTGAAGGATGCTCTGCTGTCCTACGATGTGTGAAGTTGGTACTGAAATCGCATCTCTCGGGGAAGAATAATATAAGCGCATTGAATGTATTCGCAATCCCTTCACTGGGTTATGTATTCGAAATATTGCTGTGGACGAAAACCGATCTGGAAAACGTCCAGCGGCGGATACAGACAACTATGTGCAAATTCCGAATGCATCACCCAAAGTCTGCCGTGGAGCGGATGAACCTGCCTGGTGACATCGGAGGTAGGGGCGTGGTTGACGTGGCGGAACAACATCATCGCCAAGTCGACTCGCTGCGCGCTTATTTTTACAGCAAAGAGCAGACGAGTCCCTTGCATGCGACTGTCTGTTAGGTAAACTGTAGGCTGACTCCCCTTAACTTAAAAGATCGATCTTTCAATCCTCTGAGTGGGAAGTCGGACCAAGAGCGAATCGATGAATGGAAGTCGAAGGCAAAGCACGGTAAACACGTGAAATGTCGTCAACAGCCGTTTGTCGATTTGCATTTGCCGAACAGATGACTGCGTGCCATGTGTGCCATTCAGGACGGCGTGGTCGCCACCCGAGCTTATAAAAAGCTCATAATGAAAGAGCTGGTGAAAAACGACAGAATGCCGGCGTTAGAGACGTTGGACTATCTCATTTCTGGCTGCTGTGTTATGAAACTGGTGCAATACGCTCCACGTATATTATTGATGTTACTATCCCCATAATAGCAACATTGAACGGTAATACGTGAAGAAGAAGATGAACTATGAGCCACTGGTTCGGGAAATCAAATAAATTTGACGTCTCGAGCGAGTGGTTGTAGTTTCCATAATATTGTCAGCTACAGTTATTTAACCTAAATTCGTCACGCTTCCTTGATGTCCTGGGACTCTCACACAGCCTGGTTCAAACCACGAAGGAATATATAATTGACCTACTACCGGCCACCACCACCAGCGCCCTTCGTAACGATACTCCTACAAATAGTTCGTCCACTATGCACACGCGCAATTATTTAACATTTACCCGCATTGCACGAATTTCAACTTAATTCACTTCGATGATCCTTAGAGTGAAATCGAAAACCAATGAGAAATGAAAAAATATATAACAACTGCACACGTTAAATAAAAACGAGATCAAGGACAATTTTCCTTCAAAAAAATTGTAAATTCAAAGTTATTTTCTTATTTTTCGGGAGACTTGATATTCAAATGTATGAAAATTAAAGACACGTCATCAGAACAGGAACAGGAACAGGAACCTGGTTTTCACAAAGTTCTGTGTGATGATAATGCTGTTCAATGCTTTCCTTCTAGCAATAATTGACGCAAGAGTAATGACATTTTACACAAAAACTTAAAATAGAAAGAAATAACTTAGCAAGACGAATGCAAACTTGTTGCTCATCCAAAACTTGCACTCCAACCGCCCATTTCCAAAGACCAAAAACCGATCTCTTATCCCATCTCCCGCTCATCAGCCATGTCTCCAGTGGGCTCACTGAATCCAGTGAATGTACGTTATCACCGCTTACACTATCTGAGAAATTAAAATAAAATTTGGAATTATGCAAACGTAAATAAATCCTTGGGTTTAGGGAAAAGGGACTAGTTGTTGTTTTCTTATAAAATAAATAAAATTACTCAATTTAAAGTTGCATGTTGAAGTTGAAAGTGAAAATGGCGAATAGGTAAATTGAAATAAGTAAACTGGGGAAGGCTAAGGAGTGATATGATGGGAGAAAACGAAAGAATTTTAGCATATTACTAAATGCAGTCCCCCGTCAGATGGTCCTCGGGCAAGGCAAAAGAAAATGTCGTCAATGTCGCAAGACCGCGTGTAGTTGAACTTATTGAATTCTACTCCACTTGGAAGTGAACGGGAGAGTCGCGCGCGTGACTAGGCAAAAATACTTTCGACCCATGCGGGGTCTTACAGAGCACTGAAATTGATTTGTAATCTGACTCTCCAATTCACTTACATATTGACTCTTCCGCGATTATAAAACACGGAGAAAACGCTCTTTTGTTATGAATAAGAACATATGTCTCTACTTTTCTTTGTGGCAAATCGGCTACTACTGCTGCGTATGCAATTGCGGAGTTTTCTGTTAATTGATGAAACGACTGAAGAGGCTAAATGCGCATTTCGAATAGGATCCAAACATGCGGTTGCTGGAGGAAATTTGGCCAAAAAGCTTAGACACCACAATTGATTGTATTTAAGTGAGCTATAAATACCTATTTTACGTCGTTCTTAGCTTTAGCATTTAAAGGCGCGTTCCCAGCATGTTATTTCTACTTGTTCCCGAAGCCGTAAACTTCCACCGCGTAGTTCTTATGAATTGCGTATATTTACAATAACTTGAAAACACTTTCTAAGGTAGAGGTTGCATATATGAATTTAAAAAATTTCTGTTCACAATGTATTAATTTTTGTTTTTATTTTTCACTACATGACTGTACAGGAAGCGTCTTGGTCCGTTGGACTTTAAATTGCTACGATAATTTTATAATTCTGAATTTAATATTCCTGGAAGTTTTAATTAAAAAAAATAGAGAGTGGACGAATGCAGCCGAAATACAATTTCCCAAATCAGAATTGCACAAATTCAAAATCAAATTTCTTCCCTAAAGTCAAATTAGTCATTCACCATTTCCCCGTTTGGCACAATCACACTGCACAATCGCCGGCACACATCTGCCCCATCACCAGACCATCTGTCAAATATCTTGTCTGACTTGGGAATTTTATCGCACTCGTCTGCCGTTCGTTTCGCTTCGCCCGCTCGACGACTCGTTGGTGTGTATGCGTGTGTAAACGTCGTCGACTTTTCGCTTCCGACCGTCTGACAAGTAGTCACCAGGCAGCAAAGTTGAATTTTCGAATCGCGGAGTTTGCTAAAAACGGCTCACGTATCGCCACTCGTCCTGCGACTCGTCGCATTCCCGGCTACTGTGCAAGGATCCCTGAACGCTGAGTGCCTCGTAACAGGCCGTGAATTGATCAGAGAACGCTGTCAGAACGTCCGCTGCGGTTGCTCCCAGCATTTCGCCAAGTGTTTCGGTGCCCGTGCCGTTTCTGTTTTCCGTGAATTTAAGTGTTTGATGCGTGGAGAAGTGCAGTGCAAAGTGCATAGTTGAAGTTCGAGGGGAAAGGGCAGAAGAAGCATGTTCAGTGGCCCCCCGAAGTGTGCTCCAAGTGTGCATGAATTGTGATCGAGTTCTCGGCCGTCGTCTGATGCATCTCGGACGTTTGCAACCGGAGCATTCGGTCCATGTTGTTGTCGAATGATGCGCGAAAGCTGTCCCAAGTTGTCTGGAGAATTGCAACAAAATGACCGACCGCGCACCCGCACCTTTGCCTCGCATCAATAGTAGCAAGAAGAAAGGCAACGTCAAGGAGGCGGGCGTCGTGACGACAGTTCCAAAGACGACGACAACCACTACGTCCACGACTGTTGCCACCGCGACCTTCACCACCGTCGCCAGCAGCAGCCCCTCGAGCTGTGTCGCCACCACCAGTACCAGCACCACCGCCTCTTCAAACATTGGAGCGGGCGGTGACGGCAGCGGAAGCAGCAGCGGCAACAACAACTTAGCCGACGGTGGCAAGGACACCGTCACAAAAACCAGACACTGCACGTCGTTGCCACTTTTTTACAGCAGTAACAATGCGGTAAGTGAGTGGATCTCTCAATTTCGTTTCCATTGCAAATCTGCGGCGGCCGTGCCCGCGGGAGTTGTTCTTTCGAAGTCAAGAGCTGGTCGAGAGTTGCATAAGATGGGCTCGGAGCCAAGGACTCGTCCGGATCCAACTTGCACGAGTGGCTTCGGGGTTCATTTCAACAGCTTGCTCTCGTCCTCAAGTTCGCAATAAATCTCGGTTGGGAAGAAGCATCGCTGGGTAAACTGGTTCCGTCGTCGCCCAATTTGAAAGTCTAACGTAGTCGAAGGTACTGCCGCGCGCCCTTCGCACCAGGTCTACTGTGACGGGAGATCTTTAACGGCTCATCTACGGCTTTCCTCCGTGCTCGCCGCTTAATTAATCACTTGATTATGATGATCGTGATGCGCCTTGGCGGTGCTGCCGTTTAGTCGGCGGTCGCGCCTCGTCCCTTCCCACTGGCCATTCCTCAAGTCCATTCAGTCCGCTGAGGCGAGTCGGTGTGCCGAAGTTTATTAACCTCGTTCCGGCAACGGCCATGGCGAAGGCGATGGCGCACCGATTGAGACTCATTGGAGCTGGCAGAGGACCGGGCTGGGCCGCCCGGAATCAGGTTTGCATAGTTTTGCAAACACGAACAAAACATTAAACATTCATCGGTTGTACGCTGTGTCTGAATGGCCGTCCCCGTCGTGCAGTCGTCCGGCCAGGCTGCCTCGGCTTCTTAGCTGGCACGAGATAAGCAGATATTCTTTGTCATCGCCGGCGTCCCGTTTTGTTATTATGAACGCGATTCGCCCGAAACGTTGACCTCCTCCTGTTACAGGCTGGGTGGCACTCCTCGAGAGTTCTAGACACGAACGGATTCTGCACGTGAGGTTAGCGGTTTGCTGCAACACTCCGGCTCCGACGTCGGAGATACATTATTTCAGCGTGCCCTTGATGTCACTCCCAATCATCGGGCACAGTTCCGTGCTTCCATTTGCTTCTCATTTTCCTCCACCGTTTCGTGGCAGGTGCAAAGTCAAACTCCGCTGAACGCACCATTGCACCGCCGGCTGCACCTCACCTGCCCCCAAACATTTCGTGCGAGTGCTCAGCCAGCCTTATCGGCCACTGTATCGCTTACATCGAGTGCCGAGAAGGTTATCGGAAGTTTCTCGCTCGCATTGTGCTGATACATATAAACTGATGAATTGCGCGCCAGACACTAGCAGCGTCAATAGAAGTATGAAATTTCGAGAGTAGGTGCGATTGCAAAATGCCACGTTCTCGACGCTGCGTGCCGAGTTGAGGGGCGAATGCTCCACTCGGATGGGAGCTTGTGGTCTTCTTCTGAAATTTGGACTTGACATTGTCGGGTGACCTCTCAATTGATCTATTGTTTGGAATGTTGGCTTGAATTATGCTTACGTGCTTTTGGGGACATGTTTTCAATTGCTGCTCATTGCAGGGATTGGAATTACTGAAATTACCCTGGAAAACGCGGTTCGTTGGGCAGCCTGGGAGCACCTTTGAAACTAGAAGTGGAAAGTTGTCCACATTCTGGAACATCTGCTTTTACATGAAACTCCGAGGATTTTATTGATTGCTAAGAAGATTCATTGGTAAATGATGGGTTGTCGAAATGAAAAACTGAAGTTTAACATATTCACAGCAAAAGCTAAGCATTTTTCAACCAGCATTAAAATTAATAATTTCCTCTCATTTTAGAATATAGAAAAGTTGTGCACCGACAAATTCGTTGAATGTTGGCTGGCCTAATTCGTAGGCAAGAAATGAGATTAATGCCTCATGTTTTAGGAAGAAGGGCTTCAGTGGTCTTTTGAACACTACCTGGTTCCGTGGAAACTGGGATATTCTACTACCAAAAATCTGATGCATGATACGCTCATAGGTGACGTATTCACATAGAAAATGTTCCGCGGCTTCCACTTCCTTGTTACAGGATGGATAGGTATCGTCTTGAATAATTCCTATTCTGAACATATTTTTAGCTAGTAATTTATGGCCATTCGGAATGCCCGAAATACCTTTGCATGTCCTGCTTTGCGACATAACTTTGCATTACGCTTATTTTGACCTGTCAGCAAAACTTTGGTGTGCCTGAGGGTGTGTAGGCTCTGCCATTTCTCCTTATAGGAAACTTGTTCTCAGTTTTCGATAGTGACATCCATCAGTGCTACTGACACTTCAATTGCTGGCTCCGGTCCCCGCATGAGAGAAATCGGACCTCGTCTTGTTAAGCGGTGCCCTGTGAATTGAGGCTTAACAATACACTCAAAGCCTTCCCTGCTTGTCTTAAGAGGCGACTAAAATGAAAATTTGTGGGCTAGCAACCTTCAAATTTGACACTTCACTGCTATCGAAACGTCAATAACGCTTCGGATAGGGCCTGACGTTACGGCAACGACCTTTGGCTATAGAAGATAGACTACGATTGCTTTCTGGAATGTGTGTACGCTCCTCGGTAACGAGGGTACTCAAAATGCCCGCTTTCTCCCATTTGAGCAGGATTTCCGGAGATATTCTTAGCGAAGTAAGATATTGGAACTCTGGAGAGTACTTCTCCCCCCTTACGACAATGTGCTTTTGTATTCTGGATGCAAACGCGAATCTGGTGTCGGGTTCTTCTGACTTGTGCCGCAAGGCGTGCTCTCTTGACATGGGGGCGGTTTCTGACAGACTTCTAACCGCAAGATTCCGGCCAGATTAAGGAGCATCGCAATTGTGCAATACTACGCATCGACGGGGACCTCCCATATAGTGGAGAAGAATTCTCGCCACGAGCAATTAAACGCGGTTTCGGGGAGGCTTCCTAAAGGTGACATTGTGATCGTGATGGGTTATCTAAATGCCAATATGGGATTTAACAACATCTTGCTCGGACATGTAATGGGGAAATGCAGTTTTGGCGACCGCAACGGTAATGGTGGGAGGTTTGTGGATTTCTGCAAATTCCACTGCATCATCATTGGTGGCTCATTGTTCGAGCATAAAGCCTGTCATTACGTCGGTTGGGCTACAATTGACTTACTCCATACGAGCAATCAGATTTACCACTTCCCGATCAGTAGTAGATTTAGGAGTTGTCTGCTGGATGTGCGTAACAAGAGAGATGCTGACTTCGTCCTCGAAAGGGATCACCATCTGATGGATGCTTACATTCGCTTGTGCGCCTGTGCCATGACAAGATTTCTCATCCACAATGATGAACAACTGAAAAGATAGAAAGAGCATTTCACCATGGTTCTTAATCGTATCACATCCGGTGAAGTTCCTCTTCTTGTGGATGGAATGGCTAGTCACTGCAACATGCGGTCGTCAATGCACTCAAATGGAGTAAAACCGCTGGGTTTGACATTCTCCTCGCAGAATTATTTATCGTTGGACATGCAGTTACTGCTGATCTGCCGCTTCCACTCGTACGGAAATCTTGGGAATCCGAAAATTTCCTGAGAAGGTGGAAGAAAGGAATGATCTTAAAAAGAGAGCCCATTCTGTGTGTGATTATTGGAGGGGTATCTGTGTGCTCCGTGTCGACGCAAAGATAATAGCTAAAATAATCCTGGAACGCATCAAAGAACATCTCGAAAAGTTGATCGACAGAGAGCAAGTTGGTTTCCACTCCGGATCCTCGTGCATTAACCACATCAACACCCTACGAATCATTTTGAAACAGTGCACGAAGTTTAGATCTTCACTTCACCTGCTCTTCATCGATTTCGAGAAAGCTTTCGTTAGCGTGAAGAGAGAGTGTATCTGGAGTTTTCTACCCAGGAGGGTCATTCCGGAGAAACTAATTGCTTTTATCAGAGCGGCATACGATACTGCTAAATGTCACATGCTGCACCGAGGTAAAATCTCGGAGAATTTTGGGATTCAAAGCGGAGTCCGCCAGGGTTGCATTCTGTCTTCGATATGAGTTCTTCTTGTTATCGGTGACGTTCTTCATGCTGCCCTGTCCGGAGGACGTGGAGGAGTTCAATGGAAGACGATGCTTATGGGAATTTCAGGTTACCGCGAACGATGACGCGTAGGTGTAGTTGATGCGCTATACCCCACCAAGGGGTGAATGGCAACCATATCATTCAAAAAATTTTAAAGAGAGCGAAATAAATAGACATCTGACGTTACTAGGTCAGGCGAGTATGGGATCTGTACAGCACATCCTATCCATGCTCCAATAATTTTTTACGGGTCACTAAAGATGTGTGCAGAGCCATATTGCCGTGATGTTGTGCAACTCCTTTGCGACTGACGGGCTCCCGGCGTTTCTGGACGAGAGATTCCTTCAAACAGTTTCATTACTGACAATACTCTTCCGTGTTAACCGTTCCATTTCTTGGTAAGCGCTCAAAAGTGCCACACCCTTCTAATTTCACCGCATTGAGAACATAACCATTCTTTGATGAAGTTTTGCTTTTTAAGTCGTTTTAGGCGGCGGGTCTTCGCAAAAAAACAAATATCGAGTTTATGTAATGTTTCTGTGTTTTGTTCGGGTGATATAACGTGGGTTTGATCTGATCACTGTCACAATTTTGTCGTCATCAATGTCAGTGGGGCGTCCTGACGCTGCCAAACGGACCCCGGTGGTAGCAAAATTTTACTAGCACTATTTCTTGCCAAAAAACTCAATCCAATAGAACTGTGCCGGATGTAGTTCTCATGGCATCGCCGCAGAGTTGAGTCATAATTTAATAAAATACTTATTCGAATACAAAATGCTTATTATTTTATTTATCTAAATTCTTGGGTTGCTCAATATGTTTGTAGCATCATAGCAGGATTGTTGTGAAGCAGTATGGTTTGAATTTGTCGGTCTCATTTCTTCAGCTGATTTGCTTCATTTACGGGGTGCAGTTGCGCAATTTATAGCTCCTTGGTGGTCGTACTGTTTCTTTTAGTCATCTCCTCCTCGAACTGTGGTTATTCTGAAAAACGAAACAAAACATAAAAATCTCAAACTCTGGCATTTCATAGTTGACCTTGGCAGATACACCCGCTCTTGATCAGATCCGAGGTTTCAATCTACCGAGGGCTCGCCAAAGCACTTCTATCGTGCATTAGCTCACATGAATTAGATTTTTATAGTCGAATAATAAAGGCGCATACATCCTTTTCTTGACTTCAGTATTTTATTAATTGCCTTTGTTTCGAATCTCCCAACTGCGAAGGATTTTTTACAGATTACGATTTGTACCTCTATGAAACCGATTTTGCAATAAGGTATCCGAAGAAAAGTTTCAAATTATTCCAGAGTGGACAATCTGTGAAAAAGGCCAGAACAGAACTCATCGGCGGAGTATAGGACTCATGTGTTGGCTGATTTCTCGTCACATCTAGAGGCTAACTACTGCGAAAGCTCAACAATTATTTAACTCCATTGGTGTGAAGTACTATACAACTGTGGTCCTCCTTAATCTAGACCGGAATTTTGCAGTAAAGATTCTGTCAAGAACTGGCTCCCAGATCATGAGAGTGCGTCTTGCGTTAGCCATCCGTAATATTCTGATATCGGTTTGGCAGTTACTACCACTGCTTTTCTAGAGTACAAAAGTGTAGTGCCACAAGAGAAAGAGGCGTACTCTCCAGGCTCCCAGCCCCCATTCCAGGTAAGCCCTGTCCAGCTTATATATCGCCGCTCCAATTGGGAAAAGAGAGCATCCTCGGAGCCTATAAACGGTTTGCGATAGCCATGCGAGGTACAGGTAGCTCTCCTTTGGCATTTGTATATTTTAGTCTGGAATTCCCTTCTTCCGAGAATTCCTAATCATTGTTCGTCATGTCTGTGGTTGGTTAGATTTTTTCTCTGAAGTTAGCGGTTGTAAAGCAAAATGTTAACCATTGCAATGAAGCAAGTAACGTAAAGGCAAATGCCATGTCAATTGTGATAGTTTTGTTTAAGAAGTAGGCCGTTTAGATGGAGATGATGTTCCCGCCTCCACCTCTCGATTGATTGATTGACATAGTGCTCCGAACTTGAATTACGACACCACCTACAATCCCCTCTGACAATCAGGTGAGAGTGAATACTGAAGCCATTCACAACACAGCCCTCCGCAATATCTATAAGGGCGAAATGGATGCCGCAATAACCGCAGTTAAGAGAGAGCCTGGAGATGAAGCATCAACAAATGATCTTCACAACCACCTGAAGAACGTTTGATACGGCCGCAAGAAAAGTCGGAACGGCTGCTTTGACGATGAATGTAAGCTAGCAACGAACCGAAAGAATGCCGCATACCGAGTAATGTTGTATTCTCAAAGAACGCGGGCACGCGCAGAGACTTATCACAAACTCCGTCGAGCAGAGCACTGACTTCACAAAAAGGAAGCCTGAGAGAACCAACCACTCTGTGAACTCGAAAAGTGAAGGGGGCAACCGCACCAGGGGCGGAAGTTTTACCAACAAGTCAGCAGGATGAAGACTTATACACCCCGATGCTCATCCTAACGAGACAAAGAGGGAAATCTGATCGACAGAATGGGCATATTAGAACGATTTGTTGAGTACTTTGATGAGCTACTGAAGAACCAGAACATCGGCGAGTTGGAGGTCCCGCCAACTGAAGACGACGGACAAATACTGCCACCATCAAGTATAGGAGAAACAGTCCGTGGAATTCATCAGCGAAAAATCATAAGTCGCCAGGAGCCGATGGAATTACAGCCGAATTGGTTAAATATGGAGGCGACCAATTACACCAAGTGGTAACTTATGCTCAAGGTATGGGACAGCAAATCAATGCCTGACGACCGGTAAAGAGGCGTTATCGGTCTCATACATAAAAAAGCAGATATTACACAGTGCAGCAATTATAGAGGTATTACGTTGCTGAGTACCATCTATAAGATATTCTCCACTATCTTGCAGGATAGCCCCGTACACTCAGAACATCATTGGTCCATACCAAAGAGGCTTCCCTCCAGGCAAATCGGCAACAGATCAGTTGTACCATCTATTCATCGAGAACTATTGTGCCGCTTTTACTGGTTATAGTGTGCCTAATGATCATAGTAGGGGGTAAAACTGTACACGGCCATGCAAGAATTCGGTATCCCGACGAATTTGATAAGACTGACTAGGCTAACCCTGACCTATGTGCGAGCCCAGATAAAAATAACAGGATCACTCTTAAGACCGTTGGACATCAACAACGGTCTACGACAAGGGGATGTGCTATCATGCGTCTCCTGGCCCTGGAGAAAGTGATCCGTGATGCTGACGTAAATTCGAGGGGTACGATCCTCTTTATGTACACCCAACTACTGGGCTATGCTCACGATATCGACATCATGGGAAGAACGACCCGAGACGTACAAACTGCCTTCATCCAGATCGAGCAGGCGGCAATTGCCGCTGGGGGCTGCACATCAATGAGGGCAAGACAAAATTCATGGTGGCAATGTCAGCATCGAAAACCAACCAACCGACAACATCAAACCACATTGGCCAAACGGAAGGAATACAGATAGGAGAATGCAACTTTGAGACCGTTGATAATTTCTCCTTTCTATGGTCGAAAATCACAAACAGCTACGATGATGAGCAACAGAGCCTATTTCAGCTTACAAAAACTGTTCCGCTCGCAACGTCTCACCATAGGGTCAAAGCTCTTACTATGCAAGACGATGATCTTGCCAGTTGGGACTTGAGTTCTTAGCAAGCAAAATTCCGAACCCTTGGTCGCGTTCAAGAGAAGAATCCTCGAAGAATTTTTGGCTCCCTACATGAGGATGCAAGATTCCGTAGCCTACATAACGATATGAGCGATACCATGACCGTCAGGTTGTAGATAAAATCCGTCTCAATAGGTTATGGTGGGCGGCTCACTTAATCCGTATGGATGAAGGTGATCCAGCCCGGAAAGTCTATAAGGGCAATATTTATAGTAGAAAAAGAAGTTGAGGCAGACCCTGCCTGAGCGATGGCGTAGATCAGGACGCTAGACAGCTTTTAGGGATACCGAATTGGTGGATCTCGGCGCAAAATCGGGATGTCTGGAGTTCCTTATTAAGGCAGGCGTAGACCGGATACCGGTTGTTGCGCCGTTGATGATGATGATGTGTCCAAGTTCCTATATACCTTCTAAAAGGGATTTCAAGAGGAATCGAGGTTCCAGAAGACAACATGCTGCAATAAAGAAACATTAATTTCCCTTACGATGAGACAGATTACGATACACCTATAAAGATGGAAATTTGCTAAAGACATGAAAATATATTTCGCTGATGCCAAACAGTCGAGGTTCTCCCACTTCATCTACCACACATCCTCACTCCTTTCTAAAATAAATTTGCTCACCATATTTGGAATAAAACGATCCCAAATACTTTCTAATCTCTAAATCTCCTAAATCATCTTTTAGCGTATCCATATTTGTTTTTGCTCTTCATATTTACTTTCAGTCATAAATGTCCGCACTCGTCTCTAATGAAAAGCTGAGCTCCAACTGCTTTCATATTTTTTTCGCATCACCATGCAAATCTCCAAACAAATCGCACTTTTCAGCCCACACGCAGCATATGGATGCAAAGGTGGATTTCCGAGCTAGAATCGGTGTATCTGTATCTGAATGCACCGAAACTCCAACGCCTCAAGTGCTGTCGATATTTCGTTTCATCTAAACTTTTGTCTTGGATTTTTTTCGCGTTCTCTCCTCTGAATATTCATTTCACCTTGTTGGTTGCAACATAAAGCAAGCAACAACGGTTTTCGGATTGAGAGTGAGGTCGGTTGCTGCTGGTGCTTAGTCATAGATTTCGGCTTAATTTTTGGTGTGCAATCGAAGAGATTTCGCTTGGCAATTGGGCGGCTGGGATCACGGGGCCGACAGATACACCTTTGAATTCAATAATGCCTCAGAGGTATCTATTGTGTTGGAAGGTTATCTGGGTGCAAACGTTTATTCACTTCCAATCTACTACGACAGGGGTTCGATTATTTTAACTTGTTTATGTACGGGGAAGTGTAGAAGTTTAACATGAACCGTTTGGCCACCAGACGTTGAGATTTGACCTCGAGGTTTTTTATAAAATCGTAGATTGTCAGTTTGAAAATTCTTGTGCTTGGAAGAATGAGAAATTATTCATAAGTGGTGTACAATTTCATAATAGCATGAGATGGAGTTTGTTGCCTTTCAGTGGGTTACATTGTATTGCAGCATTTAAGCAGAATAACGTGACTAGTCTTGAAGACATGTTTCAGCGATTGAGGATATACAGAAGACTTTTATGTATTTATTACGGTTTGGAAATATTTCCCAGTTTTGACTATTCTTCGTAAGTTGCAAGACTGCTTCATGGACTAGATTCATCCTGCACCCCGCAAGAAATCGTTGATGATCTGAAGGCTCAAGGAGCCTCTAGGCAAGTCCTTTATCACTGCCTGGGAACACACAACCAATAATTCGCTTCGATCAAATCTAAAACAAACAATCATTCTTCACTTAACGTATCCCTGCGTAAAGTATGACCAGTAAATGTTCAAAATCATCGACTGTCCCCGTAAACCGTTCGAACTGATCAAGTTCGGTTAGGGGTCGTGGCAAGCAGAAATATTCAACAGCGGGCAACGTATCAAATCCCGATTTCCTCGAATTCACTAGGAAATCGCGAGAATTTCTATAAATGTTCAATACGACGATTGGCATCCTGACAATGAACGCTATGATCATCGAATTGAACATCGTTTCACATCAAAGTCATCCTCATTTTCCTTGAAACTCAATTGTCCTCGGTTTACGTTTCGCTGTTTACTGCCCAACCAGCCTTTCCAAAACGATGATTTCCAATGGATCCACTCTTTCTGCACCTCGCAACCAAGAATACGAGTTAAAATCTGGCACCTAATAATAGGTGAAGATCCTCTGGTCGGTGGTTCGGTATACTGCCGAGCTGGAATGGAGAAAGTTTCCACCAGTTTCTAGCAAACAAAACAAACACCAAAATAAATTGGTAGGTCCTAACAAAATCCTGTCCAGAGTCTTAAAAAAATATGCTCCAGGCATTTTCATTTCCTATTTTCCTCTGGCACGATCGGACAGTTAGGTCTATTATCGACGAGCAATCTGGCTCCATTGCACACTTCCTAAATTTAATTTCTTCAATCGGCCTAGAGCACGGGCTTGTGGGACTTAAAACGGACATTATTCTTTGTATCAACTGGAGGACTAAGCATAACCTGCGCAAATTTACCGGTCCGAACAACGTTCGAATGACTTTGCTAAAAGAGCGAAAAGCCAAGGATTTACATATGTTTTTTAAGGAACCGAAGGTTTATTGACTAGGTATAGCAGATTAATGGACAGTTAAGATTTTATGGTGCCCATACATTTAAAAGTGGGGTGTAACTTTTTTTTTCATATATTCATATATTTTTTTAAAGTTGACTGGAAACCCCCCTTAAGTTTATCCTAGAATCATTTGCAGCAACTAAGTGCATGTTGCTCACACTACTGCGTTAGTGCAACTGCCGTGATACACGATCTCGGCCAGCGCATACGCGAGCTTAGCATTAGCGGTACTATGTTACAGGAACCCTCAGTAGTCAGTGGCTGCGATATGGGCTTGCTTGCGGACGACGGTTGTCATTAATGATATGCGTCTGTGTTGAAAGTCTCACTAATAAGCGGGCGTATGTGTCTTAATCTCGTGGTCTTCAGGACGGTGATTTTCTGCGAGCATGTATCTATCTGAATCCTCCCCTGAAGTCACCTGGGTGAGATGACTGAAGAGATGCGCAAAGGCATTTGGCCCTTGAGAAGGTCCTGTGATTGAGCCCAAGACGCGCTTTACTAAGTTCATGTATATATTAGAGCCTGTTATGAGGTGCGAATGGGGTCTAAGCAGGGAAACTGCTAGATCCATATATATGGTACTTTTTGTTACCTATTCAGTCTATGGGTCCTCTATGTTGTACGACTTTGTGGAAACTGCTCTATGCTTGCCAGCAAATGGCATTTTTAACGTGTCTACTTGTGAATCGCACGATTCCAATCGACGCTATGCAGGTTTTGTTTGGGATTCCTTCTTTTGATCTGGAATTAATTCGGCGTGCCATGGCCTACAGGATCAAGGAGGCGGCGAACCTTTGCAACAAACTGATTTAATTAGGGTGGATTAGGTGGAGGGATTTGGAACGCTTGCGGTCAAAAAGTTGTTAGAAGAGAGTGTAACAACTAAGTGGCAGCTTATATGGGAGAAAAGTGGGAAAGTTGGGTCACATATCAGCAGGTGAAATGTGTGTCTCCCAGAGGGAGCTCCATCGTGGACTTTGGGCTTGAGATGGACTTCCATCTCACCGGGGATGGTAGCTTGAATGAGTTTCTCTTCTTGCGGAACCTTGCCTCCAGTCAGGGTTGTATTGTGTGTAGGGCTGATTCAGAGGACTGGTTTCATGTTCTCTGTGTCTGTCCAGCTTCCCGTGACATCCATTATCTAGACAACATGAGAGTTCACGTAGCGAACGGTATCTTTGATTTTAGCCAGTTTTTTCTAGCAGTGTTAAGGTTCGATGTGTTAATTTCCTGCAAGGGACTCGTCTGAAGTGGCTCTTCTGTGAATCCTCAATGCAACGTCTCTGGTACCATGTGTTATGGTTATTTTTGGTTGGCCCCCTAGTGGGAGTTTCATGGGGGTTGTGGTTATGCTCAAGCGAGAAGAGACCTTCGGGCCTCGACGTGGTCTTGCGTTTCAACACGGGTGCCGTACTCCTTAGTTCGGTAGAGATTTAGGTATGCATGCTAGCCATGCACTTGGTATAGACTGGTACCGTTGTTGCTTGTCCCAGCGGGGCTCTGATTGTGGTCTCAAAACCAATCCATGTCCTTAAGAAGACCGTAGGATTAAGTCTCCACGACAGGTACCTACGCTAAACACTCAAAGGCTTAACTGTTGATAGCCGCTAAATTAGTTAAGTTTCAAAGTTTGTTAATAATATACATGGTTGCAACTCACCCCTTGGTGAAGTATGACAATTAAGTCGGGGCTTTGGTCCTATGCTGACAACTTTGAAATAATGTCTACATGTCAGGAACTCAGGTTTGACCTTTGGGCCTCCGGTACATGCTAGGTTGAAGGGTCGAGACGATGAGACTGGACCTTGAGCTCTTAACTTTCATCACTGTGCCCGTGAGATCACCTGATAAGTTCGGGGCTGATTCCTAATCACAAGGCTACTGCTCTTCGATATTTTCCCGGCCGGTTTTGTGGCTCGTTATTTTAATGGGCAAAAGTGAAAATTACTAGATAGCATTAACATCTTCATCATGGCAAGAATGTCACTTCTCGTTGGCGACATTAATTGCTTTCTTACCATCAATACCTATAAACGCAAATAAAATGCTAAACACATCCACTTCGTATCTCATCTACTCACAAACTAATTACTAGTTGATGCTGCCTTTGCAAACGTATGTGGATAAAAATGAATCTAAACGTGTAGCAGGATCAGCGTACGTGGTTTCTATCCATAATTCCCGGCAGTTCTTCTTCCAGGCGCTTGTATGAACAACATTCATTTTCAAAGACCCACTCTCTGCACAGAATCGCTGGGCGGCATCATAAATTAGGCATCGATTTTATTGAGAAATTGCCTGAAGATATTTTTTGCAATCTACAGTTTTTGCCTACGTTAATTCGCCACGAACGATGCATTACGTGCATTTCTCCAGAATGAGAGGCGTCCAAGAAGTCTCGCCTATGCGTTGCTGCAACTTACTTCGCCTCTTATTTTCTAAGTAGGTGTCAATATCTTTTGCATTAATCCCATCTGTTTAAGGTATTACATTTCACTGGAAAATGTTGCGGCTTAAGGTGGAGGGTGCATGCGCGAAGTTGTCTGAGTTGTTTAGTTCTGAATTTCTCATAGTTTTCTAGCGAATATCATTCTTGGGTCACTGAGTTGATCTGACGGTCTTAAATCGGTAAAATTTTGTGTGTAAACTTTATAACTTTCCAAGAAAATCAATGTTTTCCGTTGAATTTAGGCAGCTTCAGATGTGAGTTGAATGTAGGAGTAAAGAAAGGATAGATTCAGTCACGTTTCTATTTATGCAAATCAACTCCGAAGATGAAAAATGATCGCGTGTATCTTATTGGGTAGAGTTTTTAGAAACAGTTGTTCCCATATATTGAGCAAGGCCTTACGATTAATTCAGAGATAATATTTGGAATAAAATCAAGGCCAAACAAATGATACATTTTCCTTATACATCTTAAGCATTTTTTTTATCCATAAGTCAAAAATTTCTTTTCCTTCACATGCTCCCATCCCCTTAAAAAATCAAACCTCCGCTGGTAGACGTAAAAAGCAGCACCACACAAGGTAAAATACTCTGGCGGATCATCTTTTTAAGATTCTTCGAGCCGCTTCAATTACTCTTTGTCGACTGTTTTTTCGTTGTAATTGGGCATCGCATTTTACCCGGCTGGCATCTGGAGGCTGTCGAAGATTATGTTGCTGTTCTTCCACTGGGAAGAGGCTTCTTCTTTGTTCTCCTCGGGGGGCAATCGAATGGAATAATATGGCGAATTTCTACATTGGCATCAACATCAACCTCAGTATTGGCATTATCAGAGAGAACTCGTTCTCTGCTAAATTGTTGCCAGATTGTTTGGATACCATATACCGGCCATTTGGACTTCTTGGCTTAGAAGATTCTGAAAAGCAGATACTGTAGGCTTAAATTTTTGTGCCAGATTTTTACAAGAACACTAGTTTGAAGATATATTTTTCAGGGGACGTTTCGGACAGGGAATGCTTTGGAATACTTTAATATGGAAGCACCACATTTTTCGTCTACATTGCACACATTTCTTTAATGAATCCTTTCCGTCTATCTTCCATGTTTTCAGAATATTTAAATAGATTGTCTCAAAGTACTACTCACTGGGCAAATATTTCCCGCAACCAATGTAAATTGTAATAAAACCATAGTTTATAGGTTGCATTCATGATTTAAGATTGGACCCTTGCCGAGCTTCGATAACCATTAGAGCTACAAGTCTTGACATCTTCTGGACTTTTGGCCAGGCTGCGAAAAAATCTATGGAGGATGTCTTTAAGAGCTACAGACGGAAAAAAAGAAAAATGGTAAAGACTAGTTCATCGGCAAAAAGAAAATGGCAAAAAAGTGCAGAGGCTTGCTGTCGTCGTGGTCGTGCAATGACTTATATTCAATGCTCCCCAGAATTTCACCCAAGTCAATGAACTGTAGTTTTGTTTGCAACATTTTACGGACTGTGTATGCTTCCAGTTGAACTTCCATTCGCCGATAGTTTGTTCTTTTTCTTTTTTATTCGATTCTTGGTTTGAAATCATCAAATTTGCCTATGGTGAAGTCCCAATGATTTACCCATAGTTTTAACACAGAGTGTGGGATATTCGCGCAGTTTGATTAGGGAATTAGCCGGATATGTAGATCCATATGATGCAAGAAGCATTCCTTCTATGCAAAGAAAATAAGGAAATTAAGTAGAGGTAAGGGTATAGTAATGTACTTTTGTGGGATGATAGTTTACAGAAGTCCCACGCATCACAGACGTTCGCTGGAAGCGATTGCAAATATGAGAGGCGGTCATTGATACTTCGTTTTAATGACCTCTATTGATGGAACTATCTCTTCCTCTATTAGGAAACCTTTTATGGAAGAAATATAGTTTGATTTTAAATAATTGGTTTTTCAATGCATTCGATATGAGCTCCGATTTTATTCCTATGCTTCAAAGCGAAAAACCACCATAAATAACTAATTATCGGGTGTGTCATTGTGTGTTGAAATTTAGCAACAAACTATTTGGGGCAAGATCGGCGGTCATAGGATATAGCTAGATCGACTTTTATTTGAAAAGGATTAAGCGTTTTTTAGCATTAGCTCAAGTTTTCCTTGGTCAATGGCGCTACAGACCAAATCGAACCTTGACGTCTCATGCATCGCTTTCAATCTTGATCCAAAGACCGCGTTCTCCAGTTAGAAAATCCTAGAATTAATCTGCAGTCTGCGTCCACTGAGTCCTCCCTAACTTTCCTTGGCTTTTCTTCCGAGTTGGCTATCATCTTGTTGTCTCTCAGCACTCGTTTTGGAATCCTTCCCTCGTGCATTTGTTTGATGTGGCCAGCCCATTGCGGACTTTGAATAATAATAATCGTTGGCGCAACAATCCAATTGGATCAGGGCATTGAAGTGTGTTAGAGCACTTCATTCAAGACCGTAACGGTACACTACAGTACACTGAAGGAGGCAATGTGGTCAGCATTGCGCTCGCCCGAGATTATTACCCTGATTTGACTCAGGTACTCATTCACAGCTGAGTCGACTGGTATCCGACGTCAAATCACGATACAAATCCCACTGCCGTCAGCGAGATTTGAACCGCGACCTTCCGCACGACAGCCTTGTGCTCTAACCACTCAGCTATCCGGACACACCGGAGTTTAGTTGGTGTCGATAATTCATACAATTCATAATTGAAGTTATTTGTGGGCTAGCAACCTGCATTGATTGGTTTCTGGAATGTGCGCACGCTCCTCGACAACGGTACCAAGCGTCCTTAGAATGCTCGCTTTCTCCAACTTGAGCGGGAATTCCAGCAATATAAACTGGACTTTCTGGACCTAAGTAAACTAAGATGGTGGGACTCGGGAAGTACTCCTCTCCCTCCTGGGGCATTGTGCTTTACTCGGGAAAGTCAAGTGGTAGCAAGGCTAATCTGGTGTCGGATTGCTTCTAATGGCTACCGCAAGGCGCGTTCCCTTGACCGGGGAGCCGGTTTCTGACAGACTTCTAACTGCAAGATTTCGGTCCAGATTAAGGGCAATTTTCCAATGCTCGCACAAACGGAGCAATTAAACACAGTTCACGGGAAAATTCCTAAAGTTGATATTGTGATCGTGATCGGTGATCTGAATACCAAAGTGGGATCTGATAACACCTTTTGCTCGGACATGTAATGGAGAATGGAGTTTCGTGAATTTTTGCAGCTTCCACCGCCACCCGCACATTGTTCGAGCACAGAGCCATAGAGTCAGTTGGGTTTCAACTGACCGACGCCTTACAAGCAATCAGATCGACCACGCGATCAGCAGTAGATTTAGGAGTTGTCTTCTGGATGTGCGTAACGAGAGAGGTGTTGACATCGGCCTCGAAAGGGATCACCATCTGATGGTCGTTTACGTTCGCTTGCGTGTTGCGTCCTCTAAGTTCACCGTCGCCCCCTTGTGCGACCCAATTGTTGCTCGACAGTGAGGGAGCTATCTTGCTGATCAAGCGGCGGTTCTACTGAGTAACCCGCCTGACAATATCGATGAGTATTGGGCCGCCATCGAAAATGCTCCAGATCAACATCCTGCGGATCATTTTGGAATATTGCGCAGAATTTAGATTTTTGCTGCATCTGCTCTTCTTCGATTTCGAGAAAACTGTCGATAGAGTGAACAGGAAATGCATCAGGAGGAGTTCAATGGACGATAACATCTTTCCTCAAACACCTCAACTACGCTGTTGCCTTGGCCTTGGACGGGAGATAAACCCCAACAAAACCAAGGTTTTCAGTCTGGCCGGTCATCGTACTCTCCCTATCTGATCAATTTGTATATCTAGGAAGCGTGGTTTCTATCGACGGCGGCACCCAACTAGATGTTGCCCGACGCATTAATAACCCAAGATCCACTTTCGTTGCCTTGTTTAAAATCTAGAAAAGCAGTTATCTCAACACTAGGGTCAAAGTCAGACTGTTCTGTACTAGTGTTGTGGAATCCAATATTATTCGAAAGCCCTAAGATTTTGCCATTACCCGACTACAGTGGAGTGTGGAAACAGTGAAATTCACTCTCCCTAGATGACCGACGAGTGGGTTGCACTTGGCGCAGGACAACTGGGGACGAGTTTGAGCGTCTCGGGAAGTGTGGGGAAACTGGAGCGCATTTCAGGCAACGGCGAACGATGGCGCATAGGTTTGGTTGACGCGCTATACCCCACCAAGGGGTGAATGGCAACCATATATATTAGATATGATTGAAATTATGCTCGTCACTAACCACTTGACTCAAACGAAATACATGACAATGTTCCGCATACTAGCATTCGCCTTTCTAGTTTGCGTCATGTATTTCGTTTTGACTAAAACTCGAGAGCCTCTGCTCACGGGTATAATGAAGTGGCTACCTTCTAGATGGGATTGTGTTATTCTGGCTCTTAGCATGGATACTATCCATTGCGTAAGACACTCCTCCAATTTTATTTTGATTAGCACCTAGAGCGTAGAAAAGGGTGATTTTTCCATGGTCCTCCTTAAGTGGATGTCCCGGACGCGCACTAGAGTGTTTAATATGAAAGCTTTGAGATTGATTGACCGAAAGTCCTTCGCGGTCTTCTAGGAGTGACACTTTCTGACAACGAACTGCAGTGTCTGTGTTAGATTGAAGAGAAACACACTCCATAGGCGACAATATAGAGAAAGTCAGCTTAATGTCATCGGCAATGAGCAAACAGGGGCAAGTAAGGGGGGGGGGGGGGGGGGGAGTTGGTAAATTATAACAAACGACCCATGAAGAAGAGGAGAGATGGAGCAGGGTGTGCAGCTGTCAAAAGTGACGCGGGAGGATCGGTTGGAAAGATAAGAGGCAAAGTGGCATGGGAACGCTTAGAGACGAAAGTTTGAATAGAAGTATCTTGCTATTTACAGTGTCGAAGACTTTAGCGAAGTCAGTGTAAATGGTATGCACTTCTTGCAGTCAATTTAGACATTTAGCAACACAGTTGATAAAGTCGAGCAAGTTGGAGGCAGTGGACCTATGCTTAACAAAGTCATGTTGCTTTTTTACTATGTGATGGCCAAAGTGGGCGGATAACCAGATGCTCTCATATCTCCAAGATTTTGGAACAGGAGGAGAGGAAGGAAATGGGACGGTAAATCCCGCCAAGCGTACGATCGGCATTTTGTGAATGGGGATATGAGAGCCTCTTTCCACAAGCCGAGAAAATGATCCTCTTCGAGGCTTTTGTTGAAAACAAGGGCTAGGCGAAGGAGGTAGACCAGTTTTAGGCAAAAAGAAGTTTGGAAAATCATCGCAGCCAGGGCCAACATTGGCATCAAGTTTGCCAATGAGGTACTCGACAAGAAGAGGGGAAGATGGGGATGGTAGGCGATATGGGGCAGGTTACATCTACTAGCGGGAGAGAAGAAGGGGAAGGAGAGGGAATATAGACAGGAAAAGTAGCGGCAGAGTGAATCACAGGATAGTTGGGGGGAGTTAGCTGAGGAGCCAGATAATTTAATGGACGGAGGGGATACCTGGGCAGGATAGCGGGAGTTGTGAATGTGGGACCAGGAAGATTTGACGTTTCCGCGATTGAGTGAGTCTTCAACACTGGTCACTGGTTTGGACGTACGTATTAGGGATTTGACCGAGGACCGCAGAGTTTTGAAAAAAAAAAATAATTCAACGTAGGTCCTAGGAGTCCAGAACTTCTTCTCGCAGTGTGTTTTTGACGAAGTCTTTTGTTGACTTCATTGGTGAACCAGACAAGGTAAGAACGTAAGCCCTTAGGAAAGGAGGTGACGTAACAGAGGAGAAGATCAGATAAAATGGTATATAAGGTGTTGAGTGCTTGGTCACACGTTAATAGAAAGGGGAGGGGAACCCAGTTGATTGCTGCCAGGGCTGCTTTCACAATACGGACTCGGTAGATTTGCGCCCGACAGGAGAGTGGAGTGGAGAGCGGGAGGGAAGGATAGATGGAGTTATTAGGGAGGGAGGGAAGGCCAGGAGTAATATTCTGGCAGTAATCTATCGATTGGCAACTGGCAGTCCTTATGACTAACTCGTATCTCTGCAGGTAGTTCCTATGTTCCTTGGTTTTCTGAGAAGGTAAGGAACCTATACAGCCAAATTTAGACAGAAGAGTATCGAATTGTGATTTGAGAAGAATCTCTGATCAGATATTCTCCACCCTATATCATCCTCCCAACCGTCATCTTTGCTTTCCCGACACTGAATCGCTTTTTGTATTCCGCTTTCCCCGCTTCCAAGCACGTTCCATTTATGTGGAGTAGGAAAGTTTGACTGTTTGAATTTTTGACAACTCGATGCTAACAATCGGTCTCTTGTGTATATCGTTTAGGACAATTCAGAGCTTCACGTCCTTCAAGGCGTCAATGTTGTTAGCGACGTACGAACGAGAAAGCCTCTGGAAAACTCGTCATTTCATGCTATTATGTGGTATCCACGGACCAACTGGGGGATCAAAGCAGCAGATACATTCCCACTGTTCCCGTTTACCGTCCATGATGTGTATGATGACCAGCTCCAGCAGCCTGGCCTCAACGTTGACCAATACCTCCAAAGCCAGTTTCCGACTAGTGGAGTTGCCATCCACCAGCGCCACTTACTACTGACTCCTGCTCAGGCCGTTAATTCTTCGCTGTCTGTAGAGGTTACTTGGCGTCGCAGCCCTTGCAAACTCCTCTTGCTTTTCTGTTCGACCTCATTCTGACATGGGTTGCGCTTAAAGGGCTCCTGCTGATTTTCCAAGCATTTGTTCTTCCTCTTTAGTAAGGTTCTTTTCGTCCGTTCGTCGACAATAGTGGCCTCGCTATTCTTCGGATTGTTTAGAATAAGGATGGTCTTCTGATACTGCCTCCACAGCAGGACTCTAGCAGACTTACAGTATACTTATCGGTCCTAGTTCCTTGGGGGTCCCCTGTTTTTGGTTCCAGGACATCTTGGCTTGGGTTCCTGTCAGCATTTTTTTACGGTGAAGGGAAGACAGTCGCCGGACTGGTGCCCCGGTTCATTCGCCGGCTGATTGGGCTTTGAAACAACTAGCAGGCAAACAACTTCGTTGGTTGGATAAATTTACTCCCAGCCTGGGCCTGTAATATAAGCTAGAAATCTAATCCTTGATACTATCCCTTTCTATCTTGCTAGCTTTGTACCATATAAACATGATGCCCGGAATATCCCACTTTAAACGAAAATGGTAGATGAGGTGACAATTGCGAATTTCCGATTATATTAGCACCTCACATACTTAATATCTATTTTTATTAAACAAATAAATGCATCTAATTGCGTCACCACATTCATATGAGGAAGAAACATTTCACATTATTCTGGTTTGCCGTTACTCCAATACGAAAGCGGCTCACCTCTAAGAATTGTTCACCGATTTCTTTCATTCCATTTGCATCACTTTATTACTTCTCGAGTATTGCTTAAAGCAAAATAGCGTTGATGTCCTCATAAAAAAATAAAAATCGATAAAAACTTGGATATGAAGTTGGAGGAAGATATGTAGGTATTCGTGATGCATGTTCGTATCCATACGTTAGTTAACCAAGTTGGCATTGTCGAGGAGCGACTGGTATTATTAATGCCATGGTATATTTTCCGCTTGTTGGCTGCACAACAAGAACACTTGAAATGTTCTACAGTGAAGTGAATGGTTGCCGAGGGACGATGACAATTACTCTTAATGCTCGCTTACTTTTGAACCAGAGCAGAAGATGCAATTCACTCCAAGAAGTCGGAGGATTTCAAGATAAGGGGGAAATATTTGAGAATTTCCGCTAATTTGCTGAAGAGCGATAACTTGAATATACATTTTACCTAGGTTCAATTTGTCCTGTCTCTGGCTAGGTGTGAATAGCCTAGAGTTCCACCCAGGAAGATCGTTTTAGGGATTTCTGGCAACAATATGAAACTACTCCATGAAATAGAAGATTCTAGATGGAAAGGCTGCCGTCCGCAGATGATCGGAAATGACTTACAACATATTAGTCATATCTCGTATCGGAATTGTTGACAAGAGCCTTCTTCAGGGTCGTTCTGGTCACAGCACACTTATTTCTAGCAGAGACTGATTTCGTTTTTGGTTGGGTGCTTGTCATTGTAACGTGAAAGAATGTCATTAAAGGAATTAAAATTTTCTCTCAATGAAGGAGACTCTGCAAACAGTTGGGAAAATTCGAACTCAATTTCTTTCCGATAGATTTTATGAGTTATGGGAAATTTGTGGATGGTTAATATTCTCACGCGGAAAATCGATCTTTTTTGTAGCCAGCTGGTCCGTTATATATTTTCTTGTCTACAAACACATTTTGGCATCTACTACCACTGTACTATCATTGAACTTTAGATTCCCTCATATAACCCATAAGATAACAATCATCCCCTATGACCTCTACTATACCAGGCCGGCGGTTACTTTTCCATATCTGAACTTAGTTTTTTGAATATTTTACAGTGACTAAACATAATTCCGTTCACCACTTGCATACTTAATTGCACGTATGCATGCGTCGTCGCTATCGTCGTTCTTCCTGACCTAGCCAAGCGTACGTTTTGAATAATTTCATGTAATCATCAATTCCATTGGATGGTTGCTACTTACTGCTGCTATGCCGCTGCTCATGTTGTGACTTTTGCTAACGCTACCGCACTCTTCGGTATACTCCAATTAGAGCCCATTTCCTGAAAGTAAAGCTCTTGTACGCAGTGCAACTATGCAACATAACATGAAATCAACGCAAGCGACGTAACTCAAAAACCGCACAGCCATGTTACAAACGAGGTCTTTTTTCTTACAATAGTCGAAAACACTGCAAAATTCGAAAATAGTTTAATGTTCGAGTTTGAAGTGGAGCGTTAGTGAGATATTTTCTTGGGGGAATAGTGATGAATGATTTTAAGGGTGGTATTCATCTTGGGAGAATAAAATGTCTGAGACTCTCATACAAACGAATATATATGAATATATTTTAAATTAGTAAGCCAATGAAGGAAACTATCTTCCAAATCAGTCTTTTACTTAAAACTTTGGCTAACTACCCACTTCCTAAATCAAACCTAAAAATGAAGATCAAATTTTTGATTCAGACCTGTAGTCTTTTTAGCTAAAGCCCTTGGCTCCTTTGATATTTTTCATGTAGTTCATGATTATTGCTGTTGCTGAAAGCGACACGAGTGCGCCTCATCCGTTTTATCACATTCAGTTGGAGCCCCACCTTGCGTGCACTTCACTATTCAAGAATATACTCTACCAGCGCAAAAGCCTGCAACATTCAGCTCGGCCTTCTCTTGTTCACATGACGGAAAGAACCACCATCAAACCGTCACACAAGCGTTACGCTTTAGTGCTTTTCGTAACAGTACCGGTCCGCACGAGCCCCAATGTCTTCATGCTATGCTGCTATAACTATCATGAAACCAGCCAGGCCTGCTGTCTCGGAATTTTTTCTTTTCATGGTTGGAACTTGTTCGATATAAAATGGATCTACCTCTAACTGGTGAATTACGAATATCCACCTGGCATGTAATAACTACTATCTTTTTGAATATTTGCAAAATAGGTGTGTAGAGTTACCATTGGGAAAATGGGGAGAGGTATTCGTGTGAAGAAAGAAGGGAAGGAGTAACCGATGACGATTCCTTTTTTTTCAGGGATTATTCAGGAAACAATGGTTTCATTCATTCGACCCAGAAACGAATTGTAAAATGAATTATTATAACTCGAGCTGCTATCCGTTAATCGATTGAAATCGATTCTAAACTAACATAAGTTTCTAAGAAGTTACAGTTAAAAAGATGGTTGGATTACAGAATTATATTTTTCATGGCATGTATAAATCCTGTGGGTCCCAAGTTCCGTAAATGTAACAAAGAAAGGTAGACAAGCAACTAACAACCAAAGGAACAAACTTCTTCTAGTCATCTACTCAACATTTTTCCTATCTATGACACTTCTATATTTCGCCTATCCGTTTCCTTTTGAAACATTGGGAATTCATACACTATTGTTGCATTTTTCTATGTAATTTTTTAATGTGATTATGTGTCTTCCTCTTTTTTTTTAAGTCTCATTCGGCAACGAGGTCGACCCATCGTATTAGTAATTTTTTTCGGTCAAAGGACCGACTCCACAGTCGAGAGGCTCCCAAACCACTATTAAGTTGATCAAACCGTCGCTGTTTTGGTCGACCTTTGGGTCGTTTCCCTTCGGTTTGAATATTTAGGTCAGCCTTGGCTTGTAAGTTCTTGTCAGCACGAATTACATGACTTTACCAAGAGAGATCGCGTATGTCCTTATTTTGGCTATGGCGACCGCATGTTGCGCCACTGATCCAACACAAAAGCTTCGTCTCACTTACCGCAAGGCAACATGCGTTACCTTTCGTTGCCGAGTCGTACTCGGCGACCACAGAGCAAACAAGACTGTAGTAGATTCATTTGAGACGATCGTTGATGCCATGCTTCATTCAAGCTGCAATGATAGGTGAAGTTATTTCATAGTTTAGTTCACTGTTGGCTGAGAGTATTAATTCCAGATATTGTTCAGTTCCCGGTGGGTCGTTGTCGCTGGTAGTCCCTGTTTCATTAAGGTCGGCCGTCAAAAATTTACATTCCCATAGTTTCTCTGGCACTAGGTGTTTCTGAAAGTGAGTTGTCAGATATAGTTGAGGCGTTGTTTCTCACAGCATCCCTCCATGAGTTTCCGTGCAATGTGCATTGCGTCAGTAGTTTCGCAATTCTTGAAGACCGCGGTTTGGTTTACGATAATTTACAGGATGTTGCAAATGGGATTGTCAAGAATGCGCTGAAATTCTCATGGTATGAACGTCTCGGACGGTAATTTGAACATTTCGACTACCTTCTTTTTCATATTTGAACGGTTATGTTTTTCATCAATTAGATGGTATTCTATCCTCCTCAGAGACGCAATTGAAGAACTAGAGTGTTAAGCCGCATGTCTTCTTTTCAGACTTCATCTAGAATGTTATCCCGTCTTGTAACTTTTTCCTATTTCATTCGTTTGAATGTGTCTCCAACTTCTGCGACCTTATCAACGAGAAATTTATAAAAGAGTGTTTCTTATCAAGAACCTTCATTTGGCATCGTCAATCAGAAGCCGAATATCTCGGCTGATAAACCGCAGCCCACGTTCGATGACCTGGGGGTAGGGTATGCCGCTTTGTGATTCGTATGTTTGGTTCGATTCTTCGATTTCTTCAACGCTCGTAATTGTCTGCTATTTCGTAAGTGAGATCATTTCTTCTTACTAGCTAAATTGCCTTTACTTCGTGGTGTTCAAATCTATAGTAACCAAGGGCCGGTGTTGAGATGCGATGATTTCGTAGGGAGAGTCTTTGTTATCAGTTATCAGTAAAGAAATGAATCGTGCTTTCCTCTGAGATAATAATGAGTAAATCAGTCATCAAAACGTTCGACTATTTTAATACTCACAGACCCTCTAAGCGACATCATATTGAATGCGTGGGTTACCAAACTACGGAAGTTTACAGCTATTTTTCCGCGTTTGCAATCTATGTCGCAACTTTTGGCGAACCATCCAGTTTCTTGCAGGGGGCAGATATCGCCTTTATTGATTTCTAGACGGATCTTGGCAGTGAGAGTATTGTGACAGAGGCAGACACCTTTATTGACTTTTAGGCAAGGCCGGAGCTTGTCCTGCCATGTTAACTGAGATAGACGCCTTAGTATTTTTCCAAGGCCGTTTTTCAACGTTATTGAATGATTCTTGATAGGTCTGTCGTGGGTCCTATCACCAAGGAAGATCACTTTATTTATCTCTTTTCTTGATCTCAGCCTTCTATTTATATTCTACAGAGGATAGTACTAAATACTTTGTCTCCAACCCTCTTCTTTTAGCTGAGTTCATGGCGGAACGATGGCCTTATGCTTTAGACAAGCCAAATATAAATACCTATTCATTATCACAAACATCATTCAAAATCGGAACCTAATAGTTGAAACACTGACAATTAACAACTTCGACCTATGCACTGCATCTGTTGTTTTGAAATCACAGGCGTGTCACTATTGTGTATAGGAATTCTGGTGAACGAGGCATAGAATCCCGAAATAATTGAATGGATTCAGCAAACACAGTTCATTATAAACGTTCGCAATTGAAAGGTGCTAGCTTTATACAGGAGACAACGATATTGTATTGTGTCGTGATTCGTCATCTGGTAAAAAATTTCAGGGTGTAATTTGGGGTGTTTATCTCACTACCTTATAATAAAAGACTGTCGTCCTCCTGCCCAGATAGGACAAATGTTAAATTATTCACTAAGGTATTCAAGTATTCTCTAATGTTTGTTCGAGAATTTTTTCCGGTCTTTCCGGTTTAGTACACATGATGCAATTAAAAATATTCTTAAATGTCAGAAAAATAAGGTTCATCATTTTCTACAAGATCTTAGATATTTGTTGTAATTTTGAATCAGCTTACCAACAAGAATTAAAGCGACTCCACACTATTACAATAATTATATCTAAAATCTTCACAGAAAAAATGATTGATAATTTAGTCTCATGATTCAGGCTACGGTTATATAGTATATTTATGTGGTATAATAATATTTGCTATTTAAAAATGTGAAATTTGTTGTTCTACTTCTTTTCCATCAATCACTAGGAGACATTCAATTGCATTGAAAGAGGGTCCATTTTCACCACAGCACTGGTAGAATTCCTTTTGTATAAGCACTTGAGTTTCGCAGATTATCTCTGACCCTTATCCTTTCTTTCCTCTCTTCTCCCCCTGCCAAGAATTTTTATCCAATGCTATTCTAAATTTCAAATGCAAGAATAATTGTTGTTTTATTTTTCCTTTGACAAATACGAAACTGACCTGAGAAATCGCGAATGCAAAATTGTAGGCCTTACAACAGAATTGTAACGAAACGTTAAAACGTCGACGGCTGCCAAAAAGAAACATAAAAAAAATAAGTGACTCGGCCGCTTGCATGGGGCCGAACACCTCGCAATTTGAAAGAAGTAATTGAAACGAGAGAGAATAGTGACATCGGACTGTATTCTCCTTTGATACTCGCTTTCAGCCTTAGTTGGCAAAGAAGCGCAGCTTCTCCGATTTTCATTTCACCTTGGTATCACAAGAGTAAAGGAATATATGGTTGTTAGAAAATTCTAACTGAGGTATAGCGTGCAAGGACAACTATGTGCCATTATTGTCGGTATTTGGCTATTCCGGTTGTTGGGGCCAGACTTTCTGGGGAACTTTCTCCTCTGTTCTGCGTCACAACTGTAGACCGATTCACTAGAAGTCGTGGGTTTCATTGCATGACATCTTGTGTCATCGTTTGTAGTTCTGATGGCAGCTGTTAGTTTCCCCGAAATCCTCCCTCTAGAGACTGCTCTTTGTCGATCAAGCTTTCGCGCTGTTCTTTGATGCGCTTCAAGATTATGTTAACCATTACCTTTGCAGCAAGATGTTCACAAAAATATGAACGAAAGATACCCCAAAAGGCATGTTCTTCCGTTCACTTCCAATGCTAAACAACAAAGTGCGAATTGTGCGTTAGCAGCATTCACTCTCTTTTCTTTGTCCGTTTGTCTTTTAAACTTTAGGGATTTAGACTTTACTAAGAAAATAGGATTAATTTGCAGCAATTATCCGCTTACTGTCACTATAGTCAAGTGCCTCCTAAGATTTTATAGATTTTGAACGAATATTGGAAAAAAATTTTGTCGCAAATTGCAGCTTCTCTTTCAACAGCAGAATATCCATATTTTCTTTCGAATTCTGTCAAATTGGGTTCAGATTTTATTCTTAGGAAGTGGCTCCTATCTTTTGTAGCGTCCTTGCTACGTGTTCATTATTCGCGTCCTTTGTCAATAATCCAAATCCTCCGAGTTACTCTCTTTTTAAACTGATTTTATACTAAACAGTGATATGGCTATCTTGTTAAAGTCCGTCTAAATTCTTTGATTGCAGAAATTGCCCTCCTCTAGGAAGTAGAACTTCGTTTCCCCGAAATTTATCCACATTATCTCTAATCTTTCATAATCCTCCAACGATTTTCTCCGGCCGCTTATCACATTCCCAGTGGTTTGATTCCCAGTTCTCCATCAGTCTTCCATCTCCTTGCCTCTTTCAAGCTCGACCAAGTGAATTTATTTGGCGGGTACCAACAAATTCCATGTAACAGTGGGGACAGAATCCATCTCTCATTATAGTAATGCTTTATCCAGGGACAATTTTAACATTTTGGAATTAGCATAATAAAATTACCAAAAATTGCCTACGACCGACATGAAATATTTTTTTGTTAAATACTTCCTAATATTAGACAATGTTTGGGGGAGTCGTGTAAAAACAATCTATTCCATAAACAAGGTACTTAGATAAGAGAGTGAATGTAAATAGAATTTCCGTAGTTTGAGAGGCGCTTAAGATATAGCGTTTAACCGACTTTAAAAAAGTCATGAGTTTTTTGGCAGATTTTGTTTTTTATTTAAAAAATCAAATAAATCATGACTCCTTTTATTTATTTATATTTATTTTAAATTTCTTTTTATTAAACCATAAACAGTAGTGTCTGGTTTTACAAGCAACTCTTTAAGAATCCTACTATTATTGACATTGGTGGTGCTCCCAGTTGTACGGAAAAGTTATCACGCAGAATGATAAATAAAACCATCAAAAAAGCGACATCAGTGAGCATTTTCGGAACCTCTCTTGCGGACCACCAATAAGAGCCTGACTTTATTTAAGGTTCTGCATGATAACTTTTCTTTTCAACCGCTATAGCACTACCTAGAGCGGCGGCCTCATGTAGCTAAAACCCTGCAATTCCTTCAAAATCATCTGCCAATTCCTCTAAGAAAAACTTTGGATCAGTGCGCTGCACGTCTTAAAAAAATAGAATTTGTCGATGAGCATGGTCAACTAACGCCTAGCTTATAACAACTGTTCACAGCCGTAACTTCCTCTGCATCTGTAGAAAGGATTTTTGGTGCATTTGGTCTGGTCTAATCCAGTCTTCGGAACAGACTGGGTATTTAAATGTGGTAAAATTAGTGTTCATTTTCAAATGGTTGGTAAATAAGAATAAGAAGAGGAATTTTTGCAATTTTCTTTAAAAAAACTTATTGAAAATAACTCATTTTTTTGCGTAGAAGTTTGGTTAATAATATAATAATAATATTCGGGTTTGCTTCATAGTACATATTAAAAAAGTTTTCGCGTGTGAAGAAGTTATTGCCATCAAATATCTTTGGCAAGAGTAAGAAATATGATACTGAGATATCCGAAAATACCTATTTTGGCTATCAAACTGAAAGTTAATGTTTAAAATCAAATCCAATTTTGAGATGATGTAAATTAAAAAAGCCATGATAGCCATCTGAATGAGAACCCTCCCGCATTTCAATTTTCAACAACATAATGGATGCAAATACTATTTATTAAATTAATTAAATTAAATAATATTTCTAAATTTCGTTCTTTTTTCTTGCAGGTAAGCGAAATTCTTCAATACTATCCACAGGTTTCAATTCAATAATGAAAGTATGTACGCATTTTAACATCCAAATTAGTCATTCATTCGTTCAATAGAAATTCACAAATGTTTTTGGGTGTAATGATTTGTTTTCTTTCATGTTATCAGTGCCAATTATTTCCAAATGGTTTGTCAAACAGATTTCATCCCTTATTCTTCATTTCATCCTTAGAATTTTCTAAAAAACCTGCAAAATAATTTTCAGAAAAAAAATGATTTGCTTTTCATTACATTTTTTTTATAGATTACCTACACAAAGCGGGTATTTATCTACCTTTTGATATTGCATTTAGATATTTAGTTTGTTATTTAGATAATATTTCGGTTTATCTTTTCCTTATCGTTTTCAGACTAGATCCTTATCTTTATCATAATATCCTTATCATCAAAAAATATGCTTAGGAGGCCTCTTGTCTTTTTATCTGCACTGGATGATTCATGTATCTTTTCAGTTATGATATCTGCTCGCGTAAGGTAGATGCTAAAAGTACTATTTCAAGAGGAATCAGAGGTTTCTCTGATTGCAATGCAATTTGGTTACAACAAGTTCATTTGTGAAATTGTGTTTTAAATCATTCCTGGAATTCGAGTATTTCTGTTTCTATCTTTCTAGTGTGTATAATATTGTATTTTTGGAAATCAGATAAAACCTAGGTTGTTGAAATTAGTCATAGAAGCTACTCAAATATGGGTGATATTGTTATCTAACAACTAATAAACTGTTTTTAATACAAATGATTTTTACATTTTTCGGTTCAAAAAGAGGTGTTGCAAGGGAAGTGTTCAAGCCTGACGAAGGGTTGCGGACAATATATGTAAAAGCTCTAACAAGCACTGGAACGTATTTTCTAACAATTTTTCACTTTCCTTTTTATTTCTTCTGTTTTCTATATTTATCATTTGATTGTTTAGATAATTTTAGCGTAAGCAAAGTGAAATGGTGGGACTCTGGATAGTACTCCTCTTTCTCTTCTGGCAGTTGCTTTTAGACTCTCGAAAGCAAAACAAACGTGAACCCGGTGCTGGACTACCGCAAAGCGTACCTTCATGATTAGTTCCTTTATGTATGTCGTTTTGTCCGGCTTATTTTTTTATTACGCATATACCGGCATTTTGAGGACCAGTTGTCCTATTTCTCACTGAGTGCCGTCATGACTTGGGAGCCGATTTCTAACAGGATCACACCTGAACACTTAATTCAGGGTCCTAAATGTGAAAAATTTGATAATGATGGGTGATCTGAAAACACATTGCTCGGGCATGTACATAATAGAAAAATATGGATCACTTATATTAAAATTTTGTCACGTTGACTAGGCATCTTGAAATAATTAATAGGCAGGAAACTAGATGAAACCAACTGTACAAATTCACGTTGGTCAGTCCCTTTCAATAAGGTTACTGATCAAAATACCTTCCCTGATTAGACTCTCCACTCTGAAAAACTTACGCATTACTTTGGGGCGGCTCCATTTTTTAAACCGGCTATCGTTCTCTGCTTTCATTTTTCAGGTTTTGTGTAAAACAAGATTTTAATTAATATGGGCTTAATGTCTGTCTGTCTCACCAAATTTCCATGAAAGCTATTGTCTTGAAATTTGCTGAAAATATATAGTATTTATTTGCTGCGGGTAGCACGATTTTGCTTTAGAATTTAAGAGGATGGGGGTGAAAATGATATTAAATGAAAGTGTTCAATTAGCACTGGATTTGACCCACACATTTAAAATCGGTTAAAAATTGGGGAGAATTAAAACATAAAATGAACGTTTTCCAACCAGAAAAAAATAAAAAATCTAAGTCTCGCAATACGTCTTATTTAATAATAATAATAATCGTTGGCGCAACAATTCATATCGGATCAGGGCCTTGAAGTGTGTTAGAGCACTTCATTCAAGACCGTAACGGTACACTAGGAGGCAATGTGGTCAGCATTGCGCTCGCCCGAGATTATTACCCTGATTTGACTCAGGTACTCATTCACAGCTGAGTCGACTGGTATCCGACGTCAAATCACGATACAAATTCCACTGCCACCAGTGAAATTTGAACCGTGACCTTCCGTACGACAGCCTTGCACTCTAACCACTCAGCTATCCGGACACACGCAATTAATAAATAAGTGCGCTATAACCACAGTTTCAAGAAGAGATGACTAAAAGAAACAGTACGGCCACCAAGGAGCTATAAATTGCGCAACTGCACCCCGTAAATGAAGCAAAGCAGCTGAAGAAATGAAACCGACAAAGTCAAACCATACTGCTTCACGACAATCCTAGGCCACATAATGCATGCTATGATATATAACATATTGAGCTATATATAACATATTGAGCAACCCAAGAGTTTAGATAAATAAAATAATAAGCATTTTGTATTCGAATAAGTATTTTATTAAATCATGACTCAACTCTGCGGCGATGCCATGAGAACCACATCCGGCACAGTTCTATTAGATTGAGTTTTTCACTCTGATTGCGTTTTTTGGCAACAAATTGTGCTAGTATAGTTTTGCTACCACCGGCGTCCTGCGTAAATATGTTTCTCATATGCCATTTGGCAGCGTCAGGGCGCCCCACTGACATTGATGACGACAAAATTGTGACAGTGATCATATCAAACCCACGTTATATTACCCGAATACAACATAGAAACATTATATAAACTCGATATATAGTTTTTTAGTGAATCCAAAGAAATTCATTTTCTGGCGGGTATTAACGTCTAGGATATGCTGGCAAAGTGTCAAGAAAACAATTCGAACGCGAAGATACGCCCAAAACGACTTTAAAAGCAAAACTTCATCAAAGAAATGTTATGTCCTCATGCGGTAACTTTAGAAGGGTGTGGCGCTTTGGAGCTCTTACCAAGAAATGGAACGATTAACACGGAAAAGTATTGTCGGTAATTAAAAATCTTTCGCCCAGGAATGCCGGGAGCCCGTCAGCTGCACAACATCGCGATAATGTGACACTCCACACATCTTTAGTGACCCGTAAAAAATTATTGGAGCATGGATAGGATGTGCTATCTGACCCATACGTCTTATTTACTCCAATAAAATTAGTAATGGTAATTTCAATATTTCATAAATTTACAGGAAAAACATAAAACGGGCATCATAAAATATAAGTAACTATACATGGCATAATACTAGAAAGTTTGATTGGAATCCTACTTTTCCTAACAAAATGATAGCATGCCATAGTTGTAATTTTTATGTGAATTTAATGCACGCAAATATTCTAACTAACTAAAAATTTTTGGATAATCACTGTAAAGCCCCAGTATACTAAAATTCATTAATCTTACAATGTTAAAATCACCGGGTATTTACATTATTTAGCCTAACTTGACAAGTGATCACCAACGTCAAGGGTTGCTTGGATAGCTAGTACATAGATGAGGGACCAAATTGAAGTTTTATATTCGCATTTTTCCGATAATTCTTCTCAGAAATCTCCTTTCACGCAAAGCTTCGTACGGCTGTGCATGTAACTGATCCTCAATTTCCAGGACGCAATAGAATGCTTTATTTGCAAGTTCCTGAGTTCCTTTTCTAATTTCGGCAGACTCCTTAAAATTTCTATGCATCATTAGTTCAATTCTGGATAAATAAAGATGCCTACAAAAATGTTCGCTCACAGCCTAAACAAACGTATTTGCTTGGTTGGCCGAATCATTTTTCATTCAATCACCACCAACCGCTTGAATAGTCAAAGCTGACAGACCAACTGCATCCTAGCCACGTTACGACTGCCGGTCAAATGCAAACTCTTCAGGCGTAACTGGCAGACAGAGCTGAGCGATGGCGGACTTGAGCAAATAAACCTGTCTACATTTCCTTTATTATATTGTCGATCGTGACATTTTGCCTGATGGATTGTGTGTGAAGGATTGAGGCCGTAATGTTAAAGTCGTCCCTGTGCTCTAGAACAATGTAACTGTGACCGGAAACTTCCAAATCACATGCTCTAGCGCCAGATTCAATGTGGTTATCCGTTACCCTACTTTAGCCGGTTCTTTGTTACGAATGCGTTCGTCAGAAGGTTGTTGATCTTCACTTGCTCAGTCTAGTTAGTCCCAGTCTTTTTGGCGAGCCAGACAAGTTTCGTTTGGATTTTGAAAGCAAGCGTTATTTTGTTTCAGAAATATTTGTTGGACGTTAACATTAAATTCATAGCATTTCTCCAGTACTTGTTTGACCTTAAACTGTTGGCTTTTTGTTGATAGTCCAAATCGCTCTGTGGCACTCGGCATGCTACGGACTAAATTATTTAGAGCATTTCTGGTTCATCAGGCGCCTTGCTTAATAAGTTCTGCTGGGATATCACTTATGCCCGCCGCTTCTTTGTTTTTCTGATTCTTGATGGCTGATTCTACATAATCCAGCGTTGTAGGATCAATGTGTTATTCGTCTATTAGTCTTATTGCTGGAATGGTTGAGTTTCCCGTGCAAGGTTAAGTTCTTGTTAACATATGATCCCTATTATTCCTGTGTTTATTTTTTTTTGTCATCAGCGATGATTATCCTAGCTTTTCTGTAACAAAATGTTGTTTTTAATTGGAAGTCACGCCTCGGGCTTTTCATTAGGTTGTCCTAATTCTCTTTCTTCATCCTTGTGGTTCGGGTCCTTCTACACGCCTCATTTTTGTTGTCGAGTACTTCATATCCAATTACTCCCTCCGCTGTAGTTTTGAGTGCGTTCTTGATCCCTGTCCAATCACTGTCTACGGTCTGAATCGACATATTTTGTAGTATTGGATTCAATCCTTCTTTTAGTCGGACTCTGTTGTCCTTTGCGACGTCTCGTTTTGCAGACTTTGTATCTACCTTTTATTCCGTACGCCTTTGACATAGGACGCCTGTATGGTAGTGTCAGAGTCACAATTCGCTCCTCGATATGATCTGAAGATAATCTTTTTTGAATGAGGGCATTCAATCAAATAGTTGATTACAATGCCGTCTGGCGATGCCCCGGTCCTTTTATTGAAGCATTTGTTTGGCAGGTATATTGATTTTATAATTAGATTTCTTCAATGTGAAAAATCACTTAGGCATTGGACGTTGTCATTCGATGCATGATGCAGATTGTGGCCATCGGTAGTTCCCTTTTTGTCTCCTCCTTCCTCCCGTTCGACAAGTTTTATTATGATGTCATTTGGTGACGGCGATTCGACAAATCTTTCCAAACTGTCGTAGAAATTGCTTTTAATTTCGTCGTCTTTCTCTTTCCTTGGAGCAAGGGCATTTATCAGCTAGACATTCACCAATTGGTCTTTGATACGAATCGCATATATTCTTTCACTCATGGGCTTGAAGTCCAAATTCCTACTTCACTCAAAGCGGCGACGAACATCGGTTTTCCTGATAGTTTTTGAAAATTGTATTCTTGGCGAATCTGTTGTTTCCCGGATTACCGGATACCACGTGGATGTGGGGGATTGGAGAGCAGAATTGCAAGAATTTATTTGCAGACGGTTTTTCTCGTGGATTAGGTGGTCAAGCAACCATCCTGAGTGGCCGAAGACGACCCGGAGGGAAGAGCTATCCAAAAATCTAAAAGAAAAAGAAAAAAAAGAAAAGCGACCGTGAAAGTCTGCCCGCAAATACTCCTCCGCGGAGGATATTCCTAATGTGTACGAGTTTGCGGGGTCAGGGAGGAGGAGAAAAGAATGAATTCTTCAAATTAAATAAATTAACTGAAATGCATGTTTTTTCATCACGCTCGGTTGCTAACTTTGAAAGTTTTCAGGCTATAAAATCCACCAAAAATCAGAGAAAACTGCACTAAACAATTAACTATGGAAAAGTCCTCCGAGCTACAATCTCTTTAAATAAAATTTCCCTGGTTGAAAAAGGAAAATTGCGGAAAACCAAAAGCAATTCTCCCGTTGATGTGAATCCGTTGCGAAAAACTCACGTTCTTCTTTCTATTGTGATGCCCCTAGAAATCCGAGAGGCTCAACTTCACAAAGGTTGATGACCTAACTACCTCTTAGTGATCTGAAATGAAATCAGCTTTTACAGCAATTTGGCGAGTCCGATCCGTCCGGACAATATTCAACGAATCACCTCTTCGTGACGTTATCTCACACTAAAATGTCACAATTTCGATCCACCGCGCTCCAAAATCTTTCTCCTAAGTTTGTAGCACAAAGTATAGGACTGTCAACTTGCTTCCAACACCTCCAAAATCTCAATCAAAAAAAAAATCCCTTCTGTCCATAAGCCGTCTCTCGATCAGCCAGTCTCGTTGATATGGCCTTCAACTTCTCGAGTTCTTGGTGCGAGGAGCATGTGCAGCAGCGTTGATGGATGCGGCAGATCATTCCCCTCTGTCACGATCAATTCACCCGAATGTATTCAATACTGTGCAATATGCGGCGAAATTGAAGGTAATCTGACACTATAGAATGCATTATTTGATCAAATTAATCCCGAAAAATGCAAATAAAATCCCGCTCCTGTCACGAAGCTGCGGTCACTACAATGTACATAGTTCGATCGGTGATTGGTCACTGATTTCACTCCAAATCCTAAGCTACCATTGACCATCATCATCCCGTTAGAGTGAATGGCCTGTTTTACTCCATAAATTAATATTTATACATATATTATGAGAAAATTCTGGCTAGTTGTAACTTACTGGGCAATCGAAAAACTTATTTGAAGATTGCCATGAAGGATAAAGCAAAGGTCATTCGATCACCGAGGTCAGGCGCTATCGGAATTATTAAGGACTTAGGTTCGGAGACCGAATGGAAATTTGACTTTCACTTTATTACTTTTCGGTTTAATTATAGAAAAGATACATAACATAAAATACCATATTACAAAGTGTTTTTTTATTCTACCATTACTAAAAAAAATGATAGGCAGTCCCACTTGTCTTTTTCGTGTTAATTTGTTGCATCCCATTCAAAGTGCTAGTCTGACATATGCTGTATTAAAGACCCATATATATGCCGAGAGTATTCTTAGGTAATTTAATGAGCAATAATTATTGAGCAGCAATTACAAATTACCCAAATAACGTAATAGTACATAACATTACATTGGATTATTTTACATTACCAATTACTGAAATGACCCGGTTAGACGATGGTTGTCTAGTCGCTAAGGTTAAGCGCTGTTGATAATTTATTGTACTTAACTAGGGGACCGGATAAACATTTTTTTTCGGTCAATTGATTCATAATATAGAATACCATACCCTGAAATTTATAGATGATAAAACCGTGCAAAATTGCGTAGCTAAACTACGAACAGCGGTTTCTCGATTTGGTTTATGTAGATTTTGACAAGTATCCTTTATTGTCACTACCACGATTTTTTTCACAAGCTTGCGAAGTTCTTTAGTTTAATTAAAGTGATTTTGTAAAATATTGCGGTTTTTCAGAGCCTCGACCCATTGTCAAGTTGGTAATTACTTTTCGCTGAATAAGCAAAGATTACAATGTGCTTTTTCATGCTATAGTCTGTTCACTCAAACGCGCTATAGTAATGTTTGATAGGGTTAGTTTACCAAAGTTAACAAAAATCCTAAAACCGCCTATAAAAAACGTCACGAACTTTTTCCTCGTTTTAATAGTGAAAAGCATTCCTGCTTGACTCGCAAGCAAAAGGCGGGTCATGTCAATAAATCCATCCCGTGTACCAGGTGAAGCCAGAGGGTTTCCAAGGGATTACATTCTTTTAAAGCTAATGTCATCACAGCGGCATTATTGACTGCAATTATTTCATATAGAGTAATCATTGAATAGAAAGTGTCGAGACGGGAGAACGTCAATTCGGATATTTTTCTTCATTCAAAAAGAACTTCCAAAGAGGCCACTCAGAAATTCTGTAAATCTTTTGAATAATTCAGATATTCTTTCCCCTCGTTTCTTATAGATGACATTGTTGACGTTTATGTTACGTTATTTCAAGGAAGTTTAATTTCCTTCCCAAATCGGAATAATTATTCGCCTAAAATTAATTACCATAAATTATAAAATGTATGTTTTTTTCTATCACTCTTTTGAATCGACCTCAGTTATTGTTTCCGACGGCGATTGGTTACCATCACCCCCGTAATATCGATTAAGTTTATTTGTAGAAGTCATTCTCTCGAAGGAACAATGGCCATGTTCATTTCCGAAACATCATGTAGTTCCTTCAACTTCATGTCAACGGACAAGGCTATCGCTAATGACATCTAAATATAAGAAATTGCGATGTCCTTTCTTCATTCAATGAATTAATCTTGATATCTAAGCGTTAGCAAATAAAGTATTATACATATGAGGTCGTTTGAAATTTTTCACAGGAATAAGTTGGAAGCCATGAGGGTAAAGGTGATTCAAAAACCTATTATCCTTGGAGATATATTTTACGTGTCTCGCGCTAGCATGTGCTCATGACTCGTTGGAATTGCTCCAAAGTGAACCTAGACGAGGATTGTAAATGGCGTTGTTGGCTCATCGAATATTTATCAATGCAATCTATAAATGGAATATAACTTTTTGGATGTGCTTGGAATAGATAATCCTCCGGACAGGTTGATTTCTTTCCAGCATTCCGGTTTCTTTCGATTAAGTATTTTCATGGTTTTCTAGATAGATAATATCCGAATACAATCTTGTATCTTTTTCTAGCCGGCAACACTATCTATTAGTAATCACTTATTTGGAAGGTCGAAGCGGGAGTGTTAGCGTGCATTTATCGAATTGCTGAGGCCAGGCAGTCATGGTTGCCGGCGGTATAGCGATGAGCTTGGGCTTGGGCAACAGTTGTCTTCAGCAATCTGACGTCCACGGCAGCTCACTATCTGTATTTTCTAGCAACATTATGAGTCAGACACGCATCGTTCGATCGAATGGTGTAGCTAAAATTATTTCTCTTCGGTGCTTCGTTATTGCTGTAAACCCGGAGTGTATTCCGCGGATGGAGTTGGCTTCATGTTGCTAGGTTCCGCCACAAAACGAGTTCGGGTTTCGCGGGCGACCAAACAACAAACTTGTTTAGTTTCTGTCAAGAAGACGTCGGTTTCGGTGTCATTTGGGCGTCTTACGCTTTCGCGACGGACAGCCGGACAAGTTGGACGGGATCTTCTTTCGATTTCTTTTAGGAAATTCAGAAAGTCTAGTGCGGCAGAATAAGAGTTTCTCGTCTAGAAAGAAAGCCCACTGGGCAGTGTGTATCGGTTCATGGTCTTTACTCTGCGCAATAACCTTCTTCAGTTTTAATTTATTGGGCCTGAAAAGTTTCTCTTACTTCGCACGCCTGGTTTTTGGCTATTTTCTAATTTTGTACTGTGCGATTTTGAGGTAAAAATTGCTTACTTGTAACTACAAGATTCATTTCTTGCTGAAAAAAGTTGAAAAAAAAATGTTTTGCGGTCTCACGAATGCGGTTTTTGATGGCAACGGGGTGATGGCCTGCGGAGGAGTTCTCTTACTGTTCTGATTTTGGCAACAAAGATTTTGCAATCGGTCTCCGGATGAAAGTGATGCCGCGGTAGAAGTGTCGGTTTGAAGCTTTAGTTTTTATTTTCCCAATTTTCCTAAAGATTTTTAACATCGATGTTTTTCTGCTTTTAATTGTGAGACCAAGACGTGGGTGGATGACGCGATTTTTTTGGCTTTTGTTGTTACCTGTGCCGCGACAGTAATGGCAGTTGCGATAAAACACTGCCTGATATGGGTAATTGGTGGATAAGAGACGGTGACGCGATCATGGATAGTGTTATCTTATAATGATGTACATGGAAGCCATATGGGATGGATGATTTACGATACGTTACCCTCAGTGTTGGTTCGTGATTTATTGTGAGATTTGTGGGAAGTACAAATCTACTTTTAATAGTGTTCAACTAGAAATTCGCGAATGAAAATTTTTAAATATCAATAAATCAAAGTGGATTCACTCACTTTATTGAATTTTTTACCATGGTGATTTAGACAAGTGGATAGTCCGATTTGTTTTATGTTGCCTGTCTCTGCTGCACTCACCTTTAATTCACTTTTTGGATTACGTGGAAAAAGGATTCTCTCTATTGTTGCATGGTAACATTTACTATTACTTTTGCGTTGCTAATATTGCATTGTAGGCCGCCCTGTTTAATTGTAATCGTTGTGAATGCTCTGCTCAGAAAACTTAACAATACTAACGATAGGATTTATGAAATTAACGAGAAAGTTTAAAATATTTACGGATGCAATATCTTTATTTGACCAACTTTGCACTTCTGGGAAACCGAATGCAAATACACTTAATGAGGACCAAACTAACAAAAATTTCCATTTGATTGGAGGTCTGTGTACGTAAATATAACATAAAGGGGCGAATGTGACTTTTGCGAGCACCTTATCGGAAAGAAATTTGATATTCATCTTATAGATTGCGGTTTGCTGATGTCATATACAAATATTATTGACTGACAATGATGTAAATAATATGATATTGTTCGGCGGTATCGGGACTAAAAACAAACCTTGTATACATATGCAGAAAGTACAGCAGAATTGAACTCCAATGAAGTTGAAGTATGGAAGCTGTTTTACCATTTTTTCAAGTTGAATTGTACTTCCTCTAGTCGCCATAACCACTAGCATAAGAACCGAGTTTTGTTTAAGCCTCCTAAATTTGCTTAGTATCATTGAGCTAGCAAATATTGCTGAAATTTTACGGCGCCTTGATTACTTAGATGTTTATTGTTTTTTCGGTGACGTTATTTAGACGGTTTGCGAGATGCTTCTCTTGGAAGAAAATATTTCTCGGTAGATAATAACTCCCCTGGCTTTTCTGTAGGTTTGATAAGGGATGGGAAAAAATTGTTAGAAATATGAAGCCATCAAAGTAACAATTGATTAAGAAGATGCAACTGCAGTCTCGGAATATAACATAGTTAGGGTGTAATGGGACTGTAGGAATTTCCAAACATTAATATTTCTCTGAGTGTAATTACGCGGTATCTCTAGCGATTAAATTATTTGAAATAATAAAAAATTACTTTTCCTTTTCGCTAGTGGTCTTGCAAATACCGATATTTCAGGAACCACTTGTTCCCTTCATCAGTGCTCTGCTCAGGTATTGATGAAGGGAACAAGTGGTTCCCGAAATATCGGTATTTGCAAGACCAATAAACTAACACTAGCGAATAGGAAAAGCAAGTTTTTATTATTTCAAATAATTAATCTTTCATTTATTTACTTCCGTTTTGAAAGGACTTTTGTAATTGATATTCGTTAGAAGCCATTTGTGTATATTTACAAGTATTTTCAAATGAAAGTACATTATGGAAGACTCTGTACCGCAAGTAAGGATTTTTGGACATACGGTAAATTTTTAATTAATCGTTTGAAAAAAGTGCATGCAGGAAAAAAAAGAACGCTTTGCCAAAACTGTGTGTCAGGAGGACGACCACTATATATAGATTTGAGGCTGAATCATCAACGTTATTTCTTTTCTTTTGTGTTATTTGGCAATATGTGAAGCCTAAAACGGAAAATTCGTAAAAAAGTGTCCCTGTTATAACTTGCCCAAATCGTGTGTGTGTGAAACTACAATGTTGGTTTAACCAGTATTCAATGGAGGATGAACGCCTTGAACATAAACATTGATTTCCAATCTTAAAATTTTTCCCTTGAAGTCGAAAATTCAAATCTATTTTTTCGACATTCATTGCGAAAGAACTACTGAAGATAATTATGATATTTTGTATTTTTCTGATACATTTTTGATCTTTGAAATGTATTTTTCAAAATTAATAACAATCGACCTCCCAATCTGGAAATGTCCTTGACCGCGTCAATACAAAAGTGCCACAGGCGGGCTATAAGACTTGGGTCGTCTGAGTTGTATCAAATCAAAGAAGAAAGAAACATGCTTTTAGTGTTATGTAGACTATCTTTTTTTCAGAGATAGTTTTTTATTTCGAAGTCTTTTTAAATCTCTGAAAGGTGTTTGTTTTTTAACTTCGAATTTCGAGCAATTTTTCTGTCTATTGAAGGCTGTCAAAATGGAATTCCTGGAAAAACTTAGCAACATGCCTCCTGAATAACGAAAAAAAATTAAACTTTCTACAAATGTTTCTAGTAGATATCATACCACAAAGATAAACAAAGACAGCTTTTTGTAAATCGCGTTTAAAGATATGATAAATGATAGTGTAAAATGAAGTAATCTACGATATTGGGCTTGTAGAGTTCATCTTCTCTGTCATGGGTTGTTCTTGATTTGGCAAGAGTTGAAGGTTAAATTTTGGGAAAGGATTCATACCCGAAAGAGGGCCGAAGCGTAGAAGCACCCGAAAAGTCCGAGGTTTCACATTCCATATATCTACGAAGGAAAGTGTACCTCACAAAAATCTTTAGTGTGGTATACAATGTCAAGATTTGAAATATACGGGACAATAGAACAAAAAAAAGTGGATTCCTTGGAACTCCATAAGAAGGATCTTTTGGCAATTTCGACAAAAAGTTGCATACCAGTATAAAATCGATCGAAAATGAAATCGAGCTCAGCTTCCTGATGTTGAGATATCAGATTATTGTAAGAAGCTTCAAATTGCCGAATAATATTTTTTTAAGGTTTTGTGTAAAACAAAACCTTATTAAAATCGATTCAATGTCTGTCTGTCTGTCTGTCACACGCATTTTTCTCCAAAACGGCTAAACCGATCCGAACGAAATTTGGTGGACAGATGGGAACTATGAAATCCCACGCATACAGTGAGTGGCATAAATATAGGTGGAGTTTAAAGGGGGGCTCCCCATACATGTAAAGGGGGGATTCAAAAATTTTTTTCACCGGATATAGTTATGTAAGGTATTAAATGAAAGGTCTCGATTTGTACTTTCCGAAACTGACATTACTTTTTGGCATAAATTGCAAAGTGCGTGAGCAAGGAGTCAAAATGTACGCACTTAAAGTGAGACAGGACTCATTTTCGGAAACTACCCAACCTAAAAATCCGAAAAAAATCAGGGTGGTGCGCCTAGATGAAATCTAGGCCTCAAAATATGTCCCATTCCGATATCTGCTCAAATAAACTTACTAATAGTATATTACTACTTTTTAGAAATTTACTGAAAACCCCCCTTAAATTCATCCTAGGACTTCCGGCATAGACCACAATATTTCCAGCATAGAGGACAATATTTCGTGTATATGCGCTAAATTTCATAGAAATCAGGCAATTAACGCCAAAGTTATAGCAGTTCAAACTTAGCAATTTCGCGCGAGTTTACTGCTTCCAAAGCCATGCAAATCAGATGCTGACGTCATAATTACCCGGAATAATTGACATTCGCGCGGAATGTTAAAGTCACATTTATGAAGAATCTATTTATCTGCAGCCCTTTTTAAGGTTTTGTGTAAAACACTTATGTGAAATCTAATCTTCGAGAGATGTCCCATTCCGGTATCTGCTCAAAAAATTTACTAATAGTATATTATCAACTTTTAGAAATAGACTAAAAAACTCCCCTTAAGTTCATCCTAAGTGTACTAAATTGCATCGACGTAGAGGACAGCCTTGTGCATACACATGCCAGGTTTCATGAAAATCCAACTATTAGTGGGAAAGTTATAGCAGTGCAAACTTATCAATTTCGTGCTAATTAACAGCATTCTAAGCCATACAAATAAGATGCTGACGTCATAATTAACGAGAATAATTGAAATTCGAGTGAAATATTAAAATTCCATTCAAGAAGAATCTAATTCTCCCTAGCCCTTTTTAAGGTTTTGTGTAAACACAAAACCTTATTAAAATCGGTTTACCGTCTGTCTGTCTGTCTGTCTGTCTGTCTGTCTGTCTGTCCGTCTGTCTGTCTGTCCGTCACACGCATTTTTCTCAGAAACGGTTATAGCGATTGACACCAAATTTGGTGGAAAGGTGGGAACTGTGAACGCTCACACATACAGTGAAGTACATCCCTTTACGTCGAATTTAAGGGGGGGTTCCCATACATGCAAAAGGGGGGTGTAAATTTTTTTTTCATCAAATATACTCATGTGGGGTATCAAATTAAAGGTCTCGGCTAGTACTTTTCGAAGCCGGTCTTGGTTTTGACATTTGTTGGAAAGGTGGGGAGTGCGGGGGGTTGAAAGTGACCATTCCTTTAAGGGGGCCATTCTCAGAAACTACTGAACCGAAAAATCTGAAAAAAATCAGCAGGCTGCCACTATATGGTGCCTGGGCTCCGAAATACCTTCCATACTGATATCTGTACAAATAAAGTTAATAATAGTATATTACCATAATTTTTAGTAATTGGCTGCAAAACCCCCCTTAAGTTCATGTTAGCACCATATAGGATAATAATATAGGATATAACATTGAGCATGATTTCACCAAGTTTGGTCGAAATAGCGCTATTACTAACAAAGTTATCATACGTCAAAGTTGTCGCTTCCTTGCAAATTCAAGACTATGCATGTCAATATCATCCGAAAGTGAATATTCTCACATAATATATGCATACATTACGTGCTACGTACTAAGAAATACACAAAACCTTTCGTACCTGAAGCGTCCAGCTTCCTGTATATAAACAAGTCCATATTTGATGTTGGTTAAATAGTTTTTATTCGCTAATAATATTAAACTGAGAGCGTGAAGCGTGTGAGGTTAACCATTATCAACATAGGGCTTTCCATCAAATGATTTATTTAAATCGCTTTCTAGAAAATAGAGGGCAATGGAATTTTTAGCTATATTACACGGAGCTGTCGTGCACTCGTCGCTCCTCATATCTTTTTCTTTTTCTTCAGCCTTCAGTTCACAAGCGGGGTCGGCTCGTGATGATCGGTTTCGTCATTTTATTTTATCAAATGCCTGATTAGGATGTAATCGCGAGACCTTTAAATCCCCATCCAGCGTATCAAGCCACCATTTTTTTGGTTGCTTACCATTGCTTTCGATGTTCTGATCAATACTGGTTGTTGAATTCTCGTTAGCGTGAATTACGTGACCACACCATCGAAAACGCCTCTCTTGCAGTTTTTCCACGATCGATGCAAACCCATATCGATCGCGGATATTCTCATTTTAGACGTAATCAAAACGTGTCACGCCACCAGTGCAATGCAACACCTTCGTCCCCATTACCGCAAGACGCCGTTCATTACCCTTTATAGTCGGCCAACACTCAGAACTATAGAGAGTGGCAGACGGACGACATTGCAGTAAATTTTAGATTTGGGACGTGCGCTGATACGTCGATCACAAAGAACACGAGTTGGGGAATGCCACTTCATCCAGGTTGCTTTAATGCGTGAAACAATTTCATTACGCAGTTCTCCATTGGCCATTGGATAGCGTTGACTCGAGATATTTAAATCGCTGAGTTCTGGCAATGGCAGTAACCTGCCCTTCGAGTTACTTAAATCGCTCAGTTCTGGCAATGGCAGTAACCTGCCCAGAACTCGGGTCAATTCTATAAGCCAATGGAGAATTGCGTTATGCTCCTCACATAGGGAAACACAAAACCTTTTATACCTGAAGCGTCAAGCTTCCGGTTTCTCGACTTGTTTTCATTTCTGTATGACATCATAAATCTTTGAACGCCTTTTTTGATTTGCATTCTCACAGTTCATTGGTGATCATGGTTGTCCCTGCAAATCGAGAGGCTGATTCTCTATTCGGACTGTGTCGCATTCTTTGATCAAAACTTGAGCAGTAGCGTTGCTCAAGTAATGAATTGATTATGTCAGGTACCTGTTGTTTAAATAACATGACTGGAATCAAATTCACCCTTAAAATTCGTTGAAGATCATGCCTTTCGAGATGTGGGCTAGGGTTTTTCAATTCTCCTTAGGCTAGGCTAACCAAAATAATAGTTCGGATGATTGGATGGCAACACTTCATGGGCTGACAAGTCTCTGGATTGCCTGTGAGAGAATAATTTTTACTAAATTATTTAATTTAATTATTCAATACAGTTTCTCTTAAAACTGATGATTTGTTTCATCTCTCCTTCAAATCTTTTCTGTAACATGATTTTTTAAGCGCTTCCAAATTAGCATTGTTTTCCGGGTTCACTCCGTCAATTTCAACTTAGAAAATGAATAACAATCACTGGAGGCCAGATTTGGAGAGTATGTTTAATGTGGAAGAAATTGGCAATTGTGTTAGTGTGGTAAAAAAGGACTTTTTTCTTCGTCAAACATGGTCTCATTTTGATTTATTGTTTATATACAACGCGAAAAAAAAGTTGACTATTTTTCAACTCGATGTTTGAACTTTCGGTAGATTTCACTAGGCTCCAACCATGATTCTGACTGCCTATGTTAAGTAACTCAGGCATGTAATCATCGATGTATCCATAACTTGTTTGTTGTTTTTTACATTTGTCGCCACAATCGACCATTCCGAACGTTCGGTAATATCTGCCGTCATATTACCGCGTTTAAATTTACCAAACAATCTAAATATCGGTAATTTTTGGAGCAGATATGAAATGCCATTTTTGCAGTCATGGATTCGTTTGAACTCTGTTTTCAATCTGAAAACATGCAAAATAATAGCAGTGGAAAAGAAGGGAGAAATAATACATTCCAGTCCAAAATTATGCAACCCTACAAAAATTATTGTTAATACCAAAACGCAAAAGTAGGAATAGAGTCTCCAAAACTAAATTCGGCATATTCGACACCTGTACAACCAATGTGACCCAGAGAAATAGTTCCAGTAACTTAAAAAATGAAACAAGATTTTCACCTTGTAGTGGATATGCCCAACATAAAATTGCGGTTGATTGAAACAGGACCCCTTGACAGTAGTCCACACTGCATCTTTTTCAGAATCCAGCTTACTGGAAGCCATGAAAACTCATTTCAGATATTGATTTGGTGCTTCTTGTGAAATTCCATGCCTAATGTCCGCGAGTAGTCAGCTTTATTGGAGTATCCAGTGCGCTGTCTCGTAGCATTTCCTTATTCTAATTGAAACCAGGTGGAATACGGAAAATATATTGAATTTCTACAGATTAACTAGAAATGCGGCTTCAAAGATCCAACAATATTGAGCGAAAATTTCATAGAATGTCAGACTCATTTGGAGGATTATTTACGGAACGCCAATTCGTGAATATTATTTCTTCTATGAAAAAAAATACTTAAATGACTTTTGATAGGACACAACCGTCCAAAAATTGTTTCTTTCTTCGATTGCTGAGAATTTTGAATAGTGCAGCATCGGAACTTATTGAGGTCTTTTGAACTCGCTGAAGTGACCGATTCTTCACATTGAGGGTCTGTCAGCAATCGTTCTTTACGAAGGGTGGTGGAAAAATAATGAGACTGATTTTTCATTTACCAAAGCTTTTGTTTTTTTCAAACACAATTGTTATCCCCTTCAAAATAGTTCCGTTGGGCAGCTTCACACCTTTGATAGCAGCGCTGGATGACTTAACCAGTATATGCTTCAGCATGCCCGTTACACTCTTTTGGATATTTTATAAAGTCCCGAAATGATGTCCTTGATGACATTTTTCAATTTAGGAAAAAGGAAAAGGTCACAAGGGCTGTAGTCAGGTGAACAGGTGGGTTGAGGAACCACAGGAATGCCTTTGACAGAAAGAACAGTTTGACATGAGACGTTGTCATGATGGAGCATTTATTTGTTCGTAGTGTCTGGTTTCACGCGAAGGGTCCTTTTTCAAGGACAGTTTATAAAAAAAAAATCTGGTTGACAGTTTCCCCTTCTCTAGGAAAAACAAATCAGCGTTGGCCTTCAATTTGCTCATTCAAACTGTTTTTAATCGAGGAGGGCGCTCCTTACTTTGCTTCTTTGTCTCAAGATCGTATTTAGAAATTCATGATTCATCACCTGTGATTACATGGGTAAAGAGATCTTGCTCATTGGCGATTCTGTTTAGAAGATAAAGATCTTTAGTTTTTCAATTACCTTTCTGCTTAATTGTGAGGTTTTTCATCACCACTTTGGCGCAGTCAACATTCTCAATGTTAAACGACGGTCTGATATCACAAGAGTGATCACACGTTCGATGTTTTGGTCGGTTTCCGAAGTTGAAGGCTTCCCTGAACGGTGTTCATCTTCAACGTGTTCTGTGTCTTTCAAAAATGATTTGTATCAGCGAAAAACTTGTCCTCGGTATAAAGAATGTCCCCCGTAGGTCTGTTTTAACTTTTCAAACGTCACACTTACCGATTCTCCAAGCCTATCACAAAATTGAATGACGCAATGTTATTCCAAGTTCCGCCGTTCCATTTTGTGTAAAGCACAACCAAAATACAACGTCACAAAAATCACGTAGTTAACGGAAGGAGTTGAAACTTGCATTTAGCGGTGTGAGGGTGCTGATACGCATTGTGAAAGTGATGCTAGTCTCATTACTTTTCTGTCACACCTCATATATCTTTTGAATATCATATCATAGATTTATATTTTGTTATCAGTTTGCTTGTAAGGACGATCGGCAGTAATTCCTTAAATAATTGTTATTGTTTTTTTATGAGACTTGCATACTCTGGTGTGAATGGCCTCCATATCCTTTCCGCCAAAATGTGAGCTGGTTTTTTGATTTTCAAAATTTTCACAACTATTTGTTCCATTAAAGCCCAGACGCTCCTGTGGGTTGTGTTGATTGAAATAATAGGTTGGATTTCACCAAATCTGCGATAAGCAACCTGCGAGCATATTTTTACTTCCCGATATTAGGCATGATCTTTGCTAGAGATGAACGTGCGTTCTGTGTGTATAGTCTTGACATCAATCAGCATCCCCAGGTAATTAACGACCGATTTTGAAACAACCTCCTTATCACCAACCTGGATGTTGACAGTATTCTTTTTCTCGCGATTGGGAATGATAATCGCGTCCGTCTTTTCATTCTCTAGATACAATTCGATCAATTGTAAATATGTTTTGGTAGCATGAATGGTTTCACTTCTATCTAGTTTCACGTACTGCGCGTGTTTCACAATTATAGCCACCACTAATTCGTCTGCAAAACCAATCAATGTTGCCTCTTTCGGCTCGAGGAGTACAAACACTCCATTATACTTTATTTGCCACAGCAATCACAATGTACTATTTCGTTCGTCGTGCTTCGCACTAGAGAAGTCAAGGATGTCCAAGTTAACTAAAGTACCCTTAATTAAAACCCAGTTGACTGAATTAAAGGCATTCTTGACATCTTTCATTATCATTCAGCAATCGATGAATGAGAAATGTTTGTGGTATATCACCAATATTTTCCTCATAGTGTCTAAAAGACAAAGGAAAGGGAGGTATGAATGGTTTTTGTGGTTTCATTAGCAGAATCGACCTCTGCCTTTTAGACTGGGCGTGATTCAAATATGGTTATGAACTGCTTGCGCTTGCCTGGAAGCCTACTTGAAACCTTTGTTTAGAATCCTTTTCAATCCCGGAGAAATACGTCAAACATCACCTTAGTTGGTGATGCGATGTGATGATTTTTTCCCAGGCCGACGTCAGCCAAAAGAACAGGGAATCATAAAACTCAGATTCTCAAGTGGAAGTCATGTGTGTTGTATTGAACGATACATTGCAACATAACCCTGTGATGTTTGGTGATACTTTGTGGTGTGATATCACACCTGTATGAACATTACAAAACATTGCTAGTGATGTTATAATAAGTATTGTTGTAATATTAAATGATGTGATGTTTGGATTGCGCTTGGTGATGGTATTAAACCCCTACCCATCTATAATTTCAAATATGTCCACAGATTCACCACAGTTTTTTTTCAGTAGCCTCAGGAATTGGAAAGACGCCTTTCGGAATCGTGGGCACGATCACCTGGTGGTCAGTGTGGATGTAGTGCTCACCCATTCGGCAGACTATGTATGTCAGGTCGATAATCAAGCTTAACGTTCTACCTCAGAAGGTCGGTATTCATCCAACGTTGGCTAGCACGATGTCCAGATTCGCAAAGGTATTAATCAGGATTTGAGCTTTGATGTATATCGCTCGGCTTCCCCACTATAAATACCACATGTTTAAATCGCCAGTAATTATTTTAGGGCTTGTTGGCTTCGTCGTTTGATTGGTTTCTCACTTACTTTATCTTGAGGAAGTATCACCTGTGTTTCCCGGGTAACTTAACAACTTGATGCTTGGTAGTTTTTCTTTACCAGTGTCGTAATATAGAACAACTTAGTGACTTTTATAAACATCCCTTGATGAACTCACACAGTTCGTTTACACGTTCACTAAATGAAAGATATGCTGTTCCGGTTTTCTGCTTTTTACACTCACGCTTTCCAGTAAAAACGTTTGTTGCGGACCGGGGACTATCCATATTCCTTTCCGAATCCGGGCTCCGATTCTGGCGAATTTCGACTGCCAAATGCCATTGTTAGAGCTCTCCTTAAAATGATGCTGTGTGAATCTAATTTTCTTTCCACTGTTATCTCTCATAGCATCAGATGCAATAATATTAGTAATGAGACACTTCGGTCGCTGGACGTCGTGTCGCCGTACATGCATGCCAAATATAGCCCTGTGGGGTATTGAATGAAAGGACTTGATTAGCACTTTCCGAAATTATGTTTAATTTTGGTATTTGTTGAACAGAGAGGAAGTTGGAAATTGATCGTTTCTCTCACGGACCTTCCCGAATACCCGAGCGAAAAATCAGAAAAAAAATCATAAAGGCCCCTCTACAATGGCCAGGTCTTAGAATTGCCCCCTCCCCCATATCGATATTTACTCAAATAAAGTCAATAGTATATTACTATGTTTTTGTGAAATTGGTTAGAACACCCCCTTAAGTATATCCTAGAGTCATAGAAATTTGCAGTACTACAGACTATAATATATACTAATATTCTCGATTGGTGATGTGTGACGATGGTGAAAATTGTACTATTAGCGAGAAAGTTACAGTAGCTCAAATTTATCTCTTCCGTGTAAATTTACTAAATACTGGATGTAAATATCGCTCAAAACTAAGTAGTCCAAGATGCTAAATGCATTACCAGCTACGTACAAATGAAACAGCTGTGGACTCAAATATATTTAAACAAGAAATACACAAAACCGTTCGTGCCTGAAGCGCCGGGCTTCCAGTTTTCGACTTGTTTTATTAGAAGACAACTCTTCAGGGGGTGTGAAAAGCAGAAAAAGTCATATTTGCGGCACTGGAGTAAGGATCATCTGGTTCCAATATCGATATATCCCGAGAATAGAATATCCGTGTCTGCTTTTAAAATAGAAAAGTAATCGCTTAATTCCGCTACCCCCAAACAATGAAGCGTGTTAATATCTTGAAGTAGGAGATTCTATGAGTCAGTTAAGAAATTATCTAATTTTTTCGTTTTTTTGGTCTTATTTTGTCTTAAGACATTTTCAAAAATTTTGTAACTACTTCATGATACCTTGTCGGTTCGCTGCCTGTGATTACGCGTACGTACTTTTTATGTGAAGATTTGGTGCATAGGCTTAGTTACGCAGGTTTTCTTATTATGATATTATCACGAAGTTGCTGTAACCGATTTTTTTAAATAAATATTGTTTAGTAACATTTTTATGAATGACAACTAGAATTTTTTGATTTATTTCGTCGTTTTGAGGAGGATTCATTCCTGCCTCCAAGTTAGTCATGTTTTTTTTTCTGGAAAGTTATTCCATTCTCTTTGCAAATAAAAATATTCTTGTTCAAAAATATATACTTGATTAGACTTGGAGTAAAGCCTTTCATCTGATATTCAATTTTGCTTTTCAGCCTTCATATCATTACCCTCATTCAAGACGACTCACTCTCTAAGTAATTTTTATTTGATTTTCTTTAAACAAAAGCAATCCATTCAAATAATAAATTTTGCAAAACAATTCAGATACATCTTAATCTACCGTGTATGCTTCTCGCCAGAAAGTGGGTCGTTATCATTGTTTTGCCATTGTGTGTATGAAGACTGATAAAATTATTTTTCAGTTAGAGATAAGCGTGAAAGCAGTTTTTTCTTTCTTTTGCCAAAAAGTGTTCAAATTGAGTTTAAGATGTGAGTAAAGAAAGAATATGTATAGCGGGCAATGTGACCGCCTTATCGCTTCCTGCCTAGATTTTCGTCTATTTTCGAAATTTCCCAGTTTATTTTCTCTCATATTGTTAAGCTAGCGTCTGTTACCATATGCTCATTGTTGTGGTGGGTCGTGCTATTTTGAAATTTGCCTAAAACCAACTCCCACTTGCTGGATCCCATGAGTTTTTCCGATTTTTTCTCGCTTTATTCTCAACTTTGATCCACAATTGGGTTCTCCACGAAAACGTTTTGAATATAAACAGATTCCTGCGTTCGGTTTGAAGTTACAAAATAGATGCATGTTTGTAAATATTGTTTGCTTGAGCTCCTTCCGTAAATAATGGTAAACCCGGATTGCTGCTAGTTTATGTGCTATAAACCAAAAGAAACTGAATATTTTTGTAACTCCTCAAGTCAACGGAAACCTACTTTGGTCCGAAACTATCCGTTAACGCATGCATGAATTTCAAGAGAAGAAAATGAAGAAGAAAAAAATTTATTTGCAATGCTACTGTGTAAATATTAAGCTTAAAATTGTAAAATACTCAATGGAAATTTAATTAATGCTGAACGAAACTATGGCATGGCTACTTTATTGCTGTATGAGCTTACGTATGTTCGTATTTTTTTTTCTATTTCAAATTCTTGCGTTGCTTCAGTTACTGCCATACTTTTTGAAAAATTAGTTAGACAGTTAGCTGCGCTAAAGAATCGGTGAACTATATTGTATCTTTTTTTACTCTGAGTAGCTGTTGATGTGGTGCATTCTTTCGTTTTGCAAAACTCAGTATGCGAAAATGTTGAGCAGTAGATATAATGTAGTGTGTTACGGTGAATTATAATTGCTTCATTTGACTGTGAAATTTGTTAAGTTATAATAAATTGTGTTGGTGTAATATGTGCTGTAGACATAAACTGCTTTGGAATAATTTGAAAAATGTGCTCAAACAATTTCTGAGATTTTTCTTTCATTGGATTGTAGTTATGATGGTATGTGATAGATTTCATCAATTTTTTTTTTTAATTTAATCCATATCCATCGTACATATATAGCGAAATCTATGAAAGTTTATATATTTATAATCTGGAATCCTCTAATCCGAGTCAAAAATGTTGTAAAGCTGCGATCTCGATACTATCGAATCTTCCCCCCTTAAAAGCAAGAAAAACTTTGTCTACTTTTTGATATGGACCCCAGCAACATTTATATACCAGCCCCACCGTTATTCTAATTTATGTACGCCTTTGCCTTAACATTTTTCTGGATGAATTGCCACTTTTGCACTTGATTTTTAACTCATATTTTTCACGTATAACCTCTTTAAGGGGTTCAAACAAATGTAAGTCCAATAGGGCGAGGTCAATAGAAGTTGGTTAAGGGTTCACGATATTTCGGTCGATGACAGGCTTTACTTTGTTTCTGAGCATATGACTGTAATACTGGCTATAGATGGTTTATTGCATCTTGAGATAGTCACAATAAATAGGCCCCTGTCAGTCTCAAAATATTGTAATCAAGATTTTACCGGTTGCCGGCAGGGCCTTGAATTTTCATACTTTCCTTCAAAGTTTCGCCGCTTCAACTCTAGCCCAAAATGGTTATCCATATTTCATCCCATGTTAGAATTCTACTGAAAAATTCTTTTTAAGGTTTTGTGTAAACACGAATTACATCCTTTTATGTCGAATTTAAGGGGGGGGGGGGGGGTCTTCATACATGCAAAAGGGGGGTGTATATTTTTTTTTCATCAAATATAGTCATGTGGGGCATCAAATTAAAGGTCTCAGTTAGTATTTTTCGAAGCCGGTCTTAGTTTTGACATTTGTTGAAAAGGTGGGGAATGCGGGGGGGGGGAGTGATAATTTCTTTAACGAACCCATTCTTAGAAATTACTTCACCGAAAAATGTGAAAAAATCAGAGGGTTGCCACTATATGGTGCCTAGGCTCCGAAATACTCTCTATACCGATATCTGTAAAAATAAAGTTAATAATAGCATATTAGCGTATTTTTGGGAAAATTGAGTAAAACCCCCCTTAAGTTTATGTCAGAGTTATAAAAGTAAATGGTAGTAAAATCAAATATAATAAGAAGCATATTATCTCCAAGTTTGATCAAAATCATAGTATTATTAACAAAGATACAGTAGCTCAAAGTTGCCTTACCGTGTAAATTTACAACCCGAAGTACTAAATCTGATATGCTAAATGCATATTCTTAACGAGCTACGGGATGGGATAGTTTTATACTCAAATACACTCACACAAGCAAACAAAACCTTTCATACCTGAAGCGCCCAGCTTCCGGTTTCCCGACTTTTTTAAAGTTAAGCATAGTTGCTTATCTCTCCTAAATAATTTTAATGATTCATTTCCGCGTTTTACGTGAAACAGTAGCACTCTTGTCATACCAATAGGGTCGTGTTTCATCCAGATTGATAACCTGAGAATATGTCCCATCAAAGACATAAGTGTTAATTTTGTCAGTCAGTTTAAAGAAGAAAATAGGAACATTATGTACTATATTACATATTTTTGACAATTCAGGCCTCCAGTATTATTTCCCTTCTGCAAAAGTGTTGTGAACCTACGTTTGATGGTGCTTTAGCAGAGGCGCTTTTCGCATTCTCACCATTTCTCCACGATGGGTGCAACCTTATATTAATGACGTATGTGATCATAGAGTCGGGCTGTGGTCCAATGCAAGATCATTGTCTCCATTACCGCGACGCGTCATTCATTATTTTTTATGGTGGGCCCACAGAACCGAGTAATCGCGCTGCATGTGTAATATCAGTAGCTCTGCAGTTGTTAACAAACTAGGCAATATTTTCTCGGAAAAACGGTATTTTCTTTAAATGCTAAAACAAATCACATTAAATTCGCCAAATTTTCGAAAGGATCGTCAATCCGTATAATACTCAAAAAAATGCTTGCAGTTTGTTGAAATAGAAAAAGAATTACACGAAAAAGAGGGGATTCGTCAGTGGGTGGGGTAGGATTTTCCAATTCAACATTTCTAAGTACGTTTCAACGGCTTCATTGGTATATTGGCGAAAATCATCGTGTTGGAAAATCGCCTAATTGCGCTTTTGTTCGCATTCGGGCCGTTTTTTCTTGGACTAAAATGCGGTTGTTAGGTCCGATGACACTCTTTCGTGATTCTATCATTGGATTTGGGCAACTCGCATTAGATCACACCATGTCGATACCAAAAATATATAATTCGTGGATATTTCATTTTATACTTTATGATTTGATGGGTTTTCGTCATGATTTCCTGCTTTCGAGATTATTGTACTGGATCCATTTTAATTTCATTTGCCATTGCCAGTCCCAAAGCAATTCCAAAAAAAACCACTGTTGCAACGTCTCTCATTTCTCAGTTCTCGACTACACAGTTTTCTTGTCCTTGAACCATTCTCAATGCATGTAAACTTTTCGACATGGCTCAGTTATTCAGCAAGTGATCTGGCATCAACCTTTACTGAGTATTATTTTCTATTTTGATTCTTCTAACGATTTCGGAGTTCCGCTGCGTTGTGACATTTAATAGGGGTATCTTAGTCTGAAACTATCTCGAACATTGAACCACGCTGCATTCAGGACAGTGCCCGACGACATCTTAATTAAAAGACAACTGAAGAAGAAAGTAAGTTGTCCAGGATTCCTGGGGAGAGAACTTTGCAAAAAAACTGCCAGTAATTACACCTAGTTTTGGTTGATTCGTTAAGGTTCGCGTACGTTCTGATGTGTACTGTTCTATAAAAATGACGCCAAAAGAAGAGTCTACGAGAAGCGTCGACTTTGACATCACGAGTTCGTTTTAATGGCAGTTAATCCACTAGAATATTGTATGAGGTTTCATCCTAGTGACATTGATAATTAAGTCGAGCGATGTTTTTGTTGTCTTAGAGTATGCTTCCATATTTTTTTACTTGTTCTAGAATTTTAAATCTATCTATTTTACAGATTAAAGAGATTTTTTATGGTTTATCTGTTGGTCCTTACAATTCGTCGTTGAAGTCTTATCGACAACAAACCATGATGATTTCCATTCTTCCGCTTCAGATTCCAAGTATGGCTTTGGATTCTTTTAATAGATCGTTAAAATAGTTTGAATATCCTGAATAAGTTAGGAAACGAATAATCGTGAGTATTGTGAATGTGGTAGGTGTCTCTGTTGGAACTAAAAGGGATTACCTCCTACCTTCGGCACCCAACTAACCCGGTGGATTTCTTGTTTTCAGATTTCGTGCATTCCACGGCAGTAAGGTTTATCTCTATGAACATTTTTCAAAGTTGCGTTTATTCCTGTTTTTTTTAAGGTTTTGCTGAAAACAAAGGCTTGTTAAAATCAGTTTACTGTCTGTTTGTCTGTCTGTCTGTTTGTCTGTCTGTCTGTCTGTCTGTCACACACATTGCCTTAGAATCAAACGGTTACTCTTATTGATACGAAATTTAGTGGAAACGTGGAAAGTGTCAATCCCCTTGCTTGCAGTAACATGCAGTGTGCGAATCCGAAGGGTGTCAATTATTCCAATGACTTTCTCAGAAGCTATCCAACCCAAAAATCCTGAAAAAAATCATGGTGGGCCGAGCACATGGTATTTGGCCCTGAAAATACCTTTACTTTAAGATATCTGCTCAAATAAAGTATTATTCTGTTTTGAAAATTAACTGCGGACCCTCCTTAAGTTTATTGTAGATCCGCGCGGTGGGATAGATTTTAATAGGAGGCATCGTACTGTTAATTTTGCTAGAAATCCTACTATTATTGTTGTAAATTGCTCCTTTCGCGTCAAATTACTATTCCCCACGAGGTAAAATGTTAGTATCACATCGAATTAAATACCGCGTATATTCAATGTATATCCACTACGAGCTGTATATAAGTGGAACCATCGTGAAGCCGAATATTCTTACAACAAAACCTTTCACATCGGAAGCGTCTAGCTTCCGGGTTCCCGACTTGTTTCATATTTTTGTCCCTAAACCTCCAGCAATTATCGAAACTTATTTTGAGATGCTACTTGCAGCCTAGCAGAGAATCGACCCTGTTGTCGAACGTGACAAGGACTAGAATGGCAAACGTGTAGGCCAATAATAGTTTAGGGAAATTCATCCCATTTAGTTCCCATATATTCCGGAAGAAATGAACTGTGTTCTCAAGAATTTACAAAGTCCGAGATGAATCCTTTTCAAAATTTGAATATAATATAGTTAACGACTTTTACGGTGTCAACAATTTTTTCATTCAAATAATTTCGCAACGATAGGAAAAGGCCAAGGGTCCTTTCTCTGATCACCATGGAAGACAGGATATCATTACAATCGATCTCTTGAAACCTTTGCTATTTGAGAGAAAGTGATTTTTTACTAGAAAAGGCAAACTTTTCTAACAGGTTTTTTATGTAGGTTTCGCTGTAATGAACTTGTTCATCATCATCCTTCATCTCTTGGAACGGCTATTCTTTATGAGCAGAGGTGGAAGTTTTGGGGTTGTTGCGCTATGTTACAGCAATATGGGGGAATCACATTCCGTTTTCTCGTTTTTTTTGAAAAGGAGAGAACCGTAGTTGTAGCGCTCAGGCCTTTAGTAGCCCATTGCACTATATATGTAATCCTTTTAGACAATCACGAACGTCGATGACCGTGGCCAGGATTCAAACCCGGGCACGAGGTTGACGTCACGAAACTTCCTCCCCAATCATCTCGTCTTTCGCACCGTGAATTCCCATCCACTGCAACGCCTCCTACTTTCCACCTGCTACTATTCCCAAGATCATCTATGAAATATTGTATCACCGGTAGGAGTCTGGTTCAGAGTAGCATGCCCACCTTGCTTTCTGATTGCGCTCCAATTATGCACCTTGTTTTGTACAGTCTGTATCGTTGCGTTTACCGCAATTTCAGCATCTCGTCAATCGTATTATCAGTTGGGATCCGCGTTTATACCAATATTGACCTACTTTTCAATCCGCTCTTTCATCTCTAAAGGCTCGCCTGGTACCCAGGCTAAGTCCATATTCGAGTAATGGAAGTCCTGAGGAGGGTCTGATCTCATGTGGGCCCTGTTTCCTAAGCACACTGCCCTGCTGCGTGCGTAGTTTGGAAACTGGTCGCATCGAACTTACCAAACATTAGAGGCCAATACCAACAGTTGATGCTGGAACTAGATAAATCCCGGCCACTATTACCAGGATTGCCTAGAGAGGCGGATCATTTTCATTGAATTTGTTATTAATTTGACGCTGTCTTTTGCTTGCAGACTTTCTCTGCCTGCCTTCCAGATCTGCAACTTTTTTAACCCGGACTAAGCTTTCCTTAAATAATTTGTAGGTTCCACTTTTCTTCGAATTTACTTCTCTACATTCTCTGTTAAATCCATCGTTCCTACTGCCTCTGATATCCCCAATTTGTCTAATACTTTCCATGTTCCTTTGATGGTTTTCTCGGAGCCAACCTGTGATACACTGCCGGATGTTTCCTTCAAGGGTGAGGTATATGTATTTCGTCTGAATGGAAGAATTGTTTAATTAGTTCATGTCGAATTTAGGACTCCAGCTATTTTTCTTCTGGCCGACACTGGTAATGCGACATTTACATTTGGTCCTTTTGTGTCTGGTTTCTATGCTGTTGTCGCCTTGTGCATTTATGAAAACGAAAAAACGGGTAAATTTTTGCTGTTACTTGAATGGAACGATAGATCAATATTACCGATAAAAGGGACTGCTAATTCCTTAATGTCATGCGGTGTTCTACTATTGAATACAATCTATATTCCAAAGTCAATATCTTCGTTGCTGAGTCATGCCGTAGAGAGTGAGAATATTGCAAAACTTCCGATCGGTTTATATTGTATATCGCCCATTTTAGGCTCCAATCGCATAATCCCTTATTCTGTTCCGACTTCATCGTTCCCTTTATCAGCAATATAAACTTCGATAAGTCTTACTGGAGTATGGTTTTAATCGATTCTCCAATTGCTTTAGGTTACAAGTGGTATTTTATTTCCCGGTAATCTGTCCAATGCGAATGACATAACCCGAAGGATTTGAGAAACACCGAAAAATGTCGAGCGACATGTAATCAAAAGTTGCTTACAGAAAGTGTTTCGTTTTAGTGTCTTTCGGGATTTGATTTACAAGGGAAGTCCACATTTAAAGGTAAAAACGGTCGCTTTTTGGCAGAATTGGGACTGGTCTTCCCATATAAAATATTTTTTGGCATTCATTGGTTCTTCTCAGGATTGAAAATCGATATATAATATAATTTCAAAAACGCTAATACAATTTTTGGAGATTAAGTTTCAAATAAGCTAATACATTTGCTCCAACTTTTTTTCTGCAGCACCATTTTTAAAAATTATATTGTTCCAACGCCCAACGCCCCTAGTGTCTCAAAACAAGGGTGATCTCGAACAACTTGTCCAGAACGATCGCCTTATGCAACACCGTCTCTAAGTGAATCTTGATAAAACCGAATGTTTGATGGTCGATCTCAATGAAATATGTACGGCCAGTGATAGTGACAGTCGAGAATTGAGCAATTTAAGATCCTCGCATCAATGCTATCAACCAACGAAGAACGGCGCTATGAAGTTGCTCCACGCATCAGCGTGACCTGGAAGAAATGGCTTTCCTTGTCACCAATACATTAACGAACAAACCCAAAATCTACCGTATTGTCGTCCACCCCGTCGGAAAATGGTGTTCTGAATTCTGGTCGGCTACCAAAGATAATTGACCGCGCTTCGCGGTAATATGAGTGGGAGCGACGACGTTGCATTGGAATAAGTGCATAGCACGATACGCTCAAATCCGACATGAGGGCATTTGCCATCGATGTGAGGTTACACCCATCGTTGTAAAATTGGTATATAGGCATTTTCGATGGTACGGTCATCTAAACCGTGTTGACGAGTGCCTACTAGTTAAACTTGATCTGAAAATCGCAATAGATGGTAAATGGCCAAAAGACCGATCGAAACGTCGTTTGAGAGTTCCTAACAAAATCTAGGACGGAGGAAAATGGCGGATTCAATCATGTCGAGTTAACTCCGTTACTCAGTGGAACCAAATAAAATAAGTAATGAATCCAAACCATGGTCAATAAATATTCAAATTTGCCCTTGAAATGTCAAATTGTTTTCTCTTTCCTTTATTGGTTAACATTTTCGATATCCAACGTGCAGATATGGATAGTTTGGCACGTGGAAGCACGAAAGGGACTTGTGCTCAGTCAAATAGGGATACTTTTTAGGATGCCATCTGTTGAATGCTACTACGGGTTCTCTTTGAACATAGCTTGTATATATTTTTCGTTTATATAATGATGTGAAATATCAAATAAAAAAATTGATTTATACTTTATAGGTCGCGATACAGATATAAATGTATTTGATTATATGGAAAAGTTTGGTACAAATCATTCTGTTATTCACGACGTTAGAGTGAATCTGCTAAAGTAGTGTCCACTCTAAATTGGTCGTGTAGATTTTCGAGGTTAAAATCACGGTTTTGAATTTGCTCTTGTTATTTTGCTAAACTAACTGGCAAGCCAATTACAAATGATCTTACTACTGTCTAATGGCAGAACAGAAACAGATCAGGGTTAATGTTATCTTCGAAGAAACTATCATTGATGGATTCCGGGCACAAGACCGAGATGAACTCAAATGAGAGGCAGTTTCCACATAATATCTAAGACCTGAATCTGTTAATTGAAAACCCATTCACTGACACTAGTAAATGCAATTTTCTATTTATGTAGCATTAGCATCAGCACCCAAGGCGTAAATTTTCTTTTGGAACCATATGCAAAGTGCTAGATAAATCATTCATTCAGCAGTTATTCGGCATTTGTTCTCCACATAATTGTTTGCATGTTTCCACCTAGATACCCACTTACATACATTCGACTCCTGGAGCACGAGGCTACTGTAGGCCCCTGCGTGGCTCCGCTAAACTAACCAAATTACCATCATCATTAGATATGATGGAGGCTTCATGAAAATTTCAAATTTTCTCAAGTAAACGTAGCCTCCATCTTTAGCTTCTTTCACTTTTAATCACATTACCACAAGATTAGCGTTTGCTTTATGCATTTTGCATTAACAAAACCATAATTTCATGTATTTAGTGTATATGGCTATGTGTTTTTCTTTTTAAGGTTTTCATTTTCTTTTTGCCCCAACTGATTTCCGTGGGCATGCATTTGAAAACTTTCACAACGCTAATTTTTAAGAAAAGTTATGAATGAAATCCGTAGGCTATCCATGCATTAAAAGTGATATTTGTGCATATTAGGTTTTAAATATCAAGCGAAATCTGAAAACCCGATGGCTAATAGGTTTTTTCCCTTTCCATCGACGGTTTAGATTAATGCATTTAGATGCAAAAATGTTGACGAACTTTATTGCTTGCAGACAAATAGGAAGTTGTAAAAGTGAATCATGTGGCGGTTATGATTTTAATGTCGATTATCCAACGCAATTGCAGTGCAGGAAGGGTGTTAGATAATGGATTAGAGAGCTTGGTGAATTGCACATAAAGAGGCAGACAATCCACCTAATTGTTGCGAAAAGCGGGCGTGTTGTGTGGGAAAAGACTTGGCATTATCTTAGCTTTTTTCGAGAGAAACAATTGTGCAACAATTGTAAAAGTGAGATTGCTGAATGATAAGTAAGATGCAAGGGTAAATAAAATTTTCCATTATCTGGAATAGTTTTAATCTTGCTGGAAGCGGTGGGGCTTAGAAAAAAAATCTTAATAAAGCTCCTTCTGTAATATATACGTCAATTAAATGCTGTATTTGCGTCATGTTCAAAAGAAAGTAGAAGGTCGTATTCATTGCTCCACCTTGGGATTTGTAACAAATGGTCACTGTCACCTCAAAAAGCAGTGAATTACGCTTAATTTAATTTCATTCTGCCTAATTTGAACTGTCTCATCACAGAAACGCGTACTTGAAAATGAATCAATGAATTTCAATTGGTGGCACATATCTGAAAATATATACACACTTAAGCATGAAATAGGACCAATTCAACTAAAACTTATGACATGTTGATCTAGGCTCTTAGGCCTGTAAGATCTATGTAGCATCGACATTGAGGCGACGAAATATTTTAGGCAACCATATCTTATTTTTAGCTCATGAAAACAGACCGCCAATCGGGAAAGTCTTTCCGCAGGAAAAAAAAAGAAATAACAGCCAAAACTAGCGGCAGTTGTCTTAGTTTTGTCTTCGGTGGCTCCACCAATGCGCAACATGAATTTGGTGATGAAAGCACAATTGGTGACGCACACATCAAATTTTAGCATTCCCCACAATATTTTGAAACGCGACATAATAGCTAACAGATTGTGTTAGCGTTTTTAATAGCACACACTGGGCGGAAGTGAAAATTTAAACTAACTGCATAGGGAAGTAAAGCCACGACACGAAGACCACTCAACGTATAAACTTTAAAGAAAACGCGACAGATAATCGCTCTCCTGACCCATTTCTCTAAACTGGGAGAAGAAAAGAACCAAAGACATACCAGAGTAAGTAATTAAGGGTTCACAGTGTTAACATGCGGACGGGAGACATTCGAAAAGTAGATCATGATGTTGATTTTAAGGTGTCACGCTAAGTGCAGAACAGAAGCAGAACCGATGCCGACAAGCTAGCTGGTAATTAGTCGATGGTAGCCTTGTGCTCTGGCTTGCTGGCCGTCGAAAGTCTTGGTACCTGAAGGTTAAGGCTCCTGACTTCGATAGACAAGAGTTCTGAATCAGCGATGATCTCTTGAACCGTGTGTTGATGCATGTTTTCTTAGAAGGTAACGTGTTTACTACAATACTTTTTTTGGGAGCCAACGTTAAGTAGAGGTAACCGCAAATGGGAAGACAGATGTGGACCTCCGACAACATACGTTTATATCATTTTATAGGATTTAATAAAGTGCTTCTGGACACAGTTTTTCTGAGAATGTACAGTTTCGGCACGACCTGCTTCTCGGAAGCTTCTATTAATTAGCGGATTTTTTCATGTCATCTTAGGAAATTGTGAACAGAAGTCAGATGAAATCTTTTAGAAAGGAATGGGAAAGGTGGCACACATTTGAATCTTAGACACTGTTGTAGGCAATCATATTTAGTAAAAGGTCTATCCGTGGAGTGGACCTTCCGAGTAATGCAATTTTCTCTGCTGTGTCTTCCTTTCCAGATAATTTGTCTTCCATTTCGTTTCATGTGCTATTATTGGGGTCTCTTATTTAATTAGTACAAGTTGTAAGGAAAGTCCAGTTCTCTTCGATGTCACTACATTACACTGAACGACTTCATTCTCGATGTTGATTTGATATAGATTGGATTGGACATTGGTTTGAATAATATAGAACTCCCGTAACATCACTCGACTTCACAAAAACTAGATCGCAAGGAAAGTTCTAAATATTTTTCCAAAAGGGGAAGGTTAAGCATGTTTTTGTATATCTGCAACTAAGAATTTAATACCGGGCGTTGAAAGACAGATTATTGGTGGCAATATACCGATATTTCGGGAACTATTCGTTCCCTTCTTCAGTGATATACCTCTCTCCCCGAAATATCTATATGTCCGTATTGAACTACTAGCATGCAAGAAAAACCATCCAATCATTTCCGCTAATTTAATCGCTAGAAACACCGCAAGAATCGACTTAGACAAATTATTGGTTAGAGTACTAAGCTTTCGCAATGGCAGCGTGCGGTTCAATTCCCACTGGTGGCAGAGGGATTTGTATCTAAAGCTGGATGTTGAATATCATTCAACTCTTTGATAGATGGCTAAATTTATCGAGATTCATACATCTCGTTGTGACTTGGTAAACTATACAAATCATCCTCACTTTAAGTTTTTAAATGATACTGTTTTTGATAGATGCGCCAGTAATTAGGTACGCTTGGTATGATCTTTTTTGTTTGGGTTGTCCTTGTCAGCTACATACGAGGGCTGGTCCAAAAGTTCTAAGACTTTCTTTATATAAATTTATTTTTAATAGTTTATTCAAGGTACTCCCCTTGGATGGCAATATACTTTTCCCAGCATCGCTTCCACTTCAAGAAGGACCTCCGGAAAACTTTTTCCGGAATGTTTTTCGACTCTTCCATCGATTTTTTTAATGGCGCGAACATTGTCAAAACTTTTCATGGACGTTTTCATGTTTAGGAGCAGAAATAAGTCTGCTGGGGACCAAATCTGGTAAGTAGGAAGGCTGGGGATTTGCATTTTAATGTAAAAATCGCGAATGATTAGCAACGAATGCATAGAAGTGATGGTTTTGTGCAGCACCTGCTCCGCGCTTGACCCAACTCTGGTGTCTTCTTTCCCAGAGTTTCACGGAAATGTCTCGAAATTCCAACTTAACGTATAAAATTCGTGGTAATTCAAATTTCTTTTCCTAAAATAGCTGTTATTCAGCTTCAGGACATCTTTTCAACTTTGTAAAAAAGCAGCTGTGGTCAGGAGGACCCTGCCGTTCCTTTGGCGCAGTATAAAAAGTGCAGGAGATTTTTTGGATTAACCCTTGTCTATGTCAATTTATAATGTTTTAATTCCTATAACGACATGTTATCCAAATGTCGTATGACATCTGTCAAAGGAAACCTCTGAACCTTCTTTATGCAAATATACTTCACTTCTACTTCGACTAAAAGCTGCAACACATATCCAAAAAACTTTAAACTCAATTTGTATGTCCGTAGGAGGGCAAAGATACTGCAATAACCGTCAAATGTAAAATGGAAGATTCCTTACTTGCGTCGCTTCAGAAAAAGCGTGTGATCGTGACGTTGCTCGGTTCGAACCTTGATTGTCATGGATGTTTATGTTCCTCTTTGTGTTTTTCGGCTGTTGTAAGCTCGTTCATCATTTGCACAGCGTTGAGTGTTGTTGGTAATGAAGCTGAACCCGTTTTATTGGTAATCAAAGAATCAAAAAATAACAATAATAATATGTAAAAACATTGTGTAGATGTCCTATACTCCAAAAAAGAGTAAACAGAAACCATACACAAAGAAAACATTGCACATGAAATAATACATTAGAAATTCTGATTTGCCTTTTTCAATCGGAGCGGATTTTTTTATCAGGCTGCGGTCAATATGAGCCAAGTTTATCCTAAACGCAGAAAAGTGACAGAAGTTAACCATATAGGTCCTACGTTTGATACCTAGCTTCACTGAAGTGTACCGTCTATATGCGCTTGCATGCCTCTGTACAAACCAGACTCGGGAATGTAAGAGGGTCATTTCGGATGCTTCAGGCCCTTTCACGTGAAGTACAAAATTTCACATGTCGTAATCCATAGTGCATTTTAGATCAGATTAGGATGGTTTTGAAATACAAAAATGCTGCATAAACGCCACTTCCATCAGAAGTGAACTTAGAGGTTGTCTTTTGATGACAATACCAATCAGTTAATGATGGTTAGCCTTTGAATCAAAGTTCAGGCGCTATCCGGTGACTTTTTAGTAGTGGAAGAATTTATCTTGATGTGCAAACTACAAACGTCTTGAATAACTTACCGAAAAATATTGATGACGGACGTCAAACGACTACGCTATCTTTGACGGAGATTCCGTTGGTCAAGCTTCAAAAATATCACAAGATCTACCTGTGTATGGAAATATAGGAGAAAATCCATGAAAATCGATCAGCGTGAAAAGCTGTGGCTCGATAACCAGAGCAGCGAAGAGCGGGGCGGAGAAGGCAGGTTCAGGGGAGAACAGCTAGAGAGCTGTAGCTCGGTCTCTTGTTCAGCAAAATGCCATGTTGCACTAGCCTGACCTGTCTTGTGATTCCAGAAAAAGCTTAGGAGCTGTCCTCCAGCTTAGAACAGCAAATGAAAGGTGCTGTGGTGCAGGATTTTCTCAAAGTTGGATTGGATTGTGGGCATTTTTGTCTTAATAACCTCTACTAATTCATCGCGGTCACTTATGTTGATTATAAACTTCATTGTGTCAAAGCAAGTCGATAATATGTAATAATTTTTGTTGTTTCTTTATGGAATTAACGGATCCATTTCATATTGGTTCGCACTAAGAGGAGAAAGGATCCTAACATTTATGGTGCAAGTTTCCTAAGTTATTCAAGAAGGCCTAAACATATTTGAAAAAAGTGGGACTGGGTTTATTTTTCTGAAGCCGAATTCTCAGACTCTGCTTGAGAGCATTGGGGCCGCGAGTGTTCAACTGTTGGTAGCTTGCTTCTTATCAATTCGTAAACACGTCTTGCCTACGAATTATAATCAACGCAAAATCCCTGTCGAATTCAAGTAATGAATCTAATGTTTTGGGATCGGTCATATAGTTAGATCGAGTACACTTGCAGAGCTATACTTTTTTTTCAGAAATTGGAGATTATTAATCGTGGAGGTCTACCCGCATCTAAGTACACTGCAAAATTGCTGGTTTACCTGTTGAATGTCGCTTTGCCAATTACCATACCTCATGAGTATTGGTGCTTCTGCACCTTTGACACCATTCTCATACCTCTTGAAGAAAAAGAAGTGTGTATTCGTTTCTATTCCTTCGTTTAAAATTAAAAATATTAAGGTAGCCGACATTCCTAGAACACCAGACCTGGTATTTCGTCCCTGTTGTTACTTGGTTTTTACCCGACTTTGCAAAGTGTGTTCGCCGTTACCAATGTGACTTTAGCAAACATTTCCCGTTGCCGAAGACGGATGAGCATTACGATTGCGCCAACAATCTTTCCACTGCACCATCATAAAGGATCACAGACATGAGGGAGAGTTCTCATTGACGGCTGCCACTCCCGCGCGCTTGATTGCAGATCCTAATTCCCTTCTTATTTTCAACCAAATAAATGATTTCTCCTTTTTGATGGCGCTATAGTTTAATGTCGATCCTTGGTCTCTCAAAGTCTTCGCTTTCCTGTTCTCGGTCGTGCGAGTGCGTCCACCAATTTCCTAAATCGAGCAGTGGGCAAATTGTTTTAGCAACTGAAGCCTCCCTTCTGTATCGACATTTTCTTGGTGGTCGTTTACCTTCAATCTTACCTTTTAGTAGGCGTCTGAGAATTTTTCTTACCATACGCTCTAAATTACCTGCCCGCTAGAGCTTTGAAGTCTTAATGTGAATGGTGGTTTTCGGCTCATCATATAATAGGGATAATTTATTGCTATACTGGCGAATAAAATCGCCATTAAATATAAGATTCTCCTGAAGAATCGACGTTTACAAACATTGATTTTCGGCTCTCAACCAAATCGAGGTTTTATATTTGTGAACTTTGTTTCCCTGTGTATATTTATATTTTTGAAAACTGGCAGTACGAGGTACAAGATATTGTTGGCTGTTGTCAAACAAAATCCATCTGTTGATTTCGCTTATTTGGCTATTGTCCTAGGTCAAAATGGTGCCTAAGTGCATAAAATTGTTTGTGGTCGGATGTTGACGTGATCTGATTGGCATCTTTCTTCTGGTTTGTATCCTGATTTTGGCCTTCTCTTCTTTTATTTTTAAGCCAAGCTCCGTCGCAACTTCGTCAAGCTTCACCAGGGCCGCTTAGCACTTTGTTTTGATCGTGCCAGGATATTTATATCATTCGCATCGTCTTTCGGATTATATACAAAAGAGCTATGTTGAATCATGTTGGCGCCAACCTATCGCATCTTTTTAATTCAAAGTGCATTTCTAAAGATCTTGTTAAGCTGGTTTTATATTGTTATTTAAACGGTAGACTGGCTTATATCATTCTGATAAATCGAATTAGTATCGCTGAAACTTCAAATTTAGGCAATCTTTTGTACAGTACCGAGCGATCGATCTTGTCGTATGCCTGTTTGAAATCATTGAAAATCTGATAAGCGTCAACGTTATATTCTATTATATTTTTCCATGTTTGAATCCTCCCTGATATACAACAATAAAATTTTTTGGGTTCTCTCTTCTTTCCACTATTTTTGATAGCTCTTTGTGATATTCCTGTATAGTTACCGTGGAAGAGTTTGTCACCTTTTTTTATAAATATGGCAAATATATGGTCAATATTCCAACGTAGTTTCATCAGACTAGTGCGGTCTCCATCAACATGAGGCCTAGAGTTGTTATGAAGTGTGTTTTAACCTTGTCGCTCTGGTCTTTTCATTGGTGGAGTTGGGCAATTTATAGCTCTTTGCTGACCAAACTTTCTTTCAATTGTTTGTGTCACCAAACGTAGATATTTCTTCGCTTTCGTAGTATTCACCCTACCAGCCGGAGATAGAACGGTTTTTCTTTGGGATTTGTTGGACAATTTTGGGGAAATCCCTGTTTGAGGCCGACGTCGCATGCACTGCGTTCGGGGCGAAACTTAAAAGTTGTCATGCAGAATCTTAAATAACAGTTAGATTTTCATTGGTAGTCCATAAGAATGGTTCCGAAAATGCCCGGTTGCAAATGATATAATACTTATTAGTGATTTCATTCATTATTCCAGGCAACAACTTTTTCGCTCCTTTGCGAACACATTGCATACAACGTCGACTTGAGTATTACTAATGGAATCAATAGTAGTCGCCATAGAGAGTTGACAGTTAATGAGGTTAAAATCCACCATTTATCTTCTAATTGATATAAATTTGCTATAAATCAAAAAATCATAATTTACTTGTTTTTTTTTAAATCAAAAAGTCTGTCAGAAACAAAAAAAGTCATGATTTTTATCAATCTTAGTGAACAGATTGTCAGTCTGCTGGACAGCCCCCACCCTTGAAGAGCAGTCGATACATTTCTTTTTTACGACGCCGAGAACTCGCGGTTCAAGTTTTTGCGTTTGCATTATTCAGGGAATACCAGTGTAGAGATGAGAGTAGGATTTAGCGGTATCGCTCTAGGTTTCGTTGGGGATAGGGGTGTCAGATATTCCATTGTATCTGTACCTTGTAAAATTAAACCAATCCTTACCAATTCCTAATAAGTTTTTCTGGTCCAATTTGTTACTGTCAAAAGCTGTTCACCAATGAAACGACTTTAATCCATTTCATTTGTTTGTGGTTTTCTCCACTCAAAAGGTCACTCGGAAGAGACCGGTTAAGTCGACTGCTGCTATGTATGATAGTTAGATGTTCTGCATCTCCAATACAATTTTCTCGGAAGTCGCCCTCTATCACTAATTCCGCCAACGCGATTTTTAAGAGTAATCAGAAATCTTTCGCCATAGTCGGAAGTATCACTTTATGCATGGCCTAGGAAAATTGATGAAAAAAAGTTAAATGCAGGCATGTCAGGACGAATATTTTAGGAGAGGAGAACTGGGAATATTGGCAAAAATTAAGAAAAAAGAACAAGTCGGGAAACCGGAAGCTGGACGCTTTAGGTACGAAAGGTTTTGTGTATTTCTAAGTACGTAGCACGTAATATATCCATATATTATGTGAGAGTATCCACTTTCGGGTGATATTGACATTCATAGTCTCAATTTTCAAAGAAGCAACAAATTTGAGATATTATAACTTTGTTAGTAATAGTGCGATTTCCACCAAACTTGGTAAGATCATGCTCTATATTATAGCCTATATCACTGCAAAATTTCATGGTACTAGGATGGACTTAAGGGGGGTTTCTAACCAATTACAAAAAATTGTAGTAATATACTATTGTTAACTTTATTTAAAGAGATATCGGCATGGAAGGTATTTCGGAGTCCAGGCACCATATAGTGGCAACCTTCTGATTTTTGTCAGATTTTTCGGTTTGGTAGTTTCTGAGAATGGCCCCCTTAAAGAAGTGATCACTTTCAACCTTTCCCACCCTTCCAACAAATGTCAAAACTATGATCGGCTTTGAAAAGTACTAATCGAGACCTTTAATTTGATACCCCACATGACTATATTTGATGAAAAAAAATTTTACACCCCCCTTTTGCATGTATGGGGACCCCCCCTTAAATTCGACGTAAAAGGATGTAATTCACTGTATGCGTGAGCGTTCACAGTTCCCATCTTTCTACCAAATTTGGTGTCAATCGCTATAACCGTCTCCGAGAAAAATGCGTGTGACGGACAGACAGACAGACAGGCAGATAGTAAACCGATTTTAATAAGGTTTTGTGTTTACACAAAACCTTAAAAAGTAATTGGAATTGTTGTGGGGAGATGAGATTTTTTTAGAAATAGTGAAGAAAGAATGGGAAGTAGAGAGAGATGTGAATACCATTTGTTACTGGTGGGTTGGACCATGCTTAATGAAGGCGCCTAAGAAATATTGGCGAAACATATCTAAGATTTGGTTTTTCGATATTATCATTCAAATCAGTAAGCTTGTAAGCAAGTTGTGGTACGGGCGATCGGGGAAGGTTCGCTTAGTGTTACTTCCCAATTTTTAAATTGTTTGTCATTTCCGCGATAATACAATAATTTTCTATTGATGACCTTCTCAAACGGACCACCGAAAAATAATTTGCCCCTAATTAAATGGGAAATACCCTAATTAGTTTTTCTATTTGCTGTTTACCTTGGGCATCTGATAGATGTCCCCTAGACTTCCAAATCCAAGCGAAACGCACTATTTCGCAACAGCTAACATCGCAACAAACGAAATACACAATAAACATATGGCCAAGAACCTATTTTGCAACTCATATGTTAAATAAAGTAGTCATTATTTATGGTTGCTGTCCAATTTAATGCCGCCGAAGGAAAACCCTCACAGATGACACATGCAGGTTTGCGTCAGAACAGGCGGTAACGACGACGATAAGTCATGCCACGAGCCCAACGGGTCTGACTGTGTCGATGATCTCTGTCTATCTGTTTGCTGCTCGTAGTCTGCCAACATGCTAACCTGTCCGCTGTCATTTTTCCAAGGAACACCTTAGAAGTGCTGTGTACACATGACCTTTTCTGTATAACTTTTGAAATATGTCGGTGCTCGGTGCTTGTGACACGTTGCCACCGAGGAAAATTGAATTTCATGGCATGACACACATTTTAGGTGCCTAATGCTCCATACAACACCTGAATATGTTCAAGCGAGATTGACGAAACTGCATGCATTATTGCAGAAGTGAAATATAGACGTCCAAATAATATGTAGATATTGAATTATTTGCTAGAAGTTACGTCGACTCGAACCGTGTAAGGCGACATGTGTTCTCGGCGAATATCCATGAGGAGTCAAGCGGGCTGAATGTTTCATAGGAGTTATATTTGTGGCTTTGATTCCGGAATCTAAATGCATTCAATTTGTTCTTCTACATCTGTAAAAATAGTATTGCTTTGCTCCAAGTGTTCAGTTCAGGAAGTCTTTTGTTCCGCAACAAGGAAGATCCCAGCGATGACTAGCACCTAACGACGAGCATAGCTGCACTTCTTGGAAAATTAGTCATCTTTGAACACATAATACTTTAAGAGAGCGAGAAAGTATCTGTAGCCCATTCTAGGATATTTCAAGATTCTTCTTCAAATCAGTCAAATATGCAGTAATTAGTTCAATCTTCATACAAACTCACTCACGGCTTGCGTATGGGTCACATTACATTCCATTGAATTTCGTTTCGTATTGATTCATTTCCCCCCATGGAGTCATGTTCAAGCTCATTACTGAATATCAACTAACGTTTTCATTTTCAAGAAATATGTTTAATTTACTGCAACGACAACAGCCACACAGTGGTGATAACGATGGCGATAATGACGAAGAAGTCTGCGGCGGTTGCGTTGATCAAGCTAGCGGTAAGGAAAATTACCCAAGCGTGAATGCAAGCAGTGAAAAAACCACCCGTGAAAGTATAAGCCTGAGATGATACGTGTTTACGTACATACTCGTTTTCTAGGAAAACAACCTGATTGTATATGAAATTCCACGGATTTTGATGTATTTGCTATTTGACTGGAATTCGATCTGGAATCTGGAAATTGCCAAGATGATAAGCTGAAAAACTGGAAAAACAACAAATAAGATTAATGGAGGGTTAATTTGTGGAAATGTACAACATTTATTAGTGCACGATTTGATGTACAAACAGTGTCTGGACGATGTCGGTGACATCCAAGATGTATTTTTACACAACGTTGGCTAGCAATAAGATAGATTAATTTGCAAGATTGAAGTGAAGGGAAATCATGCCTAAAACTATGTCCTACAAATAATATCCGGGTAAGGGAAACTTTGAATTTGGCTGGGATTATTTTTTTTTATTTGGCAGTTATTGCTTTTTTATCTCTTCCTGGTTCCGTTTGGTCACAATTTAAACCGATGCTAATCAGTGTTGCTTCGAGAAAACCTTAAAATCAGTATCTCCATTTAGTCTCATCATACAAAGTTTCCCATATACGAGTACATATCTCAAGTCTCAACTCTTTGCTCTTGTCTATAGTCTGGCAATCTTCTATTCGTTTTCTACCAAGGCTAATGAGGGCCATTCTAATTTGCCATCTGCTTTAATTTCGGTTCACGAAATGTTACTGTTCTATTGGACCATTTAGATGGGATTATGGGTGTAGATGTGCATGCGAGTTTATTTAGTTTGATAGTAATACGGCGCCAGAAAGCACAGTATCTAGAACTGACTGACTGTGTTAAATGACCGAGGGCAATTAAATAAAATTACTTACTCGTCGTATATGTAGAAATTCTCTTCAACAGATTTTCTCTAATATCCTTGATATGAAACTTACAAGATTCTTATGAGTGTTAGAATTGTTCTATGCTTGGGTACTTAAAACGTATCAGCTGAAGGGACTTGCTTCTACTATTCGACGAGGACTTAATATTCAAACAGTAATTAGTAATTCCTGCTTATTTAATATTTAAAGTTACTACAGGTCCGAGGATGATTATATTTAGAGTCAAACAGAATGCGGAAATTTGTTATTCCATCAATTACTAATCCACAAAATCTTAAAAAATAATAAGAAAGTTCGGTAAAAACGTATTGAAAGATCAAAAATTGGAAACATTATTAAAATTCTTGACTAAGTATGAAAAGATTGCCGTTATCAGCAAAATTTCTTTTCCGTTTAGTGCCAACTTTTGCTGATATGAGTTTAATAGGTACAGTCTAGCTTGCACCATGACAATTGAATTGTGTTATCATAATTGCCAGGAAAACGGAGATTTCCGTAAATATTATAGAAGTGATTTCGGTTCGTATTATGTACGCTTCACAAAATATTAGTAGGTATTTGCGATTTTTTTCGATTGGAAGATGAAAACACTTCCGATTGTGAAAATCAACAGTGGCAAAAGGAATAATTCATCTCATTTGTAAACCGAAACATATCAAAAACATTCCATCAAAAAATATGTCCTGTGCCTACTATCACTTCTTAATTGAAAACAAGGCGGAAACCTGAAGTTGGGCGGCTCAAGTATGAAAGATTTTATTAATTTTTCTATATAAGACTATTTTGCTACACGATGGTTCCACTATATATAACTCGTAGTGTACATACGTTGAATATACCTAATATTAAATTAGCCTTGGACTGACAGTTTATCTCTTAGCGACTAACTATTTACCGCGAAAAAAACAACTTTGACCTACTATAACTTTGCTAATAACGGTCGGATGTCTACGAAACTTTTTAATATTATGCTCTCTTTTAAAAAATATCTTATTGCAACGGTTCTAGGATGAAGTTAAGGGGGCTTGCAGTAAATTTTCAAAATATTCGAGCAGATATTGTAAGAGAGAGTATTTTTAGTCCTAGATACCATGTTCGTGAAACAAAATATTTTTTTTCGGTTTCTGAGAACGTGTCCTTAAAGTAACTGTCCTCTTTCGGATCCCGCACTCGTCCTCTGCGCTGCTAATGTTAAAACTAATATCCGCTTCGAAAAGTACAAATCGAGGCCTTTCATTTGATACCACCCCACGTGGCTATATTCGGAGAAAACAAAATTTGCACCTTTCCTTTAGGTATATGGGGACCTCCCTTATGCTCAACGTGCACTAACGTAATTCATAGCATGCTTGGGGGTTCACAGTTCCCGCTTTCCCACAAAATTTCGTATCGATGGGGACAGTTGTTTCCGAGAAAAGTACGTGTGACAGACAGACTGACAGTAAACAGATAGGTTTGCCAGTCTCCTAAGAGTTATGCAGCACTGAGGGGGTATATCCTATTTCCGGGATACACAAATCTTGCAGCCATGGAAAGCTGACATTTTTGTTAAACATTAAGAGCAGAATAATTGTTATTTCCTTATAGAGGTATATTTCTTGAGTGCAATAATGGGAGCGAGCTCAAGATTATTTATATGAGGGTCCACCCATAGAATTATTGAAGTATAAATTAACTTCAAGGAATTTTTGGTGAAAGAGGACCTTTTTTGAAAGAAAAAATGTTGCAATGCGATTATTTAAAATATTGTCCATCGTTAGCCACTACTTTATCACATCTTTCTGATAGTATACGGTTGTCTTCGTAAAAACGAAAGTATTGGTCAGCCCGGTCATGCGTTATTGGTAAGAAAAGGTGATAATCCGAAAGAGCGATATCTAGACTTTGACAATTTTTATAAAATGTTGAAAAATCCACCTTATCATGTCTTTCGGCATATTCTGGCTGGTTTGTTTTCAACGCTCGTTTAAAATTAATCAGGCGTTGTTGGTAACGCTCCTTCGTTATGGGTTTATTCCGATGGAGCAACTCATAATACACGAGCTTCGATCCGTGATGTACGGCTTTGCTGTCGATGTTCTTGCATGCCCAAGGTAACCATATGGTTTTTTTCTTTTTTGCTGTTGAGGCAGCGGCTCATATGGGAAAAAATGCCTTTCCACGTCTCTCGGTTTCAGTTCGTATTGTACCCAATTTCTTTCCTTTTGGATCATTTCAAATGCTGCGGAAATGGCTGGTTGGGTCACGCCTAATGATTCCGATTTTCAGCGATGAGGGTAACTTCCGTTTTGCGGAATGTATAGATAGGCCGAACATGGGCTATTGGAGCCATGCTTACCCTTGGGAACATTACAAGCGGCTCCTACTTTCAGAACGTCTTAAGGGCTCCCCAAAGCCGACTTTCCACGCGAACTGCCCGTGCTGCAGACCATCGCGGACAGATGGTGTCGGACAAGAATGGTGCGCCGCAATAAACCGCTTGTTGTTTGACTAAGATGATTCAATATTTCATAATACACAGTTCGCGGCGGACAGTCCGCCCTTTATTATTGGTGGGTACTGGCGGGAGTTGAAATGATTGATCGATGTTTCTTTAAAGAAAGAAGATCAGGTTGTTTTGGTAAATTCAGGCCGTTATATCCGCATGATTGAGAAGGTTTTCCTGAGAAAATGAGGTGGTTGTGAAATATGTATGGTTCCACCAGGATGATGCCACGTTACATACAGCGCAAGTGTCAGTGACTATTTTACAGCAACATTTTCAAAGGTGCTTCATCGCCTTAAAGAAAGCATAGCATGGTCGCATGATTTGACTACTTAAGAGTTTTGCCATAGAATTGTCTCAAGTCACTTGCTTACAACGATAAGGGGGGGGAGGATCCTGGTTTACGTAAAAAGCAATGAACGTCAGGCAGTCTTCCGATATACCCATCGATATGTTGAGAGAAATTTGAAACAAAACTGCGAGTTAGATTGCCGAAATTATTGAGAATAATTGGCGCCATATGTTTGGTATCACCTTTAAAACTATGTAAACTAAATTAAATAAATAAATAAATTTTAAATTTTGTATTTGATGGTAGAAAAAGACAAAGAAGAGTGAGGTGTCTTTTTGCCCATCTTCGGTGGAACTTACCTTGTAAGCAAAGTTGTGTCTTCAAAATTGCGACAGCTGGTGACCCGTTTAGGCTTGCCTTAATAAAGAGTCTTGGTTGTCCAAAAAGCTGGAAAAATTCGTAAGTAAAGGGAAACGGTAATTTCGCCCAGGATGAAGGCAAGTCCTCAAGTGGCACCAAATTTTGGTAATCGCTTTTTTAATTCACGAACGCATCGTGCACCAAACTTTTTCCATTGATTTTGAGGTATTTTTAAGGCCTTGCCTTGCTTTCCCTTCGCATTTCGGATAGTTGTGGGCGCATTTTCACTTTTTTGTATCGCCAATGACTGTTCGTTTCAAAAATCTCAAATCCGCTCTCGATGCAGAAGCTAGGCTTTCTGTCACTGCAGCGAAAAGCATTCGAAACGGTTCTTTTGATTGGAAAGTATCAGATATAGCCGTAAATGTTGGTATTTCACGGGACGCCCTTAATATACATAAGAATAAGACTTCCTTGTCTTTACGTCACGAATTGAGTGAACCCCCTGCTTCCATTTTCTTCTCAAGCACTCTGTAACATCCTGATGCATAGGCTGAATCAAAAACGTTATATTAACTGGTAAGAAAATGGCACGTATTTCCCCTTTCTTTAAATCTTTCTGATTTGAATGTGACAGTTATCCAAAACATGAATAGTTTCTTTGGGGAAGATATTTGAATTCCAAAAAACGTTTTGATTTCAAAAAAGAAAACATCAGCTGCAATTACTTACGTCTAATCACTCTTTAGATAGCGCACCGGCTTATGCGGTTGATCTTCAAGAAGAAAGGACCAAAAGTTCAAGTTTTTAAAGGCGTTTGGTTTCCGTGATTCATCTATCATAAAACGGAAAAAAAATCTATGTGTCCCACTTGCTTTGCTATACAGACCTCTTGGGGCTGCTTATATCCACTCCTAGAAGAAAGAGTTTTCGTGGGGAAATTCTGTAATTAACGCCTGTCTCTTTAATATAGTAACGCTGTTCGGCAGCTAGTTCGTTTTCTGTGGCAACGTCATAAAATTTCTTAATGGAGTTTTTGATGCAAAATTGATTTGTACACTGCATTTCTCCTGCGGCATTTCTTCCACTTTTCAAAGAGTGGAATACGAGAGATTCCATTGTATGTCATCAGCTGCTCCCGATCAAAACAGGAAAGCACAATTGAACGAAAACCGCTACATTGAAGCTCAAACTAAAGGAAAGTCAAAAAGTTATGTCTGTCTGTCTAAAAGCCACTTCAAAATTTCTAGGTGAGAGAAGACAACAGATTCAAATATGGTTCTTAACTTGTTTGAGCTCACGAAATTCGAAGTCAACGTGGCGTGGTGTACACAGGATATCAAACGGTTTCGTTGCATTAGTAGCAAACACGGTCTTTTGCTTACCGATCCACGAGCCACGACGGATAGAGAGATAGCGAGAATATTGGAAACAGATTTCAACGGAAGAATTTGTTCATCTTCCACTCCGCTGGAGCAATTCCACCTGTCGGCGAAACTGAAGTGGAATAACCAATGAAACGAATGAAATCGGGGAAAGCACGTTATCGCATGGAAAACGAAGAGCTGGGACCCAACTCTATAGCTCAGTGAGTTGTTCAATTAGGTTATTGAGGAAGGATGAGTGACTGGCAAGAAAGCACGGCCGTTCTAGTATGGAAAAAGTAAGGTAGTCCAACAGAGTGTTCAAATTACCGGCCACTCCGATTGCTGTTGCATACCAATACCAATCGTATTTGCGACCTTATTGAAATATCCGTGAATCAAGCCGAATTTGCCAAAAAACTGCGGAATTACTGATGCAATACGCGCTGGTATGATCTACGACAATACCTAGTGCCAAAAGAATTCATGTGCTGAGTTAAATTACTCTATCACGACCCGAAAAGTAAAGTTCGAAGTGTGGCGGGTGGATTAAAACCACTTCGCGTCCTCGTCAGTGTTCACCAAGGAGACGCCCTCTCACCACTCGTCTTTCTTGTTGTCATGAACACTGTCACACGGGACACAGAAAGTCCAGCGCCCTATACACTGCTTTATGCAGAAGATGTTTTACTAGCTCCTCATAGCAAAAATGATCTCGAGCAACTTGTCCAAAAATGGTATGATCGCCTCATAGAACACGGTCTCAGATTGAATCTGAATAAAACAGAATTTTTACGACCAACCCCAATGAAATAGACATCATTACTGTCATCTTGGATCAATGCTATTAGCCAATGGTGGATTGCGTTATGAAATTGCTTCACGCATTAGCACAAACTGGATGAAGTAGCGTTCCACAACTATGTAGACACTTGGTGTATTTTGTGATCGATGTTTCAGCAAACGTCTCAAATCGAAAATTTACCGCAATGTCGTTCGTCCTGTTTTTCTATGGTTCTGAGTGTTGGCTGATTATAAAAGACAATGTAATGTGGATGAGGATGTTACCTTAAAGCTACACTACAGGTCAAAAATGAAGATATTCCCGATCGATATGAGATTGCACCGATCGTGAAAAAATTACAAGAGCTTGATGCGCTGAATGGTGATTGGAAGTGTTCGCGACTGCATTCAGAACAGGCCTTTGGCGAGTCGCCTCCGCCTCTGAACGAAATAAAGGCTGAAGAAGAACAGCATTGCCCCCTTGCCTCTTAAGTTTATCACCAACATCCGTGTTTTTTTTAAATGTGTACTGACCTATTTAACCTTGATATTTCATTTGAAGATGAGTCTAATGAACATTTAATTTCATTTCTCGGATGTATTAAGACATCAGTTTTGCACTTCAAATGGTCTGGGGTTTGGTTGCTGCAACGCTCATCCTTTACTACAATTGTATCAGCCACGAGAGATAGTAGGGAGTGTGACACCCAAGTTGGTTTATCGTCAGCCTCTCGGTTCCATCCCCGGCTTCAAATCATACTTCGCATAAACGCAGATTAAAACAAAGTTGCCTTTCCATCAACGTTCGTTTCTTTCATATTATGTAATGAATCTTCCAATAAAATAGCAACTTTCATTGAATTCAACTCCCTTTTGCCCCGTCATCTTATCTCAATGGAAAGCTACAATGGGAAATTCGAAATTCATCACAGAACGCATTCACCTTCAAATTGGACTTTAATGAAGACCTTTCGATACTTTCTGATATTCTAAACGTAGACTTTACACTAATCAAAACGTTTAACAAATTCGAAACGCATCCAAGCATTGCGAAAATCGGTCCTTCCATTAGTAACCAAAAATAAAATTCATTATTCATCTGATCATGCCAAGTTGTAGTAAATCAAAATGACTTGCAGTTTTAGATTTTCATTCGCTACATTTTCGCTCTCCAATTGCTTCCATTTTAGTATGCAAAATTATTCCAGAACGAATTCGTGGTTTGCGATTCCAAATTATATACTGACATTGTGTTTTTTGCGGGTACAGTTTCCTATGTACTCGAAATTACGCTCATTTGATCCATGCGTAGTTGGCTTGACTATTTATGCAATTCCACTTGTGGTGTAAGAAGTCATTTGAGTCATCAGCAGCGTATTGTTTCTAATATTACTATGCTATCTACAATTAGCTTTGATTTAAACAAAATAGATATTTTCAGTAGGAGGAATTACTAACTAATTTGTGAGCAGATGGACATGTACTAGACTGTACTCAATTTCTTCCAAATTTAGGCACTACACGTTTTTTCTAAACAAAAAAAAAAAGGAATCGAAAATTATTCCCACTTGGGAACTATTCTACCAAAATTGGAATTACTTGCGATTGTACACATTTTCAGTTGATTGTTGGATACATAATAAACAAATTGCTATTGTAGACTCCTCGCTTGCTTATGAATTATCTTCGTTTAAACATTTTGTATTTTTGTGATTACCATCCACAATGTACCAGCAAATGCAGGAAATTGTAATTCGCCGAGCTTTTCGATTTCTAAACCTTGAATGGCTTGGAACTTCTAATTGCTGTAAACACCATCTTTCATTATGGAGAGACTGTTGGAGCTAATTTATTTCAATTTAATATCGATAAAAATGTGGCCTTCTTTTTTTGTATGGTGCCGGTGAACTGCTACAATGCCATTTTGCGGTACTGTGTGTTGGGCAAGAATATAAATTATCTAGGCGTTTCAAATCTGCACGCGAACTCTTTTTAAATTTAGTTTAAATTTGAGAGGTTTTAAAGTTTTATTCACCACACTCTGTACTCGCGGAGAAATCGATAAATGTTGGAAGCATCCATTAATAACTACCGCAGAAATAAAATACCCAATGATGGTAGCTATGTACAGGCACAAAAATGAATCAGATTTGACAAGAAGTACTTCATAACTGCCAGTCGATATACTGAATCTAAGTAGCAGGTCATGATTTCTACTTATGCCTAAAACGATGGAAAACGACATAAAAACCTATCAGAGTGAAATTATGCGGTGTTTCCAACGATTAATTAATTGAAATAATAAAACTTGTTGTTTCTTTTTCGTTGGTGTGGGTATTTATTCTTGCAAATACCGATATTTCGGGAACCACTTGAAACTTGTTTGCACTGATGAAGGGAACAAGTGGTTCCCGAAATATCGGTATTTGCAAGAATAAATACCCACACCAACGAAAAAGAAACAACAAGTTTTATTATTTCAATAAAAACCTAATTTGGTTTTGGAATCATTCAACAAAAAATAAAACAAATATCCATTCGACAACTTTCCATTAGCAACTCAAATTGAGTAGACATCAGTACGTCATTTTTGCTAAATTTGTTGACAGACTCGTATTAAACAAGCAAACTCTCTGATCAATGCACAATAACAACTGTTCCAGGTGATAAAACATTTTTTCTCTCTTATTTCTTACATTGCTTGCCCTAGGACTGTCTTGATTTACATTCAAAAATTTTGGAGTGAAGAAAAGTTGTCTATTTTATTCAGCTCTTTCGTGACTGTATCTTTTATTCACTGACGAGACAAGGTTGAGGAATTAACGAACTATGCATTACAAGTCAACTCAAACGAACAAGGTTTTGACTTTTGTTTTGGTTTTTGATTCAGTTAATTGTATTAACCTAAATTTTTTTTTCGGCAAATTTTGAAACAATGAAACAATATTCAAATTAATGTTTATTAGCTCTGCTTCATTACATGCAGGCGAACAACTCGTCAATGTTTACGGTGTCCGACTAGGCCTGGATTATATGCAATTCACTATTTCGACTTGAGTGACAACATCTCAAACATGAAAAATCTGGTTATTGAGAAATTACGAAAATGAAGGTTTTTTGGGTACTGTTGAGTTGTGAAGTATGTAAATATGCAGCATCGAGTAAGCTATTCAGGAAAATATGCTGAGTGCAGCATGGTAATGCCCCATAGCAAACGATTTAAAGGACTGATATGAAACTATGAATTATACGGGGATGAAATGTCTTTTGTCTTCAATCAATTTTCAGAAATTGGTTCGAGTTCTCCATAAATCTGATCATCCCATTATTAGTTCACGTATGTGTGATCTTACTTTCATCATCGTCAACGGCACAATAACCGGTATCCGGGCTAGGCCTGCCTTAATAAGGAACTGCAGACATCCCGGTTTTGCGCCGAGGTCCACCAATTTGATGTACCTAAAAGCTGTCTGGCGTCTACGCCATCGCTCTATCTCAGGCAGGGTCTGCCTCGTCTTCTTTTTCTACCATAGATATTGCCCTTATAGACTTTCCGGGCTGGATCATCCCCATCCATAGGGATTAAGTGACCTGCTCATCGTAACCTATTGAGCCGGATTTTATCCACAACTTGATGGTCATGGTATCGCTCATAGATTTCGTCGTTATGTAGGCTGCGGAATCATCCATCCTCATGTAGGGGGCCAAAAATTCTTCAGAGGATTCTTCTCTTGAACGCGGCCAAGAGTTCGCAATTTTCCTTGCTAAGAATACATGAGGACTGGCAAGATCATTGTCTTGTACAGTAAGAGCTTTGACCCTATGGTAAGACGTTTCGAGCGGAACAGTTTTTGTAAGCTAAAATAGGCTGCTAACAGCCGTGCGCTGATTTTCTCATCGTAGCTGTTATCGGTTGTGATTTTCGACCCTAGATAGGAGAAATTATCAATGGTCTCAAAGTTGTATTCTCCTATTTTTATTCATCCCGTTTGATACCCCATAGGAGCGAAATAATCCATTTGAATTTTGAAATGTTTGGCTAAATTTTCGCACTTGTTTCCATTCAATCCCACAACGATATTCTTTTCCTGTCAGACGTTTTGCGATTACTGTTGCAATAAAGACTACACCCACCCATTCCAAGGGCAACACAGAATTTACCTTACTCTCTTCCTCACGAAGTTGGGAGATTGAAAATTGTTAATGCCACCTTTTGAGTATGCAGCTGGCAGTAAATCCAATTTCTCTTCACTTTTTTTTGAATTAGGACGTGATCATTATTGTCAAAGGTTAGAAGAGGTCTGCGCACGATCAGATTAGCATCAGGCAGAATGACGCCAAACTGATCGTGAAACGCAATGATTGATGGATTGACGAATATTTTCTAAATTTTGAAATAAAATTTGTCAGTTTGCTCAAACGTGTTGACTTATGCCAGACTGATGGCAATTTAATGGTGTATCTGAGCCCTATAAATGGCTTGCCTTTAACAAAAGACGGCATTAAACCATTATAGATTCCAACCTGTTCGGTTTTCAAATATTTCAACGGGTCTGAAAGTTTAAAAGTGAAAGATGAAATGAAAAGAATGAAGATCATAATCAATGCTCAAGGCCAAGTCTCACAGATTGTAACATCCGATCAGTTTGTAACGTTATCGAAAGTGACCGCGACTCAGTGGTGATGAAGTTGTCCTAAAGGTGGGTTGGGAGTCAGCCATGTGAGTAGAATCAGATTACGATAGTGCATTGATGAGAGACATCTGAAATGATACCAATAGAAATGAGAGAGTTTTATGTAATGAGACGTGAACCTATTATTAGAATCTGGTATTCATAATGGCGAGTAAAAAATGATCACAAAAAGTAAGCCCAATTCCGTGAGAACCAAAAGCTGTTTCTCAGTCAGGAAAACTGTCATGATTAGTTTTTGTTATGAAAAGAGAATCGTACACATTGGTTCCCTACATTATAAAAATCGCCACTTGTTAGAGTCAACGAAAGGTGCCTAATGAGCTAAAAGGAGAGGATCCTTTTCAAGGAAATCAGACCAAGGATAAACCGGAAGAAATACATTGAGAAATTCTTGAACATGGTTCCTTGAAAGAGACGCTCAGAAGCTAGCGGCTTGCAAATAATGAAAAATTTAAGAACTTTGCAGAAGAAAGTCATTAGATTTTATTTTCATTTTATTATTATTAACAAATAATTATGAAAAGAATTTCTTTAACTTTTTCTTGTATCCGAAGCTTGAATTTGGACTCATTGTAAAAAGAGCATTGTGTCTCATGTTGCCTGAGCCAGAAAGGTAATCTTGTACTCAAAAGTCAAATTATTCTCTTCAAAAGTTTAACAAAATCCGTATTTCGCATTGTCTTGAATGCAGTCTTGCGCCAGTCAGTTTTCAAAAGCTTTTGAAAAATGCCCAAATTTTATAGCTTCTGCACAATTTGCGTAAAAGATAATTACTGCTGGAGAGTGTAGTATTCAAACAAGTCGATTTATATGGCAATTGAAGCTGTGCCCATCCACTTCATTGATTTTTATGACTCTCGACCTATGACTTTATAAGAATTAAAGTCGAATCGAATCCTTCGGTTGTGTCCTGCGCTGAAAATAAGCTGGAGCTGAATCCACTATTTTATCGCAATGTTCTGTTGAGCGACGACGCTAATTCTTGGGTCGATTGATACGTCAATAAGCAAAATTGTCGTATTGCACACAAGAAATTCCCGAGCCGCTGTTACTTCCACAAAAAGTCAATATTTGGTACGCTTGACGAGCCGGTGGAATCATCGGTCCTTACTTCTTCAAAGATGAAGTCAAAGAGTACTACTGTCAATGTCATGCTGTATAGACCCATGAGTAGCGATTACTTCGGGTGGCAATTGAATAAGATGTTTATTGGGCATGTTTCTAACTAAAAAGGTCGCGTCAAATATCGTTTTGTTGAAGGAACATTTGGTGAATGCGTTGTTTCAATTATACACTAAAATCGTATGATTTGACAGCTCTATATTATTTTCGGTGCGGTTATGTGAAGACATTGGCTTATGCAAACAAACCATCAACTAGGGACCCCTTCGAAATCAGCATTTTATTCATCACCAACGAAATGTGGCTCCAAATGCTTGAAAAAGCGGTTGAAATTGGACTTCCAGAATACGTCACATCATCAAATCATTTCACTTAGACTTCTGCTCCTCTAAAAGAATACCAGATACATAAAAACTAAGCTTTATAAACTATGGATAGTAGTTTTTGAAGGAATGCATTATTAGAAATTTACCGGAAATAAAATTCATAGATAAGAATTAAAAGATGACGACTGTTAAGAGGCATAAAATATGTAGTTAATTTCAGCCCTCCGAAGACCGGGAAAACCAAAACCATATTTCATTAGCTCTGAAATTTAAATGGGTGTTAGATGAGTTTACTTTGTCGTGGTGGTTATTACCATCATTCGGTCATGTTTTCCAAACTCTGAAAGGTAGGTTTCGTACGCATCTTCGAGCCATTTCATTTGGTCCTCTATTTTTAGGTCCTTTTTTGCTTGTTTTAGGTGTTAAATCCTACCACGTTGCAAATTCCATAGGTAACAAGTAGGTACGAGAAATGCTCGTATTATGGCATAGAGGGACAGAAGTTTCTAGAGGCCATAGAAACCCGTGCCTGCACTAGTGAGCGGAGTTTCTTAATAGAAGTTGAATCATTTTTCGCGAGTCGAGATTTTTTTGATAGAGGAGCCCGTCTTGCCCTTGAAAATTTGCAACGTAAATTCACCCGTTTCCCCTTTAAGAAAAGCTTTCCTCATGTGGACTACTCCTCCCGCCTTTCTGAACCTTCCCTTTCTACAACACCATAGATCCTATTTGGATTTATACACATTTTTTTAACTTTCCTCGGGTCTGATGAACTGCTCCGCTGCTAACGACATCACCTGCCGTCCTGCGTCTTATAACACGTAATGCAGGTATTTTCAACGTGCCCTTCGCAGAGCTCGAAGTCTACGTCCATTCCCCGATTTCTAGGCTTTGCCGAAATTACAACGCATAACAGCTTGGTCCTTCTAACTTTGGAGTTTACCATGTTTGTTGTCCGTTAAATTAAATAAATAAATATGTGAATAATTCGCGAAGGCTTTTAAAAGGTGTTGATTGGCTTCTTGAATGTAGCCCAATACTTTTTACGGGTTAAACCACATTCTTCAAAGAATTACGGCTGAACCGCAAATCTAGGCGTTACGAAAAAATCACAGTTTATATAATGACAAAATCCTCCGAACTGAAATAGTTGTTAACTGAGACGGAAAAATAAAGTTGCCTCAACCTCGAATTTTGAAGACTCTCTTAGGATTCTTTGACCACTTCCGAAGTTAATCCTTTTTTTCAAGTCTATGATAGAAACATAGTTGATAGCCTGCTCTTTTACGTTCAAGCGATTAGTGACGACTGCGCAATTGCAGATGATACCGGCCAATGAAAGTGATGTGAAGACGTACTGGAAAGGGGAATTTGGATCAGTTGTGAGACGCTGCGCTGCGCCGATGCATAACTCATCTTAACCCTTTAATGAGAATTATCTCGGTAGCGACCGCTGGATAGATTTGTTCTAGTTAGAGAGAAAGCCTGTGACAAACTTGCAGGCCTAAAAATGAGGAGCGTATCCAACTGGCCAGCTAAACCGTTGGACAAATTAATTTTTGGAGAGGTATCGTGAAATTCAGCCGATATAAAAAGAAAATTTTCTGCAGAACAAAACACGATTCAATACCGTGATAATATACACTGCCTAGCAGAAATCCTGTCGGTAGAACAGTGAACTGTTTAATCTTTCCTCGCTTCGCCATCGAGCCAAATAATTGCTCAGAGGATGGTACCCACTATTTAACTTTAAACAACTCACAGTAGTGAGTAACCCAAAAGAGAGCTCTTTACAAAATGTCGTGAGCATGTGAGAAAAAGCCCCAGAGTAGAAAATTTTAACTAGCTCGTACAGTATATTCACTCCAAAACATCCACTGATAGTGCCATCCATGCGAGAAGGAAGTGAAATACAGAAGGTTTACGTTATTTTTATACGTTACTGAGGATCTAGGAGAGAAGTGGAGAAGGGTGTATTCTCTCGGGCGCGGAGATACCGCAATAGAGATATACAATGAATTAGCTAAAATTGAGCATATGATATCTCTAGGTGGCAAATGGTAGTCAGGCTGAATGGCTGACATTTCCCGTCCTGAATTCATATAGTGTCATTTTTGAGCTTTTTTCGAAATTAACCCTGCAAAATGTGTCAAATCATTACTTTAAATAGGTGTTTATATTCCCTTCGAACTTTCCTAGCCTCTGCCGAGATTTGTCAAGTGCTTGTCTTATGTCTTAAAATAGAGCAGTGGTCTACTAGTATACGTTAGCTCCTTATTGATAATCCAACTTTTTGACCTCATTTTAAATTCTGTGTATTATTTTTTCCTGATTTAAGTGATATAAATGAGGCGTCGATCAAATTGATTCAAAATGTCCTATGTTTGAACCGATACAAAATGGAACTCCTCTTCCTATTCTATTCTGCACCCTGCAATCTTCTTACTATTCGCACATTTGTTATTGTTTTTAAACGAATATATATTATATATTTTTTCTCTTTTTTTAGGTAAGTGTCAACAGAATCTATTCATTTATAGTTGGAAAGATACGTAAGTAAATCGATAGATTGAATATAATAGGGAGGACAAATTTCCTTTCTCAATTAAAATGCTTTTCATTTTGCAAATATCGTCTGTCAAAAACAAGATGCTTCTTTTATCAGATTTCGCAGACAACTCGTTCCCGAAACATGGTATTTGCAGACTAAAAATATTTTAGCTAGAAACAGAAACTTTTGGTATTTTTTATACTCAGTCCTGAAATATTGTCAAACAAGTTGCTCAACATGTTAACTACGATACACCGATAGATCAGAAAAATCAGATACATTGGAGCTCTTTTATAATATTAGATAAATTAAGTAATTGTCAACGTACATAAACGTTATATACATCTCATACCTTCCCATCTTGCTACCCAGATCATGTTTATACACCGCCTAAAGCTTGTAAAATCTCCAACGACATCCAAATTAGGACAAAGTCCTCCGCGTGTAATTTACCTTTCTAAATTGCTTTTCCTCAATTAAATTGGGTAATTGTCCGCTTGCCTCGTCGTACTTTTGGAGTGTGCACCAGAACAAAGCAGACAATCTATTGCAAAGTAAACGGAGCATTGTTCGGTCCTTTCTCATTTCATGGCATACACATGTTGCTGGATAATCGCCTCCTGTGTGCAGTGAAAAGTTGGAATTGGCTGGATAAATTTCCGATACTTTGTTTGCTTGGATACTAAAAATAGAAATGGATTGAAAAACAAACTTTTGTTGATGAATATTTTATGGAAGAGATACGGAAACTACAGTTTGAGACAAGTATGGTTCTATAGTGTGCGGTGATTTGGCATAGGTTCTGAATTCTGGGTCCTGTGAGGCGAGTCGTATCTTGCTTTTCATGTTGATGCTTCTGGTATATTTTACAAATCGAATCCTTAGATGGTATTTCAGGAGGAGAAAATTCGAAGCTTTCTCTTCATGACAGAACGTGATTAGACATCAAGTGGAAGTCTTCTTTTCGCCCGTGGAGTAACGTTAGGTGGATGGACCCGCCTATACGCTGCAAGTTCACAGTGATTTCCTGCATCTCAGATGTAGTATTTTGCAAATTAAAAAATTCTTCCATGATATTTCCTTTGTGATACTCTTAAACCTCACTGAATAAATCAGCAACTATTATTTCTATTGAAGCTTCGAGTACTTTTTCTTTGCTGCTGAACAAAAGGTGTTTCGAGTCTGGGCTGTTGTGAAAACGCATGAATAATGTTTGTGTTTTCTCATGTTCAGTAGCAAGTCATTTTGTATGTAAAGTAAGTCAATATGCAATTTGAAGGCAGGCAGAGATTTCATTTTTCGCTTTTATTGTATTCATTCGTATTTTTCTCGCCTGTGAATTATGACAAACAAAAAGTGTATAGAATTGCGGGGATGCTAATGAGGTGCAGTTGAATGAATAGGAACATTGAAGACTTTGGCTAGGGAATATAGTTGTTCATAGACTGAGTTTGAATGCAAATTGCAACGAGAATTAAGGTCACGAGTGAAGGTTGTTGCACAGTCATGAATAGAGTGAACAGCCGGTCGACCAAAAGTGAAATTTTATGACTTCCTTGAATAAATTTCATGTTAAGCCAACGATTTCTATTCCAAAGGCGGAGTGGGCTCTCAAATAGTCAGTGGAAATTACCTTTTCCATCAAACTTCAATAGAGAAGTTCTAAGATAGAGTGAGATGTATGGGAAATATATTTCACATTCGTTCTAAAATTGGAAATCCGATCATCAGCGACCAACGTTAAAAAACAATCAAATCTAATAGTGTACAGCAATTTCATGAGCATGTTACATTCATCTATAACATTACTACCATTAAACAAAGTAATTTTCCATATAGATCCGAATTTATTGCATGCGCAGTTCTACATGGCGCCAAATATGGTTAGCCGTTTTCAAATAAAATTAGTTAATTATTTAAACTACCCACACTAAACGCATGCAAAATTTGATTGGCTTCCAACTTATACGGAATATTTTGACTAGAAAAAGAGGCTCATTATCCACCAAGTAGTGGCATTCCTTTTACAGTCTCAAAGGCCGGACCCCTCAGACTAATGGAGGAACATTTAGTGTTGAAAAGCCTCCCATTTTGCCATCAACAACTAAACTCCGCAGTTTAGAGTTTAAGACGAAAACGTTTTCTTGTTCAGAATTCACATATTCATTCCATTTGCCGGTTCGATATGTGATGTAATTTGCATTAATTTCTCATGTTTTCGTTTCACTTGAACTAGGCTAGATACAAACAAAAAATAACCATGAAGTGGTCACCCATAATTAGCTTTTTGCGACAGGGAGTCGCAGCAGCCAACCACCTGAGAATGACCACGAAATGTTGCAAATAGTAACTGCAATTGACTGGCCCGACATCGATTCCTTGCCTTCTGTCCGGTTCAATTAATTTATTCAAGAGGAAATTGAAAAATCAGTGTAATAAATTACTGATGGTTGCTATGTTTATGTTTGTCATTTACATTCGGTTTTAATATAATGATCTTGGTAATTTGTTGAAGAAAATTAAGCCTTAAATGAGTCAAAGCGCGGATATTTCATTGACGTTCACCTTCAACACGGTCAAGTGTTGTGTACTTCAGTGAGTATTTGTAAGTTCGAATGAAGTTTAGGTTTTTGATTATGGTTCGGCAAAATTACTAGATTGTTGAGAGTCTACGGATCCTTCGTTTCGAAAATTTTCTCCTGAATCTGTGGCTTTCCATAATCCATATATTCAAAAGTTCGGTAATCAAACTAACATGATTATAATAATTCACAAATCAACATTTTATGGATCCAATATACAACGTCCAAATACCCCAAGGCAGATATTCGAGGAATCATCAGATCAATCAGAGCCTATCCCCATTCTTACCTGATTTATTTTGAGATACATATTTCAAGCTACGTTTCGAAATTCGGCAAACACAAGCATCCATGATGCAATTAAGAATTGAACTTGGCTATGTGTTCGGGAGATTGACGCTCAACTAATACCAATTTGTGAAAAAATAGGAACCATTTTGTATACTTTTTTTGACAAAACCGTGAAAATATATATATTGAAACCAATAGTACATTAATCATACCTTAATTTCGAAAAATATTGTGTGAAATTTTCATGGAGAAATATTAATATGTCAGGAAACCAAAAGCTGGACAGTTCAGGTATGAAAGGTTCTGCCCTTGTGAATTAAATGTCAAAACTGAAACCAGTTTTGAAAAGTACTAATCGAGACCTTTCATTTGATATCCCATAGACTATATTTGATGAAAAAAATCTACACCCCCTTCCACGTAAAACGATGCCACTCACTGTATGTATGGGCGTTCACAGTTCCCACTTTCGCGTGTGTGCAACAGACAGACAGACAGTAAACCGATTTAAATAAGGTTGTGTTTTACACAAAACCTTAAAAACTAAGGCAATGGCAGCAATTATTGGCGCCTCCAAGAAAAATAGAGTTGCGGTGCCCCTCATAACTCGATGCTGGATCATCTGAAATCAAAAATTCAAAGTTGTTTCATTAGATGCTTGCTTTCCCCAGGTAACGCAGGAAGGGTTTTTCGAAATTTCAATTTCACTTTTGGGGAACAGTTTGAAGTGTGTGCGGAAAAATTCGGCTAATTTATTGTTGCAAAATAAAAAAAAATGACAAATTTGAAAAAGACTCTCCAGCGTTTCCTCGTAAGGATCGGTGCAATCATTTTGGAGTTATTTGGGGCCCCGACTTTGAAAATGTTTGTTTTCCGAAAAGGGGGGGGAGGAGGAGTTTTTAACACTAAAATTTGGCAAAAAAGGAATCATCGATGTTAGGTCCATAAATGATGTTGCTATCATCCGTGATGTCTAAAGCATCCTGTCTACGACGAATCCTGCCCTCCTCTCCTCCTCTCGGCTTGTTGCACCTATTCATGGGCGTTTGATCCACTGCTGATTCGCATGCCTTGCATAAAGGTTAGTAAAGAAAAGAACCTTCACCTCAATTACGAAAGAGGTTGCACTCAAGTGCTTTGGTGAGATTTTCCAAATAGTTGGTGGTGGTCGAACTTCTACGTAAAACCTCCGACACAACACTCCAGGAGGACATTTTTGCTCAAATCTTCATAGATAGGCCCTATGGCATCCAAAACATCATTAGGAAGAGCACTATGCTTGTGTTTGAACGAATCCAATGAGTAGCTGCAACTGTTTTCCAATCGAACCACGAGTCCACGTTGAGTAACGTATAAGACGTGGATGTTTAAACCTCTGCATTTTCCTTAGCTTTGCTAATATTCATCTCAAATTTTCTCACAATATTTTTGAAAGGTTCTTCATTCAGAGAATCAAAAAAATGCCAAAAAACTTTAAAAACGTGATCTCTGGGTGGATGATGTATTTAATATCATCAATCACAAAAGTTATAGCACCTTAAGGTGTAACATCACATTGCCATCACCGAACGCGATCCAAACATCGCTTGACATTACCAAATCACTGATGAGGGGAAAGAACATTAGAAGGCCTTTTTTTACGTACTTTTTGGGGAGAAGAATTGTTTGGAATTCAATCGAATTTGGCCTTTATATTACTCATATTCTGAACAACTTTTGAGAATTTCTTTGAAGTTTAAGTTAACACTAAAAGAGTTACGCGACAATATTCCGCTGGAACTGGAGTTCTCTAATTGCGGGACCAATTTTTATTTGAAGTAATAGCTTTCAATTTTACATCACCAACTTATTCTCAATGCAGCCGAAAAAAAAAACAACATCAACAATTTTCCAGGTGTTCAAAAAGAAAAATATTTCGACTTTCTCCATTTCTTTTTCACTAATTATTAAAAAAGGCACCCTTAAAAATATGATTTCATTCCAATTGTTGGTTTGTATTCTTGGTAATTTTTTAAAGAATCATATCTCAAAATTTCATAATGTTCGATTTATTACTTTTTAAGCTGGAATGTTGAAGCTTTGTAATTTAGGGTACATTTCCTAGGGTTGAATTTGAAACGAGTTTGCATTAAATTTTCGCAAAAGATTTGCTTTTCATGCCTCAATTTGACCGTTTGCATAAAATGATTCGTCACAAATGAAAAAAAAAATTGTCAGGAAATAGCTCGCAGATAACGCACCGTAGCAGCATATCATCGTTATCCGTGAATTTTTGAGTAAAGCAACGATTACCGTCCAATACTCATCGAACACACCCGTTTTGACTACCAGTGATTTCTTTCGTTCGAAAAAGACTACTATGGAAAATGCGTTCCAACCGATAGGAAGAAATGGATAAATCGAAGATGACTTGATGGAGCTCTCAAACACCTAGTTCCAAAAATGTATCGGGGATTGGATGAACCACTGGCATAAGTGCGTTTCAATGGATGGTGATTACTTCGGAGAGGACAATAACGATTTTAATGAATAATTCTGCAAATTTTCTGAATAAATTTCGGAAACTTTTGGACCAAGCATGCTTGCCATAGCACACGTTGCCTCCTACTCTAAGTGAAATCGAGCAGGAGGATATGTTGACCTTCCTCTGATTGTTCCAATGCAGCAATGGTGCTTCTCAAGCCAATAGCGCAACATGGTGAACCACAAGTAATCTGCGGCTGTACTTCAGCGCTAGGTATTTGCCACCGCTTCGTAGGCATAATTATATGTTTTTGGGTACTGCACTCCAGAGGTGATAATTGATCACACCTTTAAGTACTTGATAATCTACTTAGAACTGATGGTGTGGCCACCAAAAGAATACATGCCGTAGTCTACAATCGCTGATGGTTCGATTAGCGTACACGGCAATGATATCGACAGCCAAGTCATCCACTATAGGAGTCTAGGCACTAAGACGTTGAATACCTTCTTATACCTAGCATTCCTTAAATAAGATACTTGACACAGGGTTTTGTAAAACCCCTGGCGCGAGAACGTGCTCTTTAGGTCCCTAGTTCAAAAATTGCAGGCGGTTTTGTTGTCTACAAAAACCTCTTTCTGTTCTGGTTGAAGATACGAGTGCTCCTGAATTATCACTTATGTAATGACGGGCCGCGTTAAATTCTAGGGCACGAACCAGTATTTTTTGGGCAAAAACGCTGACGTTATTGTGGACGAACTTGCGCTGACTGAATTAAATGTATTTTTAACGTCTCACTATGCCACAATAATTACTGCAGTCTCACTCTTTTGTAAATGGACCTCCCAGCATCTTCTTTATAATATCTGTAAGGCAGATAGGCGATCTAATGATTCACCTCCCTAGTCTTGACAGCTAGCTTAAGGTCTCTATTAGGGATGCTATCTAAAACGATTTTTGTATTATGCTCTATTCGCTTTTCCTACTTTTTCTACAAGGAGCGCCGTTATCACATCAAGAAGAAGGTACGGACAGATTAGCTATAGTATTCGCCTCCTCTGCTTATTAATAACAATCCCGTGTCTCTAAGGGTAGAAAACCATCTACATGCAAAAGTTCTTTGCAGCATTCTGTACTTAAATTGCTATCTTAGTGTAAAACTCTAAAATTTCGGTATTTTTACGGGGATTTTTTAAATAAAAAGTAATGGGCCAAGTGCTTTCAAAATTTATGGAAGTATTTATTACAAAATAAAGTATATGCTAACAAAATTTATTAAAAAAAATGTGAAAAATTATTCGATTTATCTGCTGTGATCGTGAAAAAAAATTGTAGCTTAACTACTGCTGTATGGAAGCATGGAAATACCAAATGATTATTGAAATATAAATTATTTTCCTAATCATAAACTAGGGGTTTTTGAAAAATATTAGTATTTGGCAAAATGGCAGTTTTGAAGACAAAAATTGAAATTTACTTTAAAAAGGTTGGTTTCTGACCTAGCAAGTTGGCATTTTAATTCTATCAAAAAACCCGTATTTGATGGTATAAAGAAATGTGCCTAAAAGAGCTGTCAAAATTTCAAACCGGTCGGATATTTTGTTTTTAAGTTAGAGTTGCAGCAAAGTTGAAAAATATAATTTCGAGAAAAACGCGTTTAATTTTTTTTCCATAAAGTGATATTGTACTATGATAACACCTAATCCGCTATTTCTGGCCGATACATTTCACCTTCCCCTCCTTCAGAAAGAGCCTACTGCTTCGCCAAAGCTTTTCTTCTTGCTGTGCGAGTCTCTTTTGAAGCCTTATTGCGTCGCCTGCTTGCTTGATTTCAGCATATGCATTGGTAAAAGGACCAATAGGACAATAGTCAACTCTCATTACTCGTAACGTTCTCAAAATACTTTTAAAATCGTCATTAAAGATTAGAACAGCACGAGAGTTAGCCACTATAACAGCTTTTGCTCCATTATGGAGGTGTTTTGTAGTAAAGGGTCAGAGCAAACCTTTAACTTCATTTTCACATTTTCATAGCTATTCTGAGTATGGTCTCCCTTTATTAATTAATATTGTTTAATAAATCAAGTGGCCAACACGTTCATTTGTATATACGACACCAACGGAAACTCGATCCCTCTCACTGATGTAGTAGTGGTATTAAATTTTGACGCGCTCTTTGTCAGACAAGTAATTCTCCCATCAAACGCCTTTTTCGGGCGCGAGACTTGTTCTCTGTTCTCTTGATCTCTAAACCCCTATCACTTGAAAACTATTTGGAGTTCAGCGTAGAAGTTGACCGCTTATTTATGAGTACTTTATTGCACTTACAGAAACGTATCTCCCTCAAATACTTTCAGGGACAACGCGGTTTTCCATCGTTGTCCATTCCACGAAAACACTAAATTGTTGTTGTGGTAGGGTCAGCAAATTATCATTATTTAGATGTCTTTCTCACGGGTGATTTGTGAGAGTAGGTCCTGCGCTTGCAGTAAATGAGGTAGATTTGAATTACATTCATTTCTTTACCACGTTAAAAGCTCTGAATACAGGGCATGTTCGCAAAGCATACATGCAGGGTTAGCTCTATATGTCTCAAATATGTATTGCTCATGACGTTTCATGTGCATCTTTAATCTACCTATCTAGGCAAATGCCATGTATCTAAAGTAGCGTTTGAGGAACACTTGTCCTTTGAATTAGCCAGCGACTGAGCCTATTTTTAACTTTGCTGCTGTTGACAGTTTGAGCCCTACTTCTCTACCGGTATTGGCTGTAATTTGCGTGCCCCCATACAGAGGCTTGACAATACAATAGCCCCGTTGCTTGTAGGGCATCTGTTGTCCCAGATTCGAATCCTATTTGGTCATGGATGTTTGTGTTCGTCTTTGTGTTGTCCGGTCTTTGAAACTTATAACATACACAGCATTAAGTGTGAGGATAGTGAAACTGAAACACCAACTCAGTAAAAATAAAATGGAAAACAGTAATATGCTGATGACTACCATCGTCATGATTTAATTGGTGCCTTGTGGATGCGCAATGATGTCCCCCCTTTTGACCTTTACTTGAACCTGCTCTCCTTAGGACTTTTCATCCTCTTGCTTGGAGGCTCAAGCATCAACCCTCTTTTTCGGGAACTTCTGATTCAACTAATACTTTCTCCAAGGTCCATTCGGAGAACCTGGGTGTATGTAAAATCACCTTTTTTGGAGATGTTAAAAAATTCCTAACATATCTTCCTTTTATCTGTCAATTACTGTCATTCCAAGGGTTGTTCTGCATACTCTATGTTATACATACTTCTAGTGCCTTATTTTCTTTTCCGTATTGAATCGACTACACCATTGCTCGCAACCAGTCCCCAATTGTTTATCTGAAAATTGAAATTAATTTGAAATGTCCTTTAATCCAAATTAGAAAGCATCTTATGTTGTAACGCAATCACAAACCCAGCGATGCATGATAAATCGTTGATAGCATTAATTATTACGAACTTCCAAGACAATCGGTATAATTATGTCATTTGCATGAGAAAATAATCCTAAATGAATTCATAACCGTTTTGATTCGATGCATCGATGGATCATGAGCCAGTACACGTGAAATAATAACCCATTGCATCCATGCTAACATACAGAACAAGGTATAAATCTAAAGGAATTAGACCAAGTTTAGCCTGCAAACTTGACAACGTTCGACAACCCATAACGGGTGAGTACTCCTGCTCGTCGAACACACTTTTCCCAGTTCTGCTATGGCAGTTGGCTCATTAAAATATAATAAATTGAAAACGTGCTTCATTTCGATTTGTGCAAGATAATAACGAATCTGTTTCTATGATGACCGAGACAGTGGATAATCTATCATTCTTATTTCAAATCGTGGCTTAATTATTCGAAAATAGATTTAAATGGGAGACGGAAATAGAAATGATATAAAAACGAAACCATTGAAGTGAATTCGATTGTATTTGGGTAGCGCATTTTCATTGGGGCCATCAAGTTAGCTGAGTGTTATTGGTTATTATTGAAGTAATAGACGCAATGAAGAGTAAACAGCGTTCAAGATACTTATATCTTATAGTTATAGAACAAACGGAACTTACCTCCCCTACCTTAAAGTCTGTTGTATGCATTATGTAACTGAAGGAAGCAGTTTTGACAGAGGATATTTTGCATTCAGGTTTTATAGATCGGGTATACGCAGATTTGAAACTTGAGTGAAATCCCACGCAAACATTTGCTGGTGACATTAGTTAGGAACAAAAAACGAGTTTCTCAAGGCTAGATAAAAATCTGGACACAAAGGAAGCAAGCAACTAATTGATGCACGTACGAATCATTTGTTTGCTACATATCCTGTCCCCGTTTCCGACGAATTTGAACGGAAAGATAATTTCCCTTCCAGTTTGAAATCTGAGGGAAGCTTCGGATATACTTCTCAAATTTAATTTAAATTTTTAATTTTATGCATATTCATTGCAGATGGCCGTTTCATAAGCTTATGCTAATTTTGTATGACAAATAGGAACGAAATCTTATCCGTCCAAATAGCGATGGGATGGCCATGTTTTAAATTCGGACAGACATATGTATCTGGATGTATTCAACATCATTTCTAATGTTAGATGTTTTTATTATGAATATAAATAAAAGATAATGTTCGCCTACGATTCAATTTTTCGTTATGATTTTGTTTCCTCATGAATCATTGAATATTCCAATGGCCGACTTAAGTGGGTCGCCTGACCATGCCTCTGAGGATGTCGCTCGTCGGACACTGAAATTTATCTTAAAATTGGACGGGAAACAGACACCGGGAGTATCATCCATAAAGTGTTCTGTAGCCATTTCAGTTAACGAAATTACAGGGAAATCCTATTTCATATCTTGGTGGTTTCCAAGGTCAAGTAATTGACAGTTGAAAATGAAAATTTGACGCATTGCTGTAATTTTATTATCAATGGTATGATGCACACTGAATATTTCAACTTTATCGAATTAAATTACATTACATTTATTTCAAACATGAAAAATAGGAAAGGATATGAAAATATAAAAATTATTACCCACGGAATATATCGTATGTTTATATTGCATTTTGGAGTAGTTTGGTAGCCAGTATTTCAAAAAGGATTCTTCCGTTTTCGAATCCTAAGAATTTTTTTGAAATAAATAACCGTATTTCGGGAATCAGTTGTTCTCTTTTTCAGTGTTCCTTTCGGAATTTGAGAAGGGAACAACTGATTCCCGAGTTGCGTTGTTTTAATATATTTCTTTACAACCAAAAAAAGGAAAACCCTTTTATCATATGTATTTTCATTACGAACAATATCGAACCGATATATCAATGGTGGAAAAAGCAGACGAGGCAGACCCTACCTGAGATGGAACCATGGCGTAGGTCAGGACGCCAGACAGCTTGTAGGAATATTACCAACAAAACCATAATCATCGTACTCTCCCTATCTGTATTAATGGGAACAGTATCAAAAGTGGTGAATAGTTTATATATCTAGGAAGCGTGATTTCTACCGACGGTGACACAGAAGTGGATGTTGTTCGATGCATTAACAGCGCTAAATCCGCTTTCGCTGCCCTGTCTAAAATCTAAAAATACAGTTATCTCAACACCAAGATCAAGTTTAGATTGTTGTGTGCTAGTGTTCTTTCTATGTTGCTTTATCGGAGTAGCACATGGAAAGTGATCTCCACTGTCACTGGAAGACTCTAA